>NC_089814.1:17484090-18111590 GCF_029633855.1 Hoplias malabaricus | reverse complement strand
CCTCCTACTCTTCCATGATTGCTTCCTCTAACTGAGTGACAGGGGGTCCTTTTTCTGTGCTTAAAGCAAAACCACCCAGAACCTCTTGCCAACTTTCTCAGCATTCGCTTCCCCTGTCTTAACCTCAGTTTTGGCTGTGGTCGTGCATCCGCCAATTGTGTCTGTCTCCTCAATCTTGATATAATCTGCTTTTTCTTTTTTGATTTTGTTTTTAGACTCTCAAACAGACAGCGATCCCTCTACAAGACAACACACCAAGGTATAGTAATTTCCATAAACAAGGAGTTTTGCCCAAGGTCTTAACTGAGGTCTTTTATTGATTTAGTGGCCCATATATTGACAGAGAATCTAACCTCCATGTGTGGGGTGATGGTGTTTTCCACTAGACCACCTGTCTTTTTTCTCTGGTTCAGCAGGAGGTGAAGGAGGAAGAGGAGGACGAGGAGGATGAAGGAGTGAGTGATACTGAAGAAGGCAGTATGTTGGAGGCAAAGGCTGGGTCGGCAGAGGACAGGGGTGAAGAGGATGGAGAGGGGGTTGAGGGGTATCTCTCTGAGGCGGAAGGGGAGGCAGAACTAGAGCCTCCTGCCAGCGAGAGTGAAGATGGCTGCAGCATGCACACTGCCTCCTCCTCCCTTCAGCTCCACACCACTGCAGACTCCATCCCAAGCAGCCCTGCCTCCTCTCAGTTGTGAGAGCACCACATACATACACAGACCATCATGGACAGTTGAGTCCTTTTTAGTGATGTGAAACTGACACTGCACACTCTCTTTCTTTTTAAGCTCTATAAGTAGTGAGGATCAGGAGGCCATTCAAGCCCAGAAGATCTGGAAGAAAGCAATCATGCTTGTGTGGCGGGCAGCAGCCAATCACAGGTCAATTTTCTTTTCAGTTATGATCAGCATCAGCAAAATGTAGAGTTTGTTTTGCTGCAGCTCTTAAACTTGGACCTTGGTTCCTCTGAACAGGTATGCTAACGTCTTCCTGCAGCCGGTGACGGATGACATCGCCCCTGGCTATCACAGTATTGTACACAGGTAAATAAACAATGGTAAAATGCTCTACCAGTGAGAAAAACCTGCACAGCACCAGAATGAAAAATCTCACTAAACATTCCCGCTGTAATTTTTAGTGGCTGAGCTTTGTTTGCAGCCCCATCACGCATCTCTTACTTTGTGTCCCAGGCCCATGGACTTGTCTACCATAAAGAAAAACATCGAAAACGGACTGATCAGAACCACAGCTGAGTTCCAGCGTGACATCATGCTGATGTTCCAGAATGCTGTGATGTACAACAGCTCAGACCACGATGTCTTCCACATGGCTGTGGAGATGCAGAGGGACGTGCTGGAGCAGATCCAGCAGTTTCTGGCCACTCAGCTCATTATGCAGACCTCAGAGTCTGGCATCAGTGCCAAGAGCCTGCGTGGCCGAGAAGCCAATCGCAAGCAAGACCCCAATGACAAGGTGAGAATCTGTGCATACATTCATCACACACACATCACTGCTGTCAAAACAGAAACAAGTGTTACAAGTGTTTATAGGAGAAGCATGAAACTTTCTGAGCATCTATTAATTTCAAACTATTTGACACTTGTGCCGTGAAACTGACAGTGTAAAAGGGAAATTGTGTTTAAATTATGTATTTTTTTTTAAAACAACAAAAAAAAAAGGGTTTTCTTGACACAGTAATGCAGTACTGATTACGATAGAATTTACACGCCTCTTAATTTGCATGGTAATGTGTGTTCTAATGATACAACTATCAAATTAAGCCGTTCACCTTAGTCTAGAAACATTTTATATATTTTGTAGGTATACAAACACAGATAGTGGTTTTCCCTATATCATTTTACACTTTTGCAATTCACCCTTCTAGTATTTCTTCAGTGGTCCATTTCTGGCCTCAGGGCCACTTTAAAATGTCCTGAAGCTTTTGGTTAACTCACTATTCTGAGTATCAACAGTGACACTGTGAATATTTACAAAGAAAAAATATTACACCACTTTAGGTAAATGTATTTAAAAATGCATCATTTTAAAACTCCAACAACAACCACTAAGATGCCATCTTCTCAGTGTTGAGCTGAGAATGGTTTGTGCTGGGCTCTCCAGTCTGAGTGTAGGAGCTTCTTTTCTAACACCTGTTTGTCCTCTCACAGGACAGTGTTCCCATGGCATCTCCTGCGTTCCTTCTCTCTCTTTTTGTAAGTATTTCTTCTGATATTATCATATCTTATGTTCAGGGAAGTAAAGAGACATACTGTTCATTTGTAGTTTTTGTATCATATATTCTGACCACTTCATATTAAATTTCCATACAATTTCCATTCGCTTCCACTGTCTTAACCTCAGTTTTGGCTGTGGTCCATGCATCCAAATGTGCAAATCTAGTTAAATATTTGTTTCCACACCCAAATTAATTTTTCCCCACAAAATGTACGTGTCTCAATTTAAAGGGCACACAATATACTCTTTTTTTTTTTTTTTATAAGTGCCATTCTCCCCAACTAAACAGCCCTGTTCAGAACGACTGGTTCCAGCACCTGTTCCTTTAAATGATAATGAACCACACACAGCTCACTCATAAGTGCAAAGCAAGAATAAGCGAGGAGCCGTGAAGCTCAGTTTAAGTTCAATTCTCCTCCTTTTCCAGTCATTTTTGCATGGTTCTCTACTCTCATTTTCACTGACTTGTTTCTCTCAGTTTTGTCATTTCCCTTCTCCAGTCATGTCTGTTTTCTCATGATTTAACCCTGCCTTTTTCCACATAAATGTCTCTAAACAGAAACTCTCATATGAATTTCAAAATAGCTCTTGAAGGGGAATTTCAATTGTCCAAATGTCTACATAATTCAAATAAGATCAGTGTAAGTGATGGAGAATTTTCATGTGGAATACAGAATTGCATAAAACATTTCTAGGTGACATTCTTTACAGAGTCTTATTGGCTGCAGCTGAAATATATATGTTTAATATGTTTCTCTCTGTACCTCATCAGGATGGAGGCACCAGAGGCCGGCGTTGTGCTATCGAGGCTGACCTGAAAATGAAGAAATGATCATGAACCAACTGTAGACTCCATGACAGTTCCATGAAGACAGTAACTGTGTCTCGCCATAATAATACTGCTTGTATCCATCATCACCACACACTAGGCAAACATTGCACTTGCACTCAACGGATCTGGAGTTTTGAGAAAGGACTAATTCATCTTTTGTAGGGACAGGGCTGTCCTGCACCATGTGACACTTCATCTGACTTGATTACTAATGGCACAAGTATGATTTGTTGTATAGTGACATTTGCTTTGTGTGCGAGGATACTGATGAAATACATGTGCATAAATAAAAACATGACAACTGGGCCTTTAGTATAACCTCGCTGGACCTATGAGGTGAGACAAATTATGGTTTTCAGGGACCACAGGTCTGCCAGCTGCTGTAAGAATGGCAAGACAGTGAGAAGAGTCTGAAGATTATATGAGGAGGATAGAAGCGCTCTGCATTGTTTTATACCTACCTCATTACCAAAGGATATTGGACATTTAAACAAAAAACACTGACTTTGTAATAATGGAACTCAGGAGAATGAAAGAACGCTTAGTGTTTTATTAAACCAGCACAAGATCTCACTCAGCACCAACTAACCAAACCATGGTTTGGCTGTAGAATGGCAACAGGGTAACAAGGTTACTGCTCACAGCTTTTTTTTTTTTATTAGTCTCTGTCATTACTATAACTAACTTTAGTCACTAATTAGGACTTTAGCATGACTCCCAAGCCCCCTTGTGAGCTGTAAAAAGCTTATCAATTTCTGAACATTTTGAAACTTATTACTGACTGTTATGAGGTACAACATATGATCAGCTCTACAACTGAAAATTTACAGTCAATTTTATTGTGCGTAGGCTATAAGCATGAGCTCTAAAATAAATCTAACCTAACTGTGCTGTGTTGACCACTGTGTAACATAAAGCAAAGGGAATTTCCCACGGGGCAGCATGCAACACAAACGCGTAATTTGTTACTATTAATATGTATGAATGAATCTATGAAAAATAAATACAACTGAGGTAATAGCTTTGGCAAGGTTTCAGGACACATACACTTTTAGTTCTCTCCACAACACAGGTTTCTGAAGAATACTTGTATTAGAGATTGAGCTAAAGCCGTGTGAGGCCAGGCATCCAGGGCATTAACAATTACAGCTTCATTTGGTGAATAAATTAATCAAATATAATAATTTATAAATGAAATAAATTCAAGTTTGTACACACATTTTGGACGAGTTTTCTGAAAACACTGATACTTTACGACCCTATCTTTTGTTTAGTCAATATGGGAGGAAAATATAGATTCAGTAATGTTAGAGTTCCATTGCCATTAGACACATATAACAATAGCTCACTCCACATAAACTAAAATAAATATTATTTTTATGATGTGAATTTAATTTACATTAATACTAATAAAACTCAGGCAAGCATCTAATAAAGTGGGAGTATGAACAGGAGGATCTCCAGCATCAACCCTGTCAGCAAGCCTAGAGCCAATGTTCCTTAATGTAAGGAAATAATACTCAGCTCTGGCACGCACACACACACACACACACACACATTCTGCAATGAAACTTCACTGCTGCAGAAGGCAGACTGAAGTTATAACTTCCAGCAGCTCCAGTGTAATTCAGCATGCTAGCAGCCTATTCCCTGTGCAGCAGGGCAAAAGGCACCATGCTCCAGACTAAACGCAGCTCAGACTGCCTCTAGCTCCACATCATCCCTCCCTCTTGACAATAAGAAGCCTTCTCTGGGAGGCCATGCTGAGAGTGGAGCCCCCTAACCCTCAGTTGCCCTTCTGTCGGCCCACAAAACGTTGCAGCTTCTCGCAGTGGTCTAGCTTCATAGTCTCGGCTTTCTGCTTCAGCCGCTCGTCCCGATAAAGCTGTCCCAAGTTAGCCAGGTCTGACTCTGTAAGACAAGGAACACGCACTCTGTAGTTAGGTAAGATTAAAATTATAAATAACTATACTTTCCAATCATATTGATATTGAAATTGAAATATTAATTGAAATATTCAAATTGCAAGAGCATTTGTTTTAATTATATCTTACATAGTCATTTATTTTTATTTATTTCTCCCAAATTTAATCATTGCCAGTTCTATTTGTTAACCAACTCTGCTGATCACAGTGGGCTAGCTTGAAGTGTGAGACTAGCACCTGTATTATGAGTTCATGGACTGCATAAAAGTTCCAAAGCCTTAAAATAACTGTCCTGATCTTTCCTGAGGAAATTAAAGGCCTGGGGCTTCATTTAATTCACGATTGCAGTGTTGGTAACATCGAAATTGCATATTTTATCCAAATCGTTTAGCCCTTGTTGCAAATGAGCCTCAGATATTGAACCCAGAAGTAAAAACAGCATCAGTCATCTACATTTAACACATTCTGCTCATGTCCAAACACAAGCACAGCAGTCTGTCATGAGGTTGTATAATATTTGTGTGGATGTTTGTTGTTAGCAGATGCTAATCTTCTTGTTAGCTCTTTGGATACTCAAACTCAACTCACAATAACTTCATTGTGCTCAACTTAACAACTTACATTATAATGACATTATTTAGCACGTGGCACTCCATGGAGGCCTCTGCATAATAGCAGGTATATTTTTTAACAGTTTGGTAAGTTAGCTTGTAGTCTAAATCTCTAGACGGATCACTTCTCTGCTGACAAACACAGCAGATATGCACAATTTTATTCACCACAGATCAGGACAATTCAAGTTCTGAGGAACCCTGCCCAACTGACCACTTTCTGTTCAAGAGACAACAGAATGCTAGGAGATGGTCTGTTTGTGTGTCACTCATAGCAAGGCCCATTATGAGGGGATCCGATTGGCTGTTTAAGAGGCAGCATGTTTAGGGTGTGTTTATAAAGTTAAATGTTGGGTACTCATTCTGCGCTTTCATGGCAGTCTTTCAACCTCCTGTTAGGCCATGATTTCTCTTTTCCACCCACAGCTTGTGTAAAACACGATTATCATCTTTTGTGTGTGTTCCTTTTCTATTTTTTTAGTCTTGAGACACACCATACAACAGTACCATTAACAAAATTTAAATAAAGTCATAAAAATTACAGACTGTTGGACTGTGTATATTATCTGTTTTCGGTCACTGTATACAAGAATTATGCAGCTTTCTTTCTTGGTGGATGCACAGTGATATTTTCTGAGCAAGCTCGCAAGATCATTCAGAGCACCACTTAAAATGATAATCTTGTTTTGTTCGATATGAACTGTGATAGGAATCTACAAACGAGTGAATTATTTCTGTTTTCTTAGTCAAAATATTAGCTAGTAATAAAAATCTTTACATCTGCTTTGTTATTTCACACGCTAGACATATGAAATTGTGGTAACACGGAGGTAAATTAAATGTCAGCATTAGAGAACTGTTGCATCTGCCATACAAAGTTAATAAGAATCATACTCAAGTTTGTAATCATGCACCAACATATCTGTGTGACTAAGTAGAGAGCACTCACTCTGTTGTTTCTCTTTCCAACAGCTGCTCTGTAGATGGTCTATGTAGTCACTCTCAATGGTCTTCTCCAGTTCATTGAGAGCTGTCCCATGGTATTCCTTCTCAAAGCTTTTATCCACATAGTAGGGGACACCCATGTGCTGGGTCTCCCGGCTCACCACCAATCCCATGGACCTGTAAATCAGCAGGGTGTAATATGACCATTATTTCCATAACAACGATGTTTTCATTTTTCTTTGAAATATGTAAATTAAAAAGCTCTTGGTTATAGTACGTAAGGTAGTCAGCTTGTTTAAAAAAAAAAATCTACAAATGAAAGATGTACTTTATTGGTCGAGGAGGCCTATTCTGGTCTGAAGAATGGGTCACACTCACGGTTTGTAGAACAGGCTGTATGGGGGGTTGGTTGCCATCAGCTGGGTCACAACAGAGATGAGAATGAGCACCAACACCGGGAGAAGCTGCAGGAAGGCTGTGAATGTGTTCTGGAAAAAAACAACAACAGAAGAAATTATAAACAATTCGATTAACATGCTAATACTAAGAACTACTAATGGGTTAATATTACAAAAAGTAATTAGTCCAAGATTACTGAGTAGACTGTTTATATATGCTTGCATATTTATATAAATAAAATGTTATAAACAGGCAATTGCAAGGATATTATGGTAAACAGATACTCTGTGTGTAGACTTGTCACAATTATTACATCATTTTTGGAGCTAATCATATCTATACAAAACTTAGCATCATGACCCAGAATGCAAGATAGCTAATAGACTTGTATTCTATAATATGAATAAGAAAAAAGACAAAAAATGTATATCACAATTAATGAAACAGCTAGAATTTCATGAATAATATGGGCTTATGTGTGGGATACCGTGATTTACTGGAAAAAAGCAAAGAAGCACTTGAAGAATGAAGCAAAAAGGTCTAGAGATGAGTGGGGGACAAATTTTAACTGACCTGGCTGCGGTTATCTTCGGGTTCCTCTTCCCGTCGTTCATACGCTCGCCGCCTACGGGGCTGATACACATGAGTATAAGAGGCTCCTCTGTTGGTGTACACATGGATGTTGCCTGGAGAAACAATGGACAAAAAAATTACATGCTTTCTGGATGCAATAGATGAGCTACATACACAGCGCAACAACAGTCACCAGTTGTAGTTCAGCAATGTCATAATGGAGCACAGTGCACTTGAACTTGGCTAACCTGTTGGGAACCTGCCCCCAAAGAAGATATTGAAGAGCTCCTCTGGGGAAATATCAGCCTCAAAGTCCCTGTGGAAGGTACGATGGTGTCCATACGTGTGACGTGGCTGGGCTGAAGAGTGACTCGCTGGTTCTGCAGCAGTCTGTTCCCCATACTGATCATACTGCTGCCTTTTCTCTGGGTTACTCAGAACCGCGTAGGCATTACCAATAGCTGCCAACAAGAAGAGCTATCAGTTATTGCAGGAAAGTGAGGCCCTGTTCCACACAGATTCGGATATTTTTAAAAACTGAGATTTTTTTTGTCTTTGAAAACATCCCCATCCAGAGGAATATGAGAACGGTTGCATTATCGCACCAGTCCAGTAGGGGCTGTAGTAACTCTTTAAGAGGGACATCAAAACACCACAGATCATGAGTGGTTTAATCCCAAACCACTCCATACTCCCTCTGTAGTACACTACGGAAGTCACAAGATTACTGCACCTAGATATTAATAGTGCATTCTATATTTAAATATATTTCTATTTATTCATATATGGAAATCTTAAATCTAGAGCTACATTGTAGTTTTATGTAATTCACTATATAGGGCTATATATTGAGTAGCTATTTGGATTTCAGATGTGTGATATCAGCGTTTTTGAACTCAATATTCCTCATCTACATGAGAATGGTGTTTTCAAAAATCTCCACAGTGGAGCTCATATTCCAAAAGCTTAGTTTTCAGAGACTAAAAACTATTTTTTTTTAATAAATATTGACATTAAACATTTTTTTTGCATATATCCATATCTGGTCCATATCATGTTTAGGGTGTCACTAAAGAAGATAATGTAGGCACTTACAACCCTGTTGAGAACAGAAATAAATCACAAATCCCACAAGTGGCAATATATAGAAACATACCTTTAAATGCATCAGTGGCCCCAGGAGCACAGTTCTTGTCTGGGTGAAAGCGCAGGGCAAGCTTTCGGTAGGCCTTTTTCAGGTCCTCATCACTAGCATCTTTTGGCACTCCCAAAATTTCATAAAAGTCCTTACATCTCTTTATCCTGTAAACATTAAAAAAAAGAACAATTACAACCACCTTACCAGCGCAGAGGTGCCTAAAAGATAAAGCACTGGGCTGGGTTTCCCAAAAGCATCTTAGAACAAAGATTCTTAAGTGACAGTGTGAATACCACACTGAACACTCTTTCTACTTGTTTTTTTGGTACTGGGGCCTGGTCAGTTTCTATCACCACTGACCACTGAGACTATGCTGTATTGATGTACTACTGGGTGGTTTGGCATGACAAAAAGAGAGATTAACAACCTCTCCCAAGAGGGGTCAGAACAGCCCTTAAGCACAGAAATTGGACCTAACCATTTTTGGCACCATACACATTGCAACCTACGAGATTATGACTGTCTCACCTTGTGCAAAGCTTATTCAATGGAATATAATTAAATGGAAGACAGATAAGTCACTTAATCCAAAGTATGACCATGAAGCTTAGTCTTAATTAATTTTTTTCTATATATTGTATAATTCTTACACCCTTACTTTATTATATATTGTCTGCAAAGTTGTAACAGTATTCTGTTGCTGTTCTGTTGTTTATCTTACTGAAAAATGCTGTGCAGGATTACCAATACAACTTATATTAATGGAAATAAAACCATTAAAAAAAATAATAAGAAATTAAGCCACACCAATGCTCTGTGAATATTCAAGTTGACCGACTGCATTTGGAGTCTGTTATTAGTGATAAAAGTAACTGAACACATGTACCTGAGGACTCCCTGTCTCTGCTCCTCAGTGTACGTCTTTTTATCATCACTGGGACCCTCACTTCTTTCTGCTGCACTCTGTTGCTGATGGTGCCGAATTCTAGGGCCATCTTCGTCAGTGTTTCTAAAGCCAGGTGGCGGAGTGTATGTCCGCTCTGTTTCAGGGGCTGCTGCACTCCCATTCTTCACAATCGCATCTATGAGAACTGGAAGTTTTTTAGAAAAGGCATAGGTTATAGGTTTCTGACAGTTCTGAATGATGGATCTATTATTCCTGATTAATAACATCAGCAATGGCTGAATTGGGAGCTCAGTCTGTACATCCCCAATTAAATATTTTTTTCTTCATTCATCCATTGTCTGTAACTGCTTATTTAATTCAGCACCATGGTGGATCTGGAGTCCACTGGGTGCAAGGTGGACACCCACACACACACACACCAGTCCATCACATTTACTCACACACTCACATTATGGACACTTTTGTGTAGCCCATCCACCTACCAATGTTGTTTTTTTATGGACTATGGGAAGAAGCCAGAGCACCTGAACGAGAACCACACAGACAGGGAGAACGCACTAAACTCCTCACAGACACTGACCCCAGGACCCTGTTGCACCATGGTGCTACCTTAAAGATATTTTTTTTAATTATTTGCACATAAATTTCATAGCTCAAAGACACTAGTACTATTATGTCCACATTTATGGAGACTGGCGGGTGTTGATGGTTTGAAGGTGTTGCAATCAGTTTTCACTTTCACTTTTTTGCTAATATTTTTCAGTGAGAATTAGAGCTGAGTGAACCCAAACGTACACCAGAGGTAGCAATGGGTGCCACTTAAATTACGTATATTCACTAAATACAAGAGGGCGGCACGGTGGTGCAGCAGGTAGTGTCGCAGTCACACAGCTCCAGGGACCTGGAGATTGTGGGTTCAATTCCCGCTCCGGGTGACTGTCTGTGAGGAGTTGGTGTGTTCTCCCCTTGTCCGCGTGGGTTTCCTCCATATGCTCCGGTTTCCTCCCACAGTCCAAAAACACACAATGCAGGTGGATTGGTGACTCAAAAGTGTGTGAGTGAATGTGTGTGTGTGTCCGTGTTGCCCTGTAAAGGACTGGCGCCCCCCCCAGGGTGTATTCCCGCCTTGCGCCCAATGATTCCAGGTAGGCTCTGGACCCACCGCGACCCTGAATTGGATAAGCGGTTACAGATAATGGATGGATGGACTAAATGGTAGCACATGGTAAGCAGAAACTAATGTCATCTTGTTATTTACATAGGAATCCAAATCCTTGATCTAAAGAACTGTGCAAAATCATTGTCCAATTACCAGTAAAACAGAGATTAAGATTCATTATTAACAGCTCTCTCTTTTCAGGGGACTGGCTTTTTCAAAGAAACCTTCAGGGATGGTTTTCCACATCTTCTATCTTAGAAATAAATTACTAATAATTTCAAACATATGTAATGATACTGGGCTGGGCCCTTCACAAGACAGTCCATTGTTCCTTGAGTGAAACACCTGCATTAAGCTGGACAAAAACCGCCATCTACCCATCTATCTCCACAAACACACACACACCCGGGGTGATATCCGATTTCTACACAAAATTGCTCATCTTCAAATACATCAGTAAATGTATTGGAGATTGGAATACACAATAGAACAAAATTTTAACACAGTGAAGCAAAATGGGGGAAACGAGAAAACATATGACAGTAGAGAGTGCGTTATGCAACGTCCACTCTCCAGAATCTCCAGACGCTGCACTTTCTATTTCAGCGCTCTCCTCGCTCTGCCAACCGGCCGCGGCGGTAAATCGGGTTAACGTTACTGACCTCTGGCTCTGGTGCTTGGGTAGATTTTCTGTGCTTCGTACAGCATCTGTAGGGCTTTCTCCTTCCGTCCTGACCGCAGACATAGCTTTGCTTTCTCTATCAGTCGGTCAGACTCCTCCTTTTCTGTTTCAAACCCCGGCATCTCTCTCCCTCTCTTTCACCGCGGATCCACTGCTGACACCGCACTGACGACCCAAAGACAGATGCCCTCTCTCTGCCAAACACTAGACAAAATGACAACTTCAAACTTCAGTTTACGGATCCCTGTAAACAAACTAATTTTACCGAGCTCCCCGTGCCCACACAGTTAAAGTAAACCGACGGCCAACGGGGTCGAACAAGCTAACGGTTAACGGTTAGCGAACTGTCCGCTCACAATTAATAACATTTACAGCCAGCGATGGATTAATTTCTCATTTTCAGCCGCACACTCTTACTATGGACGCCTTTCACCTGTACTGAAGTCGTTCCTCCTCAGGAACAGCATGTCTGACACAAAACGACCCACATAACTTAAAAACCCCGAGATATAGAGCACACATCAACACAGCTAAACACTAGGAGCAGCCGCCATCGCTGAAGGGAAACGGAAACACGCTCCAATCCCGAGGGGAGTGCAAACCTCCATTAAATAATCACAATAACACGGTTTTGACAGGAGGGATTTCCTCATTTTAATTCGTATATACAATATATATATACATATTCTCAGCGCTTTATAGGATTAGCATATCCTACATTTTGGCATTTCATTTTTTACATAAATTCTGCAAATATTTATCTAGCAGCAGTCATAAATTTTACAAATATTTCAGGATCCATTTATTTCCCCTCTTTATAACTCTTTATAACTACACTTTCTGTTACTTTGCCCATGAGAACAATATATAAACAAGATGTGTTCGGCAGGTATGTTCGAAATCTTTGTGGCATTAAAACGTGTCCAACTCAGTGTTTTGACAATATTACTGTGTTAAGAGGATTAAGTGAAAAAAAAAAAAAATATATATATATATATAGGATTGGCACATTAATTTGGGTCAAATGTCAGCCTGCAGAGATATATATAGCTGCTTGGGGTTCTGGTATAAAATGAGCCTCTTCTGCAACATTCACAGCACCGGACCCCCATTTATTTGAAAGACAAGTTTAAATGGAACGAAGCAAACACCACTGCAGAGATGTATATACTAATTAAAACTAGTGAAAATATAAGAAAGTACAAAGCAAAAATGACTAAAAAGTTATGTTTCTGCTCCTCCACTCTCACTGCTGGGTGCCTCGCATTTTGAGTAAACATTCTCAAGCACCATAGGCCTGAATAAACAGCCCCGTTCAGAAAAGTTGGTTTCAGCATGTGTTCTTTAAAGCAGCAGTAGGTTGTATATTTACCTTAAAATTACAGCTTTAAAATGATTGTGATGCTCCACTGATCTGTAATAGGGAGAGTCATTGCTACTCCAGGCTCGGAATGACAGAAACTGCTCTATGTACAGTTTCTTCATCTGGCAGGAAACCTCTTGTGCGAACTACATGACAGACATATGTCACACACACACACACACACACACACACACACACACAGGAAAAACAGGAAGCGAGGAAGAGAAAGAGTCCCAAATAGCGCCCTACTCCCTACATAGTTCATTTCACAGATAATAAAACCAAGACTAATAAACACAGAGTGCAGAGAGAGGTGCACCTTTTTGCCAAAAATATATAGTTTTATAGTGTGGCATACAATGCAGTAATCTACCTTAGACTACACAGAGACCAGTTTGGCCATTTACCAGAATAGATAATACACAGGATAAGATATATTTTAAAATAAAAAATTAATTCTAAATAAATAATATATCTGAATAATGCTGAAACTCTGCTTCCTTTCCAGATGTCTGTAGTAGTTCTCCCCAGACGTTCACACTGTTAACACATATCTGAAGATTATAATTCCAGGTTTTGTGCACATGGTAAGGTTAAAATCATTAATGCTGGACACAAAATAAAATGTGCTTATAGATTGGATACGGAAGGGAAAGGGCACTGACGTGTTTATGCTTGTTAGCCCATATGAGCGCAGGTTTTATTTAAACAAGACGAGGAAGGAATTTTCAGTTTGAATGTGTTGATATTCAATGACAACAGAAAAAATGGCTCCAAACTTGGTGCTGCCCTGGGGCCTTACCCCTTAACAAAACTGAGTCAAAGTGATACTGTAACCAAAACTAGACAAAGTCCATTCATTTATAGTCTCCATACTGACACTGAACTCCAGTACTAGGACACTAATGCTTACATACATCCATAATATATAGATATGCATATTTGATACTGATAAGTTAATACTGCTGTAAGTGAACCTGATGTGTAAAACCATTCCTGTCATGTTTCAGATAATTTCAAAAGACAGTATTATATATTCGTGGCATTGCTTTATTATTGTTATTATTTTTTTTATTTGTTATTTTTTTAGTTCAAAATATATATTTGTTTATAGGACACAACACAATTAACAAAAAATCCTTTTTTTTAAGAAAATGGTTGTCCAAGCTATCAAATTTACCCACTGCCCTGCTTATTAGTCAAGATATGTCTAGTTTCCATACTTACCTATTTATATTTGTACTGGAGCTGTGAGTTTAATCAAACTAAATCTAATTTCCTATTATTAGTAATTACTACTAATCTATTATTACTTTTAAGATGATCAACAACATTTGGGGTAAGCATATATTTATACACTCATGAAAAAATTTAGACAGGTAAAGTTTTTAATCAGTGGTATAAACAACTGTGTACTCTATAGGTTTCACTGCTCGTTTTCCATAAGGAACCGTCTGGACACATTTTATTAAATAAATGCAACTTAAACTTAAAAGTATAATTTCAGTGGAATAGGTTTCGCTCCTGTACCATAACTAAAAGTATTAAAGATGTTACCATGAGGGTACTACCCCAATAACTTGAAAGGCACCATTTCAATAGCTGTGTTACATATTTTTGTCAAACTACACCTAATACTATTATATGCCAAATGCTGAAAAAGTTAATGAAGGGCAGTTGTGCTAAGTCTTTGTGCTGAATGAAGATAAGGAGACCTGAGTGTGTTCACTGTGCTCTGATACTGAGCAGGTCTCTGTTGATCTCTTGTTCTTCGCTGTCCACTGTACTGTGAACGGAGGAGATCAGTGGTGAATCTGTGTCTGTGAAAGAAGAGAGGGAGCTCCTTACTTTGAGTAATACAATGAACACTCCAATGCTAAAGTAACATTTCAGGGGAATCTTTACTTACCAGTGTCCGTGTTTAATGTCCTTACAGAGACAAGTGTGATGCTCCCTTTCTCTCCAATGCTTGTCATATTACTGTGAACATTGACAGTTTTGATTAATAATCCAATTACATAAATACAGTCAGAAATTAGGATTTTGGGTTTTAACTCATACCTCTCTGAGAGCACTGAGTCATAGTTCTTTACACCTGGAGGATAAATAAAAACTCACTCAAACTCATAATGGTGCATTAAAGCTGTGGCTGAAAGTTTTTAAATTTGAAAGAGATTGTAGACAGATGCAGCCAGACATCTATGTGCTTTGAAATCACAACAAATGTCAGAAAGTGAGGAGTTCAAGCCTCATATCAGAAAAAGGAGATTTTAGCTGTAGTTATTCTGGTCGTCTTGGTAAAAACATCAAGTCTAGACAAGTCTATAACAAATGTAGTCAGTGCAATCACAATAATAATTTCCCTAAACGGTTCAGCTTGAACTAAAGCTATGTTAATATATAAGCTATGAGGAAAAAAGTATAAAACAGAATCTCACCCTCTTCCTTTGTGTTATGACAACGACCCTTGAGGTTGACGACTGTTACTAAGACCACCATAACGATGATCAGAACGAGAATGAAGCTTATCACACCTATGAGCATCACACAGAATCAAGACCAAATCTTAACAGATATGAAAAGCAACAACAAATGCTTAACTTGATTACTGAGAGGATTTGATGCCTACCAAAAGCTACCATAGTGAGGCTGTTTGGTTCCTGGGTGGATGAGACTGCTGTGGTGTTTACTGATGTGTTGAAGTTCTGAGAGGTTTCTGGAAGTTCATGATTAAGACAGACACAGAGTAAAATGTTACAGCTGAGCAAAATCTGATTTCCCCCCCTTGAATATGGAATGATATAGATTCTCAATAATTTTGTTCCAATTTTAGATGTTTAGAGATGCACATATTAAAAAAAAGTCATTCCTCTTTAATAGAAATTAAAGATTTTAGAATTAAAATGTCCCCATGAGTCAGAGAAACTGTGTTGTCACATTCTATTTAACACTGGAAGAAAGTTGGCAGGAGTACTGAGTAGCTTTTAATGGGATTTGGAAAACACTCATTGTCAAAGCAGGCAGAGGTCAAATCAGAGGCAGGCCGACTCAAAACAAACAAAACCATTATTAAAAATCCCGAAACAACAATATACAGAGAGTTCACAGGACTGACAGAAAGTGGGTATAAGTAGAAGCATGTCAATGAGTTACTGCAGGTGTGTGAGAATGTGAAGGGTGGAGTCATGGAGATATTAGGGCAGGAATTAACCATTTTCCAGGTGGAATCAGTCAAGGCTGTCCAGAGGGAGAAACGGCAACATCCTAGCACAATCAACTATATTCTGCTTCTTTTTTCAGGGTGTTGATAGGTGCCTTCATGTGAGATGTTAGACTGACCAGCTTGTTTTTTTTTGCCGTTCATGTTAGATTAAAAACATCCTTAAAACATTATTTCCACTCAGAACTCACACTCATTTACTGTAAGGCATTGTTTCATCCGCGGTGTGAGTCATGTGTGAATAATCTCTGTGGGTCTTCCTTATGACTGTGTTATATAGTGCTGTCCCACTTTCCCTAATAAAGGCTTATTAGGATATGAAGTCTTGACTTCTGCAGTAATTCTGTTCAGACACTAGACTTCTTTGTTCAGACCAAAATTAGGAGCATATGCCCCTTTCCCACATAGTAGTCCCACACACTTCACAAAAAAATCTTCTTCTGAAATAATATAATACAGCTCCCCTAAGGTACTGGGGGCAAATAAAACATGGACTTTGCATTCACTTGCAAATGTTACACTGATATATGAGTACATGAACATGGGCATTGGCACTGAGGGGGCGGAGACTTCCATTTAAAAGGGGACACGAAAAAAAATGATTAAAAAATCACTTAATTGGTTAACCACCCGCTTGTGTGTAGGACACTAAAATTTAATCTGGTGCCACATCATATTGTGATGGGACCCACGAGTCCTGTGGGAATGCAGACCTCTGTTATATAGTGCCGTTTCTGCAGTGCTGAGCCTAGAGCGGCCATGACAGTGGCTCTATTCTCTGTACTACAGGTCAGCGAAGCCTCACAATGATTGTGAAGCTGTAATTATATGGGGAAAATGCTACCTAGTGTTCCTTTAAATGAATCATGTACAATTTCACAGAATCATTTTACAGTGAGTATACACATTGGTATAATAAAGTGCCTTGGATGGATCAGTGATTCTGTACTACACCTATTATAAGTATGACTGCCCCTATGTACCTGAATGTACCACAGAGTATTAAATGTTATATGGAGTTCACAATCATTTAGGTGCACTTATTAATTCTACAATAACAAATTATAGACAATGTTACTCTGCAAATTTTGTTAGCCCCCCACCCACCAGGTTTTTTTTCCAGCCTTTTACTGACATGGGGTCTTTGTAACCACATTAGACAGGTTTCGAGCATTCAAAACAGACCTGAGATCTAGCAAATGAGAGAGCAGGTATTTATTGGCTGATGGATCATTCTCAGTGTTGCAGTGACAATGATGTTGTCACTCACCAAACTCCTCTCAGACAGTGACCCAAGGTGGGGTTTGAATCCACATGCCCAGTACCCTGGAGCTGTGTGACAGTGACACTACCTTGTGTGCCTAGGGCAAAACACACTTACCTTCAAGGTATTATAATAATAATAATAATAATAATAATAATAATAATAATAATAGCTTCAAAATTATTGTGATGCTTCACTGACCTATAGTACAGAGAATAGAGCCTCTGTTTTTGCTACTCTGGGCTCAGCACTGCAGAAACTGCACTATGTGGCTTTGGAGGAAGGTAGGAAATGACCTCCACCTCTCTCCATTATCCCCTTGATTTCAGGACAGTGCTATAAAAATAAATTACCCTCTGCAACAGTACAATGAACCCAGGAAAAATACCAACCCTCACTTAGTGTTCCTTTAATAGGACTCAAGGTCAGTTGATGCCCATTGTAAAGAAATGTTAAAGTTTATTCCAAATAATCTGTATTTGGAGCATTTGTATTTGTCTGTTCATCAAAAAACCTTCCCACAATGTGAAGGATATTGTTTTCAGATTAGTACCGAATGCTAAAAAACAACAACACAAGATTTGTCTTGTCTAAGACACATTTATGACTGATGTGATAATGAGCAGCACTTTAATTCTAACATGTAAAGCTATTATGATATATAGTGTATTATTACTTTCTTTTGGAAATTGTTGATTTTAATTATGTGAAAAACAATGGACAAAACTGAATGAATAGCACTTCTAGGGTGATGACCAAACAACTACTAACTCTAGCCCTGGAAGAATATTTTCAGTAAAATTTGAAAATATTTAATAATTACAGTTTTAAAAGACAGCTACTGAAATGTTCCCCATTAAAACAACTGACAGATCTGGTGATTTTATGTTTCTTTTGGCTGTATTTCTAAATTAATTATGTTATAAAATGGAAAAAAATATCTTCATACAACATTTTAATTTTTTTCTTAATTTACATATTACCATTATCCATTAATCATTTACTTTTTCAAATTTTAAGTTTCTACATTATATGAAATCTGGTGTCATTTGGATTGTGTTTAAACTTCCATTAACAATGGACCAATTGAGATGCTCCAAAATGGCTTGGAATAAAGCCTCTTTTAATGAACATACACTGTAAATCATAAATCAGCTTTTTGTCTTCACCTGTAATGTTGCTGTTTTTGAGATAAATATGTAAGCTTTCCAAGAAGCATATTCATTGTTTCTCTGAGTGCAGTCCCAGAATCTCTTGACCACAGCAAAATAACGAGTTTCTGTGAGTAGCTGTTCTTCAGACTTACCCGCTGAGATGAACGAGAGAGGCACACTGAGCACAATGAAAGAGCGTAAGAGCAGATCCATGGCTTTTTTAATCCAGAGAGGCTTGGTGTATTGCTGTGTAAAGGCCTACTGGAAGCTAATAGAGATCACAGGCACAGATAGAAGAAGATAGGAGAGACAGGGCAGACAAGTATGTGTATGCGAATGATTATAAGGCAATGTGTTGTGCTCGAGAAGCTGTTTCCTGAGCTGATGGTACAATGAGACAGTGTATAGTACGGTTGTTTCCTTGTCATTAAGTGTGTGTGGGTGTGTGTGTGTGTGTATGCTGGACCACCGAGTGCCCACGACTTGTTTTAGGGAGGTTGCTGTGGCCCCTGACAGTGTTCCAGAGCTTCCTGTGGAAGAATGGAAGGAAGCAGATGCAATTCTCTCATGGAAAATCAGCCCTCACTGTTCCACAGGCTGGCCAGGAGGAAGCAGTTCAAATGAAAAACAGTTCAGCGGTTCTATCAAAAAACACACAACTACACAAACCCTGCACTGTTGCGGGACTCCCTCTAGACTCCTACCGGCACTTCAATGTCAAGAGTTTTCCTGCCTAATTAGAGTCCAGAATATTTTGTATACTTTCTAACTACACTATCTTAAAATAATATGTAATGAAAGTACATAATGTTAATTAAACTTTAGTTCCCCCCCAGTGGCCATTCCATCAGAATGAAAAGTAAATTGGATAATTTTAATGAACTCTGTAACTCATCAGATTAACTAGGACACTGTGAATTATTGTAACTCTGCATTGAGCAGAGAGCAATCAGGTTGCTGTAAACAAACTTAGCTACAAACATGACCATAACTAGAGAAAACATACAATAATAGCTTAGCATTCAAATATAATAAGAATCATCTATAAATGCTGACTTGCCTACTCCCCTGTGAAGACATGTAAGTTTACTTCCAGTTTTATGAATCATACACCTTTTTCATCATAAAATTATTTTCCATCAAAATTCATTCATTCATTATCTGTAAGCACTTATCCAATTCAGGGTCGCGGTGGGTCCAGAGCCTACCTGGAATCATTGGGCGCAAGGCGGGAATACACCCTGGAGGGGGCGCCAGTCCTTCACAGGGCAACACAGACACACACACATTCACTCACACCTACGGACACTTTGAAGTCACCAATCCACCTACCAACGTGTGTTTTTGGACCGTGGGAGGAAACCAGAGCACCCGGAGGAATCCCACGCGGAGAACACATCAACTCCTCACAGACAGTCACATGGAGCGGGAATCGAACCCACAACATTCAGGTCCCTGGAGCTGTGTGACTGCGACACTACCTGCTGCACCACCGTGCCGCCCTCCATCAAAATTATGGAAGATAAAAAATATTTAGTTCAAAAGAGAAAACTGTGCACATTAGTTTCTGTGGCTTCTGTAAATTGTCAATGGTTTCCTCAGAGGTTTTTCTAACACGCCTTCTTCAGAATTATGACTCTGGAAGGAACAAAGACAGGTTGTGCACATAGCGTACCCTATTGGTATTTTTTTTTGTGGAACATAGACAAAAACATGCTCAAACTCTATAGTTCATGCATATTTTATTCAAGAGTAAAAAAAGTGATTTGTCCCATAGGGCATGCTTACAATGTGTGTTATCATTTAGGAAGTCAAATGCGAAAACTCAGTTCAAGAGAAAATTACAAGAAAAAATAGTCACAAGTTAAAATCCATTAAACTCCTTCTCTGAAATAAAACACGTCTGGAACAAACAAGGATCAGAAAACAGTGGAGGAATAAAAGAACTGTAAGCTTAATTGTAAGAATAAGAAGAATATCATCAATAATTATAATGAGAATATATTTTTTCCTTTTCAAAGTGAGACACAGGATTTTCATTGTGTCCAATTTGTTTACATTTGAATAAACCATGCGATCATGCTTTGGCAGCCTGAATGTTGTCACTGAGTAATATGTTCATTCACACTATTGAACAACTTCTGTACACCAACTGAACAGGAAAAAAAAAGGAAAATAACACAAGGCCCTACACCTCAAAAAAGAGCGCCAGTGCCTGTACAGCAAAACAATACAAAAATAAAATCAACAAAATCATGTCGATGGAAAAAGAAAACAGGAGAGAAATCAAATACAGAAGAAAAAGTTTACAAAATCATATATATACTGTATATAGATATAAAAAACAAAGTTGAACTTTACAAATATAATCTGAAGAGGGAAATAATTCAAATCTACTATATTGAAACACACCACAATTATAATTTCACATATCAATAAGGAACTTAATTGCATGCACTGATGCGTTCCGTACCATAGATGCTATTAAAAATCATTGTCCTCGATATTGTCCTTCGTTGTTATTAATCATATATTCATATATATTTATATATATATATATTTATTTGACTTGCGAAACATACTATGTGCATTCTCTCTCAAGTTACAGGCAGGTGAGAAACAATCAGGTAGGTGGTGCCAAAGTTCGACCCCAAGCTCTTACTGCAGCCCCAAAATCCTGAGTGCTTCCTCCACCCAACAGACGGTGGGGTTCATGAGTCCACAGCCAACAAGCGCAAGCAGCACTACACCCACCCACCTGGCTTTATGGCATCTTACCAAAAGAAGAAATCAATAAATAAAAATACTCAGGTAAGATTGCGTTGCAAGTAATAAAATGTACATATTTTTCTCTTTAAATGTCCTTTCTTACAAACTTTTTTTTGTCATTTCAAATATTGTATTCATTAATACTAGTAGCAAAACATGTTTCACCAGTGAGATAATTTCATTATGAGAATGGGCTCATGAAGAAAAGTTAGAATCAAAATATTAAGGTGTGTGCGCGTGGCATTGGTACTGACTGGCCACTCCCACCGATGAGCTGCGATGGATCAGGCTTAGGAGAGAGTTCTAATCCCTAGACCACGCCCACTTTGGTGCTTGGGTGGAGTCAGAATGTAATTGGCAGACCATCCACAGGAACTGCCCCCTCCCACCACCTCTGATAAAGACACTTTCAGCCATTGGTTGGTCGACATTACCTTCCCCCTCCCCCAACAAATCTGAGAAAAAATCCACCCCATTACCCTTCTAAACACACCGAACAGTGGCATAACTTCTAGAAACATACAGTAAACAGGCAGCAGAAAAAGGACTGCCTTCCACCCACTTCCATGAAAGATTGAACTTGTATACGTTTTCTTGTTAACTGGATATTGGAGCAGAGGTGGATGCATATGCAGTGTTAAGTTACTGGGGGTTTTGTTGGTATCGGGAGGCCTTAAATTACAGGTTTGGCAATATCCTGCCACAAGGTGCAGCAGTGGCATGGGCACAAGTGTGGTCAGGCAGGAGACTGCTGCATCACTGGATGTTGCTGTTATCGTCAGTGCCGTTGGCCTCGGACATGTTCATTTTGCCCATGGAATGGCCCACGTGGTTGACCCCGTCTTTACGAGGAGGCATGCGCTCATTGATGCGGTCCAGGCCCTTAGCCTCCTCGAAGCTGCTGATCTTGTGCTGTGGAGAGAAGCCACGAATGGCTGTGGAGAGGGACGGCACAGACCATAATGAGCAGCTGGATTCCACTTCCATGTAAACACTCTTTTAAAGCTGCATTCTGTTCAGTTTGAAATACTGCCCCCTAACAGGCAATGAAACAAAACTGGTCTCTGAGGCGTCTCACCCATTACATTAGCGACCTTTTAAAAGAGTAAATAGGTCTTGTGGGGGAATAAAAATATAGGTATAAAGCAAGGCCAATACCAAGTATCAAAGGGACAATGAAAATTACAGGTAACTAGCAACTAATTTCATAGAAAACACTGCCTCACTTATATTCATAGAGCTGCAACACAAGAGTCAATAAAAGCACTTTTACATGTCTTGAAACTCAAACTACTTTATGACATGTTGGATCCATGTTTAATAACTGTAAAGAGTGGCATCTACGTTTACATTTATGGTATTTAGCAGAAGCTCCAGTCAGTGTAATGTTAAGAGTCTTGCCCAAGGACTTCCCTCTTAATGGTTATAGTATGGTGCACTTACCTGAGCAGGGAATCAAACCATACTCTGTGTACAGGACAGGAATTATTTTTTTTTACATATTGTTACGTATTGACTACTTGTAGAAAAAAATCATTTCAAAATAGTAAAACAGACAGAAATGCAGCTTTAAATGTATTTGTAGATGTCTGATGATCATTTTTTACACAGAATATTAATAAAACCATTTACTCCTGTGGTCTATATTCAAAAAGCAGGCTTTTCTTTGTGTGCTTGTGTCAAAAGAATTAAGATTGGAGAAGAAGTAACACCCAATTCCCTACTGTAGCTCGATCTTCACATCTGAGCCAATGATCTGTTCCTGTACTGGAGCGTGAGAGGTTGAGGAAGAAGCTAACACACTCTGGTTGGCTGGGAGTTCCTGAGAGTTCCAGTCACCACATGCTATGCCAGTAGATGCCTCATGAGAGGCAGAGGAAATGCAGGACTTGACAAACCAATTCAAGTATTCATGCCTCTGTGTCAGACGGCACCTCAAACCATCATGCATTCTTCATGGAGATGGTCCCTGTGCAGATATTACTGAGAAAGGGCAATGTGGATATCTGATAAACAACACATCCTTTTACTGCAGGGGTGTCCAGCTCGGGTCTTGGATGTAACATCCAGCAGAGTTTGGAGAGTCCTTTGCTCTAACACATCCAATAAACCTGCTGAGGTGTATCATGTGTGTAGGCGAGGGAGATCACCAAACTGTGCTGATCTAAAGCGCTCCAGGATCAGACAAACTAGATGCCCCTGCTTTAATTGAAAAGTCATAAATAACAGTGGAAAGTTCTACCTAAAACAGCCGTAGTTTGAGAAACACTTGCACTTTTGCCATTCTAACCACACCAAAAGTACAGTGTACAATATGTTCACCTACCCCTAAAGCATTACATTTGAAATTTCCATTTGGGAAGAGCAGGCACTACCTTATATATTTTTGAAATGTATTAAACTATCAAAACGTTTTTAAACTTTTAAGATAAATACTTTTCACAAGCAACTTCCAACACCTCTGCTATCAACTTTCCAGCGACTACTCTATATGGCCAATGCAGCCAAAAGCAGAGGGAGGCCAAATGTTGACATTTACAGCCTTGCTCCCACACATCTATCCTCTCTTCTACATCCCTATGCCCCTTTGTGAAACTCAGAAATGCTGATTCTGGTCTTCTGACCATTCTTAGGTTTAGGCTTTACTCTATGGGCGGCAGGTTTATTAGTGTTGCTGCCCCCACACTTTGGATCTCCTTATCCTCTTCTATCTGCTCTTCATCCTCTATTTCCATCTTCAAAGCCCAGCTACATACTCTCTCTGAATATTATTATTCTCCCCCTCTCCATAATCAATTTTAAAGCATCCATGGGTATGTGAAAGGCACTATAAAATTACATATTGTTGTTATTAATTTACCACATAGGTGGGTTAAAGTCTGGTAGACTGATACTTATATTTATTTAGGGCTTTTTGAAATGAGTGAATTCTACAGCAAAAACATAAAACTAATATATCTATCCAAATATTGTAAAGATTTTGTATTAAATGTGGCAAATAAACTTGAAATGTGTTTTATTTATGTGACTAGGACATGTTTAATGCATCTGTGAATGAGCTTTAAAAATATTATTTATAGCTACAGTGGAAGGACAAAGATTTCTTATTGTTTATTTTGGTTTACACCATGTTTTAGCCTACCCTGCCATATGGAGGCTATACATTGGCCTTCTTTTTATTAAAATGCCTCAGGACTGCGCTGTATTTCAGTCACAAAAAAAGAATCAACATTTTATTGGTGTAAATTCTGTGACTTATGATCTTTAGAGTTTTACTTTGTGCCCTGCTTTCCCATACAGACAACTTAGCAAGTGCTACTGATGTTAATACAGTTCCCAGATATCTCCTTTACCCTTTCTCAGAGCTCAGTGTTCATCTCAGTATTCCCTCTATACTAGTGGGTACCGGAGTCCTGGAGTACCCCTGCCCTGTACATTCTAGTGATTTTTAATGCTCTAACACACAAGCTTCAACTCAGGAAAGAACAGGCATGTCAAAGCAGGACAAATCCTAAAGTATGCAGGGTAACAGTGCTCTAGAACCCATGCTGGGTATCACCACTCTTCACCAGCTCTACTAGGCTCTTTCCCTGTGTCAGCTGTTAGTGAATGTTGGCTGATTGCTGCTTGTCAACAGCCGATTGAGGCTAAAGCCAAGATGCATGTCCTGGATTTACCTTCGCCGTCACTTGCTTCTGTCTCGATGGCTTCGATGGCCTCGATGGTGGCTGGGGGGGAGAGGAGGGGAGTGGGTTACACTTGAACAAGCCATGCAACAGCAGTAAGGCACAGGCAGCAGTGGTGCAACGAGCAGTGCGCGGACGACCCTGCGCAGACACATGCACGCCAACCAGACTATGATCCACAGAGGCAATCAACCCCTCAAACGCACACACACTTGTTCTGGGACATTGGTCGGTCTTCTTAAATCTCCGCTACTGGCACAGATTCACGCTCACCTCACCACAGTTTACCCACCAAGGGGAAACTGACCCACTGCGGTCCAGTCTTTGGGGCAACTCTTAGTGTTCTCTGGCAGAGAGAGGAGCACCCAAAGCCTGGAGTCTGTCAGAGGATACAGAGAGACAGATGGAGAGACAGGTGAAAGAGACAGAGAAGTATAGAAAGAAAGAGAGTGTTCAGAGAGAGCAAGAGGCAGGCCCTGTGTAGGACCATTATGCTCACCGCTCTGTAGGGTCTGCTTGCCCCCAGACAGCACTCCACTGGGCAGCATGCCGGTAGGGGTCAGGCCCTTCAGGGTCAAGACATTCTCACTCTCCTCTCTGAAATAGGTAGATTGCATTTTCAGTTATTTCACAGAAGTGTGGAGTAAGCAAGGAATATGAGAGTAATCCATCCCAAAAAGGACAATAGCAAAGACTTGGTACTAAGTCTAAATATTATAAGACATAGACATGTTTCTTCTTACAGAACACAGAATACAAAGATGCTATAATAGATATATTTGTTTCCTCACATGGTATTTGCTAGTTATGTGGGTACCAGTCTTGTGCAATATCATTCTGATTAAATAATGTTCACAAACTGCCATTTGATTTTTAAAGAAAATGACAAGTTTATGGTTAAAGTAAATGTGTGAGACTGATTACATAAACTGCTTAATTGAGGCTGAACTAAAATCCTGAGGCCTGGTACCTACATAACTGGCACAACCTGATTCAGGAAGCACAGTCAATAAAAGCACCAACACAATAATGTAGCAATGCAGGAGGGAAGTCAGTGAGTGTCAGAGAACATGTTCTAAGAAGATCTGCCATTCACTACCACAGAGGGAATCATGTCTAATTTAATGAAGAAAAAGGCATCCTTAATCCAGAGTGTAGGAGGGAGGATGAGGTTTGCTGTGGACTAGTGAGGGCCAGAGGTTGCAGACAGTGTCAGAAATGGAACAGAAATAAATGAACTATTTAAAGGACGACATACTGTGACTCCAAAAAGAATTTGTACATTATTAACTTTAAATCACTGGTAAATGTTAATGGAGTCCTCTAGGCTACTTCATCAAATCTGAGCTTGTGTTCATTAACGGGACCATTAACCCAGACGTGTACAGAGGCTATTTGAATGCAAACTGACGTATACAAGCAGATATATAAAGAAATTGCTTAATGATCTTTTGAGGGAATGAATAATATCTTGAGATGTTTTTTTTTAAATAAATGGCAGCAAACTCAATGACCTTCTGACATTTTAAGCACTCCATTAAAGTCCAAATCCTTGTACATGTGCTTAAATAGACAAGCACAAGGACAAAATGCTTAACTATGCAGAGGTTGTCTGTAGTTCATATTCACATGGTGTTTCATAAGCGGCTGACACGGATAAACAGACAGAAATGACTCAGCCTGTGGAAGTCCTTCTCATACCTGAGCACAGAGAACATCTTGGCCATCTTCCCAATGGCACGGATCTTGTTCCTAATCACCTCTTTCCGAGCAGCTGCTGCGTTGGCTGTGGGTGGACATGAGAGCACAGTCTTAGACTGCATTGCCACAGGGAGAATCTTTTACAGTCAATAGCACTTAAATGTAAGGCTTCCAGCGAGTGAGATAAACAAGGGGTATTTTAAGAACAATTCCAGCTTTTGGCTCTTGTCATGTCTTGCATGGAATACTTTGATTACAGCTCCAGTGAGGATAAGAAAATGCAGGTTGTGAAAGCAATAACACATTGCGGATCATTTAAAGGAGATCGCTTACCATCAAATATCTCATCTCCATCATTCATCAGCTCATCATCAGAGCAGATGCTCAACACATTCACTAGCATCTCTGTGACTGCAGGGGAGAGACAGACAGGCTGTTAGACTACATTGATATGCCTGGTGTGTTATTAAGCACACAATTTTGCACAATGCTAAATGGTTGCCTATAAACAAATGCCAACCTTGTACATAAAACATGTCTTGGCCAAGTGAGTAAATCTAAGTTAAGGGTGTGTGTGTATGTTCTTTTAAAATTATCTGTAAGTTACCTTTCTCTCCCACAAAGGGCAGAGACCAGGTGAATACGTCCATGAAGTTTGGCAGCCAGTAGGGATGTGGGGAGCAGTTAAACTGTCGAATGTTCATCACGTTGTTCTCATACTTCAGGACAGCCGCTAAAAAAGCACACAAACAGAAATGCACACACACACACACACACACGCACACCTATTACATTTGGTAAGCTCTAGCATTCTCTTATTATCTAATCAATAAAGAGAAAGAAATGATCTCCACTGTGCATAATGTCCTGCTTGATTCATTTTCTGATCGATTCTTAACAGGAGGCTGAACTTTTCCACAGAAATGCGACTATTGATGTGGTGTCACATGGAACTTTGAATGTGGCCTTTATCAGACTTAAAATAATATACAATTTATATTATAATGTGTATTAAAGTATGTTTTTATGTGTGTCGACATGTAACAATTAAGTCCATAATTATTAATCTGTTTTATATTTGCCTTGTCATTGTGGGTATTGAGCCGATTTGAACTATTTTTCAATTAGCTGTTGTAATTGTACACACAAACACACAGTGGATCTATAAGGAAGCTTCAAGTCATGGATTAGCTAGCACACATTTTAAAAATACGCATGCTTTTTTAACCCTCCCAGATTAAATGTGCCATGCACAACTTTGACCTTTGGCCATTGTTTGCTATTCTTTGATTTTGCTGTTTGAGCTCAGCAGTAATACGTCAGCACTAGTGACTGCAGACTGACTGCAGGAATTCCCTTTTGCATTCTGTCAACCTTCTGCCCTGACTTGTGCCCCATTCTTCTTAAAGTCACTTCAGTTTCCAGCAGCGTGGGACTATTTTTGGTGTGGAAAACACATGCAGAGTGCAAGCCTATTTTAGACAAAGGGGAAAGAAAGACACACTACTGGAAAACTGAGAAGGGGAATGCTTAGGATTCCTAATTAAAATAAATATCTTTATTTATATTATTTAAATTTGATTTTCTTTATGTTAAGTGTAGCACTAAAAGGCAAGTAGTTATTTTGCCTTAAAACTACAGCTTCAAAATCACTGTGATACTCCACTGACATGTAATAGGGAGAACAGGGGCAAGCACTGCAGAAACTGCACTATATAACTTTTGAAGGAGGGTAGGAAACCACCCTGGAGTTCATTTCCCATACACTATAATCTCTCTCTCTCTTTCTATATATATATATACACACACGATACATTTGCCTAAAACTGTACCCGAACTGAAATGCAAGTCACCCTGGATAGTGGCATATGCCAGGACTAGCATTTTTGTGAGTGCGTGTATTTCTCTGTCTGTTCTATGAAAGGTCCACTAGATGGCCCCGCTGATCCCTGAGCTCATGACCTTGTTCCATCAGGAGAGATAAAAGCACACTGAAGAAGTCAGTCAAACTGGCAGGCCCTCCCACACACACACATCTCCCCCTACCTACTAAACTTAAGATATCACACACTTCCAAATTGTCTGTAACACTAACTATCAACACGTACATTGTTGATTACATTACACACATTCATCACTTAACTTTTAGTTCTGGGTTTATGTGTCTGTCTTCATTTACAGAAAAAAGGGGTCTAGTCTTGTATGAGTGGACATAATTGAGATGGCTGCAGAATGGACAGACTTTCTTATAAGGACTTTGTTATCACCCACCTTTGTTGTTGTAAACATCAAGATAGTTTGGTGCAGAGAAGATGGTGATTAGGGAGGGGAAGCCAGTGGTCTGACTCTTCCTGTACATCCGGTATCTGTGACAGAAGAAAAAGAATGAAAGGGGAGGAAACATTCATCAAATGGATATCACTAGAGACTTAAGGAAGGCTTAAGCACTGAGAGCACTGTGTGTGTGTATGTGTGTGTGTCTGTGTTTGAGAGAGAGACAGAGAGAGAGAGAGAGAGAGAGAGAGAGAGAGAAAGAGAGAGAAAGAGCACACATACATACCCTGCATCTTGTGCTTCGTGTGCTCGGATGACTGATAATAAGTTATTATTCTGTAGGAACTCACACACAGCTGGATAACTGTGAGGCAGAGAGAGAGAGAGAGAGAGAGAGAGAGATTTCTTAGTTTTTTCATTTCTATCATCAGTCATCTGGAACAGTAATAAACACCATCAGCATCATCTGCTTATGTGTACTTCAGAATATGGCCAGCAGTGGCAGTGTCCTTCAAATCGCTCAGAGTCTTCTTTCCTGTCTTTGTTTACTCAACATTCCAATCAGATTTTCCCCTCAATTATCTGATATTTGCCTTTAAATCTAAACTGGAAACATCATCATCATCATCATCATCTTCTTCTTTGCCGATTTATCCATTTCATGGTTGCAGTTAAACTGGAAACAGGTCACACTAAATCAGATAATTCCAGTTTGGATTTGGTCTTCAGCACTAGAGTGACAGCCAATGATTACATGGTGCTAGCATGCTAATCTAAAAATCAAATCAAGCAGGAAGGAAAGAGGGAGCTGCCCTCAACATCTCCTCTCTGTAGTTGTGTGAAAGTGTGTGTGTGTGTGTGTTGGGAGGATGTGCGTTTTGGAACCATTGGATGGTAGGGCATTGAGAAATCTGTCGTTACATATTCTTACAAGAATTGATTTTTTGGCCCTCTCTACTTTGATTTACACATTTAAAATTAATTGGCTGAAGAAATTTTGGAACATTGCCTATACATCTTTTTTATCAGCCTGGAGGACTTCATAAACCATTTTTATTGGCATTTTCTTAAATAACTGGTTTGACAGAAATATTCATTCATACATTCAGCTGTAACTGCTTATCCAGTTCAGGGTCATGGTGGGTCCAGAACCTACCCATAATAACTGGGCCCTGGAATACTTTGCAGGGTGACACAAAGCTCCAAAGTTCGAGAGCATATCAGCTATGGATTGAGGGAGGAGACAGTGCTGTATATATATATATATACACACACCTAACAATTACGTTTCATTTACATAAATGTAAGTACAAATCTCTGTTTTCTGCTGATTTAAAAAGGGATGGTGAAGCGTTGATTATGGGGAAGGAGCTGCTGCTACTTTGACTTGGTAAATGGAATTGAGCTATATAGCACATGTAATATACTCAGACACAAGCAGAGAGGCTGTACACCAATAATTACACACATGCTGACATTTATATTACAGCTTAATACTTTCATTAGTTGTCATGACTCTGTAATGAGCTATACTGCAGAACCTTTTACCATGCTGCCTCTCTCTCTCTCTCTCTCTCTCTCTCTCTCTCTTACACACACACACACACACACACACACACACACACACACACACACACACTCACTCACTCACTCAAAAATGTGCATCCCATCTTGATCAAATATTTGGATACACTGTTGGATTATAAATAACACCTGTTGTGCTACATTTAACAAATATATATGGATGTCTGGAGTATTAAAGACTTAAGAGAGACTTTCATTCATTCATTCATTATCTGTAACCGCTTATCCAGTTCAGGGTCGCGGTGGGTCCAGAGCCTACCTGGAATCATTAGGCGCAAGGCGGGAATACACCCTGGAGGGGGCGCCAGTCCTTCACAGGGCAACACACACTCACTCACACATTTGAGTCGCCACCAATCCACCTACCAATGTGTGAGAGGAAACCAGAGCACCTGGTGGAAACCCACACAGACACGGGGAGAACACACCAAACTCCTCCCAGACAGTCACCCGGAGCAGGAATCGAACCCACAACCTCCAGGTCCCTGGAGCTGTGTGACTGGGACACTACCTGCTGCGCTACCGTTTAATCTCTGACCACAATTCTTTAAATAGTATGTAAGAATTAGCTTTTTTCTCTCTTGAGCTCTCCCTACCTGCTGCTGAGTGCACTTCATGTTTACAGTACTGTTTTCACATGCAACCCCCCCCCCCCCCCCCCCACTCTCTCTCTCTCTCTCTCTCTCTCTCTCACACACACACACACACAAACACTCACACACACAGACCTTCTGAGCGGAGGAATATTCAAATCGGTCATGAACAGGTCTTGGGACTTCAGCTGATAGACACACACACTACCTCAATGTTGAGCCTGGGGAATGTTTGTGATCAAATAAAATTATGTTGACTACATGATAAAACCTATATATTGCTCATAATTCACACTGGACTGTGTTATTACAACCATAAGGTGTAACTTCAGTATTACTCTAATTGTTGTAACCACACACAGCAACTGACAAAAAATCTATGTCTAAAATGAAAATGTGAGCTAATCTGGCTAAAGTTAACAGCTACAAACCCTGGCTCACAACTCAGTAACTGCTCTTAAAAACCTGATTATAGCACTTTTGTCAACAAAACTTCACTGTAACACGAAGAATGTTACAATGCAAATTACTTACTGCTTCTGCTTGTGTCCTCATGTCTGTTTCAGCTCACTCTACTGTGTAAATTCAGTCCAATATTAACTCTTGTAATGCCAGTAATTCTCTCTCTCTCTCTCTCTCTCTCTCTCTCTCTCTCTCTCTCTCTGACATAATGTCCATACCAGGAATACCGAGCTAGACTCTTCTTGTAGCTAGGTAACCACTCGTGAGATTTGTGCCGTAAAGCGTTACCCATTTTTCGCAAGAGCACCCTGTCCCATGATTCAGAAATTGCTTAGTCCAGTAAACCAGCAGTGGACCCAGAACAGCAGCCACAGAGTCTCTATTCTCCCTACTACAGCTCCATGGAACGTCACAATCATTTAGAAGCTGTAATTTTAAGGTAGAAGTACTACACAGTGTCAACCCATTCACACAATTTACACATTGTTCATTTTTTGAACAATTTGAAAGCATTTATTTTTATTTGTGTAAGTAAAGTAAAGTAAAAGTCAAACTGCTTTTTCAACTCGCTTACAGGCAACAAGTCCTACAGGCCGTGTTTACCCACCACTGGGAACCAATGCTCTAACAACTGAGCAAATCCACTTTATATATCACTTAGGATGAGTGGATGGTTGTCTGTAGGGATTGTATCCTTCCTGTTCGTTTGATAGAGTCTCTGAAATCTCTAGAATGAATTCAATAATTAATTGTGGCGAAAACAAAATTTAACCCCCCCCCCAAAAAATAACAAACAAATACACACACACAAAAAAACAATTGTGCACACAGTGTAATTTTTTCTATTACACACTCAAACCACTACAAAATGGAGCTTTTCCATAAATTTGTATAAAATTACACACATTTTACCACACTTTCTTAATATGGTGTTTTTTTATTTATTTTACTCTTAATGTATTTATCTTCCTTGCCAACATACAGTTACCATTTAAGGATAATTGAAAGTCTATTTATTAATTAACTGACTGATTGATTTTACCACATATTTTGATTTGTTTTTTAATGTGGCAACTTGAAAATGAATATAGTGATTAAAACTGAGAGATTATCTTGAAGTATTATGGCATATTTATCATATCTCCCTTCTGTAATGTAATATTTTGTGCTGCACTTTTATGTTGTGATTTTCGTGATTGTATTGTATGTAATATACCTACCTGCAATCAGTCAGCCAATCAGGCTAATTACTAGTTTACTGGATGATTTTTAAAACTACTTTATTAATGGGTGCTTGTGTCATGTCCTCATAATTAAAAAATTGTAAGATTTCCTCTCAACATTTCTCTCTCTCTCTCTCTCTCTCTCTCTCTCTCTCTCTCTCTCTCTCTCACACACACACACACACACACACACACACACACACACACACTACCATTAGTACCCCTTGTTTTCCATGATTCCAGTGATTCATGTGCTCTGCAGTGATATCAGAGCTTCTGGACTTAACTCCGTTAATTTTAGGGCATTGTGACTTCAAGAACAGCATCATGGTTATAGTTAATATATCTTATATAATAAATAAAGCAAACTTTGGTTGCTTGTGCTACCATCTTGTCACTGATCCACAACTCATTTGTAGCTCTTTGTTTGAAGTGTGCCCCTAAAAAGGTTTCAAGGGGTATATAGCCCTGCCCCTCTGCCCTACGCCCCGTTCTCAACATGAATTGAGACGTCCCTATTCCTAGGCAAAATGGAGGCCTAGGGCTAAGTGCAGGCTAAGGGGCGAAATGGGATTCACCCTTACCCTATTTTGGGAGGAAGGAACGTGGTATTAAACACTGCATTTAATAAAGCACTGTTCACCATAATAAACTGCAGGGCACACCATGGTGTGTGTGCATCATTTTGCCTGTCAGGAGCTAATGGAGCGCACAGTGTGATATAAATGAGAAGAGCCAAAGCCAAGACTTCATTCAGTGTATAGCTTTGTCTTCATACAGTGTATAATCTCTACTTCAGCTTCACAGAAGCTACGGTTTCTGATTCAGCTTCCATACAATCTACAACCACTGCCTTATTCAGTATAAAGTCTCTGCTTCATACAAACTACAGCCACTCATTCGACTTCATACAGCCTACAGACTCATTCTGCTTCATAGAGCCTACACTTTCTGCCTCTGCTCCACAGAGTTTATAGCTTCTGTCCATGCAGCCTACTCCTACTGTTTCTGCTTCAGCTTCATACAACCTTCTTATAGCTTACAGTCATCCCTTCAGCTGTCATCCATACAGCCTACAACCTCTTCTTCAGCTGCATATATCCTACAGCCTTTCCTCCTGCTTTATACAGCCTAGAGCCTATAGTCTCTTCTTCATACAGCCTAGTCTTTACTTATGCTTTTCTCTCCCTCGTCTCTTTGCAGTAACCCTTTCCTCTTGAAATCATCCTTCCACTGCCTTTCCCTCTCTGCCCTTATTGTAATATTCCTGCTCTTAACATCATTCCTTCTACATGTCTCACTCTTCCTCTTTTCTTCCTTTCTTTGTTTTGTTCTTCTCCATCTCCTCTCACTGCAATACGACTCCTTTCCACAAATGAATCTTTTCTCTCCTTCTCACCCCTCACTGTGATACTACTCTCTACATATCACTCCTTCCTCTGCATCTCTCTCCCTTCATTGTGATACCACACTTTTCTCTCCAACTACTCCTTCCTCTACATCTCTCACTCTTTTTAATTTCATTCTCTCTCTCTCTCTCTCTCTCTCTCTCTCTCTCTCTCTCTCGCTCCAGTTTGGGCAAGAGGAGTGGGTCGTCATGGCAACACCACACTGCAAAGCCCTTGGGGATTGTGGGATAGATCTCAGAGCTGTGTTGCTGCTGCTGCTGGCCGCAGTGTGGGCCCTGCTCACGCTCTCTCTCTCTTTCTCTCTCTCTCTCACCCTCACCCGTGCTTGCTCAGTCTCTCCCTCCCTCACTCTCTTTCTTTTCTCCTCACTCGCTTTTGTTTTCCAGCTATCCCTCGCTCCCTGCTTGCACTGTATTTTTGCTGCTGACTAAAGTGTGATTTAGTTGCTTGGGGAGCATTCTTCTGCCTTCAGTTTTAGTCCAGAGACATGTCTGGAGACCAGCCCTGGCACGTACCTTTACAGCTACTGTAAATGCGAGCCGCTCTGAAACATTACGTCAATGTCATGGCCTAGGTTTTTGGGGTGTTTATACATGAATTGACTGCATCGGGTGCCCAGTACCTTGGGTGGATGTTTGATGATGTTGCTATATAAAGGGACTATTTCAGACATTCAAGGTTTGTTTCCTGACATAAACAATAAAGTCTCATGTTGCAGAAAACCTTCACAGAAGCTGTGAGATGCAATATAGGGATCAATATGCAGAGCTCTTTCACAGACCACAATCCATTTCGCAATATAATGTATAGTGAGCAAAAGACAAGTAAATAAACAAGGACAAAATAAACAAGGACGCTGCATAGCACACAGAGAAACCCTTAAATCAATACATTTATATGTAAGATCTGTACCTGCAGTAGTTGCATTAGTATTACACACCTAATATTACAACCCATTTGAGATATGAGAGAGAATTTTTGGCAGGGGCTAAAAGAGGAGTAATATAATCAGGAATAATATTTTCTATATAACTAAACTGGTAAGATATAAACAAACACATTCACAGTATGTTGATGTTGCAATGCTACTTCCTACAAAAACTGAGAGGTTTTCACAGAAATGTTTAAAATCATCATAAAAAAAATCACATAATGTTATTAGATCAAATGTAATTGGGAATTACAGTTTTGAAATAATGCTTTCAATTTATATTTTTCAATAATTCATGACAGAGTGATATTTGCATAGCATTCCAGAACACGTGCACCTCTCACATCAACTGTAAATAAAATTGAGTCTTTCTCTACAATGCACCAATCAAGTTACTAATGGCTCTATTAGGACTTGGTAGAACAATAGTGAAAATCTGGTCAATTTCTAAGGCGTATAGTGGGCTTGAATGGGGGTAAGAGTGTGCACTGGGAGCCATATGAGACAAGGTAGTGAAGCACCTTTGGAGCTTGGATTGCTCATAAACACAATTGCAGTGTCTACTCTCACGCTGAATGGTGAATCAGGGAGATGAGTTGTTCCACTGGAATAAATTGCTTCTGTGATTCTTACATAACATAGGAAGAGGAATACACTCTGCAATGGTGTATAGTGTACAGTGTGTGTGCTTTAATAACAGGCATGGGTAACCATGATGAGTGTGTTCTGTGCTGAAGAATGAACAAGCATGCATGCACACACACATCCTCCCACACACACACAAACACACGCTGCAGATTGTGTGCTCCAGAGGATGTGATGAAAGCAATGATTGTGTTGAGAGGGAGAGAGAGCGAGAGATTATTAGTCCAAATGGCTAGAAGACAGGCTTTGGCTCGGCTTAGAAACATAATGATGAATCAGGCACTGCTATTGATTGGCCCAAATCTGCTGCAGCTCTTTCCTGCACATGTTGCTTAAAAACGCACATCAGAACGGACCCCTTCTATGTGTCTCACACACGTCATAAACACATTACTAGAATATGCATTAATAAATACTACAATAGGAATACATGCTTTATTAATGTGTCTCTGTACATAGCTGTGTGCGTGGGGTGTTATCTCTCAACTGTGTTATAATGGCAACCCAGTGAGGGAGAGTGAAAGAGATAGCGAGAGAGAGAAAGCGAGAGTCTCGGCACCCTCAGGACAGAACAGTGCGGTAGTGCAGTGTGGGAGGCCAGTCATCTATCATCGCAGTGCAAAAAGAGCACAGCCCACAGGCTTAAACACACACACACACACACACACACACAAAAGAGGTATAAAACATATGGATTCATTATGAATGATCGATCTAAATGTGAATTGGTTTAACTCATTTTTGGGATGGATATGAATTAGAACAGATTATCACCTTTTTCAATAGTATGCACAGCACTGTACAAAAGTCAGAGATGATCCTTCAAATATTTCAATTCCAGTTAATCCATTTTCTGAAGATAAATACTACAATACTAGACAAAACAAAAAGGGAGAGTTAAACAAGTGAAATAAGAGTCAAATAAGTGGGACACCCACGCAAGGTCTGGTAGACTTCTTAAACTGTCACCATCACATCAACATTAGGAGAAAATCACTCTCCACTCTTGTTTCAAATGCAAAAAATATCCATAGATGTCTTTGTCCATGCTTCTGCTGTAAGCTAATGTAAGATAATGTAACATTTATTTGTCTCTGTACACCAAAACAATGTGTCTTCCGCATTACAATCATCCATAGCAGTGAACACACACACACGCAAGCACTAGGGGGCCTGTTTGGAGTTGGGTGCCTTGCTCAGGGGCACCTCAGATGTGGATTGAGGCAGGAGGACAGTGCTGTTCCTTCCTAAAATGCTCTTTCACTTTTGCATAGGTTTCATGTTCTGCCAAAACTGAATGTCTGTGTAGTTTGTTCTGAGGACAGTTGCATCAATCAAATCAGTGCATTCAGATTATTAGTATGAATAAACTGAAACTGAGCCAAACAAACTGCAGCTAAACTGACTCAAACTGGGTGATACATGAGACTTTATGGCACATTAAATTGTTCTTGAAAGATTGCTAATCAAATGCAGCTGACCACAAACATATACACTTATGTATATGAAATAATGAATTCAGTTACATAAACATATAGCCAGTGTGTGTGAGATGGCATATTACATGTTTAGCTGCATGACAGAATAAGAGCACATGTTTTTTTCTCAAAACAGACACACATATACAATAAGCATACACACACACACACACACACACACACACTGTAATGTGGCTGATACAGGAGGTAATGCAGCGTGTGATGTGATCTCAAAAGTGCCTTAAGATACATACAGGGACAACCCTTCCCTTCACCTCAATGAATATTTCAGTCCTGACAGCATGGGAGATGGAAGAACTCTCTATTTCTCTCTCACTCTCTGTGTATGTGTGTGCATGTGCCTGTTGAGATGACCATGTTTACAGACTTCTGAAGGCCTCTTAAACTTGAAAAAAAAGGCCTATTTAATTTAAAAAAGTTTGAAGAAATATATAAAATGTAAGGAAAATAAAACTCAATAGTAGAGAAACAGGATTCTTCACAGTGGCGGTGATAGGAACCAGATATCTAAAGCCTTTTATGTCTCCAAAGTTACCAAACAAAGCTATTAAAAAAGTCATACAAATGCAGTGTGAAATGCATGATAAATGGCATGGTAACTGCAGGATGTTACAAGGGAAAAATTCCCTTATTTTACCCAATATCAACATTACATGCAGCAAGGACACAGAGTGAAATTGAAGCAAAGCACTAAATAATGTGAAGCATTTTGTTAAGCATGAGTGAGTGAGAGAGTGACTGAGAGATTGAGTGAGTGCATGAGTGAGTGAATGTGTGGGTGAATCACCAGCCAGTTCCAGGAGTTATTTCACATCTAAAAACGAAACATTAAATGATATTTGTATAGGTACAGTGCTTTTAAGAATAGTAAAACATGTCTATAATTTCACTACAGACATCATTCATTCACCATCACTATACAGAAATCTGAGGTAATAAATTGTTGTAGAATAGAGCATTTCACATTTACCCACTCTGAATAACTTGGTGTATATGATGTATTTTGCATGAATATTATGTGGAAAAACAGTGCAGTTCTCCTTGACTGACTGTACAAACACCTTAAAAACACACACACACACACACACACACACAACAAAGTGCAACGGCCCAAAACACAAACAAAAGAACACACACACACACTTTTTTCAAACACATACATGCTCTCCAGTGTTCCATCAAATATTCAGCACAGTTTGTAAAATATCAAGTGCTCAGTTCAACACGCAGAAAGAGCGAGAGAGTGAGAAAAAAGAGAGTGACAAAGAGAGAAAGTGAGACCCCTCACTGATCTGTTCTCTTTCTCTTTTTCCTTCTCTCACTCACACCCCCACAGACACATTCAAAAGTCTGGAATCACTGTTTTCAGTTATATTAAACCTATTTTGCTGCACATGTTTGTGAAAAAGATGGGAATTTCGAAATCACATGTTTTCTTGCTCAGGTTCACGTAATACATAATTTTCAATTATTTTGGTCAACTTACACAGCTGTAAAATTCCCTGCCTTTTATAAGCAAACTGAATCTACTTAAGGGTAAAATAAGACACATTTAATTACAATTTATAGACCTTTGCTGCCCTTGCCCAAAAGCTGTAGATGTTTCTTAAGGAGAGTGAGAGAAGAGAATGAGAAATATGAGAAATATGCACAGTAAACTTACTAGATGCACTTGCAAGGTGTTCTTAATTCACTGCTATTACTGATTCAAGCACGTACATGGCACACACACCCTCACACAAACATACAGTAGGTGAGCCTCAACACCCACTATGTGTGATCTGGCACATACATACACATGAACATAATAACAAAAATATACATATGGCAAGTCTCTTGGGTAAGCATTAGACCTCATGCCTAAGGTGTCAGGAGACACAGAGCTTCAGAAAACCAGGTACTCCATTCCTGTCTAACCCAATGACCAATCCGTAGCTACCGTACAGGATAAGATGTGTTTTCTTCATTTGTTCAAAGAAGAAAGAGCCCTGCTTAATGTTGGGTGTAGTGGTCTTACCTGTAGAAGTAAGAACAGCCTCTGACTGTGTTGTGGCTGAAGTACTCCTGACTCTTCTCATTGCCAAAGTCCTCCAAGGGGTCTGACCAAAGGAGGTCACACATGGGCCCGAACGCTGGTGGTTCCTTAAACCGATCCAACTGCAAGCCGCACAGAGACACATCATAAAGACCCCACACCGAACACACAGGAACACTTGCACTGTGCTGCATTCATACAGCTGCCCACCACCCCAGCATGCAGGGCCTGGCCATTGTACTGGAACTGAGCCCCCACAGACCGTTCAGTACCTTCTTTATGTCGTCTAAAGTGTGTATTTCTGGGGACAAGCCACCGTGAACACACAGGAACTGCTGGTTCATGAGTGCAGCCAGAGGAAGGCAGTCGAATGCATCCATACACGAGTCATATACCTGCTCTGAATACTTGATTTTACCTGAGAGAGAGAGAGAGAGAGAGAGGTAGAGAAGAGTGTGAGGTATTTTTGTCCATAGAGTACGTACACAAAGTTCACTGCTTTCACTGTTGAACCAAAAGTTGCTGCTCACAAACTACTCCAAATACTGAATAAAATGCAGCCCTAAATGATACAGAACAAGTTGTGGGACTAAAAGCTGAACTGGTGAAGGCTGTTAATAGCACTGATAAATCGTGCTTGCCAGGGAAGTTGAAAGTGGCTGTGCAGGTAGCCAGGAGCTCATTAGAAAAAAGGGATGTGATTTGCCAAGTAAAACGCGAAAATCAGGCCTCGGGTCGGGTGATTTTGGAACGCTTTTAGTAAGGCCACATCACCAGAGAGAAGGCAAATGATGACTAGTTTGATTCATGAGCAGGAAGAGGTGGCACAGTATGCATCAGAAGCATCACAGGCAAAACAAGGCCAGTGGCTTCGATGGGAAAATCTAGAGAAGCGGAAGGTTTCCTGGCAAGAGATGGAGAGTTGAATTAAATTTTTGCTGGGAACAACTTATGACATCCTTCCAACACCGCAAAATCTTGGACAGTGGGTAGGTGAAGACCCTAGCTGTGGATTATGTACAGGGGTTTGCACACTGAAGCATATTCTATCAGCTTGTAAAGCTGGTTTGTCACAGGGTTGGTATACAGGGAGACATGATAAAGTGTTAAGGGTTTTAGCATGTTTGTTGGACAGCAAACGGCTAGAGGTTACTGCATTAATGAATGGCTATAGTATAATAATTAGATTTGTGCGTGAGGGGGAGTGTTTTGAGAATGTGTGCAGGCTACAAATATTGGTTAATGGGGTGAAGCATGAGACTAAAAATTGCTGGTGGATGTAGGAAAAAAGCTGCAGGTCCTAGAGTGCATTGTGTTAACTACACTGAGGCCAGACATGGTGGGTCTGTGACGTCAGATTTTACTGTTGAGCCTTCTGGATGTGTTGTGGGCTTAATTCAGTGAAACACAGAGAAGAGGTGCCTACCTGATGACACCTGTGAAGAGCTAGTGATACAGTGGGTGGGTTGTGTACTCATGGACTGGGCTTAGTGAGTAACCGCATTTGTTAAGGATAGCTGGTTGCTGATCGGATCATAAACGACCACAGCAACCTTAGTTTTGAGGTATAGAGTTCAACAGGAATTTTGGTGGCTGCAGGTAGGAAGAGAGTGGTGGGCCCTATGTGAAGCTCTAATGGATTGGCATAGGATATTTTACATCTTATCTTGCATATGATTATAATTTCCTTTGTGTATATTGAAAAAGCAGAGAAAACAAAGCCAAAATATATATAATTTGATGCAGAACTTTTCTCCCTTCAAATATGAGAGACCTGGAGCAGTTTGCAAAAGAAGAGTGGTCCAAAATTCCTATTGAGAGGTTTAAGAGGCTTGTTGATGGTTATATGAAGCAATTGATTTCAGTTATTTTTTCCAATAAGTGCACAACCAAATATTGAGTCATCTGCTATGACTGTATACTTCACCAACTAAATATAACATATGCACACTTTGATTTTGTTACAGCTTTGACTTTGTCCAGACATATTAGAAATGCAAAAAATGCTGGTGGTTCTGAGGAGTTCAGGAGGTTTTAAAGGTTTTTGTCCATTAATGTAACTCTCCTCAAAAATATCTCCTGATAATAAAAATTTGTGAAAATTGGAGTCAGAGCCGATCCTCATGTACAGACCCCTCCCTTATTACAGTGTGATGAGACTGATACAGGGAGGAGCCATGCCACTTTGAAAATGAGGCTCTTGAGCTAGGTGAGATAAAAAGACTCCTGAGAGAGAGAAAGACCCAATTGTAAGTGGCTTTGTATTCAGTGGTTTTCAAAGTGGCTTTATTTTCAGTTCATGCTTGGTTACATTCATTTTGGAATAAGAACTCCATAATAAATAAATACATAAATAAATGACAGCCCCAGGTTTCTGCAGAGTACCATCGTTTGGTTACTAGTAGAACGATAATAACAGATTATTTTTCACAAAATAATACTACAAAAATAATAACATAGCAAGTGTTGAACAGTGGTGGACAGTATCTCAGTATATCCATATCCTCCAGTTCTTGCCTCTCCTTCTCCTTATCTGTCTCTCTCCCTCTGGACTAAACTCTCCTAGCACACCTGTATGTCTCATCACAGCAAAAAAAATAAAAACACATACACACAGAAGCAACAGCGTCTGCAAGTCTGCTAAAGGTCCCTCTGCGTGGGTCGACATATATGTTCATTTTTTTTTCATCAAATCTCAATTCACCGCCTCTCAAAGGCATTTGTATCCATGGTGACAGGTCAGCAGAGTAGGTACGGTACAGAAATAGTTTGCCACCAACTCCACGTCTCTCTCTCTCTGTCTCTCCCCCTCACACACACCTTTCCTTTACCTGTGTCTACATTCTGTGGCTCTGACTTGTGGGATAGCTCCATTCTCAGGCATTACCTCATCCAGACTTTACACCCCTCCCCTCCTCCATCCCACTCTCCTCTCATTCAGCTGCTCCTCTCAGAAGGAGTTATTTATTGAAGAGTTATTCTTATCTTATTGAGAGCACCAGATCAAACACATCTTCTTTCTCATGACATGACATCTCTCTCATTGTGGCATCATTGTGCTGAGAATATAAGGTCATAGTTCATTGAATAAGCAATCCCAAAATCACCAACACTGTAATGTTGAAAGCCAACAGCAGCTGGCTTTAGACTCGTGTAGAAAGGAACTCTGAAGATGTGCCATCATGAGTTCTGGGCCTAAGCTGTTTTGTCTGAGGGGAAAACAGGTATGATTTTGTTGTCTGCTTAATCACATAAACTCAAAGCCAATACGTCTTGTCCCATGGAAATTATATAAGGAAAAACATTATTTAAATTCATAGGCCTTTAAGCTAAATCAAAGCTACCTATTAAGTACATGAAATTTAAAAATGAAAGACTGGACATTTTACTAGAATACCTTACAAAACAGTAAGCTTCGTCAAGTTTGGTTGTTAAGTGGTTTTCCCGTATTAGCCTAAAAATTGGCTCCTTAAGAGGGTGAGCTGATGATATATAATATTAATCAGCCATTAACAGTTTAAATAACACAGTCTGGCAAGATTTGAAATGTATTACCTGTAGCAATGCTCACATTTTGTAAATCACTGAATAAATTATGCTTGCTTTACACTTTAGATGCTATTTACTACATTTCTGCTTTAGTTCATGCTTTAGGGGTGGCATGATGGGACAATGTCTCTGGACCCATCGCAACCCTTAATTGGATGAAGTGGTTACAGAAAATGAATGAATAAATTATATAAATACAGAGAAAATACAGTTGCTTGATGCTCACTCAATCTATCATTGTAAGCTGAGAAATGGTGGGAGGGACCCACGTATCTCCTACCCACCCAGAGAATGATGCCAATTGTACAGTGAGGACAAAGGGACAGTCCCAGCCCCAGACTGCTGAGGAGTCAACAGGGATGGAGCCAACAGTCTCCTGATGATATAGACAACACGTAAACCACTTCACCACTCGGGATCCCCAATGTCTTTAATTTTAACATATTTTTGGCCAAAACTGCCAAACTAAGTCCACATTTGAAACAATTTCACGCTGTTTATTTTGAATAAAAAAAATAAATGTTTCTATGTCATCATGAATAGTGCATAATTAAATTTGGGTATAGCTAGAGCAGTATAAAGTCACAGTAGCAGATGTAGTTTCATACAATGTCATCAGTTAAATGCATATGAATGTTAGCTTGCTTGTAATATGTATGTAGTAAAATTTTACTATTAACTACTTAATGATGTTATCATTTGGAGGAACCATTTGGTTAGAGGTTGCATTTGGTAAAAAAATGTGCATAGGACAAAACATCTTTAGAACACTGTACTTTACAAAAAGGTGAAATAATTTTTCCTATAGATTGAGTGGCTTTGTCCTTATTTGAAAATGTAGGCAACTACAAAATGAGGCATGACCTCAGAGGTCTTTAAGAATTAAAGGGACAAATAACCAGTGTGAAAAGAAGACAATGTTGTGGATCAGTGTGAATGTGGTGAAAACCTTCTAGAGACTACCACACAAGTATATATAAGCAACCTCATTATATAATTTGGCTTTGTTGATGTTGCTGGAATATGCTGGGTTAGTATGTTCTGGGCTTTAGAGGTATTATCACTTGGCCTTGAGTCATTTAAGAGGCCCATGAAGACTGAAGCACACATTCAGAGAGCTAAAGAATGCCTGAGAGAAATGATCAAAAGAAAGGGTCAAATAAACCCAGAACTCATACTCACATTCTTGTTTGAAGGTGAAATATTCTGTCAAATGTCTACATTCGTGATTTCCTCTCAGTAAAAATAGTGTCTTTGGGTAGAGGATTTTCAGTGACCAAAGGTACAAAACACACTGTAAACAGAAAGATACGCAGAGAGTAAGTGTGATGCATTTGTGCTTTACATGAACACAACATGGTACAAGGCCATAACTCACATTCAAAAACTTCCACTCGCAGATATACAGGTACTCACTCTCTCACACATCTCTCTCTCTCTCTCTCTCTCTCTCTCTCTCTCTCTCAAACAGCCTGCATGAAGTTCATCTGGTGTTAACAACATCAAAATTACATAACATATGTTATTACAATCACTGCCATCCTCCATAAGCATAAAGCTTGCAGGCTCCCTACAGCTGGAATCATGATACAGCAGAGCCTCATAATCCACTCCCATTAATGCTGTACCACAACTTACTCTCCAATACAGCCATGATGAAATGCTGCAGCTGATTGATCAAATTATATCCACGTTATCTGTAGTCCCTCCAACAAGGGCATTTGGAGCCAAATGATTATACAGTAAATTGCGTATTATATACATGTGTATGTGTTTCGAGGGGGATAATCATTCCCTGAGTAAATGAAGGGAAAGTATGGAGTAATTGGTCATGTCAGTCTACTGTGTCACTTCAGAAGGCTCTTTATTTCCTAATTGGTGCTTCTTTGCTCTGAACTTTATCTAAACCTTATCAGAAACCTCCCAAATCATACTAAATGTTTATGAGGGCAGCATTAAGGCAATGACCAAAAATCTTTTTCTTTTCTTTAAATGTACACCTTACTCTATATATTCAATTAGCTTCCCTTTGTTTGCAAAGCTAAAAGAGTAGCAGCAGTCATTTTTAAGCCTAAAAACCATAGCTTTTAGGTTCTCTTTCATGGTTCCAAGTGAGCTGAGCTGGGACTAAATTTTAAATGTAAATTTGGCAGAGTGATAAGTGGCCAGAGAGATTGGCCACAATGGAATGCAGACATCCAGCACAAACTTGCAATTTGCAAAATCTCTAAGCTACAGAAGCAATTACATTTGTTTTTATTTGACTCACAATGGCAGCTCCTAAAAGTATGCTATGGTCTTTGGAAGAGGTTTAAATGCACCTTGGATTGGTGCCAGATCAAAGACTTTGGTGTGAGCTGGATGGTGCAACAAGGAACAAAAAACTACATTGATATGTCTGAACTCATGCGTGGCTAAGCTGTGTTGAGTCCCAAAAACAACAACAACATGGGAATACACAAAGTAAACAACGGCTAACATTTCTTCTGCCGTTGTGATATACAATGTCTGCAGTTCCCATTAGTGATGATATTTTGCGATGTCACATGCTATATTTTGGAGGGGAACTGCATAATTTTCATAAAAAATGTACCAAAAAGGAAGGTTGGCTTGGAATATATATGTCTCCAGTGTAAAACAAACAAGCTAAATCTTCAGATGCCAATACCTTGTAATTGGGGAAAGGGAGAAATGGTGCAAATCTGATTTTTGGCTGAAACTTAGCCTCTGTTCTATAGCTGTGTAAGTGCATGGATGCAGTTGTATTTTAAAGTACGTGATATGGTTCAACTAAAGAATCTCTCACCTCGATACTGAAGTAGCCCCGGTCCACGTAGTCTCCCAGGAAGAGGTATCGCGTTGTGGCAGGCGAGCCTCCCACCTCAAATAGCTTCATCAGGTCAAAGAACTGCCCATGAATGTCCCCACACACTGCCAACACACAGTAAAAGAGTTCTTGAATATAGCATTTTAAGCCTGAGTAACTGCAGGTATCTACAGTGACAAGTCTGTTGCTGATTAATTCTAATTTGTAGGTCGTGTAAACATGGGGAGGTTCAAATTCAAAATTTGAATCAGTACAATATTTCAGATATCATTCTAATTTGAATTTAAACTATTGCTGTCAGTACACTCTTAACCCTTAATATTACTACATCACATTATGTCATTATTCTCATAGAAAAAAAAAGAAAAGTGTAAATTCAAAGATATCAATACAGAATGCACACTAAAGGTAAACATAATTCATTACAAATTATGAATACAACTAGGGACACAAAGTGATATCTGATTCATATTACACATGCCATTTCCAGAAAATCTGGGACAAGGATTTGTTAGTATTTATATTACTGATAAATGCTTTATATTACTGAAGCTTTTTATTACTGACAAATGCACAATTTACAGTCTTATCACTGAACAACTTCGCTTTATTTTGTAAATAAAAACACATTTAGAATTGTATGCCTGCAACACACTCCTAAAACTGTTGGGACAGAGGCATTTTTTACCACTGTATTTCTTCATTGTTCCTCATAATTACACTGTTTAAACATTAGAAAACTGAGTACTCTGTTACGTGACAAAGGTTTTTTGAAGTCCAAGTTTTTCCTAAGCCCATGTGGCTATATTTATTACTGTAGAATGAAGGTCCCTTATGCAGTGCCAGCTAAGATCATGCACATTAAACACTGGTGACCAGCCTTACCCTATGTGTACTGTATTTTCTCCAGATTTCCTGAATCATTTCACAGTATTAATTACGGTAGGTTATAAAAGACCTCAGTGAATTGCAATCTTGCATTGAAAAGTTTAGTTTGAAATTAAAATTCTCTCATTACATTTAGCATAAAGTGATGAGCAATGATCTCTTTTTGCTTGCAAAGATTCAGCCTCTCATAAAGGCTCCTTTTTTTTTACCTGTTATATTCATCTGTCTGTTCAATGGCTGTAGCTGACGTCATGGTACACATTAGTTGCAATATTGGGGGCCCTCATCAGTCAAACACACAACTCAGATAAAAACTGTGATTCCTTAATTGTTTTATTGTTTCTGTCAACACTTGTCCATATTTAGATGTTAAATTGAAAAAAAAATAAGTGTGGATCCCTGACCCATTTATCCGCATCATGCTTTTGAACAGTACTTTGTTCGTCTGTGTCAGTCGAGACATTTGGGATTCGGCCTGTGCTTTGTGGCGGCATGGAAACATCTCTCACTGATCATGCACATTTTCAGACAAGGAGAACTACTTTATTAAGCTTTAAGCAAAACCAGAGGAATAATTTAGGCATACAGTTGGAATAAAACATTATCCTCCAAGAATCTGTTCCACTCTCAGAGGACAGGACAGCAGGATCAGATTATTAACCTGTAAACAGGGGGAAATGACTGAGACAAAAGAATATGTTGCTTGTATCTGTAGCCTCTTACACTCTAAAACAAAGCACAAGTGAATTAAGATGATTACTGAAGCTTTTATATGATCTGTATATGAATAACCCGCTCAGATTTCAACAGAAGAGCAGAGAAATGCATTTGAGACTGATGTGCTAACAATCTAACAACGCTAATATGGCTAACCGATTTTTCTCCTCAATATACTACACAGTGCAAACCTTTACTGCCTTGACAAAGAGAGGAGGTGATTTCTGTGCTTCTGGGAGTTGGAAAACTCTCTAGCACATGGTGAGGATCTGTGTATGTAAATGTGTCAGTGTTTTCCATTAGTTTACATTAGTGCTGCGCTCTGAAACCTGAAAATCGATCCGCAATATGGTGCCCACATCAAAAACATTACGTCACTGCAACACATGAATAGTATAATGTTGTTTTTTATATTCAGTAAACATAATCAAGTTGGTCAAAAAAATCATTAGCAATCTTTACTTTCAAAGTTTTAAGAGAATTAATTGTACACTATGTCGCAGATTTTCTAGAAATGGATTTTGAGGACATTTAGTGTTCACTGGAGCAGCTATTTAGACAATTATGCAGCAGTGGGTTTTATATCAATCTACTATTAAAATTATATTTTTCAGTAAGTCAATTTCAGTTGCCAGTTTCTACAGGTAAAATCACAAGATATACACATGAAACATATTAATGTACATGAATAATGTCATAAATTCTCATGGACTCAAAAATCCCTCATTGTTGCCTAAACTATGCAGTAATGGAATTACCTTTAAATGTGCAATCTTTTTCAATAAGAGAGTCAGCCGTATAAAGCACACCAATCATAGACAGCATCAGTGTCTGCAGAGGCACTGCAATAACTCCTGCTACAGCTCTGTTATTGATTGCTGCATAAATAAGATGCTAAAATCCCAGAAGTGGAACATTGGAGTCTGATGGCCAGATGGGGTTTATATATTAAAAATACTCTTTTTTTAATAACACACACACACATATATATATTTCATGTGTGAATGTGTGTGTGTGTGTGTGTGTGTGTGTGTGTGTGTGTGTGAGAGAGAGAGAGAGAGAGAGAGAGAGAGAGAGAGAGAGAGAGCGAATGTGTGTTCACATATGACTTCAAGTACACTAAATCTTAAAGAAGATCTATGCTGTCTCCCAGCTTGATGATTTTTCACCCCCCCCATACCCCCCACGAGGCAAAGAGAGAGTGAGAGTGTGTGTGTGTGTGTGTGTGTGTGTGTGTGAGTGTGTGTGTGTGTGTGTGTGTGAGCGTGTGCGAGAGAGAGAGAGATGCAAACTCCTGTTTCCATGGTGACATGAATTTGATGAGAATAAATAATTAAATAAATGAGGAGGTTCATTTCTCTCGCCTGTGCACAGCGTTGGCATGGAGATGCTGCCTAGGCGTTTGCCCCTGAGGCCCTTGAGCCAGTTAGTGTGTGGGTGTGGGCGTGGCCTCAGGACACATGTACACACACGCACACACAATGTTAATTTCAAAGTATACACCATACATATTCAGCAGACAGCAAAGAGGTGATCCAATGACAGCTGTACTGAACTGTGTAAAGAATATAGGAAATAAGAGGTAAGATTGTTTTTTAGTTTGTGTTAACTACATAAATAGTAGACTCAGGGTGCTTTTAAGGATTTAACTGACCTATAAATGTGTTTTTTGAAACAGCTTGTTCAGACAGTCTTTCCAGAACAATGGAAAACTAACACAGAGCTTGTTTTCTTAGTGTGGCTTAGATTTTTTTGCATGAAGGTAAAACTCTTCTAGCTTTTTACTCATGCCAACATGATTGTGTAAAATGTTAAGATCACAAATTTGCTTCCAGAATTGATTCATAGGCTGAAGACTAAAACATGTAAGGTGTTTTTAAACTGCTTATAATGAAGCACCACTGGACAACTCAAAACTTTTAGAGGAGAACTGCTACTCCTGTTACTCCGGTTACCCAGGCTCATTGTTGCCAATGTTTGGTAGCACTGATGAAGAAGGGCATATCAGGAATATACAGAGGGAGTGTGAACCAAGGAGACAAGCTGGAAGCCACAACATAAATCAGTTTTAAGGTGAGGGTTAGACACATACTTATGGATAAGATAAGTCTGAACACATTGAATGAAAGTCATTGTAATGGCACGACAATGCATGAAAACAAAGGTGTGTGTGCCTGAGCATTTGCTCACAGCTTGCATGTGTTGCCCTACTGTAGTTACGTCATGATCTGTGACAAAACTGAGGAGCACAAGACCACATCGCACTTCCTCTGTTCTCTCTTTCTCTCTCTCCCTCCCTCCCACCTGCCAACTCTGTCTCGGCTGATCTGCTCCACTGTGGCCTTCGCCCACTCAGGGCTCAGAGCAGCACCGCTAACACGTAAAATGCTTTACAAGAGCATAAACAGCGGCTGGCCAAGCCTTTCAGCCTCGGAACTGTTCGCCTCCTCAAACACACAGATGCATTTATATTTCATGCTTAATAAATTTAACATGCCGGCCTCCTTTTCTGAGCCCTGCCGCCTCCCCAGAGATACTGAGGCATCTTGTCGGATTCCAGCATTCACAAACATCTCTCAATCCATATCTGGATCAATAAATCAATCTCAAATTTCAGCAATCAGACTGTCGGCCATTTGAACTGTCCCAGAGGATGTGGCTTAAACTGATGTAAGTTGGATATAAAGGATGTCCATCTTATCAGCGTGAAGGCAAACCACTGCCATTGGCACTGGGGGGTGGGGTGGGGTCTGAAGCGCATGCATGGGCCATTAGAATGAGCCATTAACACATTTTATAGTGCCTAGGCCCTTGCAGCAATTTAGCAGTGTAGTTTAGCCAAGCAGCACTGGGCTGCCTTAGGGAAAGCTCAAAGGGGGTGAGGGGGAGTGAGGGGGAGTGAAAGAGAGTGAGAAATGAAGGAGATCTATTACCTGAAAGGCCAAAGCCCAAAAGGCCTCTCGTCATGATAGCTAACCCCCCCAAAGCATTCACCCTCCCACACATACAGGAAGACAGCAATGTGACAAGATGAACTTTCCCTTATCAGGATACACTCGCTCATCCACCTGCAATTTTTCATAATCCCTCCTGCTTATTGCATGCTAACATCTCCACATCCATCGCTCTACCGCTTTAAAAAAAACTGAAATGCCAGAAGCCTCTATGTGAGCTACACAAATCCTCGCACCTAAATTAGTTTCATGTTTTTTACTGAATAATTCATGAGCCCTATTTGGATGGAATCAATGTTACCTGAGGAGGAGAGGTAACAACTATTTTTAGAATATTTCAGTGATATTACTTCTATCTGAATGTGCCATGCCAGTCATTTTTATAGACTACTGTTAATAAGAATTAATATTAACAACAATAATACAATAAGGATTATTAACATTCTAAAAATAATTATAGTCATACATATTACTCTTATCATTATTATTGCTGTTCACTGCGAAAAGAATCAAATTAATTTTAATTCAATATAGTGAAGAGAGTAATTATTTCAATGATTTAAATTATAGTATGAAAATATTAAATTTTCTTTGCATAATTACCCACAACTCTCTGATTCTTTTTTAATAGCCACAGAAGGGATTATTCTCCCCATTCAAAATAATAATAATAATAAAAATAATAATAATAATTAAAGCAGCTGTATTTAGTTAGTAATTGGGAGATACTTTAGTGTGGTGATGTTTGTAACACTGCTCTAAAATGTGCCAAACTGAAGTGAGGAAAATCTTATGTTGCATTTATACATTAAAGCCAAAATTGGTCCAAATTTATGTTGCACCAACAGATATTAAATGTCAGATCCTGTGTTGCATGACTCCACCCAAATTGTAGCAGGCGCATTTTTACACCCTAAATATCCAAATGGCAATAAATGCACCTACCCCCTACAACAGTCTTAAAACATGGGGTTAGTTGGCTTTATTATCCCCAAATCAGGGGGAAAACATGGTTAAATATGTTTACAGCATGCGCTAATGATGAAACACAATTTGTCACAAAGCAACAAATACAGTATTTTTTCAGTAGGTTCTTTAGGTATTACTCAGGCATTTTTTGCATCAAGAAATGTACAGTGGCAGACCTCAAAAGGAGGTCTAACATGGAACAGCAGGTTTAACAAAGAACGGCCCATTTCCTTCGTTCGACTCATGCACACTGGCAGTGTTTTGTTAGCGGCTGGAGCGGCTGTGTGAAGTGTGTGTGTGGTGCTCAACGAGGGTGCTGCTGTTCCTCTGGGTTTCTTTCTACCAACTCCCTCCCAGCACAGCATTTTCTGAAGTCAAACTTCAAACCCCCTCCAGCTTGGCACAGCGCTGTCGCTGGAACTGCCAGCCATGTTTCTTAAGGCTTGGTAGAGATATGGAGAGGTTTATATAATCCCCCTCCCCCTACCACTCACCCCCCAAACTCCACGCCCAAAAATGCCAAGTCACATCGTGTGTTGGGAGCTGCATAATGCATGGTGAAATCCAATGTACATAAATACATGTGGGAAAAGCAGTAAATGGTGTCTGCTGTAAGGAGGATGCGGTGGGAAGTGAAGAAACAGCACTCTGCTGCACTCGGCTACTGTAAGCCTTTGATGTGAATAATCTGTCTTGCTGCTTGCATTATAATAAAAGTGAATGTAGGTGGTACATAACCACGTTTTAGATCCCATTCTGTTCCTCCTAACAATGAGATTCTTACATACGGTGGGCCACATGTAAGTAACCTGACATGCTCTCACACAAGCTGCACAATTATCACAAACTTGGGTTTTCCAATACTCACAATGCACTGCCAGATGTCAGGGAGTTCTTTAACAAAGATCAGCATATTTTTACAAAGCATTCTTCCAATACATGTGGAACAGTGTGTGAACTGTTAAGAAAACAGTACGGATGAATAAATTCTGTTTAATTACACAGCATCTTAGTCCTAACGAATTTTACTATTCAAACAATTACATGGTCTTTCCAGATTAGATGCCAGCAACAAATTCCAAGAATACTTTAAAAGGAATGTTAACCAATGATTACATCACCTACCCTTTCATCAACACTCAGTGATCGTTTGGCATCCAGAGACATCACTTGTGCAGTTCTGAAAGCTGAATTTTGCTACTCTTCATCTGTTACACAACCCTTCAGCTGTGCACCTGTACTGAGTCGTCCTTTGTGCACTTTGATCTTAACATTCAACAATTTCCCCAGATTCCTGAATTCCGATCCGAATGTTTATTGCAGAGGATGAATACCTATTAAATCATTCATTATCCAGTTCAGGGTTGCAGGAAGCCAGTCCTTCACAGGGTGACTCACAAACACACACACAAATCTATGGACACTTTTGAGTCACCAATCCACCTAAGAACATGTTTTTGGGCAGTGGAAGGAAACCAGAGCATCTGGAGGAAACCCACGCGGACACAGGGAGAACACACCAACCTCCTCACAGACAGTCACCCGGAGCGGGACTTGAACCCACAACCTCCAGGTCCCTGGAGCTGTCTGAGTGAACCCTACACTCCTGAGCTTCACTCTCTTTAGTAGCCTTGAATTAAACATGCTTTAATTTCTTTCATTATAAAGTTGTTTGGTGTATCACGTAAACCTTTAATTAAATGTCCAGTGGAGGTGGGTAAAAGGTTTGAACAGTCCTATTCCCGTGAGCGTTACTTGATGCCACATGGTGAATGATGTCTTGACTTGGATAAATATTGATTGTTTTATATTGTGATGTTTAATGTACACCAAAGTACACTATCGGCTGTGATGTCTATTTTTGTGTAAACACAGGTCAAAGTGGACTGCATCCTTTTACACGTTAACCACTGCTAAAACGTTTCTTGGAAGAGTTTTGTACTTGAACAATCATTATTCCTGATCACAGTGTTGTGATGGGTTTTTGAAAAATCAATCTATATAATTCAAACATATTTAACTCCAAAATATTAAGGCTAATCATTAAACCTGCTTCATTATTGATTTCCCCCAATTCATTTAAAAAAATACTGCAAATAATGTATAGTAAATATATGTTGGATGATTTTAGCAATATAATCACTATACTGGTGTTCCTGCCCATATTGTGCAGCTTTAACAGGTTTCTGTAGAAGAAGTGACTCAGTGGTCACCCACTCTTCCACCCCCTTCAGGTTTAAACTCTATTTGCAGACCTTAATCTAACTAAACTCTGTCTTCAGATCAGGTGTGTGAGACGTGGGATGGAGCGAAGCTCTACACAGATCACAAACGTCCAGCAGGAGCGAAGTAGCTCCATCCATCACCTCTCCTCTCGTCTCTCAGCTCATTCTGCTACAAGTCATCTGTCTTTCCTCTGCCTCACTCTCTCTTCTGAATGGCATTACTGAGGTTCATTTTCCGATGACTTCATTCTTACAGTTTCTCACCCCCGCAGAAGCCCCTCCTTCCCCTCCCAGTCCCTCAGCCTCACTGGAGTTTAATCTCCTTCATCTCTACTCTCCTCTCCTCTCCACTCCACTCCTCCAACATCCCCTTCTCCTTCCTCCATTATGAGGCCGATTTTTCAAAAAAAAAAAACTTTTTTCTTTTTTTCTTTAAGGAGAGGAGAAAAACACAGGCTTTCCACTGTTTTCTGCCTAATTATCAGGAATCCTCCCGGCGTATGGAGGAGAATTTTTAGCTCCCACAGCTACAAAATGCCTACAGTGTATAAAGCTTTGGGTTGGAGTGGGGGGGAAAATCGAAAGTGTCAACATGGAAATAGGAGGCTTTTTGGTGATGGCAGCATTATGGAGACATTATATGACTTTTCCAGCACCACTGAACTTAATGAGAGGGAAAAGGGGATGAGGAAGGGCTTGATGGTATGGGGGGCACAATAGAGGGAAAAGAAGGGGACAAATTGACCGAGAAATAATGAGAGAGTAGACAGACAGAAAAGAGAAGTGAGATAAGAAAATAGGAGTGAGAAAGAGTGTGTGAGAATGAGAATAAGAGAGAGAACGCTAGAGGGACAGAAAGAGAGAAGAGGAGAGAGAAGGAGTGGGAGATACAGAGATGTAGAGTGAAAACTTGAAATGACAAAGAAAAATGACAGAGAGAGAAAAGGAAAGACAAAGGGGCAGTGAGAGAAATCAAGACAGTGAGAAAGCGACAGAATGAGAGGGAGAGGGAGCAGTCGAAGAGGAAAGAGAGAATGTGAGAAACATACAGAAAGAAAAGACAGTGAAAGAATGAGAGAAAAATTGAGAAATTGATAAAGAGAGAGAGAGAGATGAAAGAAAGATGTGAAGAAGAAATAAGAAGAAAGAGAGAGGGAGTAAAGGAATGAGATGCTGAGATACTCTCAGAGAGAGAGAGAGAGAGAGAGAGAGAGAGAGAGAGAGAGAGAGAGACAGAGACAGACCCAGAGAGAGACAGAGAGACCCATCAGCTTCAGCATGAATGGATGATCAAGGCCAGAAACGGAGAAGTTTGTGTGTGTGCGTGTGTGTGTGTGTGTGTGTGTGTGTGTATGCCCCCATGTGTGTTCACTTATGCAGATTTGTGCATGTGTGCATCGTCTTGATTAACAATAGTGTTGCACTGGGGCTATACAGCTGGGTGAAGGTAGTGACAAACGCAGGCAGAGATGACTTTGTTTTCCATTATAGTGGATCACAAAGGCAGTGGACCTATTCACAATGACACTTCCTCACATGCACACTGCCTCCTGCATATTTCATATCCTCCTGACATCAGTAATACACAATAGTGCAGCAGAAAACTTCAGCTGTCCTAATTTTGGCCATTCTGAGCAAATAATTAGGGGAATAGTTCTTCATAAAATCACATGCACAGCCTTTCAGAACACAGAGAGAACACACATGACATCTACACGCTATGTCTTATTTATTATATTCAGCTACTTCACTTGCACGGCTTGTTCACTCTCCATATTAAAGCATTATCCAATGAAGGAGATGCTTTGGAGCTGCTGCACATGAGACTATGATCGTCATGCTTAAGGCCATGCATTGGCTAGAAGAGTGTAAGATAAGACCTCCAAGCATTTGGGTTACAGAGCTGTGGGAAACCATCCAATAATTTAATATAATAATAATAATAATAATAATAATAATAATAATAATAATAATAATAAAGATATGTTGGACTGGGAGAGAGTGAGTAGTCTAGAACTATTCATCCAGCCAACATCAGTTGGCCTCACTGATGCTCTTGTAGCTGAATGCAAACAAATCAACAAAAAAGCAGCAAAGAAGCCATAATCTGTGAAGTAACACATTTGAAGAAACCTTGCAAGAGCATGTGCCTAAAAAGCTTTGGACGTAGATGGTTATCAGAATTAGGAGAAATACCTGTCAGGTCCAGCACACCCAAACAAAAATAAATAAACAAACAAATAAATAAGAGATTCTGAAGAGAGACAGGCCTGATTCTGAATTGCCAGGGATGATGTAACTATATATATATATATATATATATATATATATATATATATATATATATGCAGTAGACATTTTCTAGCACTGACCCCAAACATAACCCTAAATGTATTCCTCTGGGTTTCTCACAAATACAGACTCTGAAAAGCTCTGAAAGTGTGCAAAAACAGACGCTATGCTTACACATGAGAAAATAACCACACAAGCACAAATCTACATGTGTATGTTGATGGATGGCACACGTGTGCACACCCACACAGATATAAATCACCCCAGTAAAGCCCTGCAAGCTCTAAATGATGGAAATACCAGCCGTCTCTTGTGATGTTCATGTGTGTGCAACAGCGAATGGGGGTTTTGCTCTCACACGCCACCCACTTCAGGCACAAAGGGTGAAGGAAGAGAGAGAGAGAGAGAGAGAGAGAGAGAGAGAGAGAGAGAGACAGACAGACAGACAGACAGAGAGAGGACAGTGAAATGCTGGGCTGTGAGGAGAAGATGACTCAGAAGTGTAGGTGTGTTCTGCACCATCAGATCTCCTTTCCCTCTCTTTCTTCTCCTTCTTCTCTTTCTCTCTCTCTGTTCCTCTGATTTACTCATGGATTGAAGCAGCCACAGTAGAAAAAAGACAAGCAAAGACAGCAAGCAGAGAAGTCTGAAGGGCCTGTAGAAGTGCACTATTCCACTCAGATTGGGGCTAAAGTGGATGGTGCTGCAGAATTATCTGTAGGTTACAGCTCATATCCCATTGTTTAAGACCTAGGTACATGCTGCTTCATTGCTCGAGTGAGGTGAGGTGTCGATTGCTTGATTAGCACAGTGATGAATGTGTGATTATTTTAATACCAGAAACCCTGTTCACATGGATCACCTGTGCGTATCTCCCATCTGCAACACAATACTGTGTTAGTCATGTCTCCAAACACCTCCAACAACCATATCCTATTTATGCTGCAGTGCGTGGCTTAGAACTAATTACAGTCTTTGTTTCTGAACCATTCCAAAGCAAAGTTTTGCTTGCAATAATCAAATTCACACCATTTTCTCTTTATTCAAAGCCCAGTTTATCAGCCAAAACATGGTGCAAATATAATATAGCTAAGAAGTAATGGAATCTTATATGTTCCTTACAGTTTAGCGTCAACTCGTATATCTGAACCAATACACATCTGCATCAACGCATGCTGTGGCTTTAATAAAGCAAACATTATTTCACTTTTTGTTTTGTGGCACTGTGTGATACTGTTAGGGGTGCGCAATATGGCACTAAAATAATATCACAATATTTCAGGGTATTTTGGCAATAAAGATATTATTGGCAATATGACAAAACACTGAACAAATGCATATATTAGTTTAAAAAACACACTTTTATAACCAGATAAATGTTATATTTATATTAATCATATTCAATTAAGTTTAATTTTAGTACAAATGTTGCTTATTATGTAAACAACTGTAACTTACACACACTCTGACACTATAAAATAAACAATGGAGAATATAAATGTAGCATCTACACCACAACTAAAATTAAGAAAATTAATGTGTGCATATAAACAACAATGCAGAATTATACAAATATACCCTTAAAGCTTCACAGTAAAAAACAAGACAATTACAGAACAGTTGCTATGTTAAGTCAATGTGGTCGGTCTGATGGGGTTAGAGCTCACATTGTCTGTTGAACTCTTCTTAAGGTATTTTTGATTTTCCTCGTGCTCAACCGATTTGCTGTTGCTTTTTGTTGTTACAGGCTTCTTTCATATCTTACAATTACAGTGGTTTGTTGTACATCTGATATTTTGTAACCAAACCACCTCCACACAACTGAAGTCATTCCCATTTTGGGGCAAATTCTTCAACTTAGGCTGTGCCTAAATGACTCAAGTAATGAATGTATCCCATATTACGGGACGTCATTATGAAAACAATATTATCACAATACTGATTTTAGCGATATAATATGGAACAGCCCTAGACACTGTTTTCATCAAAGACTAAATATCAGCAAAATCAGCATTTGTTGTGTTTTGGACACTGGTAAACTAGGCATAGCATGGCCAGGCTGTGTCATCAGTTAAATGAGAACTAAACCAGCATTTACTAGTACAAACCAACACAGTCTAACATGGAACTATGCTGCTCTATGCTGCTTTTCTTCATATGTAAAACTTACCAAAGTGTGTTAGCAAACTGTTAGCTTGCAGCAAACTGTATGCCATACAATGTCATAAACCACATACGCAAGTCTATGTAGGGCTGAACAATTAATTGAAAATTATTAAGAACTTCTAATTGATGTAACCTTGTTTATATTCTTTTAGTTCTTTTCATCAATTATGTTAAATTATTGTAATATGTCCCACATCATGTGTTTATGTACTGCCCCCTTAAAACCATACTACAGACCATGAAGTCATGGGATTCTGCCCCCTCCAATCTGCCACATGGAAGCAACATGAGATAGACTGAGCAACCTATAACAAAGAAACATGCTGTGTCTGTTGTTTGGACGTGTTTTGACTTTAGTGAAGATGAAACTGAACATAAAGACATCAAGTGTAAACACTGAATATGAACAGTTTCAGAGACCGTACTTAATCCCGTACGTTTTAACACTTGAAGCACAATCACATCACCAAATATGAGAAGTGCATGGCTCAAAAAAGAGACTGACAAGCTCCTAGCAACAATCGAAAAAATATCCCTGAACTATGAGGTGGGGGGGGGGTGGATTCATTAATCATAATCGAGGCAAAATATTTAATTAAATGTGATACTGATTTGAGGTCATATTGCTCAGCACTAGGTCTTTGAGATATTACTTATTTTACAAATTACACATTTTTTGAAACATACTGCAGTGCTTATTGTTAAGTTGCCATTGCTTGTTAACTACATTAATCTTGCAGTTCCAGAGCAAAACTAGCTTTAAAAGAGAAGAAAACCTCTGACAAAAAACTTGCCTTTGCAGTTTACTGTAAAAAGTGATATCTTTAAATTGTGCAAATTTGGTTTTTGGCTGAGACATCACTTCAAGAGCCGGAGCTCTGTGTGTGTGTGTGTGCGTTTGTTTGTGAGAGTGTGCAGAGATGAGACAGATTTCTGAGTGCAGAAATCACTCACAGTCAGATCCTGTGACATCCTCCTGAAAGTGAGAGTGGATATCATTTACGCCACGCTATGCCGTTCACTAGCTACGAACAGAGAAACTGAGAACGGGGACGAGTACACTGACATTTCACCTGCAGAGTTCTTCACAAAAAAAAATCCAATGCTAGAAAAGCAGCTCATTAAACATCTTTCCTTCAGTGTTTAAAACTTAAAGATGCCTCTATTGTCCCACTCAGTGTTGATGGCTTTAAACAGTTAAAGAGCATCCAAGCTCATTTGTGCATAAGTACTGTGCACTGTATTATTAAAAACATAATGTGTGATCATTGCTCTTTTTAAAACAACTTTTCAACAGTGAGGAGCACGTCTTTCTGTAATACCCTATTCAATATTTTTTGTTAAACAAGTGAGAGTGTAATGGCCATTTTGAGCTTGGCCCATATTTTTTGCATTGGAGTGTATGTCAAATTCATCCCCACCTCCAACCCCCTACCCAACCTCATCTCAGCAATTCTAATATGATTCTAATATGCGAAACAGAGAGGAAACTAATATGCTTGAGAATCTCCCAGAATCCAGCGATGAGAGCCTTCAAAGTGACAGCTACCTTCAAACTGCACGCCAGGCCTCTCCTGAAGCTCATTCGCTTTGTTGCCTTTTGTTTTCATCTTCCTCCTCTCACTCTCGTTATTCAGTCAGGTGCTTTGGAGTTTATTTTTGCATTTCAGGTCAGGACTGGGCACACTTTCTGTCAGCCTCACTTCCCTCTGCCTCACTGTTCTGTTTGTGTCAAAGCCAGTTTTGGCATGAATACAGTTAAAGTTACAAACTGTACAGTAATGTTCATTTAAAACCAGTTCCTTAGAAAGGAACCACTCATGAAAAAAGTCATTCTTTGGCAGAGGATATGTATACACAAATATTTATTGCCAGCACATACACCATCCGTAAACATGCAGACACGTATAGAGCCCTTGTAATATATAGGCCAGTGGTACTCAGAATCTCAGGCCTGGAAACCCAGTGCACCTCACATGTGCTCTCTCTGTTCTAAAATACTTATACTTACAGGATTCAATGATTCATATTCAAACAATGCTTTAAGTAACTCATAAAACAATTTACTTAATGTAAAAATACGCTATTCAAGAGCCACTTACCAACTCAAAATCATTCACAAGAGGGGTGATGGGACCCAGATGTTTGCAGTGGTTAATGTCCATAAAAACTATGTTTACAGTACATAGTTACAATTCTTGTGTGATTCCTGGTATATCATTTTATAATTAATGAATTTTAGTGCAGAATAGTATTTAAAATACTCATATACACATTCATCAGGTTTATACCTATTTAATCATTAGCGATGGTAAACACAGTATATAGAGAGGGATTAGAAGAAGGCCTCATATGCACTCAGACAGAAATAGTACAGGACTCTGACAAATTCATGCACATCTGCAAAGGAACACTTCCACAAATACAAACACACACCTATAGAGGCCCTTACAATATGTAAGCCAGTGGCACTCTGAGTCAGGCCTGGGAACACAGTGCACGAGACATGTGATCATTCTGCTCTGCTATACGTAAAGGGGAACTACATTCGTGAAAGCCTGGGTCTAGCTAATTCACAAACAACTTCAAATGCTCTATTTGTATCAGACAAAATTAAGTGAGAAATAAAATGATTGTGATAAACACTAAAACAAAGGGCATGTGATATGAATAGAAGGCAATAAAAGTACATAAACAATGGCTGATGCAACAAAATGCAAGTGATAGGTTCAAATTTCACTGTACATGATCTTTTATGTATCATTTTCACTCTGAATGTGGTCGTGGTAGAGATATTCATTATAAAGTCATCCTTATTACAATACGTGTCTTATAATAACTCTCTTTTCATTCTTTGAGCTTATTTCCATGTTGAACACTCTTTATCTTCGAAAAAACTTCATGAAAAACTGAAAATTTACTTACAGGTGGAAACTTATCTGGGGAAGGGAAACCAGTAGCTTGTACCAATAAGTGCTCCAACAACCATGGTATACATGATTTCATCTGTGTGAACATGCACATTATGGCTGTCCTGCGTATCAAGACACGGTAGATAGTATGGGTGTCACAATACACATAGTGATATTCTTTTCTTTTCGATACAGGGGTTTTGAGACGATTCGAACTGTGAATTGAACACATTAAGATTTTATTTTTTAAAAACCATTCTGAGCCGTTAATTAGTTGCAGCCATCTGCAGAGCATCACATAGTTCTGAGGTGTGAAGCTCTGCTTTTAGATAGAACTTATATTAGCACCATGTCCCCCTTTTTTTATATATTTTTTAATTTTTAATGAATATTTTTGGTACCAGTCATCCTTTCCAAATATACTGGTGTGTTTGTATTGGCCTCTTTGTCCTCAACATCAAAAAATAAAAGGGAAATTAAAATAATGCTCTTTCTCTATGCTGTATTGAAAAAGTATCGTATCGTGGAGAAAAAACAGCCATATGTATTGTATTGTGAAATGTATGTATCGTTGCACCCTTACTAGGTAGAGGAACTTAATCAGACATTGCACAACACATTAATAAATCTGTAAAATATAAACAATAGAGGTAGTATGCCACAAGCAGTAAACTGAACAAACCTTGACCACCAGCCACCTTCCCTGTGATTTTCTGCTTTTATCTCACAATAAACAACAATAAAGTTTCCTCAGCTGGTGTCATTCTGTTTTTTACGTGTGTACACTGATATCAAAATCATACTGGCATTAGCAGCTGCTTAAAAACAGATCAAACAGACAATATTTGTTCACTTATTTATTGTCTGAAACCCTGTAATTAAAAATGTATGCAGATAAGTATATCTGTATATTAGTAAGTCTTCTCATGCAAAAGCAGTGTTTAATATTAATCATACTGCAGCCATCAGGATGCAACCCAACATCACCAAGAGCAACAAGCTGACTTCACCCCAATATCTTCAATCACCAACTTAAACTGAGGGACAGAAATTCTCAAATCCTGAAGCCTCTCAGGATTAACTTTGCAAACAAAGGCATCTTAAATACGTGCCTCTAAACGGACAACACCAAACCTCACCAAATCTCAGTACCACTCTGAAAAGGCTTGCTGACCTGTGACAGGTGCCTCAATGTCCAGCATGGTCTTCTCCTGACGTAAGATGGCCGCTCCTTCGTTGATGATGCGCAGTGCCACAGCTTCCTCCACTCTGCCTTCTTTGGTCAGGTGGGCTTTCAGCAGGTCCACTCGAGGCTTGCCCTCACAGTCAAACACCTCCTTCATGGTGAGGCGATGGCTCAGAGGGAAGGGCACAGCTGAGGAAAGAAAACAGAAAACATGTTCGAATCCATCAAATTAAAATACAAAAGAACATTTATATTGACGGTGGAAACAAACTAAGAGGAGAATCACAGGAGAGAGAATGTCCAGAGTAAGGCATTATACAATAAGATATTTGATTACATCTTAATTACTGATGTTAGAACCAAACCCTGTATCTCCAAAAATGCTAAACAGTTTTAGGTTTCAATGGAAGTTAAAGAAACATGTTTACTTCTGTTTGTTTATCTTTTGACAAAGTATGAATGGCAAGTAGTGTTGCTGAATCACCTCAAAGAAAAAAAAATGGTGATAAGATTTTGATTTGATGGGAACAATATTTTAATGTAAAGATGCTATAAAATCTACCTGAATATAATCACTGTCCAATGGAAAACATGTATTTCCAAAATACTTTACTGGAGAAGGAAAAAACCTTCTTAAGTTTCAATCTTAGTAAATGAAAAAGACTTTTGGAGCATTTCTATTGGTCCATTCATAATGAAATGTTCACACACTGTGAAGGACAGCTGCTTTGTTCAAATGACGTAGTAACCTAAAATTTGACAAAAATTGAGATACATGTTTTTCATTGGAGAATGACAATAGAGCACCTTTACTGGACTGTACAAAATATGATTTACAAAACAGATAATGATTATGAACAATACATTCAGAAAATAAATTTATTTTTGAAATATTGTACAAAATAAGTGTTTCTTTAGCCTTAAGTTGTTAACATAAATTAACTGCAAGTAAAATTTTACTCTGAAAACTAACAATCTCTATAGCATTAGCAAAAAAAAGATAAACACTATTTATTAAACAAGGCAGTTATCAAATACACCTTCTGTTCTTTCACATCAAGAGCACATTTAGCTAAAACCTTTTATAAAATTAAAAGGAAAATTCATCTTTACAGAATTATTTTAGAGAAACCACTTTATATGTATCAGTGTTTAGCAAAAGTGCATAACGCAATATTACAAGCTCATACTCCCCACATATGTAGCCTGTAGCAGTGGTGAAACAGGGGTAAGGGAATGGAATTCTGGGTAAAAAGCAGCCTGTTTCAAATTCAAGCCAATTATGTTCTTTTTTGAAAACTAAGTAACTGTGATGAAAGTGATTTGAGTGACAGGCAGGATTTGATCTACCATTCTGACAGTCTCTCTTCTGTCCCACAGTATTAAATTCAGTCATCATCATGAAACACAATGTGGCTGGAACTTGCTGATACTACTTCACCTGCAGGCAATCCTGCAGAACAAGGAGTCCTACCCTTTAAACTCCTGAAAATATCTATCAGATGACACAATATTCCACCTGCACTCTTCTGCTCTCTCAAGAAATGCCCATTCAGTAATGAGATAAAACCAATAACCCGGGATATGACTTACAGCAAAGCAATTTCTTTGCCAGGGAGAGGAACCAATAGCTCATGACACCCTCTTACCTCATGAGAGGCTAAAGAGCTACATGCTTAAATGCTCTGGGCCTAAGGGGCCAAAAAGATCCTAGTAGGTAAGCCACTAATGAGTCCACCTTTAGTGAAAGAAACTGTTATATGATGGATACAGGTGTAGGTGGAAAGCCAGTGGCACTGCATTAAGCCTTAACGGAATAATACAGATCTCTTCGGCTTCAACAAGCAACACAGGAAAGGCCACACAAATGACATTTCTATTTCGACTGACCTGCACTCATCGCTCTGTTACATAAAAATGAATGTCAAATAGCCAGTGGAATATTCTGGATAAGACAGTATTTAGAATTCTGGAAAACGATTAAGGACACAAACACACAAACACACACACATACAAAAGACAACAAAGCATACTCTATTGGCAATCGTCTGTCAGGGTCTGATAAAGCCTAACAAACATGGTAGAGCCTATAGCTGAACTCAACACATAGCTAAAAGCCTGCTTTGATAAGGATGGCTCAGAGCCAGCTTAAAATAAATCCTTAAAAACTGGACTACTTCAATTATTCATGCATCATTGATATAGTCACATATTCATTGACATAAATTAACAAGGCAAAAATTGCCTTTTAGCATGAAAACAATTACGTTGCTTCTCTAAACACAGTGAATGACACTCCAAAACCACATCTGCTTATGAACGCTTACAAATAGCTCACTACCACCACATGAATAATTGATAAACCAGTAGTAATCTATACAATGATACTTGGCTGAGCACAAACACAGTTCCTGATCTATCTGATACGCAGAACAAGGCAGAGAATGGTGCAAAAGACAGTTTCTATCCATGATGACTCACTCTCTAATGTGTGCCATGATGTTGTGGAGCTCCAACAAAACACTGGCATGGTGAATTATTTACGTGCATGTGTGCTGGTGGAGATTAGCTTCACTGTAAGGCAATAATTGCAGAGTGTGTTTACAAGATCAATGGCAACAGACAAAACATCTTGGAGATGGATGATGCAGTCACCATTTGTCTGAATGAGATTTCACAAAAGAAGAAAATGCTTTAGTCCAATTTTGGACTTTGTGAGGCAATAGGCTGCAAGCACGCACACGTAGTCAATTTGTTTCTTGTGACGTGGTCGCCATGCCTAGAGAGTCAATTCAAAAACATAATTTTTACATTACACTGAATTAAATTAATTAAATTTACCAAACATTAGATTCTATTTGAATAAAACCTAATTATGACACACAAAGGTTAGTTGGATTTGGCATGACAAAAACAATGTTTAAAAAAAATAATAAATAATTAAATAAATATTAAGAAAAATTGTCATTTCCATCAGCCATTCTACAATACTTTCCTAAAAATCTTACAGTAATTTCAGACAGTTGATATAATCATATTTATCATATGCATACCGATTAGCCTACTGTAAATCAGTAGTACATTCATTCATTCATTCATTCATTCATTATCTGTAACCGCTTATCCAATTCAGGGTCGCGGTGGGTCCAGAGCCTACCTCGAATCATTGGGCGCAAGGCGGGAACCAGTAGTACAGGAAAGGCTTATACTGAATGAATCAAGCACTTATACTGATGATGAATTAAGTCATCTATAATTTTATATTATTTTTTAATAATCAAGCAATAAAAATAAGCTTATCTGAACAACTACAGATTCAGCCAACACACCCATGTGGGTCCCATAAACGGAGAATTCATGTTCAACCAGTGTGGGCTTCATTTTGGTCTTCTGATTATGAGGCTTCCAGGGTACACTGTATAAAAAATAACTATCACTGCAGGAGAAAAACATGTTTGCAAGTATCTGAAACTAGTGTAAGGCAATTTAGATCATGTCTGTGAGATTATGACAAGATACATATATTATATATGTGGCAGAGTTTACAGCAGAAATCTTCACTTATACAGAGATTCCAAATTCTAAAAATATTGCATAATGCTAATTTCTGCTACCCGTTCTAGTTTTTCTAGTGTGATGATAACATTCTAACAATGTGGAGTTCTTCTTTTGGGACAGCTCTGTTGAAACATGGATATTTTAAGCATTTAAATTTACTGAAAGACTGAAAGTTATTGTACTCTATACTGCAGTTTATTCTTCAAAAAATCAGCAAAGCAAAGAAATATGTGTTGTCCTAGCATGTCACTAGCATGTTAGCCTGCTGTCTGGGTCACTGACATTGATCACTCTACTGAGGTGGGCAGGCTCTACAGAGTTTTAAAAACCAAACAAAACAAAACATGCACTCTGAATATACAACATTAAAATTTCAATTTAGTGTATGTGGCTTAACACAAAAGCCATTGGCATGCCATAATGTAACAAAGCTTAATTGGTGGTTGCAGAAGCCTTCTTCACAGCAGAACATGTTGAAGAAAGCACCTCAACACCAACACAGCACACACACACACACACACACACACACACACACACACACATACACACACACACACACACACACTGTGATATCCACTTTACACCTTAAAGCAGCACGATATCTTACTGTAATCCAAACAACACTGGGCTTACATGAGGGGTTTACAACTCAATAGTGAAAAAAGTGCAATGAGAAGCAATGAGAAGGAGAGTTAAGCAGTGGGGAGGCAGGAAGGGGATGTGGGAGTGGAGCCTCAACGTGATCACCACACAGCTAAATAATTCATGTTTGACTTGAGGGGGAAAAGAGAGAAATCTCATGTTCCTTGCTACTGACATAATGAGCCCAGGCCTTGCATGGGACTTTAACTGGGCTAAGGGGCACAGGCCATTCAACATGGCCACTGAGCGTGATTCTGTCTGGATGTATAAATAATATACATTTATTTATGCATGCTTCCTTTGAGCTTTCTGGACATTGATCCTGCACACATCTGCACAAAATATATACTATATATATACATATATATACTGTTTTTATAGTTTTGAACCTCTATTATTTATTATTTAGACTGAAACAGTTCTAAATGGGTAAAGCTATAACTCCTGTTGTACATAGTGTAATATACCTTATACGGTCAAAAGCTGACTGGACACTTGTTCATCCCAAATTGAAATTAATAATGGGTAGTATGTTGTTGTTTGATCTGTCTTATATCTGTCTATCTGTCTTGTGTACACTAAATTTAGGAAAATATCTGTGAGATTTGATGCATTCAGCTCCAAAAATATGATGCTCACAAAAGCTATGCCAAAGGTAATTAGTGGTGCTCCAGTCACTCCAGAGGACACAGTCCCACTGCTCCTCATCTGACTGCTGGGAGGTATATAGCTCTCTAGTTGATGCGTGGTATTGAGCATGGTAACCTTAAGTTCATGTCTGCTGAATGCCATTTCATGCTTTTCTGTAGAGATTATAAAGGCAACTCCAAAAATGTGACCATAAGAATGACATCTTAAAGTAGCTCACTTCAATTATTATAATGGGTGTAAATGTTGCAAAAACAACAACATAAAAAAGCCAGTGTTTCAGTTGCTTTTGCATATGAATGTTATGGCCTGGAGAGTGAATGGTACATTCTGAAAATGACAGCCTACAAACTCTTTAAAAAAAAAAGAAGAAGAAGAAGTAGCAACAATAGGTATTCCTTGACACATGAATGTAAATATGCCAAAAAGTATCCATATGAGGGATGACATAAAATAATGTTTTTGGTTTCCAAAAACAAGTACAATGCAATTGATTTTTTAAAAGACATTGAAATGTTACGTAGGGAACCAAAATAGTTCTATTCTTTGCCACCTTTACTTTTAAAGGAGCTTTTCAATAGACATATCTGTGTAAGATGAACACTGTGGGATAGACTTTAGCAGGGGAAATGAAGTCTCTTGTGATTCAGTGTTTACTTAAAGAGGACTTGGAGCAAATCTGTGAGACAAAGAGAGTGGTCCTTTTGATGCCTTTGTGACTCAGTATAAGGGTCCACCAACAGATATCTCATTGCAGGCACAAGGAGCGAGCGAGCACGAGAGAGAGAGAGAGAGAGAGAGAGAGAGAGAGAGAGAGAGAGAGAGAGAGAGAAAGAGTGAGTGAGAGTGAGAATGAGAGAGAGAGAGAGAGAGTGAGAGAGAGAAAGAGTGAGTGAGAGTGAGAGTGAGAATGAGAGAGAGAGAGTGAGTGAGAGTGAGCGTGAGAGAGAGTGAGTGAGTGAGCGAGTGAGAGAGAGAGAGAAAGAGAGAACTTTGAGCAGAAGCAGCAGTTTACCACACTATTTCATTCCACATCCAATGACACGAGCACATAATGTTCCTATCTATCTCTGTCCACTCCCCATACGCCAGAGGCAAGAAACGTGCTCACACACACATGCACACATACACACACAACAGAATACTGAGAAAGAAGAAGAGAATTTGAAGCAGTGTTTTTCTGTTGGTCTAGAGTAGTGGATAATACCCTCCACACAACTCCCAGCTCAGGGAGGAAGACTACATTGGTTGCGTCTGTTGTGAAATTTGAATATGGAACACATCAGCATTAGCACTGAATTAAGTTTTAAGCATCACTATATTATTATGATGCCAATACAATTACAGGAGTTCTCTTGTGTATATGTGCAGACATTTGTAGAAGTGCCACATTGCACCACCACTGACTGCTACACACTGCACTTAATACACTCTCTCTTTTGTGAATGCAATATGTGTTTGTGTGAAAGACAACAATGTACTAACCGAATACTGTGTGTGTGTGTGTGTGTGTGAGAGAGAGAGAGAGAGAGAGAGAGAGAGAGATAGTGCACATGGGTGAAAAAAATACAGAGTGGTGCTCTACACAACAAAACTTGTTGCATATACATACACCAATTAGCCATAATATTATGACCACATCCTTGTTTCTCAAGCTTCACTGACCATACAGGATTACTTTGTAGTTTTACAGTTACAGTCTGTAGTCCACCTATTTCTCTGCATACTTTGTTAATGCCCTTTCACAATGTTCTTCAATAGTCAGGACCCCCAACAGGAGCACAATACAGCAGATGCAATCTGGGTCATGGACCATTTTTATTCTGGTTATTCTGTTAATGTGTGTTGTGCTGGTACGAGTGGATCAGACACAGCACTGCTGCTGGAATATTAAACACTCACTGTCCACTCTGTTACACACACCTTCTTCATTAGTCCTCCCTTTCGATGTAAAGTCAGCGAAAGTAGCTCATCTGTTGGTGGACAGTTTGTGTTGGTCCATCGTCAGTGGACACAGGACTGTGTCGTCAGTTGGTGGACTATTCTCAAATCTAGCAGTGACACTGAGGGTTTTAAAAACTCCAGCAGCACTGCTGTGTCTGATGCACTTGTACCAGCACAACACACACTAACACACCACCATCATGTCAGTGTTGAGAATGAATCACTCCCCAAATCATACCTGCCCTCTGGTGGTCCTGTGGGGACCCTGACCATTGAAGAATAGGGAAAGGGGGTAAACAAAGTATGCAGCACAAGTGGAACAGTTGTATTTGAAATAGAACTACAAAGTACTCGCATATAATCAGTGGAGCTGAGGAAATTAACACATGGAAGTGGTCATAATGATATGGCTCATCGAGGTATATATATATATATATATATATATATATATATATATATATATATGCGCGCACACACACACACACACACACACACACGTATGTATATTGTAGTTATATATACAGAACCAGCTGTTCAGGGAATGCTTCTGAATGTTGCTTCCAGATGCTTCCTTATTATATGAAAAAAATCGTATTTACAGTTCATCTATTTCTACATTCCCTCTACACTTTTCATGTTTCATGACATGAAGAATCTTATTTTTCTTTCCCAAGTAAAGGCACATCAACTCTTACAATGCTTTCATTTTTCTTTCTGCTGTAAACAGGATTTCTCACTGCCCACTACCAGTGTCTATTTCATTTATACTTGTCTTGAATCTGGTCAGGATCTATCTCTGACAAAATGTGGCTTTAGTGACTGGATTGTAATCCAATCCAAGCCAAACGTCCTCATGGTGTTTACACCTGGCTTTTCATACAGTCCTGTGAAATCTGATCTGTGCTCCAATCACTGAAAATAAACATTAAACTGAGGTGTAAATAGGTTTATAACTAGATGCATACATTGTATACATTGTATATACAAACACACCAGTTGGATAAAATATGAATCTGATTATTTGAAGAAAGACAAAGGGGCATATATGATAAGAAAATATATGGGAGGAATCATAAGGGACAGTATAGATGTGTGTGTGTGTCTGATAGATAGAAAGAGAAAATGGGCAGGCTGCATTATAGAGAGCAGTCATGGCTGAGAGCGCCCTACACTGGGGCAACAGCAGCTTGGCTCCTTGCTGCTGCTGAGCTGTTGGACTGTGGTGCATGTTGCCGAGCAACAGCCACTGACTACTGGAGAGTGGCCAGTACTGACACAGTATACATTGTGATATGGGAGTAAATCTCCAGCGCGCAGGTTTGCTCGCATTCATGCTAACACAGCCCAAAAACCCTTAACACAACATCTACTGACAGCGCCAGTGTACGACAACAGCCCACGATTACGCTTGACCTGAAGCTGCCTGGAGTGTAATGCACAATGTCAACTACATTAAATGATACATAATATCTGAATACCTTGTCCAGCATCCTCCTTATACAGCTGTCAGCATCAAAGCTTCGATCAGCAGAGTCTAGTGTACAACACACTGTTGTGGTAAAAATGTACATGACTGGTGTCAGACCTTGGCATAGACATTGTGGGAGAGACAGCAGCTCAAGTAGTGAAAAATCAACCCTGAATATAATTTGATTTTGTGTCATTTTGTAGCAGCGTTTAGTGGGATGGTTACACCACAGCAGCTGGATGTTATGCTGTTTTCTTAAGACTTATATAAAGCAGCAAGGTCCACAATGACAGGTATGAACTGACATTTTTTTCAATAACAAAAAAGCATTCACATTTCTTACTACTGACGTTATCTGATCGAGAAATATTGCTGGTGCTTTATCATTTTAATTTCTGATGGATCTCCATAGGCAGCCAGTACTCCACCATAGAGGGCACCCCACGCTGATGGTGCTCTTGAAACCTAAGCTGACACACCAGCTCTGTTCCTGGGGTGACGCTGAGCTTACCTGACCCAAAGCGGCTCTTTAGACAACGGCATCAACCATTAAAAATATGATTTTTACACACACAGACCAAGAGAGAGTGTGTACAGTCTGCAGGTAAAGGAGCAGAGGCCCTCCTGGTGTAAATCAGGGCATGTGCATGATTGGTAAACCCCCACAACTAAATCAATTTGCTCTCCATCTTTTCTGTACTCTCCATTATGAGCGTTGCTAAAGTGCTCAGTGTAGTCCACAGAAGTGTATCAAAGCATCAGTTACATAGTTAGCTTGAACCACAAGTTACCTGCGTGGATGTGTGCACAAAGGCAACATAAATACTAAACTGTTTAAAGCATCCTTCCCCAATTTCACCTCAGTGTATCAGATGTATCAAGACCAGGCTCTTTCTCTGTCTTCATCATAAGAACAGGTGACTATTAACCCAAGTTAATCTTTTAAATTTACTGGCTTTAATACACATTGTACAATGGACAGAGACAAGAACAACGAGCCAAATAGGTGCTTTACAGCCAGCCCTGCAGATGTAAACAATATAATACTAGATTAATATAAGGGAACTAGAAAGTCTCAAAATTGTTTTAAAATGAAAATAACTGTAGACAATTGTGTTCACATACAACAAGGACAATACCATTATAAGACAGCAGCTGAGTGCATTAGCCATAGTTATCTTATGGAGGCCATATACATACACTGCATTATGACCCCTTCCTTGTTTCACTGTCCATTCTCTGTGTTCCATTGACCATACAGGAACACAGGAGAGCGTTGTACTTTAATAATTACAGAATATAGTTCATTAGTTGCTCTGTATGCTTTATTTTACCCCTTTCACCTTGTTTTGGGTGGTGGATCATTCTCAGAGATTCAGTAACACAGATTAAGTGGTTGGTGTGGGAGTTTATATTGAACTGGTACAAATGGATCAGACACAGCAGGCCCCTTAGTGTCACTGCTGGACTGAGAATAGTCCCCCAACCAAAGATATACAGCCAACAGCATCCATGGATTAATGACTAGAGGAAGACCAACACAAAATCTGCAACAACAGATGAGCTCTGGCTTTATATCAAATAGCTGGACCTACAAGGTAGGTGAGTAGACACAGTGTTTAAAAACTCCAGCAGCACTGCTGTGCCTGATCCACTCGTAACAGTACAACACACATTATCACCATGTTAATATCACCACAGCTCTGAGAATGATCCACCACCCAAATCACACCTGCTCTGTGGGGGTCCTCAACATTGAAAAACAATGGAAATAATGTATACAGAATAACCAATGGACTATAGTTTGTAATTATAAAACTACAAAGTGCTCCTGTATGGTTAGTGTAACTCAAAGGATGGATAATGTATATGTTATTGTTGACCAGTGTGTAGGTGCATGTGTGTGTATACATACACTCACACACACATACATACAGGCTATACTAGTTAATAGAACAGGCCTGAATTGCACCTACACAGATTCTTTTTCTATTCTATTTCTATATTCTATCAGATTCTATTTCTGTGCAACAGCAGTAAGATATTTCATCAGCTCCTGTCCATATTTCTTGGGCAAAAGTGCAATGCAGAGGGGTCCAATCGTCTCCACAGAAACTTCCTACCACCTAGCTCAGGTAATCTTTCATCAGGGCCACTGCTTGGATCTTTCATTTTCAAACCCTTCATCTCAGCGCTATCCTAGTGATAGAGCATGTTTGGAGAACAGAGAAAAGTGGACATAGTGACAGAACATTATAAATAACTGAGCAAACCGGGTTGCATAACCAACTCTTGTTTCTAACACATTAGCTCTGGCTGGATCTACTGTGCACGGCCTGATCCTGTGCAGCTGGCAATAAGAGGAAACAACACAATGTTAGTTTGAGATTAATGCATTCTGTTGCTCTAGCTATTGTTGCTGATTTTTGTTGTCATTTGCTTGCATTAGGAAAAAGGGGGCGGCACGTCTGACTGCCTCCAGGAGCTAAAGTCCACCCTGGACTGCTTCATATGGCTGCCTGGCCATATTCAAGTGGATTTTGGGGGAGTATGACCCAAAAAACAATGCATATAATCTCATACACACGCTTTGGTGTTGATGACTCTTGGAAAGAAAGGTTCAAATGAATAATGCTAATGTGGCTAACAGTCATGCTAATGTTACAGCTAAGCATAACATGAAGTTTACAGAAATCATTGTAAAATCTAAGGTATTATTATTATTATTATTACACATTTATATCCAGTTAATATTATAAGTAATTAACTTATTGTTTTAATGTTTCCCACAAACTTACAATTTCAAGAATGCAGGATCATGTGAGAGTCAGTGAAACAATGTTAATATGGCAAAAAAGAAAAAATTAATCTTGCTAATATTGCTATCTACCATAGCATAATGTTGAATTGATCTATGATATTATCCTCTCTCAAATCAAATCTCAGATTAAATTAATAATAAAACAGAGCACACTTAGATGTAGCATCCTTGGAGAGTTAGCTAATCCATGCTAATGTGTCCAAACATACCAGCTAAGCTATTGTTTCTGCCTAGTGTGATTTAATACTATCTGGCACTGGGTTTCTTAGATAGTAAATGTAAAACCATGAGTTTAGGTTCCTTAATAAGCGTATCGACATGTCAGTGACATGACCACCCTCAGCAACAAGTAACCTGTAATGGCTATGTCATGGCTCTCCAGTTTCATCTTAATGTGCCCTGGCTATCGATGTCTACATTATGAGGACAGGTTTCTTTGTTGTAACCAAAGAACATCTATCAGCATGACTACTACTGTGTAAAATTAAGGGGGTTTGGGTAATTAATTAATCAATTAGTAATTATTTGGTAGCTGTGACTGGTTTTACACAGGTTGCATGGAGTCAATAATTCAGTATCTTTTAAACATTTTGGCAGATTTATGATGTAAAATGCTAGCACAGAATGCCAAACAATGCTAGGATGGTTGTTAATATGTCAAAGAATGCTAGGGTTCCTTGTAAAAGTTACAAATAACACTGGGATCCTCCTTGATAACTCAGAAATTGTTCTAATTAACTGATATAAACATTATGTGTACGAATATGTCAACATGAACATGAAAAAGTGCACAGAATTCCTAAACCTATGTTATGCTATGTTAATGTTGTGAACAATTAAATCTAATGCTGCTCCTAGACTTAAAGTGATATTACTAGCAATACTGGCTTTCATATATTGTTGACCATTTAACCTGTAAGACATTCTGACAATGAACTAACTCCTCAGCTATGTAACTGCTATGAAATATATGTAATAAGGAGCATATGAATATGAAGTCACTGCCAGCAGACCCTTAGACTTGAAGGACATTAACATTGTTTAGTGGCAATATCACTTTAAGTGTGTAAGGACTGCATGCAAGAAGTGTGTCGGTGTGGCAGCTTGCAGGCTTTAGCTCAATCCATGCATGAAGAGCCAATATGCTGGAGATGAGAGCTGAGAGAGGCTGGAGCCTGCGTGGTTCGCCTGGCTCTGTTGGCTGGTGCAGCAAGCTAGAGGACAACCTCAGCCATCTATAGCATGGAGGTGTGTTTCTGTGATGCAGTGTGCAGAGGAATGGAGTCTGCTGGGCTGGGGAGCCCAAAGGCTTGCTGCCTAAAGGTTACACCTTCAAGCATAGCCTCAGTCAGTCTCTTAAAACTGTGGAAGCAAAAAATGCTTCAGATTCAACAGTGTACTACATACAGTGCATTAAGTGACTGCATAAGACTCTTATTCTGAATTTCCACATTAAATGTTAGGATCATGGTGGTGCAGCAGGTAGTGCCGCAGTCAAACAGCTCCAGAGGTTGTGGGTTCAAGCCCTGCTCCGGGTAACTGTCTGTGAGGAGTTTGGTGTGTTCTCCCTGTGTCCGTGTGGATTTCCTCCGGGTGCTCCAGTTTCCTCCCACGGTCCAAAAACACATGTTGGTAGGTTTGTGCCTCAAAAGTATCCATAGATGTGAATGTGTGAGCATGTGTGTGTCACCCTGTGAAGGATTGGGCCCCCTCCAGAGTGTGTTCCAGTCTTGCCCCCAGTGAATCTGGGTAGGCTCTGGACCCACCGTGACCCTGAACTGAATGTTAGGATCACACCACTTTGTTTTTCAAATCTACAAATATGAAATGGTTTAGAATTATGATTACTGACACAACAAAAGCATTCTTAAAAGCTGGGTTGCTAGTATGGTGTTGCCCAGAGGCTGAAGACATAGCTAAAAACTTATCTTTCAATAAACTGGAACAATTCAGCAAGACTTACAAGAAGATAAACATGCAGCTTATCCCAGTGGGAGGAACTGAACAGGACCGTCTACTAGAAGAGGGTTAAAAGCACAGAAAACAAATAATTAAGCACAGAACCCTATCAGATTCCCCCAGCAAGCACAACAACCAATCAGACAGCTTTAGTCCTACATTATTATTTCTCTAATGGAACTGTTTAGAATCAGAGTTTCTATTGTTAATGATATAAATAATATTAACAACACTTCTGCTAAATTTGAGATGAATGCTAACTCTGAAGCAGCCATTAGGTGAAAGTGAAGTGTTATTGTTCTCATATGAAAGAACAGTGCACAGTTCAGTAATTATTGTAATGTGGCAGCATATTTTGTGCCTTGAAACGATCATTAACCTACTGAGAAAAAAACACCAAATGTGTGGCATCACCGTGTTGATAGTGAAAGCTGAAACTTGTACCTGTTTTCAAAGGATGTGATTAAATGTGCATCAGTCCAGGCATGATATCTGCATGCATTTCTAACACCTCATCTCTGCTAGGTACAATGCATGTTGCGTTAATATGGGTTGTCACATTACACAAAATGTTTAATGTTCAGTCACATTCACATTTGTAAATACTATTACCTTGCTATGGTTGGCATGAAATAATTGTAAATGGGTTTTTACTGCCACTGGGTAAACCCTCACTGGCCAGTGCCTAAGGATTCAATACTGGCTTTGATGGAAAATGAAAATGTACTAGCTGCATATAGTCCTAATAACTGCGCGTGTGGAGTAGCCCAGAATTCCTGATAGTAATTGCATGGTAGAGTAAAAGCTTCACAGCCATTTGAAGTGGTGGTGTACAGTGATACACATAAATAAAATGCACTGTGTATGTGTGTGTGTGCAGGTAGTGTGAGGACTGAAGACTGAAGCACTTGAAGCATTCACCCACAGCACTGTCATGTGCGTGTGCAATGTGCAAATGTGTTCTCATGCATGCCTGCTGATTTCTCTCCCGTCACTCGCTCCCTCTGCTCTGTCTGCACCTCTTATTCTCCCCCCCACTTTCTCTATCACTCCTCCTCCTCTCTGTCTGTCTACAGCATCTCTCCTCGTCTTCATCTAGCCAGCCCCCTCCATCTTCTGGCTCCTTGTCCTTTTCTTCAGACCCCTGTTTTTTTTGATAATATTGTGTATGTCTGTTTTTTTGTTAGTTCTTTTTTAGTGTTTAACTCACACGTATTTCCTTGCTCCCAATCTTGCAGGGCGTTTATCTCGTCTGTCTGTCCGTCCCCCACTCTGCTCTCTCTCCCCTCCACCTCCACTCCATCTCATAGACCTCAGGGAAGTTTCATTATGTAAGGAAGCCGTGTGCAGTAAAACACTGCTGCAAACCAATGCTTAAATAATTCACCCACACTGCTAAATAAAGCCAGTGAACGCGTATCATGCATGCAGATTCCCCCAGCGCCCTGCTCGCCCCCTCCGCCTCTCTGATGGGTGTTACACCTTTCTCTCTCCTCTCCATTTACCTCCGATTCATTGCCAATTCTCCTGAGAGCTGACCCTGAGTGGACACAGTTCTCTTCTGGTCCACGGCCATTCAGACCGGTTAATTAAGGATCGGATTACTCCTAAGATGATTTAAGAACAGTGCCTGGACATACAGTTACGTGGAAGGTTAGTCAAAGCCTGGCCCATTAAATCCACCATTACAGAGTACATAACCATAAAAAAGCCACATGTGATCAATCAGAGCATGTATTATTGGACATTGTACAGCATTAAGAGAAGGTGTTATAAACCTATTATTTGCATTCATACAGTGTCAGTACAAATACCACGTGTTCTCCAGCCAAGCACTGGCCCCAAAAACATGGCCATTCTTATAGTGTGGCTTCAGTAAGTCATTATACAATGGCCTTCACAGCAGATTAATGGTGCTGTATATAGGCATAAACAAGTAATTAATCACTTTCTTCCAAAGTCTACAGGACCTACTGTGACAAATGTCTGTTAGTGCCTCTCATTTAATCATTGCATCTGCTTATTGATGCTCATTTAAGTGTAAAGCTCCTAAACGCAGCTCCTTTACAAGTTGATGACTGACTCTAACCTGCAGAGCAGTGCTTAATGACAAATTAACTTGCATGATAGCGATTGATCAGGCTTCTCTTTTTTTGTCACAGCACTTAACAGCTAGTGACTCTAGTAAAGTCGGTTGGACCAGTAGCTGGTGCTGGGCAGCACTGAAAAATGTTAATATTACTATATTTTTAGTATCTATGTTCACAAAAAAGAAAGTTGAGGAACCCATGCTTCCTGATTAGTATCATTCTATATTACAAGAGCGTCTACCAAACTTGACACAGCTTGCAGTTATGTGACTGTTTTGCTCTGTTGTACTTCTCTTTAAAATGACACCAAAGCAAACCTTATACAGCATTGCAAACATGAACCAGACAGAAGCCAGAGTTCCAGAAACATTCCAGAACATTTCTCTCAAAACAGTCTGAAGCACCTGACAAATGACGTACAATGTTTCTACATTTTTATCTGTCAAACCATTCAGTGTGTTTACAATCAGTAACTTCTTTTCTCTGAATATTGAAATGGAAACATACACATATTTCAAGAATCCAGATGAACAGTCCTAGATTTTAGCTCCATAATTAGGTGTTTGAGCGCATGTGAGCCCTTTCTCTGATTTATGGTGTTTCTATGCATTTGCCAATATACGGAAACCAGATTAAGAGAAGTTTCCTGGGAAATAGAAAACATTCAATACTTGTTTCAATTTACAGCTGTGGCTAATGACTGCATTTAAGCCTTTTATAACAAACTCTTAACTAAATGTACATCAGAAATCATGGCTGTGCTGTGAAGATTTTACTGGTGAGTTGCTAAATAATGTTTAAAAAATTGTTGATGACTGAGTGACTCATGTAGATGCCCTGTTTTTACATCATCACAATCGGAAATCTGATATATGGCCATCGCTGTCAAAAGAAAAACATGTATCTCCATTTTTAGTTACTACATTATTTGAAAACAGCAGCTGTCCTTCACAATGTGTGAAAAATTAATTATGAATGAACCAACAGAAATTATCTAAAATGACTTGGAATATAATATTTTTATGCTGATGTATGTTGGAGATGAATGTTTTTCTTTGGATAGCAGTGATACACATGATTGCAGGATTAGCCATATATTTCAAAATATATAAAACATTGTATAAACCTATGCAGGTATTATATGTTAATGACATATGCATAATAACTTTATCTTGATTTGTAGGAAAACTGTATATTAAACAACATTGTACATACAGTATGATTCCTATATGTGTAGTACATGAGTGAACAAGGTGGCATATATGTCATATTCATGTCCATCTTTGACAAATATAAGACAGATATGAGGGCAAAATATTGTTGCTCTCCAATTAAAAACATTCCATCACAGTGTGTGAAAATTTCATCATGAATGGACCAATAGAAATTCTCCAAAATTTACTTCCATTGAAATTTAAGAAGGTTTTCCCTTTCTCCTGTAAAGTTGCTATTTTGGGAGATACATTTTTGTAACTGAACAGTAATGGTATGCATTCTCATATGTGCCACATATTTGAATTCTACATGTGACCACATATCAGATTACTTGTAAAATTGTTGAACAGAGTATTTCCAAGATCAAAAATTCAGAAGTAACCAGAATGTTTTCTTTCTAAACACACACAATATTACACCAGTTCTGAAATTCTGATACAAAGATATATCACTCAGCACTGTCAGTTGTCTTCAGTAAAGAGAATATTTTGTTTGTGTCCTGACAATAACTCTGAGCCCTCAGTGATGCACCAGACCCCACCTGAACTAACACACTTAATGTCCTAGTATCAAACTCAGTAAAGTAGGTCACTCAAACAAGAGCCCTTTGGGACCCCAAGTATGAAGTGTCCAAGTAGTGTCTACACTACCGCGTACTAGACTACAGTTACCAGACCAGACCATTTTCTACTGCTGCTGAGGGACTGTAGCACGCTAATGGTCCTACTGAGTCACACACGACTGCTATATCCACTGACCACAATGTCTTATCTATTTAAGGGCAGTACTGCCCACCTAAATGACAATAAGATTTATGATTTTCTGAACCTCAATTAACTGCATTTTGAGTTATTTACCACACTTCATTTACTGTCAAATCAAAATAGACATTAAGTACAAGATATTTACGTGATCAGACGTGACATAATACACAACCATGGGAAATCAAATGAACAACTGGAATTAAAAAAAATAATAATTAAAAATCCTGACAAACTGTAAACCAGAAAATTAGAAAAGAAAAAAGTCCCCTTCAGATAAACACTAAACACGTTCACTTTGCAGATACAGAAGCCATCAAGACCCAATCTTGCTTTTCAGATCTGAAAACACTTACAGGTATTCCTGTCCATCCCTCCACTCTGAAAAGACGCCTCAAATCTGGGTCTGATAAAATGTATAGCAGTCAAAAAGCCGTCACTAAAAAAAAGCAAATCTGCAAAACAGATTTCTCTGTCCCAAGGAAAATGCACATGTACTTACTGGCCATCTGGACTGGAGATGAAATCTATGAATAGTGGTCTCCATTATCTGTGCACTACTGTATAAACAGTATGATGTATTTTGCATTGCACTACTGTTTTATATAGTTATTCTTCACACACTTGAGCCTGCACAGAGTGCTCAGTGTTGTACTGGACATTATAGCTAGCTCCATACTAATGCAACATTGACCTACACCAAAGAAAACTGTGTTTAGGAGAATGTACAAAACATACAGTGACCTTCCAGTGTAAAGATCCTCACTATTAGATTATTACGATCTGCACAAATATAGGATGTATAGACAATACTCGGGTGCTATGTTGCCAAGCAAGTGCTGTCAAAAATGGTTAATGGATCTTCCATCAGCACCGAAGCAGTATCACATACAAACAACATACTGCAGAAAAATACAAAAATATAAACTGTAAGCGGCAACACGGTGGTGCAGCAGGTAGTGTCGCAGTCACACAGCTCCAGGGACCTGGAGGTTGTGGGTTCGATTCCCACTCCGGGTGACTGTCTGTGAGGAATTGGTGTGTTCTCCCCGTGTCCATGTGGGTTTCCTCCGGGTGCTCCGGTTTCCTCCCACAGTCCAAAAACACACGTTGGTAGGTGGATTGGCGACTCAAAATTGTCCGTAGGTGTGAGTGAATGTGTCTGTGTTGCCCTGTGAAGGACTGGCGCCCCCTCCAGGGTGTATTTCCGCCTTGCGCCCAATGATTCCAGGTAGGCTCTGGACCCACCGCGACCCTGAACTGGATAAGTGCTTACAGATAATGAATAAATGAATAAACTGTAAGCTGTGTCCATCTTTGGGTAGGTTATTTACTGAAGTGTTTTGTTCACGATAAGTTCTCCCAGTTATATATAAACAGGGAGGGGCTGAAAGAGTTGGGGATCAGGAGAAAGAGATCAGACATGACTTTGTGTTTTTGCACCTGGACTCCCTTTACATTTGCAGCGTGTTCGTTTACTTTTTACAGCACGGTCATGAAATCGAAGCAGGGGGTGAGTGTGGGGGATGGTTTCCCACCCTCCTCCAAAAGTTACAAGTGCAATTTCTGCAGTGCTGAGCCCAGAGTAGCAAAGACAGAAGTAAGGTAAAAATACTACCTACTGTTCTTTAACGGTGTAACCAACCTCACAGCTCTGACAAGCCTTATGTGGTCACTGACCGAGAGAACAAACAACAGTATTTATTATAAGCAGCAGAACACAAATAAAACAAAACAAGCCAAAACAACACTAAACGCCAAGTGTAAACATGTGTAAACCCCTAGATAACCAAGACAGAGCACACCAGTGCATCAAGGGAGCCACAATACCACTGAGTGTTCTTTCTCCCTTCTCTCTCTCTCTGTCTCTCTCTCACGCACACACAGCTCAGTGTGTGCTACTCAACATCCATGGCAATGGACGCCACAATTCTTTTCCCTACACTATAACGTGTAACTAAGTTGGCTGCATGCTGTTAATAACTCCATCTGTGGTCCCTTAATTTAATATGAGATCCTAACCAAAAGATCAAGGCTCTGGCCCACAGTGCATTCCCATGGTTGATGAGCTTTAAGGCATTAAGGGAGGAAAGCATCAGAGCCACTGTGTGGAGGCTTTCACTAAGTTGTGCTGAGTGAATGTCCTGAGGTCTGTGTGTGGGTGCAGGCCAGCATGACTCACTACTGTTAGCGACTGCGTTCTTATAAATAAGGGTTCTTTAAAGGGCATTTTAGGATTCTGGATACAGCCATTTAAACAGGAGAAACCCTCTGGGCTCCTGAATGCTTTCCTAGGGTTTTCCACAGACAAACCCATGTCAGCATGATGGAAATAGCAGTAATTAATGTCAATAGTAACTTCTATTACCCTGAATCTTCTAGTTCACTATGACAATATTTGTACTGATTTAGTTCATACACCTTGTCTACAATACGTTAAAACAATACATAACAATTTTTTTTTTCGCATTTAGCTTAAATGGGACTTTGTATTATTGATGTTTATTGACTTTTATTGTTTTTTATTTTTTATTTGATCATTTTTATTATTATATTTATTATTTCTATTTATTACTTTATTAAATTTTGAATGTTGGCACTGAGATGTAAACAAAGCCATTTAGATTTGTTTATTGTGAAATAGTTTACTGTAGAGAACTTTAGTAATAACCAAAATCCAACAGTTGTTACACGTCTCAGATTAACATACAGTATAATGCTGACAACAACAAAAAAGGGTAAATAATAAAAAAAAAAGGTATATATAAGGTATACACCAAACAGCCAAAACATTAAACAAATAAATGGCCAGTATAAAGAAACTCCAGCAGAACCGCTGTGTCTGATCCACTTGTACCAGTTCAACATACAGATCAGTTACCATGCGGCCACTGCAGTGTCACCACAGCGCTGAGAATTTTCCAATGTCTAAATAATATCTAACCTGTGGTGAGCTTGTGTGGGTCCTGGCCATAGTAGAACAACAGGCAAAGTATGCAGAGCACCAGACTGATCACAGTCTGTAAATGTAACATGACAGAGTTCACCAATAAGGTAAAGGGAACTGATAAAAAAAACTGAGGTCATTGTAAATATTGTGAATACAACAAATGTTTCTACAACAGCCAGTTCATTTAATTTTATTCTGTAGATTTAAGATTAAATTCATTCTCTAAATGTGTGTTTACAACATCACTGTCTTCTAATGTTTCTCTAGGATTGAGCCTTTCACATTAAGCCACGCTTAATGGCTTTATTTGTTTGAGTCTTAATGATTTCATTATGAAGAAATGTTATGATATCCCTTGACTTGCCCTTTAAAATATTCAAGTGCCTTCCTTTGTCATTTTACTTGTTGGCAAATAAATATATTAAATCTGTACATAACATCTATTGGCTTTATATTTGTCTGTAGATCAAGGTATGTCTGCATTACCGTATATATAAGGTGTCCAAATACGATTTTAAAGCATTTTTGGGTAATGTATAACAGTAATATAATTGTATAATTGTGCTCTTTTGTGATTTTTTGGTAACTGTATTAAGAATAAAAATATTTCTACATTTAATTTTGTATTATTATACTATGCTAACAATCACCAACATTGAAATCTTTAAATCATCTACATAAAAACTCGCAAATCAAGAACAAAGACACTCTCCCCTCATGGAATTCAGATCGAATGCAGTGATAAATAAATTCTTCTCATTGGCCAATTTCATAGTACTTAATTTTTAGGTTATTTTTCCTTGAATAAAATGACAATTGTTATTGATGACAAAATGACAATAAGGTAACAATAGTTAACATAATGTTACAAAACAGCAGAAGAATTTTGAATTTGAATTACAAGTGTACATACTTTACACAAATAATGCTTTAAAGACAATGACATAATATGTAAACCTTAAAATTACAGCTTCAATAAATGTGATACTTCACTGAGGTGTAATAGGGACATCTGGGCTGAGCACTGCAGAAGCTGCACTATGTACCTTTTTGGAGGAGGGTAGAAAACCACCCCCTCCCTCCCCATTGATTTCAGTACAGGGCTGTAAATATGAATTACACTAGGGGGAGCCCCAGGTGCAAACACCCAAAGTGTTACTTAGTGTTCCTATAAAATGATTTGTACTAAAAAAAAGTGTGCACAATAATAATTCATCGTGTGCAATAGAGCCCCATTTTGCATCTCGCTGAATGCTTTCACACACACTGTAAAATGATTCCACACTGGTTCCAAACATTTGATTAATAAACAGGCCTGCACTTTCGAACACATTCAGTGTAACAGGGGAAAATCACACACCGTCAGCACACGCTGGTAAAAATGACGTTTTTAAATGTCAGAGGATTTGAATTCTGTTTTGGACAGGCTGCATTTTAGTCAAATCCTGAGAAAGCCACTGCGTTGCAGACAAATCAATTACTCAAGGCCTAGACATGTCAGTGGCTGGCACGCACAACACTGCTGCAATTTAGACACACACACACACACACACATTGTGTAGTTCTGATAACATTTTCCCCTGATTGATGGCTGGGTCAAAGCCTAGTGATAGATCACACAAACTCCTGTCAATCACCTGCAGAGCTACATATAGATTATCAGAGAACAGCCAGTCAGTTACCCACCCACAAACATGTGTGTAACACTGTGTATTTTAGACATGACGATGGTAATATCAGCCTAAAATCCACCATGAACACAGATGCTCTGAGGATCTGTGGTCAGTTTCACGCCTAATTCTGAAACCTTGCTCTAAAACCAAAACATTCATTTCCACTGCAATCATTTGTGAAGGAATGCTCTCTGTTTAGGAATTTACCATTTACCACATGATCATAAATGACCAGTGTGCTTAAATTCACCCAAAGAAATACCATTTCCTTGCTTAGGAAATGACAAGGGGTGTATTAGCGTATTAGCACACGACCCTCCACAGACAGTCCTTGTGAACTACATTACTTCAACCACAGCCATTTACCTTTGATTGATCATACAACTGCTTCATCCTGTTTAGAGCCCACAAGGAATCACTGGGCGTAAAGCAGAAACACAACAAAGACAGAGCACCAGTCCGTCACAGGCCATCACCCACACAACCTGTGGACAGTTTTACATGTCTATGAACTGAGGGAGGAAAGCAGAGCACGTGGAGGAAACCCAAGCAGGCACAGAGCGAACACACCAAACTCTTCACAGACCCCAGGCAGAGATTGAACACAGGACCCCAGGACAGGGCAGCAATAACAGCTGCAGTGCCACTGTGCTGCCCCCAACCTGTTTAACACAGTGCATTTCCACAGACATCCCTGGTGAAGGACTGATGAGGGATAAATTAGCCATCTAACCCAACGTCAATAACAATTCCTTCATCGAGAACTGTGAAGAGGACATCATTCATCACAAGACCACTTCATAAACACACAGCAAGTCATTCCTTAGTAATCATTACACAACAGAGATCCAACAGGACTGGACTCAGAGACCACCACAGTGACCCTAGGTAGGAGGAGACCCCCCCCCCCTCACACACACACACACACACACACACCCTCCCTCCTGCCAGGCTGGGATCTCCCCTCCAAAACCCTCACTGCTATCTTTTCACAACTGAACGAAAAACCTATTTCATCTCATTCCCTGTATGTGGAAGGTGCTAAAGTGCGCTGCAGCAGGCGCCCTCTATGCGTTTGCCAAGGAAAATGCTGCTGCATCACCGCCTCCGCCGCAAAGACCACCACACTGCTGCCACTTCCCACCATCCCTCCATCCTTCCCTATGTCCTGAGAGAGAGAGGGAGAGAGAGAGAGAGAGAGAGAGAGAGAGAGAGAGAGAGAGAGAGAGAGAGAGAGAGAGAGAGAGAGAGAAACCCCGCAGTCTTCGGATATTCCGAATTCGAAACGCGATTACTCGCGGATATCCCTCCGTGCTGCGCCCAATCTGGCTACTGATCAGCCTCGACGTTTCAGTGTCTATCAGCGTTAAGCCGATCAGAGAGAAATGCAATTATGAACCATGACACCAGCATATGACAAACATTCCCCGACCGCACAGCCCCCCCCCCCCCCCCCTCAAACTGCTTTAACCGGTTAGTATCGACAGGCTATACGTTGGTAAAAACAAACCCACCAGTCCGTTCGGCAGCGTCCACGCATTTATTTAAAACGAACAAACCAACGATCAGACACCACCACGAGCCCACGGCTAACAGAGAAGTGCAGAAATCACAATAATAATAAAAACCCCGCTTTCAGCGCTTACATTTCACTACCCGGTCGGAGGCGTTCAAGACCATGTCAGCGTTAGACATCTTCATGGGGCAGTGGAGGTCTCAGGGATGGATGGCGGGGGTCCCCTCCTCGCGGAAGAAGAAGGCAGCGGCTCTAGTGTGTGTCGCGTGCTGTCAGTGGCATCACTCGGGGGTGGCCGTTGTGGGGGCGCCGCTGCAGGGGAGAATGTGTGTGTGTGTGTAGGGGGGGGGACCAGAAGAGCCTGCAGAGAAAGAGAGAGAGAGAGAGAGAGAGAGAGAGAGAGAGAGAGGAGGGACAGAGAAAGGGAGCTGCTGCTGCTGCTGGAGCTAAGGACGAGGATGAGGATGCTGATGCTTTCGGGTGGGGAGGGGGCGGATAGAGAGAGAGGGAGAGAGAGAGAGGGAGCTCTGCTCGGGAGATCCTGGCGCGTTGCACCACCCCGACATGGTGAAGAGGGGAACTCCCACGCACTCATCTGAAGGGGCAGCCTGCTGCTGCCATCAGGTGGAAGCGAAGGGGGCTTTCCCGCGCGCACCCACACCACGCCATGTTCTGCTTAATCAATAGCCCGTTTGACGCAGAGCACCAGTGTGAAGCGAGGGGAACAACACTGCAGCGTGTTTGTTCATGTGAAGCACGGCTAGGCGTCAGGGGCCTTCTGAACAGCTGAAGATAGTAAGACGTGCACACCAAGACAGCAGGAGGAACCATGTTGAAATAGACCAATTATCGTGAGACATTTTGGTAACAATATCGTTACACTGTTCAAAGAAAGATACAGAAACCAGTACATTGTTTTTTTACCCTCAGTAACAAACCACTGTCATCATCCTACAGACATGCTCCCTCAAGTTACCTTGCATCACACTGAGAGGTAGGAGATGGGAGAAAAAACACTCTAACCACCTGGACAGAACCAAGCTAACTGCTCTTTTAGACTCCCAGCCTCGGATGCTGAGTCAGAAGCAGGGAGCAAATGTCTGATCTCCTGCTGTTGTTAGTGCCAGGACAGTTGAGTTTAGTAGCACACAGTTTTAACCCTGTTTTATTTTCTGTTATGTCACACATAGTTTACAGCTCATGTCAGCAATGATATATCTCAGCTGAAGGCACTACAGGTCATTGTCATTTTCTTGCAGCTGCAGGGTTTCAATTTTTACCTTGGGTCACTCTCTGTGAGAGGTTTGTTGTGTTCTCCCTGTGTCTGTGCGGGTTTCCTCTGGGTCTTCTGGTTTCCCCTCACAGTCCAAAATATTGGACGACATGTTGGTAGGTGTATTGAGTGTGAGTGTGTAATTTCATTACTTTTTTTTTTAAATTATGCATTGATGTGGTGCGACGTACCTCAATATAAATCCAGAGGGGCCCTCAAAACCAAGGAAGATACAGAACCAAGGTGACCCACTGTATCCAGTATTCATTCATTATCTGTAACCGCTTATCCAGTTCAGGGTCGCGGTGGGTCCAGAGCCTACCTGGAATCATTGGGCACAAGGCGGGAATGCACCCTGGAGGGCGCCAGTCCTTCACAGGGCAACACAGACACATTCATTCACGGACAATTTTAAGTCGCCAATGCACCTACCAACGTGTGTTTTTGGACTGTGGGAGGAAACCCACGCGGACACGGGGAGAACACACCAAACTCCTCACAGACAGTCACCCGGAGCGGGAATCGAACCCACAACCTCCAGGCCCCTGGAGCTGTGTGACTGCGACACTACCTGCTGCACCACCGTGCCGCCTCATTGGGAATTAGAGGAATATTAATCAGAGGAATCTAACTGTGCTTTAAAATTGTTCTTGGTGTTTGTTAAAATCTCCGTTTTCCTGTCACGAGGGGTATTTTGTATGGTGGCCCAGAGAATCAGTTACCAACAGCAATTATCAAGCAAAAAACCTGTCAAAACAAGACTGCTTTAAGCTAAAGATAAATACATTAAGCAAATATACAGCTCTATCAAAAAAAGACACATTAAAGAAAAGACATAAGTGTAAAGCCAGAAGGCAACAGCATTAACCAAAACAACAAACATTTTCAAAAAAGCACGTTTTGTTGAGTTCCCAAACCAGAAGTGCTCCTGGCCACTAGAGGTCAGCCTTTTCCATTTAAAACAACTGTAAGGATTAACATACTGTATAAGTCACACTCCATGCTTGGTGATTTTTAAACGTCTAATTTTTGGCTCAGTGTCTTCATGTCCATGACACTTGTTTACTTTGTAAATGCTGTTGCCATTTGACTCCCCAGGCTACTGTCAATTCTGTAGGCTACAAAATTAAACACCAAATAAACAGCAGGAGATTATTTTTTCCCCTTAATTTCTGTCAGAATATTGTAAATATGAGATAATGAACAGGGCACAAGTGATCATTTTCAGCTCCAGCCAATCACAAACAGATTTCAGCTGACAAACTCCTTTCATGGCGTCCATTTTTCCTCAAACAAAATCTACCTGAATGAATATCATGATGTAATTACAGCCTCCTAATTTGTAAGCAGGAATTCCTGAGGGGGCCTTGAAGGCAGCACAGATAGGAGTAGGCTCGTTCAGTGCCGAGACTGTGATTGGCTACAGAAATATAAGGGGCGTGCTTCCAGTAGAAGGTTGTGATAGGTTCTGATTTGATGACGTTGAAGTGGATCAGCTGCTCATCATCTCCTGGTTTCTCTTGTTCTGTCTCTTCTGCTTTTCTCCAGTCTTCTGGGAAGGACAGGAGCTCTAGGAAAGGTTCTGGGCACAGCCTTCTCTTACCCACACACAAAGCCGGCACTCATCGTGCAAGTCTGTATGCAAAGAATCAGAAGCTCACTATTTTTATCTGTGAGACACTCAAACAAAATATCAAATGCAATATAAAAAGGGTGAAATTTTAAATGTCAGTGGGTAGTGTCGCAGTCACACAGCACCAGGGACCTGGACGTTGTGGATTCGATTCCCACTCCAGGTGACTGTCTGTGGGGAGTTGGTGTGTTCTCCCCGTGTCCGTGTGGGTTTCTTCCGGGTGCTCCGGTTACCTCCCACAGTCCAAAAAAACACATTGGTAGGTGTATTGGCGACTCAAAAGTGTCCGTAGGTGTGAATGTGTGTGTGTGTGTTTTGCCCTGTGAAGGACTGGCGCCCCCTCCAGGGTGTATTCCTGCCTTGCGCCCAATGATTCCAGGTAGGCTCTGGATCCACCGTGACCCTGAACTGGATAAGGGCTTACAGATAATGAATGAATGAATGAAGGCCATGTCCAGTGAAATTCAAGGTTTTACCTTGTTAGAACCTCTGTGTTGTTGTTTAAAACAGCCTAGAGGCACACTGCTCTGCACATTTATTATCTTCCCTTTTCCCAGCACACCTGATTCAAATGATCAGTTAATAAACCAGTCCATTCAGAGTGTCAGTGCATGTGTTAAAGCAGGGAAAACACTAAAATGTGCATGGCAGGGAGCCTTCAGGACTAAGGTTGAGAAACACTGTTAGAACACATATCATGAATGGTATTAGCCCTCAATGCCATGGGTGAGCATCCAAGACACTTTTTAAGGCAATATACACTGTCAGAAAAAAATAAGTTGTTTTTTAAAAAGAAGGGAATTTCTAAAATTTGTTTTATATTTGTTTTGCTAGTTCAGACCAGGGAGCATCTTGGTGAAGAGCTGAAAGGCAGCTGTCAGTCAACATGCCTTCAGCACCATGGACAGGGAACTCCATAACTCCCTAGACATGATTATGAAAACAAACACGACCATAACTGCCCACATCTTCTCACTAGTTCTACCACTTCTCTCCAACATGAGCTAAAGATATATAAAAAAAACATTTAACCAAAATTATTAAAAACGTAAAACCCAAGAATCCTTAGGTTTAACAAGTCTCTAAAACAGTACACACTTAGATGGTGTGCTAGCGCTAATATTAAGGTCTATACCAAAGAACTTAACACATCCAAAGAATTAGGTCCCTAGCAATGCAGTAATCACAGAAAAAAGCACTTCAAATCAATGTGTTTTAGAGCCTTTTTGAATGACATGCTTAACCTAACAGGGAAGAACATATTACATAGTTGGAAAGACCCTCTCTTTTAACGTTTCAGATACCAGAGTGCATCAAACACTGCAGCAAATTCACTTGTACTTAAAACAAGTTCATATTTCACATTAGTTAATTAGGGACTTTTATTTTGAAATGTGGATTTTGGCGGCCATTTCAGTAGCCGTTGTAGCTGTGTTCACGCAGTGAGGAGAGGAGGGGACGCGTTGGTCGGAGGACCACCTGAAGCCCCTCACTCAACGCTGATCTGGTCTGAGAGCGCTGGCTCTTATCGAGGGGGGGTCAAGGTGGGGTTTAATGACTGGTGACAGATACGTCATCATCAGACCAAAGCCTGGAGACAGAAGGGCGCACTATGGCTCTGAAGAGGATTTATAAGGTAAGAATCAGACTGCTCCAGGGGCTAATTCTATTCCCCTCCTGTTCTGAGAGGGTAACGGTACTTTATTATAGCTTTATTATATGTATTACCCCTCACCAGTGCATGAGTATGTGGTAAATAAGAATATGTTCATATCCACAGCATCAGGTTATAGCTGCCTGCCTCAGAAATTCAATAAAATAAAATAATGTTAATAATATAATCATATTTTATGTTTTACTTATCTCACTATATTTAATGTTAGATATAAATACATTATGTTACATTAAGAGGGAGCCTATACCTTTGTATATTACTATATTATTATATTATTAAATATTTGAACACTTTAACATTAATTTCTTTCACTGACTATGAGAACTATAGGGAAGGTGGTGGCATGGTGGACATATGCCCCTCTTTTGGAAACCAGCCTTCCTTCATGATTCAGAGAGTTTCCCTCGGCTGCACACAGGACGCTTGGAGACAGTGGTGCTCTCTGGGACTCCTAGCCTTGGATGACTGACGCTTCTCTCTGTGTCAAAACAGCAATGTCTGATTACAGATCCAACAGACTGCTTCACCCATAGATGAGCAGTGTTCTTAAATGGGACTGTGCGAATAGTATCCCGTACTTATGAATATTTGTAATATTTTCTGGACTATAGGAGCTGAATGATTTTGCGCGAGACCCTCCAGCTCAGTGTTCGGCCGGTCCTGTCGGAGATGACAGTAAGCGTCTGAAACCCAATCACCATGTTACAACTCAATGTTCCTGTTTGATCAGATGCTTCACATCCCAGGCTCTTGTCTTAAAGTTGTAATAGTCTTCATGACACTGCTGAGTCTGTAGACCACTGATAAGTTAAAGGAGCAATCAACCACCTGTTGCCACAGAAAAAAGTCAAACAGTATTTATGAAATTGTTTTGATATTCGGAAATGAACCAGTTTATGCTCCATAGAGCGTGTTCCCACATGGCAGCAGCCATGTTTACAATAGGTTTAGTACAGAAGCTCTACAGAAGCTCTGGTTCATGCATCTTGGTGTCAGTATAATGCTTGTTTACGAATCAGAAAATGCAGAAAGTGAATGACTGCTCATTTAAGAAAATTGTTGCTCTCTTTTATCCTCTAACAGTGTTTCATTGGCAAGCGACTATAATGGGGCCTGTAAGTACTGAATATTTGCTCTAATGACCTGTGTGTGTTTTACTGGAATAAAAAAACAAATAAAATAAATAACAAGATGTAGATTTAAATTTAGAAATATTAACTGGTGGAAGATTTACTGACTCACATTTTGTTAATTTGGTGTTGATAGGAACCACATCAAACATTTTCAAGGGTCTTTTGATAATGATCATTTTTTAAAAATATTCCTTGGAAGTACTTTATTAATGTACCCCTCTGAGATGAGGCACTTTACATTCTCAAACATAATAAAACAATTTGACATTTAATTGATAAACTTTCCCTTTACAGTTTCTCTGGGGAGGATTTTTAAGGCATTAAATATTTCAGACATCTGTTCCTGTCACTATCACTGCAAACAATCCTGACATTCTTTATGTTATCACCACTTAATGAATCAAATGCATTAATGTAGTGGAACCACTGGTCTGTTTTGTGACAGAATGACAGTTCGTACCAAAGTGGTGTGTTCTTCTTGACCATTCACTTCCCCACAGATTATCCCTTCAAACCACCAAAGGTGAGCTAGAATCAGTTTTATTGCTTATGCAATACTTGTAGTTGCCTGTTGAGGTCTCCCTTGCTCTATTAAAAGTCACATCTTGTACATGTGTAAACTTAAAGGAGCAGAAAGTAAGTTTTACCAAACAATATTTTATGAGAATGATTAATATTTATACACGTTTTCTAAAAAGAACAACTTATATGAGATGAAGAGTCAAATTGCATTGTAGCCCCTCATTTTACCAGTTTAAGATCCAAGTAGGTCCACCATATATACGTTTAGTGCAGAAAATCCGATACATACAGGTGTTAATATAATGGCTGTTTTTTAAAGGCTAAGCACCACTTAATGGACCTCCATGAATATTTCACATTATTTTAGTTACTGACATATAAGTATGAATTAAAATGAAAATAGCAGCTTAATTTGCTTTAAAACTGACGATTTTATTAAATTGACGGAAAAACCCGAGCTCGCTACGGAAATTCTTGACGTCACTGGTGGACAACAGCTGAACAACGCCGCGGTAAAACACCGTTATGACTGACTGTTATGACAGTATCTAGCTAAATAACCAACATTATTCATGACAATATCCTAGCAATAAGCTAAACTCGAATGTAGAGGTACCGTTATTCTTGTAAATGTGACCGAAGTCGAACTCGAATTCCAACTCGAGTTACAGAGGCTCTTGAACACCTTTCGTTGGTGTCCTTACATGCCCATAGTGTTGGAAAAGCACCAGTGAAATGAGCTACAGATAACGGAGTGAGTGGATGGTCCTTTCCAAAGTGCCCGTTTAAACTTGACAAATTTAGTCCATTTTCTGGATATTTTGGGATCTTTGGGTCATTTGTGCACAGATGTCCCACTGTACATTGAATTATTGCAGTCAAAAACCACACACCTTTTCATCATTTTGCATTAAATTAAGTGCAGCTTCTAGAGTTGTTGTCCACCATCTACGTCACAGGCAAGACGCCTATTAGAGTTTCCGAACACCGTTGGGGGGGGAAACCAATGGTCTTTTAAACCTTATTCCTTCAATTAGTAAGAAATAACATGTTTTCTGACTATCAATAAACACAAGTTAGGAACTCAGATTCCACTGTATTTATTTGTTTGACACTTTCATAGAGCTGCTGCTTAGCCTTTAACGTGCAGATGTGTCTTTGGAGAAAATGACTGACTGCTCCTTTAATGTTGTGCACAATGCATGTTGTGTGCATTTACAGGGTCCAGGTGGAGATATATGACTTATACTTACCATGCCTCTGTTTTGGTCTAGGTTGCGTTCACTACGAGAATTTACCACCCGAACATCAACAGTAATGGCAGCATCTGCCTGGACATTTTAAGGTCACAGTGGTCCCCAGCTCTCACCATATCTAAAGGTGATGACAGATCAAATTCACGTGAGAAGTCTAGCATCTTAAAAATCAAGAAATTGTGCATAATGTAAAGTTAAACTGTTAAAGATTTTTCTAGAATCATACACTGCATTTTTAAGCTTTTATTTACAATAATAATATAAAAGCAGATTTAAATATTACAAACTTTCAACAAAGGTGTTTTAAATATTTTATTAATTTCAAGAATTGAGAGCAAGAAATGAATACACTGTAAACAATATGCTACAATGATTTACATTATTTTATTGCTACCTGCCAAAACATTTGAAACATTAATCCTGTTTATAGATGTTATTGCAACTGAATATTTTATGTTCCACAGCTTCATCAGTCACTTTAACATTATCTACACTCTACAGCTCTGTTTGTCATTCAGGACCTGTACAAATGTTTTGTCATGTCAAATTCTGAAATCCTGGTAACTTTCTAATTTTCCATTTTATGTTTCGCCTAGAAATGCAGGAATGTAATGAATGAAACAGAAGGCCATTCTTTCATGGATATTGTTTGTAATTTTGCTCCGCTAAGTTGGAACCAATTGTTTATAACAATCAGGACAATAGTCTCTTATCTGTAATAAAATTAGTTTTTGTGTTAATAGTTTTGCATATTGCTCCCTGTGAACATCAACCAGTAATCTCCTGGGCTGCAGAGAGAGATGAACAGATAATTTATGGGTCTCTAGGGACCGATAACCCTTTAATTATCATCTTGCGGCTGATACCAATATCAGTGCGGGAAAATATAACTGCTACAGTCCATATATAATGCCCACAGAGTTCAAAAACTCACTTTTAAATACTTTTTGAGTTGTACGTAGCCTTCATCAGCTAAAATATTTATACATTCATTCACTCATTACCTGTAACTGCTTTTCCAGTTCAGGCTTGTGCTGGGTCTGGAGCCCACCTGGAATCACTGGGTGCAAGGTTCCTGTAGGAGTACACCCTGGATGCAGTGCCAGTCCCTTACAGGGCACTCCAGCTAAATCAGACAGTGACAGTTATCTTAAAAATTCCATTTAACTATTTAGTAGCGCGACTTATCTAGAGCAGCTTATCACAGATTGCAAAAGAAATGATTTGGTATTGTGGTGTTAATGAAAATGTCCATTATTGACCAGAATATAACCGTCCATGTGACTGCAAATAGGCACCTGATTATCAGCTGAAAAAAAAACAGCCGCAATCCTGATATTGGATAGTATTAGTATTCTGTAATATTAATGTATTTCTCACATTGATAAATACAAACTTTCCATATACATTCATTATCTTTAACCGCTTATCCAGTTCAGGGTCGCGATGGGTCCAGAGCCTACCTGGAATCATTGGGCGCAAGGCGGGAATACACCCTGGAGGGGGCGCCAGTCCTTCACAGGGCAACACAGACACACTCACACCTACGGACACTTTCGAGTCGATTCACAGATAGTCACCCGGAGCAGGAATCGAACCCACAACCTCCAGGTCCCTGGAGCTGTGTGACTGCGACACTACCTGCTGCGCCACCGTGCCGCCCTCCATATACATTTTACATCCAAATATTTGTGGTTGGTCAACATTATCTGTAACCACTTATCCAGTTCAGGGTCGCGGTGGGTCCGGAGCCTACACAGGATCACTGGGCGCAAGGCGGGAACCCACCCTAGAGGGGGCGCCAGTCTTTCACAGGGTGACACACACACTCACATCTACGGACACTTTTAATTTGCCAACCCACCTACCAATATGTGTTTTTAAACCGTAAGAGGAAACTGGAGCACCCGGAGGAAACCCACGCGGACACAGGGAGAACACACCACACTCCTCACAGACAGTCACCCGGAGGAAACCCACGTGGACACAGGGAGAACACACCACACTCCTCACAGACAGTCACCCGGAGGAAACCCAAGCAGACTCAGGGGGAACACACCAAACTCTTCACAGACAGTCACCCGGAGGAAACCCACACAGACACAGGGGGAACACACCAACTCCACACAGACAGTCACCCGGAGGAAACCCACGCAGACACAGAGAGAACACACCAAACTCCTCACAAAGCTCAGTACAAAGCTTTAGCTAGAGAGGTAAATACTCCTAACACAGGGCTCTAGAGCAGTGGAACGGTGTTGGATAGAGCTCCATCCAATGCATTTGCGATGAGAGGTGTTTGTGATTAATCATCCAGCATCAGCTCTTGATCTTACTGCCCTTAAGCAATCAAATCCTCACTGCAATGTTCCCAAATCTATATTAAAGCCTTTCGAGAAGAGTTGAAGTTGTTCATTTAAATAGCAGGAAGCTACCTATTAATTCCCTTAATTTCAGAGGGAATGTTGGGTAAAATGAAAGGTTGTGTACTTACCTGTCTCTCTTCCCTCCAAGTACTTCTGTCCATCTGCTCCCTGCTGTGTGACCCCAACCCAGATGACCCTCTAGTGCCTGAGATTGCCCGCATCTACAAAGCAGACCGTGATAAGTAGGTGTTCACAGGATTCACTGTTCTTCACCTGAAACAACAGTACCCAGCCACATTAGGTACATTTCCCTCACACCTTCTTTCCCAACAGGTACAACAGAATAGCCAGAGAATGGACACAAAAGTATGCCATGTAGTTTGCAGAGGTGGACAATGGAGAGTTGTGTTCTGGTCCCTGGAGCAGTGAAAAGATGGAAAAGAAGAAAAGGACACATCTCATTGGTTTCCACTGGGGTGTGTCTTGCATCCAGTCCAATTTCCTGACCGTTCCCTTTTTTTTTTTTTTTTTTTGGACTGTCATTTTATACACTGTACTGAAGTGGCTAGGATTGAGCAATCACCTGTGACCCAGAGCAATTCAGAAGGAGAATTTCTACACACTGCGGCATTTCTTATTACTGCCTTTGCTTTTTTTTTTTTTTGTGGTTGTTGACTTCTTTTGACTCTATTCCTGTCTGGACTACAGAGAGTGGAGAAGAACTTTAATTCTTGTATTCTGTCCATGCACCACCTCCTCGAGCTCCTGGTGAGCTAAGAATGGTCATACTCCATTACCTCATCACCCATCACTAGTTTCAGACTTATAGCAGTAGTCCGTCCAGCCTTTACTTAAACACTGAGTTGCCTCCAGCCATTACTGTGTTGCCTCAAGCCATTATTTTCCTCTACTCCAGAGTGACCAGCTGGTGGATATTTACTACAAAGCCTGGGGAATTGATAGAGCTCATGTGATGACTGTAATAAAATGTGATTGTACAATGAAGTAACCTGATTATTAAATATACTGTCATTTTATTAACTTCTTAAACTGCAATGGCTCACACACTTGTCATGATTTCACCAGTTCTGGTTTGATAGTGCTAGTGATATGGTTACAGATGTATTAAGATCAATGGAAAACTAAGCCTAAAGTTCCAGAGATTAATACAAACCACATAAAATATCAAAGATGTCAGTGTCAAACGTTTAGAGGCTTAAACCCCATTCTCTCAGTTTTCCGCAGTAGGAATTGTTCCCTCACTTTAAAGCAACACTATGTAGTAGTTTTACTTCTCTCAGTTCAACCGACTCCTCAGTGTATTACCTCATTTCCGTTTGTAGGAAGCGTTGTTCTGGCATCACTTTGTTAAACTGAGGGACTGCTTTATTACAGTTCAAGCAAAAAGCATCAAGTCCATTACTATGTTGGATTTGCAGCTGCAAAGTTTCCAATGGACCACTAGATGGCGCTCGATCACTGATTTATTATGTCTCAGCGTGTGCTCTCTTACTGTGCCTGAAGTGTGTATTCTGTTTCAAGTTTTTTTTTTTTTATCTGGTTAATATTCTGAGTTTAGATTTTGGACGCCTGGCCTGTAGCTGTCTGCTGAGCTGGAGCCGCAGATGAGTCCTGTCATCAGCTGGTGTGTGTGGATGTAAGTGTTAGGACACACCTGTGTGTGTGTGTTGACAGCCTGAGTCACTTAGGGCTTCAGGTTTAAGACACACAAACCACCTCTTCTTCTCTCTGTGGAAACTGTAAGTGCTGATCATTAGTCGTCCTCAGTGGCTCTTTCTCTCTACCTCACTCCTTCCGCTCAGCTGTTGGGTTGGGTCAGAGCTGCCTCTTTCTGCTCTCTCGCTCTCTCTCTCTTTCTCTCTCTCACACACACTGCCTCCCTCCCTCTAGTCTATGCCTCTCTCTCTCTCTCTCTCTCTCTCTCTCACTGTCAGCTGTTGGGTTGGGTCAGAGTCGATCCTCTAGCTCTCCCTCTCTTTCTGTTTTTCTCACTCTCTCTCTCTCTCTCTCTCTCTCTCTCTCTCATCCTGTCAGGCAGCTTTGCACGACCCACCATATGCTCCTGAGAGCACAGTGAGAGTCTGAGTATTGCCCCCAAATCCAGCCGCGGGGGAGGAAGGGCAGGGGAGGGGGAGGACAGCCGGATAAGCCAGAAGAGCAGAGGAGAACCAGAGACATTTAAACCAAATCACACAGAAAATGAACGGACGCTGAGGGGGTGGGAAGGTGGCTGCTTCACTAAACCCATCCATTGTCTCTCTTGGGTCTTGAAGGACATGGTGGACAATAAAGGCTTACATACTGTATGTACAGTACAGAGCAGATCTCTGCTGTTATAAACCATTAACAATGCTGGCTTGTAGAAAGCATGTAACGTTGGAATATATTGTCACTGTCAGGACAAAAATGTTTCTCAAAGATGGTAACTAAAAGAGAAGGAACAACGTACAATTCGTATTTTTAAACAAATGTTAATGATATTTGAACCATTTCTTTGGTTTAGGATTTACATTTTGGCACACCGGAGAGAACTTGGTGTTTGGTGTTTACAAATGATTGTGGGAAATGAAAAACAGCACAATTGGAAATAGGAGATTTGTTCCAACTGGGATAAAATGCAAGTAAACATTCAAACTTAAATTCAACATCTGCATCCACTCTGTTCAGGGTTGCAGTGGGTACAGAGCTTATAAGGAACACGATCACCTAAAAATTTTATACGGCCAATCCACCTATCAACTTGTGTTTCTAAACTATGGGAAGAAAAAATACATCCAGAGGAGACCCACACAGACACTGTGAGAACACACGACACTCCTCACAGATAGTAACTCAAGGTGGGGCTCAGACCCACAACCCCGGGACACTGGTGCAGTGTAATAGCGACACTACGACCAGGGTTCAAATTACTGGGGGAATTGGGGTGGGGGGTCTGACCCCACTAATAAAGAACTGAACCGCGCCCCCCCAAAAAGAGGGTAAAGGCAATAGTTTGAGGGGTGAAACCATTCATATCTTGCATCATCCATTATCTGTAACTGCTTATCCAATTTAGGGTCGCGGGGGGTCCAGAGCCTACCTGGAATCATTGGGAGCGCAAGGCGGGAATACACCCTGGAGGGGGCGCCAGTCCTTCACAGGGCAACACAGACACACACACACTCACTCACCTACGGACACTTTCGAGTCGCCAATCCACCTGCAACGTGTGTTTTTGGACTGTGGGAGGAAACCGGAGCACCCGGAGGAAACCCACGCGGACAACACACCAACTCCTCACAGACAGTTACCCGGAGCGGGAATCGAACCCACAACCTCCAGGCCCCTGGAGCTGTGTGACACTACCTGCTGCGCCACCGAGCCGCCCCCAGTCATATCTTTCTTACCTATAATGTTAAATGTTATAGTAAATTTACAATATCCATGCCTGGAAGAATCTCGAAATACCAATTCAAACACTGGCCCATACCATTCCTTGTTACGTTTTACTGTGGTTTTAACTTTCCTCTGCCTGCCTTATTGGTCACGTGGATTGCATTCTCATTAAGGTAGCACCTGTACAAGCCAGAGAAGGCATTACGTGTATGTAGTTATCTAGCTTTTTTAGAAAAAACACCTTATTGCCTTCAGTAAACCACTTGCATGAAGATGTTAGAGTGTTAAATTTTACCGTTCCACCTTAAATGCTGCAGTGGCGACAAGCTGAAGATATGTTTTTTGGGCACTTTAAGCGTAACTTCGTAGACTTTTAAGGTGGAACAGAACGTTCAGATAAGAAGCTAGGTTTATATTTTTATGTGAACTGTTTGTATTTTCTGCACAACATAAACAGAAATGTTTACTCTGGAGACTAAAAATAGCCAAACTTCTATATAAAGTAATTCCACCACTCTCCCCTTAACATTTCACATTTAGATACTGTATTGATCCCAGTATGAATGAATGAGATGAGACAAAAGCCTAAGTTACAGTGACTTACAGTGACATTATTCCCAATTATTCATAATTAACACATGGTAGGGATTTTCTGTTTAATATGAATTCATTTTCAGGACAAAAAAAAAAACAAAACGCTGACATATTTTGATTATTGGGTGACCTATGCCTTTAATGTTAGTCCGGTACACGCCTAAATTTTGTATTATAGTAACCAATAGCATTGTGTGATTTTGCTCTATAATATATTGATGGTGACCCCTGAATACAAAGGTTGTTGTGTGATATGTGACAACTAGCTTGTGTAATAGATTTATCATTAATGTACTGCAGACATTACATTGAATGAGCAAGACTCTGTAAGGACTGTAAGACTTCAGTTTACTGAAGCATGTGCCTACGCTGTACTAGTTTTCCATTATGACCTGAAGAAAAATGCCCCCCCCCTCTAACTGTCATTGTATAATTCGTACCCTGACTATGACCCCTTCTACACGCGCATAGTAACTTTTCTGAACTTTTGAACTGGGAGCTGTATGTGTGAAAATTTGTCCGGGACTTTAACTGGACTTTATCCTGCTAGTGCCCCAGTAGAAACTACTACAGAAACATAGTGAGTGCATGTGTGAATAGAGCCGCTAATGTCCCGGAGTATCTCCTGTGTGCTGTCCTATGCCTAAAGCACACAATATTTCTAACTGCAAGAACACATCTGACACAGAAAATCTACTGTAGTGTGCTGCATGTGTGAAAGGATACTGCAGTCTCTCTCTGGAGTTCATGTGTGAAAATTGCTTTGCCTGTTGCACAACTGTGCCGCCTGATAACAATTTTGTGATTCCAAAAAGTACTTTTGAGCTCATGTGATAAACACTGGTTTCTTTATATGCAGCCTTCAGGGTTATAGTAAATATGTAACTCCTGTGAGCTCATGGAAAATACTGACAATCATAAATGAATATTAATTAAATTAATTTAATAATAAAAAAGTAGCAAGCTGGATAGATAATGCTAGCCCAAGTGAAACAAAATTAGGTACTAATTAATGGCCAATCCATTAATCTGTCATCACTGGTCAGGATTCTGGCCACTGAATGCTACTGTGTGGATGTATTTAGATGTGAAACGCCTCTTGGAACTGGCTTGTAATTCACTCAGTCATAAATGCACTCACTCATGTTTAGAAAAATGCTCCACTGGGAGTGCTTTTCAGTGCTGTTCTAAACACTTAAATACACACATACTCTACCATGCGATTCTCCATTCAAATAATATCCACGTATATTATCTGCTCAGTGTTGATTATGTGAAGGTGCTGGGGTCAGTGGATGCTAACAAATTATGCAGAGCAACAGATGGGACTACAGTCTGTCACTGTAGAATTACAAAAACTTCACCTACACTGATCATCCACAAGATTACAAGCACTGGCAGGTGAAGTAAATAACCCTAATTATCTTGTTACAATTCCCCGGCAAGGAGTGGGATATATCAGGCAACAAGTGGACAGTTAATTCCCAAAGTTGGTGTTTTGGAAGAAAAATTAGGAGAACGTAAGGGTCAGAGCATATTTGACACGGGCCAAATTGTGGTGGTCATGATATTTTGATCACAGCATCCCCAAAATGTCTTGTGGGTCTTGTGGGGTGTTCCTTGAATAAGGAGGTCACTCCCTACCAAACTTCGCCCAGGTGGGGTGGTGGTGGTGGGGGCAGTAAAGAGTTTTGGGTGACCCTGACCCTGTTGCAGGTCCACTGGTTGTACTTCATTGGACCGTTTTTGCGTAACCACTCTAACTACCACTCTACCCACCGTGACCCTGAACTGGATAAGCGGTTACAGATAATGAATGAATATATGATGATATGAATAGTATTATGTTTGGGTGGTTCATGAACAAAAAATATTTAAATAATTGCACTTATTTATGCTGCACTAAGCTAATTTTAACATTATAATTCTGTGTAGTATTGGAGGGTGCTGGTGTGGTCATGGTACTTTGGTCCTGGTCTATAGATAGATAGAGATATAGATAGATAGAAATAAAATGAAGGGATGAGTCCATCCTGTCAGTGCAGTAGAGGAGGTGAGGGCAGCAGGCCTGTGGTGTTACTGCCTGCTTCAGACAGGCATTTGTGTGTGTGTGTGTGTGTGTGTGTGTGTGAGAGAGAGAGAGAGAGAGAGAGAGAGAGAGAGAGTGCTGTGAGGGAGTGAGGGGAGTGTTGTTTGTTTGGGAAGATCACGCAGCTCACAACATTCCACAGCGTCTGAGGAACCGGACATCTCCCTCCACCCCCACCTCTCTCTCTCTCTCTCTCTCTCTCTCTCTCTCTCTCTCTCTCTCTCACACACACACACACACAGTCAGTCATTTCAGAGCTGTATTTTGGGACGCTCCTGTGGTGCCGGTCATGTGTGCAGCTGGAGAGAGAGAGAGAGAGAGAAGGAGTAGAGGAAAGAGTAAGAGGGGAGAGAGAGTGAAAGGAAAAAAAGAAGAGTGAGAGAGGGTGAGTAACGCTTATCCCCCTCCCCTCTGGAAAGCGCTCTGCCTCGTCTCGCGCGCAGAGAAAACAACAAAGATCTGAGTGTGGCCGCAGCCTCGAGGCTCAGCGCGCCCACCACAACCTCTACCATGTCACAGCTTGCTCTCTCTCTCTCTCTCTCTCTCTCTCTCTCTCTCTCTATCTCTCTCTCCCTCCCTCCCTCCCCAAGAGACAAAATGTTCACTCAACGTGTCTCGGTCCAATTTTCCATTTTGTCTTTACTCCAAGGACACATGTGCGCAACAAATGCCCACTCACGCACTTATTCACGAGCCTTCATTTGAAAAGATAAGTATCTGTCAAAAAGAAATCTCACCTGTAGAAAGAAGAAAGAAACATGCTGAATATTTAATCAGTTTTGGATTATTCTTCCAGCCTTAATAGCTTGTTCAAAAAAGAAAAAAGTTTGCTGCTTTTCAATGTTATAAAAAATACCTAATCATTTAATATTTTTTATTTTACTGTTAAGCCGTATATAAAGCTGCTCAATGTAACATTTGAGGATTTGGAGACCTCTCTGGTGGAAATGTGTAATTGCATGCAACATGCAGAACCTTAATTGTGCTATTGATTCCTTTCCAATTCTTCAAGCAGATTAATCTGATTATTTCAAGTGTATTTAAAAAACTGATCATATATACGTCAATGATGCTATTCTCGTGTGTTTATCAGTATAATACTGACACTGAATTTGACACCTCTCAAATCCTCACATATCAGACTCATCAAGCTGGGCCTTCTTTATGAGCTCTGTGTATGAGCTTAATTTATAAACCCTTAAAACCCCTGCCAAATAAAACCCAACATTTTTTGACTGTTGAATGACTATTTCAAACTTTGCACGGAACACAGATTTTTCAATATTGGTGTACACTCTATTTTAGTATATATTTTTCTCCTGATCCAGTTTTTTATTCAGTTTAAACAACAGAATCGTCTATGTAATGCAGCTTTGAATGGCATCAATGCAAGGACCTTCATAAATGCAAGTTATTGTTGTGGAGCAGTTTGGTAAATGTGATTGTGTGAGTGAGTGAGTGAAAAGTGACCACCCAATTCTGTGAGCTTTTTTCTGTTTAAAAACATCACATAAGTGAAATTACAGCCTTCATTGTATTCTGGAGAACAAAAGTGAGAACACCTGTGATGCCATTTCCAATTACATCCTACTGCTCATGCACTGCTAAACCCTTTGACCAAAATATTTCTGTCTGCTTGACTTCCTGTTTGTCTGGAAGATACAACAAGCAGTTAACACCAGAATATTCTCCACATTGTCACTAAAGTGTGGTTTAGTCCAATAAGGTTCCACATGACAAAGAGTTATCTGAAGTATTACAGATGTGGATAGTTCTAAAACATGGTAAAGGGTGTAATATTGATTAATGTTCACTCAATGTGTGAATAAGTAATTAACTCGAGTTACAATAATAGGATGTCCCTATTTTAATGTGTAGTCTTTGTGGTGGACTAGGCTTAATCCCTGTCTGGGAGACCACTCCTTTACATTCATTCATTATCTGTAACCACTTATCCAATTCACGGTCGCAGTGGGTCCAGAGCCTACCTGGAATCATTGGGCACAAGGTGTGAATACACCCTGGTGGGGGCGCCAGTCCTTCACAGGGCAACACACACACACACAGTCACTCACTCCTACGGACACTTTTGAGTCGCCAATCCACCTACCAACGTGTGTTTTTGGACTGTGGGAGGAAACCGGAGCACCCGGAGGAAACCCACGCGGACACGGTCGCAGTCACACATCTCCAGGGACCTGGAGGTTGTGGGTTCGATTCCCGCTCTGGGTCACTGTCTGTGAGGAGTTGGTGTGTTCTCCCTGTGTCTGCGTGGGTTTCCTCCGGGTGCTACGGTTTCCTCCCACAGTCCAAAAACACACGTTGGTAGGTGGATTGGCGACTCAAAAGTGTCCGAGTGTGTGTGTATGTGTGTGTGTCTGCGTTGCCCTGTGTAGGGCGCCCCCTCCAGGGTGTATTCCCGCCTTGTGCCCAATGATTCTAGGTAGGCTCTGGACCCACCGCGACCCTGAACTGGATAAGCGCTTACAGATAATGAATGAATAGATCTATGTATTCTGGGGTATCTATGGATCTGTTTGTGTTGTGGTGGAGAGGTGACAGAATGGATGCTTGAAAGATGTTCTGAATGTCTTTTCAATGAAGAACATTTCCAACTGAGATGTCATTTTTATATTATTCTTAAACAGAGGGTGAATGAAGATTCATCTTCAATGGATAGGAGTGAAAATGTGCAGGGGATTCTGGGATAATGAGCCTTTAGGTCGTTATAAAGGAGGTTACATGTCGGTGGTTAAAATAAATCGTGAAGCACATAACATTCAACACAGAGACATTTTACAGAGAATGTCCTGCCTTTCCATAAAAAGGGCCAATCAGTTTGCCCATGAAGCATCAAATGAGAGAAATCCAGAATTGATGTGAATAAAAGTGGTGAGTACCTTTTTGTTACTTGTCAAACACTGTTTACATGATGGACGGCAAGGTAGTGAAGTAGGTAGAGTCGCAGTCACACAGCTCCGGGTCCAAGTTCAAGTCCTGCTGAATGAATGAATAGATGAACGTTTACATGATGGTTGTCAGATTCATTCATTCATTCATTTTCTGTAACCACTTATCCAGTCATTTCAAATATGTATGTGAAATATTACCAGGGTTTTTATTCTCTCTGATCAAAGCTAAAAGAGCCGAATGTTGTATGAGTGGGAATAACTGCCCAGGGACGTTACAAAGATAACCTTGGAGTGTTCAGACTTTCCTCTAACGGCAATCTCCCATCTCAGGACACAGTCTTTGTTTGGTGTGGTCTCCCATTGTGTGTGTGGGTTTCCTCTAGGTTCTTTGGCTTCTTCCCAGATCACTTCTTCTGAAAATCACATGCTGGTAGGTGGACTGGACTATTCAGAAGTGTCCAATAGAGGTCTATGTGTGTGATACGTTTTGATGGACTTTTGCCCTAATTCCAGGTAGCCTACAGACCCACTGCAACCCTGAATGGGATGAAGCAGTGTTACAGAAAATGAATGAATGATTTGAAGATGAACATGTTCACAACTTTAATTCTATTTTCTGTAAGCAACAATAACTTGCACAGTTAGTCCATTGTTAGTTCTGACTGGATAAAATTTCTTGAATTATCTGTGCACCTTATAGCCACCCCAACACCCTTAGTTCTGTAGCTTCTTTAGTGCATAACCTTATACCCATTATACTCCTTTCCTACAAATTAACACAGTTCTCAATTAAATATTTTTTCACATACTTTCTTCCAAATACCTCAAGGACCAAACCACACCGCATCCTCCTTGGTTAAGAAGAGAATTCATGATTTTCAAGGCCACTGGTCTTCTGAGTCGTAGACAGACACCGCACACACTGATGAAGGAGCGGAGAGAGCTATTCATGTTTCATGCTGTGGAACGGTGTAGTTTACAAGCAGCTAACTTGGCTTCTCTTTAGTTATTTATCAAAAATAGTATGTCATTATCAGCTATGAAACCTACTAAAAAGCAGAATGTCTGAGCAGGGAAATGCTGATCTAAAGCAAGCTCTGGTTTTATTTCTTTTTCTCCATGCACTCGGTGATTATATGTGATAATGTGTGCTACCTCAGAGCATACAGTATCAGTAAAGGTAAGCGCTGTAGCATGTGTTTACAGCAGAAGTGAAAAGTGGGGAAGGCTTTTAGTGTGTATGACCATGCAGACCTTACATTTAAACGATGCCATTTGGTAGACACTCTGATTTAAGGCAGCTTACATTTTTACTCATGTTGCAGATGTAATCAGATATAACATTTTGCATCAGGACTCATACTAGCATAGTGTGATGTTCCTGCCCAAACTGGGAATCAACCCCTGATCTGTTGTGGAAGACAGTGGTGTCCACTATGCAAATCTAGACCCCTACACTATACCAGACCTCTACAGCTGGAGAAATGTGAAGTTCTTCTGATTGATGGCTTTACATATATATATACATATTCCACAATGATATGAACACTGTTTGAGCTTTAAGTTAAAAGTTCTACTCGCTTTCTGAGATGATACCTGGTGGTTTCTCCACTACCATAGCTCCCCCTGAAAGGTACCCAGGGATGAGGACTGCAGACTTCAGAGGTAAGGTTAAACGTTGTTTACTCATTGTGTAATTACGTGTTGTTTTCATGTTTTGGGAGTGAACCCAGCTCCATGCAGGAGAGTTTTTGTTTCCCTGCTGCACTGTCCAACTCTTGCTGAAGTTTTTCATTGGCCACCAATCCAAGGAACATTTGAACCACTTCAAATTACCATGGTGTATTTTTATGATCGTTAGTTGGATAAAAAACAATGTGATCTCTGAAGCTTGGAAATTTTACAATGAGTGGGTTTGTGCTGGAGGTCTACATTTCATCATGGCCATGTTTCTCTGGCCAATCAGCGCTCTGAAAAGTTTACACTTCACGTTTAGTCCCTTTTGTTTGCTTGGAACCCGGAGCAACAGGTACTACACAAGTACCCAGACCCAGGTACCAGGTCCCAAATTCACGGAAAAGCCAAAAAAGTAGAGTAGCTACCATGCAGTGGAAAACACCATAAGGCTGCTGATTAAACAAGCCTGTTCTGTGACTGAACTTATTTTCAGTTAACTTAGAATATGAAGACTATTTGGAACAAAAGTTACATTCTCTCAAAATTACGCTGTTCCAGCCCATTAACTGCGTTCATTTTCATTGCTCTACACTCATCTCTCTCTAATTGAACGTTTGTTATCTTTGAAATCTCACATTCTTTTTCATAACTTTTCGGTGGTCCTATCAGTTCATGAATATACTGGACCGTCCTGAGGGGATTGTTTTTTCCATGTGTAATACTGATGTTGTCAAGCAGCATATATAGGTAGTGTCACAGGGGACTGTGTTTGATCCTCGTCTCAGGTCAATGTCTGTCAGGAGCTGAAGTAAGAGTACATGTGTTCTCCCAGTGTCTGTGTGGGTTTCCTCTGGGTGCTCTGGTTTCCTTGCACATTCCAACACACCTATTGTTAGTTGAACTGACTATGCAAATATTGCCCACTTGCAGGGCTGTCACTAGAGACTAATGATTAAGGGGGCTAAGCTTATACCAGGGGGGGCTAGAGGTAATTGCTTCATAGCAGCACATTTCTTTGACGAGGTACAGATTAAGCAAAGCCACAATATTACATACCTTAGCATGTTCCAAATATGCTCAGATACTGAGAATATAATCAGTGTACATTTGTTCTAAAGTTGTAGTTCTGTTTAATAACCTGGACGTCTAAATGTGAAAAAACTGAGAAAAAGTTTCTCAATTAAATCTTTATTTGTTTTCATATAATATATATTACAAATATTTTTATCCTTTTTGAATTATTACTATTTTTTTATTCAAGAGCCAATTTTTCTTTAAACTCTAAACAAGGGAGCTGCTGCCTTTACAAAAATGTTTGAATATCCATCAACAGGTAGAAAAACAATTAACTCATTAACTCACTACACCCTCTCCCCACATACACCATGTGCATATTCTGTCAAGAAAGCAGACCGATGGTCAAGGAACAGCAGCAGCTCCCCTGGGTCCTAGTGCGCCCAAGGTTCATTATGTTTTTAATATGGAGACAAAGAGAACTGTTGTTGAAAATTTAAGAATTTCATTGATTCTTTCATTGTCTGTAACTGCTTATCCAGTTCATGGTCACAGTGAGTCTGGAGCCTACCCAGGATCACTGGGCGCAAAGCAAGAACACAACCTGGAGGGGGTGCCAGTCCTTCAATGGGCAACACACACTCACACCTACGGACAAGTTGCCAATCCACCTACGGGTGTTTTTGGACCGTGGGAGGAAACTGGAGCACCCAGAGGAAACCTTCACAGACACAGGGAGAACACCCGGAGTGAGACTTGAACCCAAAACCTCCAGGTCCCTGGAGCTGTGTGACTGCGACACTACCTACAACGCCACAGTGCTACCAATTAAAGAATTTGCGGGGGCTAAAACAGGTCTAACAACGTGTGAGGGACTGGGACTGGTGCCCTGTTCTGATAATGTCACTGACCTTGAATGTAATGAAACAGTTACAGATGAATATATTAATTAATTAAACTGCCATCCTTTCATAATAAAATTAACAGTCATTTAAATGAAGATTCAGGAAAATTGCTGTTAGTTGCAAGGAAAGAAGAAAATGGCAACTAAGTTGTTTGCAACCTTTGATCTTTCAGATTATCTTAAAAATGAGCATTGTGATGGATGCTGCCACATGGGCTTAAACACATTTGTCAATTGTCTCTTCTTTGCTACACAGCAGGAATCACCATAGTCTTCTCTCAGCTCCAGGTAAATCTAATTAACTGTGGTCTGACATATCCTTCAGTATTTAGGCATCGGGTTTAAAGTAAAAAATTAGGTTGTTACCAGTATAAAGTTTCAAAACCAGGGTCTGGTTTGGGCTATATTAATGCAATTGGCATAAATATGTGAATGCACGATTCTGTACATGTTACGACAGAAAGGCAGTGTAATCACAGAGTGCAGGTGGTAGACTACTGGCTTGCCTGCAGTGCAGACTTGTCTCTCATTGAAAATGTGTGATACATCATGAAGCGCAAAGAATTGGCAATAAAGGGCCCGTACTTGAGCACAGCTGAAGATTTATATAAAGGAAATAATGCAGCTGTTAAATCTGTGGCAGTTGGGGTCATCCCAAATGATTATTAAGAGAGTAACAGCCTTTTTCGCAAAATGAAAAATGTATAGTAGTATATAATGTTTGTGTTTTCGTCTGTGGTACGGTGGTGCAGTCACACAGCTCCAGGGTCCAGGGTGTGTTCCCACCTTGCGGCCAGTGATTCCAGGTAGGTTCCAGACCAACCACGACCTGAATTGGACGAGTGGTAACAGACGATGACTGACAGACGTGTAAAACAGTTGTGTTATTACTTCACAATTCACTATTCATATTCTTTTGAAGTTTGTAGTGTGAGGTTTATGTGACATACAGCATTAAATATGACCACATATGGTGCTACAAATAAAAGTATAGAGTGAAAATGATTTCTGTGTGCATGTGTTTAACCCCCTGTTTGTTCCAAGCCCTTCTATCCATGTCCACGGCTCTCTCTTGGCCTCTTAATAATGATTAGCTGTGGTGGACTTAAGGCTGGATGAACTCAGGGGACTATGAAGCCTAACATGTACTTTGCCATTAAGGGCCTCCCACATAGCTGCTCGCAGGTAACGAGCGTTAAATGTATTGCCACCTTTACGATTTTCACCTACAGCTGAGAGCAGTGTGCGTACCTTTGTGTACCTGTGGAATTTCACACCTCTCAGCCCCAAGGTGTCAAAAATGACACTCCCATGCATTCACGCGTCTACTATGGATTGGGCATCAGATTTAAAAGTAGACTGAGTATGTGTCAGAGAAGTGACAAAAATAACAGGTTCCAAATCGATAGATGATACATCTCAATTCACTTTGATGAGACTTGGGACGGCATGGCTGTGCAGCAGTTTGGGGAAATGCCCTAGTAGGCCTAATAAACAGAAGTCTACCAGTAGATCAGTTAATAATTCATCTATTACTGTTGCATTCGTTACTGTACATCCTCAGACAAACGCATGAGAAATGAACGGCTCATAGACACAATCAAATCCATGCAGTGTGTGAAGTCTTAAAGTCAAGGGAAAATGAAAGAGATATGATAAGTATCAAATATAAGGATTATGTCAATACTTCAAAATGACTATGAGTCTTCCAAGTCACCATGATTAAGCCTGAGATCCGAGATGGAACCTCAAGAATGAACCATGTCATTATCGTGTTTTGTCATGTCATTAGCAGATGCTCAGGCAGCTTAAGTGTGATTGGAGCTGTCCTCTCTGCACATGTTTTTTGCTAACCCAGATTGTGTAGGAAGTAAACCACAATCTTGCTGGAGTCTACACAGCATTTTGAGCTCTGGGCACATAGATAATTTACTCTTCCTGTTGACAGATTTTTTTGCTGTCAAACAAAATAATTATGAATACACTGCCTGGCCCCTCAAGCATTGGTTCAAGACAAGTTTTAAAGTAATGTTTTAGTTTGAAACATATTCATGATGGAGAGTTTCATGGAGGACACTTAAAGTAAAAAGTTTCATAAAGAAAATAAATAAAAATAAAAAATATATATGATTTATTCGTATACGATATATTTCCATTGTCAGAACCGAACATGAGTGTCAGGGACGGGGAACAATCATGCAGTGTGACGTAGTCAAAAACAGCGATGTGGAATCTCTGACGCCCCATGACACCCAGACAAAAAGTTCTATCCTATGGCATGTTCCTTGACGATGACCAAAAGGAGGCCAGAGCGCTGTCTGGCGCATGTGTAAACATGGGAAAGGGCTCCTCGATGACATCTGAACTCAAGCAATGAGACGAATTTAGAATGGTTCAATGCTACCAGTCTCCTGACCAAGACATGGCATTTATAGTGCTAATCTGACATAGTGAACGTCATGGACCGTGGGAGGAAACCAGAGGATACCCACACAGACACAGGGAGAACAGACCAAACTCCTCACAGACGGTCACCTGGAGCAGGGCTTGAACCCACAACCTCCAGGTCTCTGGAGTTGTGTGACTGCGACACTACCTGCTGCACCATAGTACTGCCCTATATGTATGTATCCAGGTCCACCTAAGGAACAATTCTAGACACAAAATAGGGTTTTCACTTTGAAATACTAACAGCTAATCATTCATTGTCCACTTATAACAATACACCACAAGCTATTCCTTATGAGAAATAACCCAAAGTTTGCACTTTAACACTTACAGGACATGCTTTATTGTACCATATCATGTGATACATGAGTGAGAGAGAATAGACAGACAGACAGACAGACAGAAGCAGGTGGGCCAACAAACTACTGAATTACATCAAACGTTTCAGGAGAATGGGGCTAAAATTGAATTGTGAGTTTGTGGAAGAATATGCATTTCAAGTTATTTCAATCATGTTGAATAAATAAAATGCCAAGCAACCCAACACTAACACAACATTTTGCTGCTGTCCAAAGAAAGACATTCGTTCATTCATTCATTGTCTTAACCGCTTATCCAGTTCAGGGTCGCGGTGGGTCCAGAGCCTACCAAAGAAAGACATGTATCTCCAAAATAGCAACTATACAAGACAAGGGGAAAAGGCGTCTTAACTTTCATTGGAATTCAATGTAAAATGTAAAAATATTTTGTTCTGAGCAATTTCAAAGCATTTTTATTGGTCCCCACATCATGAAATATTCACACAATATGAACTGTGTTCAAATTATTTAGTAAACTAAAAACTGACAAAAATTATAGATACAAGTTTTTCTTTGGACAGCTTTGAGCCATTCAAGGAACTGATACAGTAAATCAACCTTGAGATAAATGAGGCTCTTCTCTGTTATTTTTGACATGATGTTTTGTGGAAATAAATTACATTCCCTAATTTAACTGCCCCACAAATTGCAAGGTGACATGAAATCTGTGGAGCTGGAAAGGCTTTAGCCTAAGTCTATGCAAAGTTTATATATATATATATATATATATATATAAAGAGAGAGAAAGAGAGAGAGAGAAAGAGAGAGATGTGCCTGATCATAATTAATGCTGAGCATCGTGGACATGTAGCAGAGTCACTGTGCTGTGTATGAAGGTGGTGTGCGGTAAACACTCGTAACGGCTCAGTTCTCCAGTAAATAGTGACTAAACACGTCGTCATGAGGGCCGCCGCCGACGCCAGCTCTTGGCTAATACTCTCCCCTCCCCCTCCCCCTCCCGGCACTGGGCTCTGGCGTAAAGCGGTCAGCCGCCTCGGCATGGAAGTGATTTCAGAAAGCAGGGGGATGGTGGGGGGTGAGGGGGGGGCTAGCTGATGTGTTCTTAATGCAGGGTAGACTGAAGACTGAAGACACAGCGGGGATTAGAGAGAGAGAGAGAGAGAGAAGAGAGAGAGAGAGAGAGAGAGAGAGAGAGAGAGAGAGAGAGAGAGAGAGAGAGAGAGAGAGAGAGAAGAGAGAGAGATAGAAGTCTCTGGCTGTTAGAGTACAAAAACATGTTAGCAAAACAATAGCTAAATGTCACTCTTAGGAAACCCATACCACAATTTCACTCCAATCTGATATACTTTTATATACAGACAAAAAAAGCTAGTGAAATTGTAGCTCTCCAAAGAAGCAATAGCTAGTTTTCCTCTGTAATCCGCTGAGTAATGTTTTTATTATTATTATTTATTTATTTATTTTATCAAGACAGATATGATAAACACTGACACTGTTCTGTTTGCTTCCCTCAATTAAAAAAGCAACCAAAGCAGAAACACAACTTATAACTTCAGCATCTGCGACAGAATGAAAAACAATGAATTTTTAAACGGCCTACATTTTCATTAATAGTGTAACTTTTGAAAGTCTACATGCCTTGTTTTGCCAGACCACGATTGGCTGCAAAGTATTTTGAATTGTCACCAATATTTCAGAAATGTGGAAATATTCAAATGGGTTCAAAATAAACCTTTGAATTAGAAAACCTGAAGGTCATTTAGATCCTTGTTAAATGTCCTGTGTTTCAGAAAGATTTCATATGACCCTGCCTAACAAAGTACACAAGGCCTTTCCTCAGATCTTAAAAATGTAGACCATAAAAGGAGGAAATATATGATCATTTGATCACATTTTTGTCATTTTCATAATGTTTAACTGCAAAACAAACATAATTCATATTTTATTACAATAATTTAAAATAGAACATATGTGTATTCCACAAAAATACCGCAAGAAAGTTCAATTCAAACTGTTTTTTTATTATTAAATCTTATGTCCACTCACAAGTTACCCATGTGCAACTGAATCTCACTGTGGAGTAAATATAATGCATATGCCCACCCCTCTGGACCCTCTAAAAAGCATTTTTAATTAAGGTAATTGAAGTCTGACAATTTAAAAAACGCCTCAAATTGTTCTTTGTGTTTTTGTGACAATGTTTTTTTTTAAATTACAGTTTACTAATATAATCTTTTTGATTGGTGAAGCACTAACTTGCATACAAAAAAAGTTCCGAATGACTGTCACATGGATGATGCTCGATGTGACGTGGTGGATGACATCATTTTTCATATCGAGCTCAATAAGAGTGCCGCTTAGAGGCGAAATACTTTAATTGTGCCTGGAGCAAACTTATCAGCCTCATCAGCAGTGTGAGGAAGTCTGGCGATAACGCCGGAGCTGGACTGGCGCTTCCAGCTCATTTGCCCTGCTCTAATCAGGTCTACATTCTGATAGAGTGGCACACTTTGGAGTCCTTAATCACATAGAGCTGCTCTTAAGCCTCGGAGTTACAGCAGGTTTGAATCCGTCTAGAAGAAGAAAAAAACAGGCTTTGAAAATCCCACGTGTTTTAAAAACCATACGCAGACAGTAAGACTGCTGCTCTATTGTCTGATCCTAAATGAAGCAGAAGGCTGTATTAAATGCTAGATTAACGCTGCCTAAACGCGCGAGGAGAGAGCGGTTGTGCGGCTGTGTGTGTTTGCAGCTGGCCGTGGGCAGTGTGCAGTGAGCGCGCGCTCCCCCTCGCGCTGTGCCGCCGCGTTATTTTCCAGCTCGGAGCCTCCAAAGCGCGCGGCTCGATCGATTCGCATTGATTGTCCCTGACGAGCTGCTCCACTTTCTAGCCAATGTCAGCCCGTCTGCGCGCGGGAAGGAGAGAAATGAAGGAAAATCTCTGCCGCCCTGGCGGTGTCATTTCCACACACACACACACACACACACACACTCCGCCTGGCCGCCTGCCAGCGCGCGGGACACCCATAAGAGCCGGACTGGAGTTGAGTCCGGACGCGGACGACCATCACACACTTACACAGATAAAGACCCCTCACTAACGCAACAAGCAGCGTCGACCAGCCCGGTGTAGGCCTCTTATATCAGATAGAAACCAAATAGAGCGCTCTCAGACGCTCGATTGTCATTAAAACCAACGTTAATAGATCTCAGATGACTCAGATGTTGGCAATAAACACACCATTAGCTTCAAATCATGTTCAATGTTAGCAGCAGGTACCAACAAACACAATATTGTTCAGTACAGCATTCTATCGATCTATCTACATCTGTTTATGTCTCGGTCTAGAGGAGATATAGGGATTTAGTGGCAAAATAGATTTTAAAAATTGATATGTATTTACAGGTATATCTTGTGAATTATGAAAACAAGTCATAAATGTGAATATATAAACATTTCAATTAAATGAACTGTATATTTTATTTTATTTATTTATTTTTTCCACTATAAACCTACGAGTGTTGTTCGGGAACTGGCTGTTGTTTACATTGCTAGCTGACTGTGAATCAAAGTGTATATAAAGCCAGCGCCGGGGGGTTTAACCGTGCCGATAATGGCCGCCTGAAATCACGTCTGAACGCCGTTCCTTGAAGAAAACATGAGAGAATCCCCTCTGCCCGTTTTCCCAGGCTCCCCCCACTCTCACCACGTGCATCTGTCTGACATTGTTTGACTGTAAGCATGAATGTGTTAAAGAAAGTTCACTCTTAAAGAGGTATGACGACATATCAACTTCAGCTCATAGAGGAGAAATACTAAAATCAATCCGGGGACTGTGGCGAGCGCGAGGAACCCGGGCTTTTCCTCTCGCGCTCACCCGCCCAGCGCTCGATATGAGGCCCGACGACAAACGCCGCGGTTTGGAGGACTGAGAGGAGATAAACAACGCGGTCTCGGTGCCTTTATTTCTTTATGTTTATCCCCACGCGGCGCGCCATGCCGCCTCTGTGGCGGCTCTCGCGCTCCGGCTCGCCTCGCCGTGGCGGAAAGTCCACTTCGGCTTTTCCGCGGAGCTCCAAAAATCTATGAAATGTGTTTGCATGTTCGCCTCGCCGAGCGGGGCTGTAGAGGTGGGAGAAGCTCGAGAGGAGAAACCCGCACGCTCAGCCGCCGAGGAGCAGCAGAGAAGAAAACACACACACATACTCTCTCTCCCTCTCTCTCTCTCTCTCTCTCTCTCTCTCTCTCTCACACACACACACACACACAAAAGTACTCGGTTCATCACGCTGGGTTTTTTTCCTCGCGCGCCTCGCCTCGAGGGATCCTCTCTCTCTCTTTCTCTCGCGCTCGCTCTCTCTGGACGCTCGGACACACACTCGGCCTGTCTCGGTAAGTGCGAACGGAGACTCACACACGGGGTATATGCAGATACACTTAAGTAGATAAGGAGGGAGGGTGTGTGTGCATGAGAGAGAGTGTGTATGTGTGTATACGCGTGCGCCTGCGAGTGTTGGGAATCATACTTTGTTGAAGTCTGTTCAAAGTTGGTATGTCATCTTCCTAACGACCGAGGCGAGTGTATGCGTGTGTGTCTCTCCGTCTGTGTGCGTGTGTGTGTGTGTGAACGGGAGACATGGTATCTGTACCGCTGCTGCAGACCGTGGGCTGGCACCGCGCGCGTACACTGGTCTCAGATCACTGACTCTAGACAAAAAAAGGTATTTTGTTGTGTGTTAGATGTGTGTGTGCGTGTTCGTGAGGACGCGCGCGCTTATGTGTGTGTACATTTGCTGCTTTAAGGGTCAGATTCGCTGACTGGGGGCTGCTTTTTTACCTGCTGCGTCTGGGCTCGCGAGCTAAGAAAGGGAGAAGGCGCATCGATCGTTTGCTGGAAGTGATTTTCCCACCGCGGACTGAACGTTCCGTCAGAAGCAATCGCACGCTGAGGTCGTCAGTTTGCGATTGCGACCTGAGTTTTGCGCTTAGCGCAACTACAAAGCCTAACTTCCCCTCGGACACACAGCGACTGTTCCTCGGTTCACGAACAAACAACTTCTACGCTAGTTTCACGCTCGAGACGTCAACTCCGACCCGCACTTTTTCGTGAGCCGTAATATGACCGTAACTCGGGCTGCGCGCTAAGCCTACAGATTTATGAAATTGATTATGGATCTGCACTTATCGCGCACGTGCTAAGTGTGGCGGAACGGGGTTGTAAATCACTGGAGGTGGTCACGAGCCTGGCTGAAAGATTTCTTCATCTTTGTCCACCTATCCCCCCCCTCCCACACACACACCCAGCCTCAAAGCAAAGTGTTTGTGCCTGTGCAGTCGCGAGCTTGGACGCCTATGACGTATGCAGTAGTAGCCTAGCTCGTGCATGTAAGGACAGGTGGTGTTAGGCGAGGTGTGTGAGTGTGTGTGTCCGCGTGTGTGTGTGTGTGTGTTAGGGAAGTTTAAAGCACGCAGCACCTGTGCGTCTCAGCCTTCACCACCACCCCCACCCCCAGGCAGCACGCAGGTAAGATCTAGCGCTGTTTCCGGAGCAGCTGTTGACTGTAACCGAGCGCGTCTGTACGTGAGCCCCCAGTGGTCGGGATTCCAAACGCACGCACGGATTTGGCCCACTGCTGCGGCTCGCGCGACCACCCATCGGCTAACTTTCCCTCACTCAGGCGCCTTCAACTTATGCATGCAACTTTGTAGCGCCGCGCACGCGCTCTCGGACAAGTTTCGAGCTTGCTCCTCAAAAGTTTGGGTACGCCCGGCTGAGTGGCGTTCTCGGGGGAAACGTGCGCACGCACATCTCGTATGGGCCACAACTTTTGCAGTTCCTTGTTTTTCACATAGGAAATCAACGCAGCAGGTCATGTGACCGGGGTGGTGTGTGTGGGGATGGAGGGCGGTGTGGTGGTGGTGGGGGGGGGGTGTCCAAACTTTTGTAAGGCCGTGCAGTTGGGGGCGTGAGAGGCAGGGAGTGAGAGAGAGAGAAATTGAGAGCCCACATGCTGGAAGCAGGAATGCTCGTCAGCAGCAGCGTCCGCAGGGTCTCGCGCGCTGATGTGTGTGCGTGTTTGCGCTCGCGCGTATGTGTGTGTGAAATTAAGAGTGTGAGGGAGTGAGAGGAAGAGGAGGGGAGTGTGTGTGTGTGTGTGTGTGTGGTGGTTTGAGGGGAGGGGGGTGCGTGTGCGCGCGCGCCTCTTTAGGCCAGCGCTGCGTTAGTCCGCATTACCTGGACTAATAAATATCCGCCCGCGTGACGTCTCCAACCAGCGTCAAGCTGTTTTTTTCACCCCTCCCACTTCTCCTGTGGTCAAGCACGGGTTTTTTTTTCTGCCTCAGCACTGCCCCTAGTAATCTTAGGACGCGCTATTAGGGGTGTACTTTTATTTCGCACGCGCTGCTTTTCTGTTTACTGTTAACGAACAATTAGCCAATAACAAATGAACAGGCAGCAGAAAACTAAACCACTGACTGAGAGTCAGACGGCTACAGCTGCTGGACTGGACCCTGGTGTATGTGTGTGTGTGTATGTGTGTGTGTATGTGATGGCTGTGTTTGGGAGAGTTTGGTGCTTGTTGTGCAGAGCAGCAGCAATTAGAGCGCGCGCTCCCCTCCAGGGAGGAAGCACGAGCTCCGTGAGCGAGCACAGGGCGCGAGAGCAGCTCCGGTAAACAAGGACACTATTACTGTATTACTGAACAAAGGATGCCTCACAGTCTTATACGGGTGTTGTAAGCATGTAATAACACAGCTTACAGAATCCTGTAATACTACACATAATAACTGTGTAATGTCTACTATCAGGGAACTACTGCAGCCTCTAATTTTCCTTATTACCTGATCATTAGGACGTTTAATGGAAGACTATTTATTTATTCATTGGACTGTTTATTTACTCAACCCTCTTAATCTGGCTTATTATCCATCTATTAATTCTTCATTTCAGAGGTTAAGTAATTCATTGATTTAAGCCATTACAGTGCTTTGTTATTCAGGTTTTAGAGTATAACACACTGCTGTGAAACTAATAGGGCGTTTGGTTAAGCTCTTCCAGTTTATCAGGTTATCGTTGTGACCGGTCAGTGAATTAAACTCTCAGAGCTTTGGTTGTTTCTGGCTTTCTTCATCTGAGTTTAGCCTGAGGGGCTCTCGACATAATGACCTGTTATATGACCACCTCAGCACTCTTTACCTGGTTTAGCTCAGGCTTAGATAACTCCCCTAGTTCTCTCCCTATACAGCACCTAGCAAGCTGACGATAGACTTGAACATGGCTGAGATTAAACACAGTAAATACTTATCACTGTTTATCTCTTATACTGCGATTTTCCCATTTAGTGCCCATTTCATCATACGATACAAGGTGCCATGACTTGTTATTTATTCATGTTACTGATTAAGTCCCTTTAAAAATACTAGGCCTATTATAGTTATATAAACTTAAGACTTCCTCCACAACTCCTGGTAAAGTTATGTGCTGTTTAGCTGCTTATGAGAAATAGGAATGGACTCGTGTCGATCATTAGAGTTTAACGGGTTAATTCGGCGTAAAGACTGTTCTGTTGTCGGAACTTGACTTAAATATAACTCACAGTAAAGGCTTCTTATTCTCATTTGTCCGTGTTAGCAAAGTAACGAGTGGAATACCTAGTTTTTGGGATTAGGGAGTTAGATCTAGAGAGAGGTAGAAGTAGAGTGACAATTCTAATCATGTTACAGAGGGAGGTAACAGTAGTAGTGTTAGGCGTCTGGTCCAAGGAGGCTTATGGTGTACTGAGGTGTGCTTACCCAGGTGGAGAACTGAACCCTGGTCTACCGTGTTGAAGACTTATGATATCTGTAGCACTAAGTTGTTGATGATACGTATTGCAGAGTTCTAGGAATATACTCAGCCAGGAAGACAATGAAGATCAGGAACCGATCATTAAATGTAAATGCATTTGGGCTTGGCAACAGGAATCAAACCTTACTCTCAAGCATCAAGCGTTCAGGTAAATCACAATGTTAGTTCTAGCTGTTTTCCTGTGAGTCGCTCTACAATTACATGTATCACAATGACCACAAATGTTCAAACATTGAGTGTCTCAGTAGGCCTTGTCCTCACATGACTGATTTGATTTGGATTGTAAACCACAAGGCTAGGCTAAGACAGTTTGTCTCCAGCCTTCAGCGCTCGAGGTAATGGAACACCACACTGAAAAAGTGATGCTTTGAATTTACTTGATTCAAATGTGTGCATGATTTTCACATGAATTACATATCATTCTCTTATCTTTAAATGAGTGTCTTTACAGAAGGAAATCACTCAAGGAACGCCATTTTTGTTTTTGTTTTGTGACAAAGGTTTGTGTTTTCTCTTCTTTGTGTTTTTCTTTTCGCAATAAGTGTGTTGATGTCTTTATGTGGAAATGATGTACAGGTTTGAGTGAAGCGTAGTCAGTCCACTGACTTTTAGGTGCTGAGTTATCATTTCAGTGCAGACATCATACCTATATTTGACCTACATTTGAACATTTGACGTTACAATGAATATTTAATAGCCGTTCTTTAGAATACTAAATCAATTACTCTCTGGTCAAAACCTTATATCACCATCCATTTATTTCCCTTTTTTCTTGCCTTTACTTTAGCTACTGTTTACATTGTGGCAAATGTCATGATGAATGGCTCATATCAAAAATGAGAATTTATTACCTGCTGCATTAAGTTCCACTTAAAGTAAAACATACATGGTTTAGTTCTAAGGGTGTGGTGGTACCCTAGTAATGTAAAAGCACAATGCAGGATGTTAAAATTAATTCTCACACCTTTCAACACCAACACACATCTACAGCTACAATTAAAGTGGTCCCTATGTTGACTAAGCTGACCCTGCAGAGAGCAGACACTGCAAGTTAACAGATCTGTATTAATGATGAAGACAAATGTGATTATTCATTGCTCAGCTCATATAAGACGAAACTCCAAGTTGATTTGTAGTCCTTAAAAGATGCATTTTATGCTCCATAGAGTGGGTCCTCCATGTGGGGTGGCCATGTTTTAAACAGGTTCTACACAGTATCTCTGACACCTCCACTCGGTGTAATGTATAATGCAGGTTTCATACAATTCAAAACTTCATAATTGCATGCTAAGGGTGGACAGTAAGGATATGTAACAGCAAAGCACCTGAAGATATATTTCAGTATTGTTCCCTGGTTTGTGAAAAAGCCTTTAAAATAAACACTTATAAAATGAATCAATAAAAAATAAATAAATTCATCATGTTCACTCCTTCTACACGTCTCCCTTTAATAGCAGACTTGCGATTGGTCCTTTTACATGTCAGCCAAAGTTCTTGAAGTAGTGGGTGGTTTGAGAGTCTGGTGATGCGAGACTATGATGATACCTATAATATACTAAACGTTTTTTACCATAATGTACTATCACAGTTACAATAACACTCATTTTTTTGATTATTATTTAATACTAAACTTTGTATTCAAAGATTTAATAATATTTAATGACACCTCCCCACATTATAAACACACAGTAACATTTTCAGTCATGTGTAGTAACAGCCTTATCTTTGTCACTATCCATGACCTATTAATATTAGTCACATAGGTGGGCACATGACTTGTGCAGTAGCTGAAAGTCATTAACTCTAGTGTTCCATTATCTGCAGCTAAAAAAACCTGGTCTCAGCTTATTTAGTGGTTTTGGTAAAGATGGTAAATCAGTGTCTGTGGGTATTGGTGTTTGCCCAAGATGAGCAGAAAATACTGGATCAGATATCAAGGGGAAATGAATGATCCTGACTGAATCCTGTAACAAACCTAGTATGAAATAGCACATACGCTGTGTGATGTTATGAATCTAGTTGTGTGGTTCTGTAGTGTACTGCATAGTGATGATGTGGTGCATGATGGCCACTTTTATATGTCGCCATGTTCAATTTACTAAAAGCTTATTTAAAAGCTTAATAGTTATACTCAGTATTATACTCAATACTGAGAATAATATTGGAAAAGGTGTATCATGCCGTCTCTAGGTTTTGCAGATGGCTACATGGAGTACAAACTGAGAGACACCGACAATGACACGCTGTTGTGTTATTCTGACATTGTGTAGGATGCTTCTTAATTCTCTGAGCTGGCAGAAATAATAGGTCTGCTTTGCTATTGCCACAAAACCCCCATCTTTTTAGACAAACATCTAATAGGGGAGCGTGTAGAAGACGTCAAACTTTGTGCACAGCACACATTTAGAAGGAGGCTGGGGTCTAAAGGTTGACAGGTTCTTTGAGAGGCGCATCCTTTGTTTCCTCTGTGTAAACTTTGATACAGTTAAGAAACAGAGGGAGTTTGTGATACGTGTGACAAGCGCGTGAGTGACAATGTGGCGAGTGGTGAGACGTGCTGTCTCAGGCTGACAGTGACACTAGTGATATAGACTCTCTGCGTGAGCATTCAGATTCAAAAGAGGTGTGAAGGGAAGAGAGTGATATGTTCCAGAAACAGGGAGCGAGATGAAAAAGTCAGGGACGTGCCACTGAGAGCGGTCATTGATAACTTACTCATACACTGCTAAAAATTGCCAAAAACTCTCTCACTATCCCTCTCTCTCTCTCTCTCTCTCTCTCTCTCTCTGGCAGACAGCTTATTTACAGATCTGTACAAGGTGCTACAGTACGAGCGGACTCCCAGCACAGTCAGGCATCATTAGTGTTTGTACGCAAAGAGCTGAAATGAACCAATGGATTTACCTTTTAAAAGTCTAGCAAGCTCAAGAAGCCACTTAGAATGGTCTCCGGTCTATTTACATACAATAATTAGCTTAAACTGTGCGAAGATGTTTGGAATTTCACATTTCAATTACTCACTTTCATAATTAGAGTGTAGACTTATAGTCACTCCTGAATCATTTATGCTAGTTACTGAATAATAATGCATCGTAATAACAGTCCCAAGGAGCTGAAGCTCTCTTTTGAAGTGTCCACTGAAAAGTTCTTTGTGGAACCAAATGTGGTTCTATGGCCTCATTCCCAAGAACCCTTTTGTCATTTAGTTTTGTCGACTATCTAAGGAATATAGACCTAGAAGTAAATCAAGTACGAGCTGTGTGGCTCCAGCCTCTGGACGAATTTGAGTGACAGCAGAACCCTGAGCTTCCACCTGTGCAGTTATAGGATTGGACCAAAAGGACAGTTGCATTTGAAATACCCAGATGCCATGCTGAAAGAGAGGGGCTTATGCAAGTCTGGTGGTCCAGCGCTTCCAAACTAGACAACTGCCTGGAAATGTGAAAGCTACTATTTAGCTTCCAACTATTCTTGCACTAAGCAGCGCGCTTAACCTCAAGCTTGTTCGAGGTTTTAACGCTTCGTACAAACAAAGTGCCAAGATTTTACATTTCAGGCACAAAAAGAGTGACCCAGATAACAGCCATCTTCTGGACTGTGTTGTGGGGGGGGGGGAGTGGTTGGTCACTGATGGTGTGTGGCCAACTGTTGGCTGCGTGCAACATCCATGCGAGTGGAACGGATTTGAAATGTGCCGTATTGTGGTTTCCAAGCCGGAATCGAAGTGAACCCATAGGCTGTCCGCAGCGAGCTAGCGAGACGTGCTTTTGCTGAAGTTTTTCAAGAGACAAAAATGAAAGTGCTGCCGTACATCACGACTTCACCGGAGAAGAAATATGGTGGTGAGGTGGTGCCACATAGCCTGTGAGAGCTGCATGTGATGAGGCCGGCTTGGCAGGCGAGGAGGCGAAGCTGCCTGGTGCAGTGTGGCCACTGGTCAGGAACAGAACGAGGGAGATAGAGAGAAAGAGAGAGAGAGAGAGAGAGAGAGAGAGAGAGAGAGAGCGACGGGCTGGCTGTGGTCTGCTGGCGCCACAGACCCCTGAGCTGGGGAGAATGCGGGGGCTGCGCTCCTGCCTTTGAAGCTTTACCTCCCACTAATTCTGGCCTTCCAATTTCCACACACTGCGTAGACCCCCCCAATCCCCCCAGCCTCTCCCTCCCCTTCCCTTTGTTTCCCTTATAAGGACAGGCCTGGCCATTTCCTCAGCTTTTCTCAGCGGGGTTGTGTGCGTGCGTGTGTGGGTGTTTGTGCTCGTTGTGGACGAGGGTTAGCCAATGAAAAATAAGAGCTTAGTTTTTTAATGATTTTCACTGTGTTTAGTTGCACTGGGTCTAGTTTTATAAAGTAACAGCACTAAATCATGACTTCAGTTTCACTGACTTTTTAGATTTATTTTGTCCTATGACAGCAAAACAAAATAATAAACAGCCATTCAGTTCAATGATTGACGACAGATTGGTGTACGTCTCCATGACATCTATTAGGGTAGTTGAAAAGTAGTTCAGTCAGAATGGACTATGGGAAGAGGACTCACATGACCTCGTTACAGGTGGAGATTCTAACATGGTGAAGGAATGTAACGAATTGGATGTGGTGTACATTCCAGAAACAGACTGACAGCAGGGCTTTGGTCCGTGACTACAGAGATGACATCATGGCGTATTATTAAGAGGGATGGCGCTGACCTTGTGTACAAATGTGAGAACACAAGAACACTTTATTTTTTTGAGAATGCAATTGTATTTATATTTTGGGTTTATACGTGTAGTTCTTTTAGTCTAGTTTTTGTGGCAAAACCAGTTGGGTTTTATGTCATAAAACGATCATGCACCAAAAGTGACAAAACAGTCGTCCGAACCAAAAAAAAACATTGAAATACCTATATATATCACTGAGTACAGTAAACTGTAATGCTTAAACTATAGCAACTTACATAAACTCATGTGTTTCAAACTTATTCTCTAGCTGTTTGCCTTGCAAGTGCTCTAATACTGTAACTGTTCAAACAGAGTGTGTTGCTGAACCATACAATGTGCTGCATTGTGCTACAATCTTTTTTTAAACCGCTAGATCCTGTATTATCTCGCTTTGACCGTTCTGGCAGTTGTACTTAAAACCTTTTCCTACTCTGGCACGATGAGCAGAAGTCAACTGCAACAGATAGCAGGTCTCAAAGGCAAAAGAACGGTTTTATTGTTTTCAAATCTTATATAAAAAAAGAGCAATCAGTAATACGTGTCTAATGTATCATAATTTCATTATCATTTATTAATAAAACTTGTGCCGAGTTAACCAGTGCAACAGGATACTGTATCACCTTTTCTGATCACTGAGATTTCTGTTTAGTAGTTGAAACTAATCTGTGAGGCAATGCTATTCTATCACATAAATACTGAACAAGCGCTTTTCCCACCGGAATATTTGTCATATGTGGTTGGTTTGTTTTATTCCTGTTTTAAAACAAACAAACAAAAATGTTGTGATGGGTCACACATTGTTTACATCAGTTTATTTACAGCTATAAAAGTGTACATGTGCTGCATATCAATTGCTGACATAATTTGTGACATCAGTGCTTTAAATAACTTACTGTGTACATCTACTAGTTACTACAGAGCTGTAGCTGACAGGGTGAACTTTCTAAAACCTTTCTAAACATCTGCTTTCCTTTTTGTTCTTTTTGTTTTGTGGTAGTGTACAGGTTACCGGTGTGAAGATGCGGATGAGGACTGAGGTCTAGAGCCAGGTCAAGGGCGCTGGAGGCCTGCCTGCCATTGGCTGGCCCATCTGTGGGTTGGAGAGGAGGCTCCACCCTCACCTGGTTACTGAGTGAACTGAGAGTGCTACCTGGCTCCTCCCTGTGCCAGCCCCCCTGTCCCCTCCCCAACCCCGCCCCCTTTACCCACGCACACACCCCGGGGCTGGACCATGTCTGGCGGACGACCGGAGGGCAGCCGGACATCCGAGGCCCAGGACAAGGACAAGGAGCGGGACCAGCGCAGCTGCAGGGAGGACAGCCCCGTCATCGAGCGCCGGAACCGCAGTGGCATCATCAGCGAGCCGCTCAGCAAGAGCCTGAAAAGGTCTCGCACACTCTCACAGTACACCGCTGCCTGTCCACAGACCACCAACGGACTGAGCCACAACGGACAGGCTAAGAACCACCAGGCCAGCAAGGCCCAGGCCGGACAGCAGCAACAGCAACAACAGCAACAACAACAACAGCAGCAGCAGCCATCCACGGCCTCGGCCCTGGTGCCGGCCAAGCTGGACCGGACCCTGGAGCAGGTGCTTGAGGGACAGAACGGCCTGCTCCACTTTGCCCAAGCTGCTGCGTTGCTCAAGCGGGCGGGCATGGAGCACATGCTGTTGCCAGGGGGGATGGGCGTGGGGGTGGGTGTGGGAAGTGTTGGGGCAGAAGCAGGGGCAGGTGACCTTGAAGGCGTGTCAGTGGCTGACGCTGTGGGAGGCCACACAGACTTCCCGTACGGCGTGGGCGGTGGCTTCCCTTTCAACCCGGGTCTCTTCATCATGACGCCGGCCGGAGTATTTCTGGCCGATAGCGCGCTGCACATGGCTGGGCTGGCCGAGTACCCGGTGCAGAGCGAGCTGGCCTCCGCCATTAGCTCCGGGAAGAAGAAGCGGAAACGGTGTGGCATGTGTCCGCCCTGCCGGCGCAGGATTAACTGCGAGCAGTGCAGCAGCTGCCGCAACCGCAAGACAGGTCACCAGATCTGCAAGTTCCGCAAGTGTGAGGAACTAAAGAAGAAACCCTCTGCTGCACTGGAGGTAAGATGTCAACAAGAGCTTGAAGGGCAAAGCCCTCAAGGAAGTCCGCATCCTGCATTAACTTGAGGGCTCTCATTTGATTAACTGGTTAGGTTTTGCCTGGGATCCATTCAACTTTTTAGTAAAATGCTCCCCGGTGTAATCAAATGAGATCCCATTCCACTGACCAGCATAAAAAAAAAACAACACGTGTCAAATCATCGTATTTCTGTATATTTTTACCCAATTAAGATTCCGATCAAAATTTCCATTGTTTATCATCTCCCCCTCTTAATCAGCATTCCTGAAAAGGTTACCTGCTTATGAAATTGTATGTGGGTTTAGATATCACATTACATTTCTACCTGTAATGATCTAACTGTATCTTGGACAACCTTTGAATGTGGTTTTCGTATCCCAAACCTAAACCACTCACCATATGATTAGAGTGTGTTTACATCTGGCTTTTCTTGAATTCAAGTGAATCTGAACATAATCTGATCACCAGAACCACTTGTTGATGCTAAGTGTAAACAGTCTCTTTCAGCCACTTTAGAAACCCGAATGAGCGCTGTCAAGGTAGAAAGTTCAGATCTGAGGATAAACAAATGAGACCAGAGCTATACTGAGAATATAAGCCACTGACTTTTGGCGTGAACGAGGCTCGGGTAAAAAGCGCAGGGTCTGTTTTTAGAGGCATGGCTTAACGTGGTCGAGGTTGACTATAACAGCACTGTTCGGAGAGCCCAATTGCTTTCCTGGAGGTCCAGATTGCTGGGGTTAAAGAGGGGGTTGATGGGGCTTTGGGGTGACAGGTGGCAGCGGCAGGGGTGGGGGAGGGGATGGATGGGCAGACATGCACCATGGGGTCTGCTCTAATCTGCCCCCCACTGTGCCATCCCGTCACTCTCCACACAGCTTGCCTTCCTGACAGTGCGTACCGCAGAGCCATTCGCGCGAGCCCTTGCGTTTAGCTCCTCTTACATGGCAGCTCAGATGCTTTTTCTTTGAAGGAGTAAAGGTTTATGTTCAAGAATGTGAATTAGCACCAAAGGCAGTGGTACATAGAACAAAGAACGTAATATGGAAAGAGGGTGTGTAATTATGTATAAAAGCTCTTAGTAGGTACTGTGTTAAGTTTGTACTACTAAGAGTGGGATACATGAGTGTATTTGTGTGTGGTTGTGTATGACATAGTCCATCTGGCCATAGGATCGTCATCTGGAGCACCAGGTGTCACGGTCGCCCTCTCTCTCTGTCTCTCTCTCTCTCTCTCTCTCTGTAGATTTCTCTCATGGCCATGTGACTTAATGGCCCTCTAAACTTCATGCCGAGGTCATCTGAAGTTGGTGTGGCTGTACTTGACGTACTCTAAAAATGTGATACATAGCTCCTCATCTCATTTAACCTTAAAATTCAAGTCTGTCACTGGCAATAATTTGGTGTTATTCAGAAGGAACTTCTTCTTGCTCATAGCTCACTGGAACACTTGGAATGCAGGTTCTAAATGCTCTGTAATTACAATAATGATAAATTTGTGTTAGGAGAAGAGGGAAATATTATTCTTTTAATTTGACTTTGGTTAAAGAATACACTATTCTTTCCATTTATATCATGCTTTTGCACCGCTTGACATTAATACAAACTGAAACAGACCAGAAGTTCAGAATTAAGGGTGTCATTATATAAAACACATATAATGTTACAGTCTGCCATTAACTATTATGATATTATACTAAAATATTATAGTACAGGAAATATATAATCTCCTGTCTTAGTAATTAAGCACTGTACAACTACAGCATCCCTAATGCTGGGGAAAATGCTGCATCTGAGGATGTTCCACACATGATCATCTACAGAGATGCACAGATGGATAAGCTGGGACTGTGTTCATAATCAGCATTCCATGCTAATTCTCCCAGAATTGTTCTCTGCTAAATGCCAATACACTCTCATTAGAATTTCAGGTAAAGTAAATGACTTCATGAGATTTCATGTTTGATGTCTGTGTACTTAGCCACACAGACATGGGCTCTGTGTACATCTGCCTGCTGTCTTCGGTGCCAGCAGCTTCGAACTACTTTCCCGTGTTGTATATATATTTTAATATGATATATATCTGAAAGACACAGATGTTGTGCAAAACCTGTATAATCTCCATAGAATCAGAAGATATACAATGGGATAATCTCGAGCAGCAGTTCATGAGCTTAATGTCACCATGCTCAATGCCAAACATGGGCAAGAGGTGTACAAAGCTCCTCCAGCATTGAGCTGTGGAGCAGTGGGTCTGCATTCTCTGCAGACTTTGCGCTTCATTCAGTATCTTTTGGGATCCAAACCCAACCATTCAACATCTGTACTTGATGGTGCTTTCACATAGCCCATCTCATTAGAAGCACCACTGCAGCAAAGGGGCAATCTCCTAATACCCTTCAATTCAGAAGAAATGTGGGGTATACCAGTGTCCACAAACATCTGTGTGTACATAGGGTACTTGACGAACTATTCATGTAGTCATTAATTTATACTCATGTCAGATACACAATATGATACAATATGTGAATTTAACCAAGCAGAACTAGAAACACGGCATTGAAAAAGTGCAGTCTTTTATCCAGACGAGTGCTTCTTTATTGGCAGTAAATAATATTTAACGGTTACAGATGTGCTACTGAGTATTATCGGTCATGCATCAGAATCTCCCTCCTTTTTAAAAAACTTACTGAATTCCCCATCTCATAAAACATGCGTATTACACCAATTTGTAAATTGCATTTTCAAAATACAATTAGTTTGTTCTGTTTGTAATTTATGTGATTCATTTGCGCAGGATTTGTGTTTAGTTTGCAGTATTAATTTGTGTAAAATTTGCTGTTATGTTTTATGCTCCATGAAATCCAATAGTCTTTGATTTTACAGCCCGACAATGGCCTTTTGAAGGGAAATCAAATTAGTGTAGTGACTTATAAGCCTAATTAGTATGTTTGGAAAATAATTTTTGTACCCACCTGCAGTTTTGTCCCAGTGAATGTAAAGCATTATATAGGTTAATGTGGATACTCAATGCCATCTCTCTCTCTCTCTCTCTCTCTCTCTCTCTCTCTCTCTCTCTCTCTCTCTCCTCTCTCTCTCTCTCTCCCGCTCTGCCTACATGGATTAGAGCTTATGGTTGTTTAATGACAGTGAGGCTACTGTAGATGTGTCGTCCTCTGTATTTAAGACAGTTCCCGAAATGTCATTTTATTTACAGATTGTTAAAGTGTTACTTTACTCATGAAATCCTGTCTGTCAAAGACCAGGCACATCTAAATATGCATCAGCTTCCTAATCAACTGTCAGGAGAGGGTTTCCTGTCATGAGCAGACAGAATTGTACCTGCAGAATACTGATAAAATAACAGCAGCTCCCTGGAGAGGTTCGGATACACATACAGCCCCATGTAAAAACCTACGGTAAATAATGTAACAGGTTAATGGACAGTGATATAAATGTGCAGTTGTGTACACCTGATTAATATCCATGGACAGAAAGAAACAGCAGCTACACCAAGTCTTCAGTAATACACAAAGTTGGGTAGTAACTAATTACATTTACTCACATATACTTAAGTAAAACACAAGTGATTTATTTGTCCCTTCAGTTCTATTTGAGGTAATCAAGCAGAACCAGCACTCACAGGCTCTTGCCCAGTGGAGTCAAACAAGGTCACAGCTTGTAATGGCTCAGAGTGGCATCTAGCATTACAGTAATTAAACTCGTGCCCAATGACAGGTGTCTGTAAAAGTAACGGTGGAAGCTGTTTAGCCACTCAGTGTCTCTATGATTCGTACACGCTAACAGGTGTGAAATGTCCATGTGGATTTCCTTGCCGTAATTTCAGGTCTGCTCACAGCTCATTGAAAGTGTCATCTGTTAGAGAATTTCCATTATTAACCTGTACATTGTGTGTGCAGACTGAGCGCACATGTTTTGACAAGATGCATAATTGTTTGGCATGCAAACAGCAGTTTAGTAAGCAAATACTAATTGCAGCACAAGCCCAGAACGATGGTGTTGCCATACACTGAGTCTAATAGAGATTATGATATGCTGAAATGTTAGGCTACCTAGTCATACATGGATTAATATAAATCGTTATAGGAAAAATGTGTGGGATCAAACTCTAGGGTCAGTCAGTTTTGATTCTTAAATCTGAGTTTTCGACTGAGTGTCTATATTTCAAGCAACAAGTAACCAAATTTGTGTGATCAAACTGTAGTCACATTGTTTGTCATAATAACACAGACTTGAGCAGACTGAGAGAGGGAAGGCAATAAGCGCCTTGCCTCAAATGACAAAAAAAACAACATGAAATCTGACTGGTTCCCAGATCCAATCTGAATCAGATATGAAACAACCTACAAATGTGGCTTGAATCAGATTACAAAAAAACTTCATCCAGACTGCAGAAAATCTGTCCAGCTCAAATGGGATATTCCGAAAAACTGGATTTGAGTGCCCAGACAAGAATGATTTTATGAGGAAAAATATATTTTGAACATCGTCAGTGTCGGTTTTGTTTTGGTCCCATGATTGCTCATGCAGCACCAGTAAACACAAAGATCATTATCATCAATAGAGGAACTTGAAGTTCTGATTTAGCTTTAGCTCTGATTTTGTTGTTATCTGAAGACAGTCAGATTCTGGTGTGTTCTGGCTGTCGTCTGATTTAAATGACAATGATCTGGCCAATCTGAGATTTCTTGGCTTCACTCATGCACCTAGGTCTGGTACACTCAGTACTCTGGCAGGGAGGGAAACAAATTCAGCACAGGTACACGGGTACGGTATGGTTCACTTAGCAGTGGAAATGGTGGTAAAATGTGTGATCATGGGTTTGTAACCGCACTGCATTCTTAGTGGAAAAATGCATTAGGGCTGATTGCTACATATTCATATGCACATGTTCTATTACTTTTGTTTTATTTTGATCAGTTTAGATTTACAAAGACTGTGTAAATTAATGCAAGATTATTTAAAAACAATTTGCCAGTTTAGCAAACCTGGTTAAACTGGTGGGCTTTCATTCATCTCTATATGAAGGAGGATGGGGCTGCAGCACAGCGGTTGGGAGTTAGTAGTACTTAAGTTCTATAGTAGTTATGTGTGATAAAATACATTACTGCAGTGTGAAGATGGTGACTGAAATGCACTGATTAATTAAGACTGGTGCCCAAAAAACAAAACAAAAATATTTGTGTATTTTTTATTGTCTATTTTCCACTTTTGGGTAAATAGTTCTCTAGTCACATTTGTCTATTTTTTATTTCTAGGATATTCTTAGAATACTCTCAGAATGCAGTTTTGAAATATGGCATTTCATGAATTGTTGGCTAAAGACCAGTTACTTAATGGAACAGTCAAATCAGAGACTGTAGTACTAATCACTAATAGTAGTAGTAGTAGTTGTGTGTGTGTGTGGGTGTGTGTGTGTGTGTTTGTGAGAGTGAAGGACAGACAGACACAGAGACAGTGCCTGTGGAGCAGTGGTGCTGCAGTATTTTCAGGGTTGGAGGGTCTGGAGGTTTCACAGTGCATTGCTGTTGCCTAAGTGAGGCCATAAAGACACAGAGAGGGAGAGAGAGAGAGGGAGGGGAGGGAGGGACAGAGAGTGGGAGGAGGGGGGTAGTGTGCAAAGCGCCACCTCACACGTCGCTGACGGGAGATGTCTGGATTTATTTTGGGAACGCTCCGTTTGAACAGCAATAAGAGAGCACAGGAGAATAAGGACTCGCCAGAACGCTGGACACACACGTACCCTCACACTGCTTCCAGAACCAAACACCAAACATTCCTCTCTCCCTCCACTACTGTGTGACTGCTTAGGTGCTTTAGTTTATTTAATTGAAAGTAAAGAGATTCTGAATGTGCTGGAGCCCTGAAGTCTTTGTTTATATGTGCTGTACATTAATGGATTTTGTGGGTGTTTATTATCTTCACTTTGTGCAGGTGTGGATATTCTAGACTAGAGTCTATTTGTGGGTGAGAGACTGAACGATACACAGTTTGGCTGATATTAGAGGTCCGCAGATTTAACGCCACTAATAAATCAATCTAACTATGACAGTTCAACACTGTGAAATGTACTTTTAAGGTATATTTTTATTATTGAGTAAGAATTGAAAACATTTTCAAAATCCTTGCTTAATCTAGTCATTATGATGTTAGTATAATCATGCGGAGGGGTTTGATATGAAATGCTCTGTAATAGAGGAAATGACCAAGTCAGAATTGCTCACTGCAGTGGTGATAGGACTCAGACTATCAGACATTCAATGCTCTAAATGCTCTCTACAGGGTAACTCTGAAAGTTACTTCAGAGAAAAGATAAAATATGACACGCGTAGGTGTATGGAGCATGATTTGTTTCATTAGGTTTGATAGGTATCAAGTCTGAAATTAGGTTTTGACCTTAATTGTAATATATATATGTGTATATATATATATATATATATATATATACATACATATATATATATATATTTATATACATTAAATTGACAAATCAAAACAGGCAACGCAAATCTGTCCCCAGAGATATTTGTTTTACAAATTAAACACTCCTTATAAACACTCCATATAAAAACTTAGAAGACCCATGTCTTTGGTCATTGGCCTTTGCTGTACAGTAAATAACATCGCTACATTTCATTTACACACATTGTGTGTATGTCCATGGATATGCCCATTTCTCTATAACGTAATATTTCATACCAAATGATGCTCAGTGTATATTTTTCTGAACTACTGAATTATGCAAAAATTGTGAAAACTGGTGGATTTCCCATGTAAGGGATATGTAATATGTTCTTGATTCATATTGTTTAATAATAAGTGAGAAGTTACCTGATGAATGATAGCTGTTTGTTTGTGTTGATAACTGACAACAGCTTATTTTCCTTCCATTTGACCACTGGGAACCGTATCATTGTAGTTTAATTAAATTGAAATTTTAAGTTGGGATTGCGTATGGGATAGCCCTAATTTGTGTGTGTGTGTGTCTGTCTGTGTCTGACACCCGTTTTAGACAATGTGACTGATGTTAGATGAAACAGTATCAGAGCTCAAACATGTGTGACAGGACCTCATCTTGGCATACAGACACAGAGAAAAGCTGTTGACATTCAGGTCTTTGCAAAAACATATGGAAAACCATTTTAGCCTAAAACGACACCAGTGATACCCATCCTAAATGTTGTTCCTGGTAAAAACTCAAATTCAATAACCCTGTAACATAGTTTTACTAGTGGAAACTCTCCAATGACAACTGCAACATTTTTATGAGTAATAATATTGATCTACAGATCTTTAAAGCCTGTAAAATCTGACTAGTCATATTCCCAGGACGACATATCCTTAATTACACAGAATTTCACTCTATTATCCATAATTACATTTACACTAGTGAAAACTCCAATTACACATATCTACAGTTACTTATTTTACTAGTAACAGTTGCAGATCTAAAACTGTAATTTGGATTAGTAAAAACGTCCAGGTCCATATATCCATAAAGAAATTCTTAATAGTAAAAAAGCTAATTCAAAAAATCCCTAATTATGTTTGGACCAGTAGTAATATGCAACAGGCATAGTAATGAGGTGATATCAACTATTCAGATTTCACCAGTAACAATAATGTAATTGATATCTAAATCTAGAATTGTTCCTAGTATAAAGTGGGTTTTTACTAAATATAAAACAGAGTGAAATTCCATGTAAATCAATGGGGATATGGCAATATGACTAGTCAGAATGGCTTTATGGATCTAAAATATTACTAGTAAAAATGTCATAGTTGATATCTGAATAGAGAGTTGTGCTAGGAAATAACTGTATGCATTATAGAGACCTCAGATTTTTAGCTCGCCATAAACACACAGTTGGGATGTAGTAATGTAGGTAATGCAGTCAACTGCAAAATATGTTTTTGATACATATTTTTATTAAATGCAGTAATATTCAGTGAAGTATGCACACATTGTTGGTCAATATAATATTAATTTTCCAACATAAAAAAAAGCTACAATACATGTAGCTTTTACTGTCTGTATTTTATAATAATCATTGGCTTAAGAAAAATAACCCAACTGCATCACTCTGAGCTTGAAGTATTTCACACCCGCTAAGTGTGTATTTGTGTGTCTGCTTGGATGAAGAAGATCTTTGGTTGTTTTTGTGATTCTTACAAGTGCAAATCCTTAAAATGACCCTAGGTTGCTCTCTATCAGTCTGTACAGAAGTGAGTAAGTTGTATGAACACACTGGGCAAGTGAGCGAGCGAGAGAGAGAGCTTTCAGCAGAGCAGAGCTAACATATTCATAACAAAATCAATAAACACAGATTAAATGCCGCAGCTTGGACACTGGGGCGGGAGGGGGTGTTAACCTCAAAGTGACCTTGGAAGCACCCACCACTGCCCCACACTCACATGACAGGGGCTGCTGTTTTTACAGATCAAGGGTCAAAGGTTGTGGATCATGGGGGTTTACCGGTGAGGTGGTCTCCAGTGAGAGGTTTGGCCATTTTTGGGGTCATTTCTTAAGCTTCTCTGAGGTCAGAGGTCACACTTGACATGCTGGCAGCAGCTGATCTGTAAGGGAAACACACTAGTGATGAAATCAGAGATTTTACTCAACCTGTTGCCCTGTTCCATCAATATGTTTAACCCTTAGATGCATTAATGTTATCATTGTCATTTGTCATATATATCTAATGTTTATAAGTCATTACATAGTTAGAAAAATGATGATTATGTGTACAGGCAATGTGGCAATGTACATACTGTATTGGCAGGTTTTTAATATAGGTTTCACCACTGACTTCAGAATACAATGATTACCAAAAAAAATATATAGCAAAAAATGATCAAAAAGTAAGATGAATATCATACTTCAAATTAAATCATGTATTTCTTATTGTCTCTGCTATCTACAACTTTTGCAAATTTATAGTAAATACAAACTTTTTTATATATAATATAAACAACATTTTTTTTCAGATACAAACACAGTCAAAAGCATGGGGTGTTCTGACAGGAGTAGATAGAACTGAACATCTGTGATAAAGAAAATATATCTTTTCTAAAACATGGTTGATGTGCTGAATGTGGCGATAAACATTTTGTCCATGTTCCCTGTGAATATATGCAATTCCACCTAAAAAGTTATGGCTACGCCTTCACACCACCACTAGTCAAATGTATTTTTGGATCAGAAAGTGAAAGTGAAAATAAGTGAAATCCACATCAGAACACAATGTTTTGATGTTAATTGGTCAAAGTCTCTGGGCCAAATTCTGTAGACTGCATTGCCTTTATTCCAGCTTGAAAATGGTGTATGCTATAGGTCCTAGATGGGTGTAAATTCCCCTAACATTGGCTCCGGAGCAGTGGAACTGTGTTCTCTGGAGTGATGCTGCACTATTTAATACCAGTGGGATAAGTTGGCAGGGTGTTTATGATCCAGAACTAATCATCCAACATCAGTATCTGACCTCACTAATGTTCTCATGGAAGAACACCATCAAAGCTTCACAGAAAAAGTCCAACATCCAGTCCAAAGTTTTCCCAGAAGATTAGAAGCTGTTACTGCTGCAAATGCATGACAAACTCCCAATACCCAATACTCTTCCTCAATGGGGTGTTTTCAGTCACATGGTTCTGACCTCATGCAAAATCCAGATGGAGGGCAGGAAGAGAAAAATAAAATGAAGGCAACTGGTGCAAGGAGCCTGTATTGTGTTAGTTTAGGTGATTACGTGAGTAATGTACAAACAGAAAATCACAACATACGTTGGAGGTGATGCTTATGTTTTGGAGAGGGATTTTTAACTGAACTGTAAGATTATTTGCTATGAAGGCTGTGTAAGAACTGACTTCTTCAGACCCTTTAACTCATAGAAACTAATGAAAGCTCACAAAAGTGTTGAGACATAAAACTTGTTTTTAGCAGTTGGATTGACCTTGGTTCTAAGGGCCTCCACGATGACTGTCATGTAGTTTTCTTTTATTCTCTGAATTAACACAGCAACAAAAACATTGAGCTCCTCTTGTTATTAACGTTACAGTTGTTTATGTAAGGTAACTTTAAGTTGTGATTTCACCACCAGTGGACAGTCACAACACCCACAGGACTGAGCAAAATGAAATAAAACTGGCACCTGCTGCATCGTTTAAGGTGGAACAGGATATTTAGTAATGTTGGTATATTATTTTAGCTGACTTCAGCCTCATGCAGTTGTGAGAAGTGATTATTTTGTTTTACAAAGTTCTGTCGGAGCTGTGGCTTTGAACTGGTGATAGATTTAAAACAACTACAAGAAACACAACTAAATAAGAACAAGAAGCTTATATAAATATAAGCTTTTTTCAGTCATGTTTTTCTATTTTTCTCCCTCATGAACAATAACTTTTGGCACTTGATTCTTTGTCCTTGTGCTTTATCAGTTGAAATGCTTTTGAGTGACTGTAAACGAAGTAAACCAAAGGATTTCAGAGTTTCAGGATTCAGAGTTCTCATAGAACTCTCTGTATATAAAAATCACTTCCTGCCATATACCTGCAGTGCATACAGTTATGTGACATCTGCAAACAACCTATACTCTTCAGAAGAAATGTTAATGAGCAGGTGTCTGTAGACCTGGGTGGACTGGACAGCCCCTGCCAACACTATGAAGTTTACACATATATACAAACTTCAAACGTAAGAGAAAGCAAACTGAGCAAAACGAGTAAGATATTTATAAGACGTTCAGTGTGTTCTGTTTTTGAATTCATCTGGTTATGAACTTAGCATATGTTTGGTGATCTCTGATCAATTCCCGTATGTTTTTCGAAGTATAGCGTCATTAGCTTGGTCAAGAATTCAGAAATGTTTTTGGTCCTTTACACTACTTTACTCTTTACAGTCCCAGAAAACAGGTTCTACAAAACATATACCCCCTTTTTGGCCTACCATCTCTACAAGCCTTCGTATATTTCTCTAAATGTTGAACAGTCTACCTATATCATAGTTTGCAGATGAGTAATTGGTTTATAGAAAACTCATTGAGACATTATACTATAGCTGCTGGAAGACTGCCTAGGAATAAAACAAACAAAAAAAAGCTTTAGAGGAATTGGAATTGATTGACCATGCCTTCACTGCAGTGGACAAACAGACATAAAAATAACGTGCACCTAATTATCAGAGAAAGGATACGTCACCAAAAGAACTAAAGATGGTCTGTTATTGTGTCCTTGATGAATATTATGGAGATTTTTTGTTTTGTCTGTCATTATGTTTATGTGCATTTTTCAATTTGAGATAATTGTTTAATGATTGGCCTGACTATGCCAAATCTGAATCATGTTCACAGCACAATAACAACACAGTCACATACAACAACACTTACTGTTGTTTACTTAACATCAATTAGTTCAATCTGTAGTCAGTTTTACAACGTGTAAGTGTGTATTCTTTTTAAGGGTATATGCCTATATGAGTATGCTGTGGTGTGTGATGAGGAATACACTTTAACATGTGTGAGATCATGTGTGTTGGTGTGTGCAAGAGGAGACGTGTGAGCTCCTCCTGGCTCGGGGCAGTGCTGCTGAATGTGTTAGATTCTGTGCCGCAGTAGTGTTGCCTTTGGGAGGGAGGCGACAACTCATCTCCACACAGCCATGGCCCAGCCTCAGTGTTCACTACTGTCCATACACACTCTGTCCTGCTCAAAGACGCTCACACACCTGAATACGTGGCTTGTTCCAATCCATCTGAGAGCTCCAGGCACGGATATTGTGAAACCAACAAGTCAGGAGTATGTCTACATTCATAGATCTGATCAAACTTTTATGAACCCAATGTTTAGTTCTAAGTCGATCCAGCCACTTTGGATACTGTCTGAAGCCTGATAGCACGTTTCAATGTTTTGCTCAGATCTGATCTTTTGCCCTGGCCGTTAACGTCTGTGTTTGGAGGTGACCCATATCTGTCAGTTAGTGTGAACACACCTCTACTCTGAAAGGACCCATCTGCAGAACATTTTAGCCTTTACCCTTAGACTCTGCTGAGGTGTTGCCAGCATCAGATGATGGACAATATTTTTTCTGTATTTTCAATGCAAAGCTGACGTCATACAAATCCACATTTTGGCTTTAATTATAACATTATAATATTTAATATTTGTAGCATTAAACAAATGGCCTTTCCCAGAGTGACATTTCTGAGCTATTGTGGTGTGAGGAGTCGTGCTCAAGGACTCTTATAGGTGTAGTGGTAACCAAGCAGGGAATTGAACCTGAGTCTGCTGCATAGAAGGCAGCTGTGTTACCCACTACACTACACCAATGACACGGTTAATGGCGAGAGCAGATATTTTTTTCACATTTTTTTACATTTTCAATTTGTGGAAATCAAAACTAATGTTTGCGTTTGTTATATTATTATTCTTTATTTTTACATCCCATTAATGATACAACACATGGTGTCATCCTCCATTGTTGTCAGTGTGTTAACATATAAACCATTTAAAATGATTAAATGTGGGTTATTTGAGGGAAAGTGTGTGTTCAGTAATAACAGATGTGGCTCGTTTTTGTTTTACAAATTTAAAAACACTGAGACAGATTCGACGTGAACAGAAAACCCAAAAATTGGACAATACACCTGGTAATGTGAACACAGACAAAGAGAGAGATAAAGCGAGGGAGCGTCATTGGTGTGAGCAGTGTGGTGGGAGCTGGAGCTCTACGTGACTGCGTGGTGACTAAATAATAAATGTGCCGTATCAGGTTTCACGTGGAGCCGAGGGCCGCGGCCCGTGGCTGGGGAGGGGGCGGACAGGAGAGACAGCAGAGAGAGAGTGAGAGAGAGAGAGAGAGAGAGAGAGAGAGAGAGAGAGAGAAAGAAAGAGAGAGAGAGAGAGAGAGAAAAAAAAACAGGAAATGGCCTTAACCCTCTTTAGTCCCAGTACACCATGCAAGCCTCTTCTTCCATATTACTGAATTATTTCTTACTTGTAACACATTCAGTTGCTGTTAATGTTTAAACTTTGTATTGATACTAAAGTTGTGTTTTTTTGATCTATGCATGTCTTTCTTTCCCTGTAAAAATTATAAAAATTTTTAAATGTTTCGCTCCTTTCTTGACATCAGGTAGATGCTGACTCCAACATATTGATAGAATTTACAGAATGTAATTATAATATAATTCTAATTCATTACATAACTGTGTCATTGTGTAATTGTGTGAATAGTGTATCAAATTGGAATTTATTACTGCATTCACAGTAATGTAAAGCTGTGTAAAGTGACCTCTACAGGTTATATAAGAAACAACTGATTAGGGAACACAATCAGTGCTTGCAGTTCATTCAGTGTTTTTTTTTTTGCTAAGCTGTACCTCACCCTTGTTAAAGCACCCACTCTTAACTATAATGTCCCCCTTTCTCTTTCTCCCCCTCTGTCCCTTCTTTCTCTTAAGAAGGTGATGCTGCCGACGGGCGCAGCGTTCCGGTGGTTCCAGTAGGGCCGTGACCTTTGACCTCCACCCAAAGCTCTGCCGTCAAGTGCAATGCCAACTCTCGCTCGGACCGCCTCCAGCACCTACACTGGCTAGCAAACATACCAACAACAACAACAACAACAACAAAAAAAACAAAAAACAAAACAAAACAAAAAAAAGGCTACAACCACCAGAAACTCCATGAAAAACAAACAGAACAAAGCAGAAACGCTACAAAGTAATCAATCGAGTAATGGATGCACCTACTTATTCCTTGAACCAAAAATTAAACATAAAGAAGAAGAAATCTATGGCAACTTTCATTCCCTTTTATATGTTTCCATTTTGGTACCTTTTTGTCCTTTTTCCAGCAGGTTTTTTCTCTCGCTTAGACATGGAACAGTTCATTGCCAAACAGAAATGCCAGACTGTGTGGACAATCAACAAAATTTCTGTGTTTGGTGTTAATGTCGTTCATGTGTGGAAAGATACAGTACTTGTGTAGAGAATGTAAATTTTACGGCTATATTTTAAAACTAGTGGCTCATGGCAAGCACTATTGTAATTTAGCACCGTTGTTCTTACTTAAACCTCTGTATTTTATTGTTTCCTTTTTTTAGTTTGATTTTAAATTTATAGTTTGGAAAACTGATCAATGTTTGTCATTTAAGAGAAGAGGAACTATTTCAAGATGTAAAAATCCAGTTTTCGAATGAAATGAAAGAACAAATATATGTTGAGTGCCCCATACCCAGTGTATAGATGGAATAGATGAGGACTGATGTTTATGTGGGGTTGCTACTACTGGAAGCTCCTTTACCGCCAAACCATCCATGTCTCCTAGCCTTCTAGTCTGCGTTGTTTTATTTCTGCACTGGCAGCCTTGTTTCATTACAACATCCCCAAAGTGCAGGATTTACAGAGTTATCGTCCTGAGCACTTGGAGATAGCACTTGCTCCACCTGATTAAACGCACTGAAAAAGTTTTCTTTCTTTATTTTTTCTAATTTGTTTGTTGCTTTTTTTTCCATGACATTGCCAGTAGCTACATCTTTTAAAAACCAACAGCAATGTTTGTACTGGATTAGAAATATGGGCTGGTTTTGTGAATAAAAACTAATGCATGTATTTGTGTCAAGAATTTACAGCTCTGATGTCTGTCTACTTGTCTACTTGCATGTTTTTTAAGAAACAGCAACAAACTAAAAAAAACAAAAAATGACGATATGGAAATGTTCATAAATCTTATAGGTTGTTTCCTTTTCAATAAGGTAAAATAAAAAGCGATTGGACAAGAAACGTCATTTTGAAATGTAGTGAAGGTCTGTGATGCTTCCCTAAGCGTCTTTTTTGGGTGAATTACTTACATCACATGAACATAATTAAACAGCTAAATTATTTGAAAAGCTTAGACAGGATCACTGTGGACCGAAAGTGAAGCTGCACAACGGCCAGTGTGCAATACACCTGCAGTAGCTAAGTATCATCAAGAACAAATCACTTTCTGACAACACAGCCTGACATTTACAGGTAAAAAACACAATTAGAGAACAATGAATAATTGATACAGAGCCAGTATCTCTGATCCGCAGTCAGGATCTCTTAAGCAAGACTGTGAAGATGAGGTGGAGAGAAAGAGAGAGAGAGAGAGAGAGAGAGAGAGTGCTTCAAGGCTCTGGAGCTGCAGCAGAACCTCAGGAGAGGCAATGAGGAGGTACTTCAACACTCATCCCGGGACTTTCTGACACCAGGCAGGAACGGCACAAGTGCAGCATCTTCTGTGAACATACTGTCCATGCCTGAGTGTGTCTATGTGTGTGTGTGTGTGTGTGTGTGTGTGAGAGAGAGCAAGGTATACATAAAGTGAGAATCGGACAAAAATACAATTCTACACATTTTCTTTTGCTCCAAATGTAGCTAGTCAAGACATGCTTAGTATCTGATGTGCTACAAGGTTAATGTAGCACATCAGACATCTAATGTAACTACAGATTAAGTTAGCTCAATTTGAGTTGCCTATGGGTTTTCTGACATTTTCATTTAATTTTTTTGCCAAACTTTAAACAGCATATTATCAAGAGTTTATCTCTGTAGATCATAAGTGGCATTGATGAAAGTGGAGAAAGCCAAGTGTCTCTGCTTCCTGGAAATAGCTATAAGTGATCTGCAAGTAAAAATCGTTAAAGTAGTTTAAAAAGCTTGCTAGTAATGGCTGTTTCTAAGATGTACAAGTTAGGAATACAGAGGTGGAGGTGGGGAAGGGGTGGTGGTGGGGGTCATATATGAGCAATAGTAAGAGTGGCAGCCGTGGGCCTGTGCTGCTCTGTCCTGGATAGAGTCCTCAGCTTGTAATGAGCCCAGGTCCATCGCGGGGGGATCTGTAATGAAGCAAAATCTCTGGTGGGGGCCCCAGTTTAGTGAGGTTTGTCGGAGAGAGTGCAGAGTGAGAGGGAATGTGTGTGTGTTAGTAAGTGAGTGAGTGAGAGAAAGAGAGGGAGAGAGAGAGAGAGAGAGGGAGAGAGCAAGAGAGATAAGAAGAGAGAGAGGGAGCGTTCCCAGCTCCCCCCTGGTGACAGCGATGGGCCGGTGCCATGGCCACGGTGCTGGGAGGAAGCTGAGGCGCTGCATTATTAATGTGCACCGCGGCGTCCTCGCCTCCTCCCAGCCACACAGCTCACTGCCCAGCCTGCCATCACAGAGGGTGGAGAGAGAGAGAGAGAGAGAGAGAAAGAAAAAGAGAGGAGATAAAGAAAGAACGAAAGAGGGAGGGAGGTGCGGGGGGCAGTGTGGTTGTGCTTGTTAGTGGATACAGGGTGTGTGTGTGTGTGTGTGTGTGTGTGTGTGTGTGTGTGTGTGTGTGTGTGTGTGTGTGTGTGTGAGTGAGAGAGTGAGAGAGAGAGCGTGCGTGTGTGCTGGCGTGAGAGAGCGTGAAAATGTTTTTTTTCCTTTAGGTCAGTGTGAATATATAGGGCACCAAGAGGGAGGCCATACTTTCCATCCAGTATAGCCATAAACACTAGACATGTGCGTGTGTGTCTGTGTGTGTGTGTGTGTGTGTAAGAGAGTGTAAACACAGTCATAACTAACATCCAAAAAGTAATTTAGTAATGATCTCAACAGGTTTGCACAGCAGAGGTCAATTCTCTATTACTTAAAATGGTAAAGGTACCTTACAACCCACAGATATTTCTAAGTTTTGGCCTAATGAAATCGCTGAGCTGGTGATAAAGTCAAAAGATGTAATCTGATTTGTAACAGTGTAGCACACACAAATATACCTTAATTGGAATTGTTTACAAGATCTTATAAACACACGTATAGCCATAACGTTTAATATCTCAAATGACCATTCAACCTGCTTTTGTTTTCCTATGTAATGTTTTTTTTTTGTGTAATATTGATAATGCTGAAACAGCAGTTAATTTAAATCTTTGGGTACTAATTTATATTACATCTTTCAAAAATGTTACAAATGTTTTAGTTCCAAAAACTTTCCTCAAATTTCCAGCAAAATCTCAAATATGTTACCATTTTATGCAATAGATGTCTGGTTCTTAGTGCTTGGAAAGAATTCTGACTCAAAACGTTACCCTACAATGGATTATTACATCAAACTTTGATGACAAATTCATTCTGCATTAACGGTGCCAGTGGGGCTAGGTAAACTTTATTCAGCAGGAAGGCAGATGTGGATCCATGTATAAGAGCATAATAGTTCTATAATGTGAGCTTGGAGGGGGTGGGTCTAGGACGCTAGACCTCACTGTTGAGTTTTCAGGAAGTGTCTTAATGAATTGAGGTGCCTAACTGATGACCCCTTAGTAGAGCTGGTAATCTTGGGGTTGTTGGTAGAAAACGAGTGGGCTGGGCGAAGCTCTAATGCCCTGACAGAGTTTATTATACAACTTGTCCTATGTGTAATTACAATTTCAAGGGCTATTATAAGTTTTTTTAATGGGTTGGAATGAGTTCGTAAAAATATTTCATTGTTGGTTATTGACTGCCAAAATAATGATAGTATGTTGATTGAGTTTCATTAGAACTAACCTGGCAACGGTATCATGGGGGAGATTTTAGAGGAAAAATCTTTCTGGAATATCTGGCTAAAATTGCATCACAATCTGGAAGCTGTCAAAAAGGTCCAGTTTACATTTGCTTTTAAAAGAGTTAATGTGATCCAGTCAAGAACTGAACAGCACTTAGTACAGGTTTGAATGGGTCCAGTGACTCATTGTGATCTGATCATTCAAACCACCTATGGAGGGACACATATGGCCACATGACATTTGTAGAGTGAATGCTGTAATGTGTCCCTGTCAACAGCAAAGATCCGCCTTAATCAACTGTCATCACAACAGGTTATTTTTATTGTCTATCTCCCCTCCAATTTGTTTAAAGGCCAAACATTTTTAACTTTCCATAAATGTACACACACAAAGACCTCTGGCACATCCTGAACAACAAAAAACAAAGACAAACATAATAATAAATACCTTCAGTACACATCTACTAGGGACAAAATCCATTAATATTGACTACAGATTAATTAAAAATATTCCAGGTTTAAGCTGTTATATGTGTCACTGTCCACTTATGATAAGATCACTTAAGACAGAGGTACAGGACCTTAAATATACACTCCAACATTAAAAAAATTCTCTCTGGCTGTCTTAGTGTCTTTACTTTGGCGATGTCCACTGACATTTGTTGAATCTGTTCAAGAAGCCGGACCTACCTGTAGTCTCCACTAGTCAAAGCAAGCTTTAATATCAATTTTCCTGTTAATCATGTTGCAAATCTATTGTATACATCAGGAAGCCACAGTCATACTTAAAAATCAAAGAAATAAATGGCTGAAAAAATATCACCAACATTGCCCTTTCTACAAATTATATCCAAGAACCCTGTTATATAAAACAATAAATAAATGTAAAAGAAATGTAAGAAATGTCAAAACTTTCTTACCTTTTAACTTTTTTTTAATTAAATTTCATATATCGTAATAGAAATTATATAATTATATAAATCTGCTTATATCATTAGGTATGTAATTATAATCATACACAAGATAAGATGTAAAATATCCTATGCCAATCCATTAAGGCTTCGCATAGGGTCCACCATACTCTCTTCCTACCTGCAGCCACCAAAATTCCTGTTGAATCCTAAACCCCAACACTAAGGTTTATGATCCGATCAGCAACCAGCTATCCTTAACAACTGCAGTTACTCACTGAGCCCAGACCATGAGTACACAACCCACCCACTGTATCACTAGCTCTTCACAGGTCACATCAGGTAGGCACCTCTTCTCGGTGGTGTTTTGCTGAATTAAGCCCACAACACCTCCAGAAGGCTCAACAGTGAAGTATGGCGTCCTGGATTCACCCCCTCCAAGCCAGGGTACAGTCCTTTCTTACCTTTTACCATCAACAACCATAAATCCACACTGGCCTCCCTGGTGACTAAGGCTGTACCTAGCCCCGCTGGCACCGTTAATGCATGCTCAGTGCCACCAGTTCCATGTGAACTTTACATGCTACATCACCAACAATCCCAGCAGCATCTCTACAGTGTATTTCCCCAAGTAATCTGTGCTCTCCTTATCTACAACCACTGAATAGACCTTTCAGTATTTTCTGATAACTCCTTCACTAGTTTCAGGCCCCTGATGCCGAACTGCACAAGCAGGGATGTGGCCGATTTCACTACAAATCCTCTAACACCTATCTCCATCTGCGTTCCCTCACCTCAGCCGCCAAGTCTGCATACTTCAGCTTCTTCCTTTCGAATGTTTCATCTACTGCATCCTCAAATGGAACAGTTAACTCTATGAAATAAACTCTCCGTTTACTTTCAGAGTAGAGAACCATGTCTGGCCTCAGTGTAGTTAACACAATGCCCTTTGGGACCTGCAGCTTTTTTCCTACATCCACCAGCAATTTCCAATCTCGTGCTTCACCCCATCTACCAATATTTGTAGCCTGAGCACTTTTGCAAAAACATTCTCCCTCACGCACAAAGCTATATACAATGTCATTTTGTAATCACTCTGCGTCTGCTAAAATCCAAAAATATAAAATGCAAATGTAAATGATTTTGTTTGTAACATTTGTTTTCTGTAAATGCTTCATCCAGTGTAGGGTCGCTGTGGGTTCATAGCCCATCCGGAATCTTTTGACAGGAACACTCCCTGGACGGAGCACCAGTCCATCACAGGGAATCACACAATCACACATTCATGCACACACTCACACCTTTGGACACATTTGCTCAGCCAATACACCTAGGAAATATTTTTTAGGAGTGTGAGCGGAAACTAGAGCTCCCAGAAGAAACCCAAGTAGACACAGGGAGTACACAAATCTCCTCACAGTCAGTGACCCAAGGCATGGCTTGAAAACAAAACCCCAGTACCCTGAAGCTGTGTGTCCGCAACATTACCTGTTGCCCCAGTGTGTCACCCAATATTACTTGTAACAAGCAATTACAAATCACTGAGCACAAGTCATTGAAAAGTTCATTGTGATGGGGGTGCTGTTGTTGTTTATTGAATTTCAAAATAGCTAGACTTAACATCTGTAAATAAATGAGGAAAGAGATAGATGGGAAGAGTAAGCCTATATTAAGGCAAGGTTTGGATAAGTCAGTGCTGTTAAAGGAGCTGTATTCATTATTAATGTATAAGCTCATCACTTAACTAATGACTGCAAATAAAAATCTATTCCAAAGATGTCCTGATATTTATATACATCTTCTATATTGAGTCCACCTGTTGTATACGCTGGATTCTTGTTAAGGCATGATCCACATAACAGACATTTTAACTATGTTCGAGGCATGTGCATGCACTTTACTGGGTTCAAACAGTGCTGAACTTCGCACTGCTAAATTCACATAAACTGCTAAAACGTACATGAATCACACTGGAATTACTACTCACCTCTTCCCCTTATAAGAATGTTATGGTGAACAGGAAGTGGGCTACTGTGAATGTTATGCTCCAAGGGAAGAGAATGGGATAAAGAGGAAGTAGATGTGATGCAAACGAGGAAGTAGCTTTGAACTGCGAGAGGAAGTGGATATGCAGGGAAGTGGGAAGGAGCTCTGAAGAAGGCTGTGGTGGGTGCCGAGGCAGGGTTAGAGGGGTAGCTGTGTAGAGGAGGTCAGAGTGTTTGAGCAGACCTGTCACAGTGGGAGAATCCTGGAATCTTATCAGCACCTCGCAGACACGGAGCGGCGCTGATCTGCTCGCCCTCTCGGCCAGCACGCGCGCCCTTCCCCCACCCCCTCACTCGCCTCCTCTCTCTGGCCCTGGCCAAGACAGCGCACAGAGCCAGCATAGCCCAGCAATGCTGTTGGACCACGCCAAAGGGGATGTTCAATGCAGGAAATGATTTGGCCATAAGCACTCTCCAGTGATGAGCTGAAAGAATCATTCTAATGGCTTTGAAAACACCAAGTTAAACACCACAGTGCAAAGACGAGACAAGCTACATCCAGTCTTTAAAGGCTTAAAGTGCAAAGACCTTTGTTTTTGGGCCAACAGTACAATTTCTCACTTTCTATATAACCTCCGTATCAGTTTTTATTGTTTGTGTACAACTCCATAATAAGGCTTAAGTTGGATACGTGTAGCAGCACATAGCGGATACAACGAAGCACTACTGTACCACACCGAATAAGTCACATTGAAAGCACTGATCTTAGGATAATTTTGCACTCATACATGTTTAATGGAATTAAACATTGAACATCATTTAGTAAAAATTTGGTATTGGTGAAGAAAAATGTTTCTCAGGGTAAATTTTGTCACAGTAAAACACGAGACAGTAGGGGCTGAAACACATGCAGAGATAGAGATTTAATACACAGGAACCTGGACTACAAAAAACACAACACAAAGACACAAAATGTATGACAAACCAGGAGGGACAGAGAGAGCTTATAAAGGAAAATTCAATAGGAAACACCTGTGAACACTCAGGGCTCACAGGTGCTGGGCGTGGCTATGGAACTAGCGGGAAAATAAATGTGGCAATGAAAAAACAGATCTGAACCTGATCAAAGTATGACAAAGGACAGGAACACAACCAAACACAGGAAGATATGACACATTTCAGGTTGCATCTTATCCCTCGCTAAGTTAGTTGGGTGTTTTATGTTTACTTTAATAGAGTAAAAGCAAAATACTGAGTGACGCACTGAGGTGCTCTAGCAAACTAAGCAGTGCTGGGTTTCAACACATTCTAAGTACGATCCAAAATGTATTCAACAATCATGACATGTTGGGCATTTAAAATTTGTACTGTTTGCAAAAGGCTTAAATACAAATGTAATTGAAGCTTATAGTCACCAGGTAGTGCGTGTGCAAACTCACTCAAAAAAAAAAGAACAAGCTTGAGTAAATAATCTCAAATATTTTAAGTTCCACTCTGTATATCATAAGGTTATCTGTAAAAAGATCATGTTCCGGTTAAGATGGCTACTACAGTTTTATTCCAGCTATGCAAAACATTTGTTTATTTAAATAGATAAAACTGCTTATTTAAATGTCAATTTGAGGTTTTTATAGCTTCACAACAATTTGAGGCAAGTGTGTGATCATTTAAGCATGCAGTTCCATTGTTTGCACTAATGGCCGCATTAGCTTTATTATTCTTTTGGAGACATATTATGAAAAAATAAAAAAATAAAATAAAAAACACATTCTCAATGCATTTGTAGATTAAATCTGATCCCAAGCAACTAACAACCCAGAAACTTTAAAATAAGACAACCCATATATTTTAATGGTCTGTTTAAGATAAAAAAGATAAGATAAAATAAGATCAATCTAATTATTCCGATGTTGTGCTGTGTCTTATGTAAGTACTGGGACTTTTGTCCCACCTCCTCAATTGTGTCTTCTATCATAGAGCAGGATTCTTTTTTTTGTTTGTTTGTTTTTTGTTAATAGCACATAGAGAAGGTAACACAGAGCAAGACAAACAGAAAAGAGCACTGGAAATGTGTACTAAGCAAAAACAGTGAAAACAAGAATGGAGAAGAAAGAGAACTGAGCAAAGATGACAATAAACAAGCATTTCTGCTCCATGAGCCTCACTGTTGTCCATTCTGGCATTCTCATTAGCTAAGCTTAGCTCTGGTAAGACACCAGAAAACTGTGATAACTTACAGAAACACTTATATAACACTTATATTCATTAAATATTTGCAGATTAATGAATGATCACCTGCATAAAACTTAACATTATAACTATTATTCACTACATGCAATGCCTTGGTCATATACAGAGTGGGCCATTTATATGGGTACACCTTAATGACATGGGAATAGTTGGTGATATTAACTTCCTGTTTGTGGTACATTAGTATATGGGAGGGGGGGATTTTCAAGATGGGTGGTGACCATGGCGGACATTTTGAAGTCAGCCATTTTGGATCCAACTTTTGTTTTTTCAATGGGAAGAGGGTCATGTGACACATCAAACGTATTTGGAATTTCACAAGAAAAACAATGGTGTTAATGGTTTTAACATAACTTTATTCTTTCATGAGTTATTTACAAGTTTCTGACCACTTATAAAATGTGTTCAAAGTGCTGCCCATTGTGTTGGATTGTCAATGCAACCCTCTTCTCCCACTCTTCACACAGATAGCAACACCGCAGGAGAAATGCTAGCACAGGTATCCTTAGTTTCAGGTGCTGCACATCTTGATGGTATGGTGTGGTATATGGGGTACAAAGATAGTGGGGCCATTCTTCATCAATGGAAACCTCAAGGCCACTGGATATGCGAAATTGCTACATGATGATGTGTTTTTCTTTTTATGCACTGAAGCTGGCTCGTTCCCTGAGTTTTTCCAGCAAGATGGTGCACCACTACATTATGGGTGTCAGGTCCGAGCATTCCTAGATGAACAGTTTCCTGGAAAGTGGATTGGTCATCGTGGGCCAGTTGAATGGCCCCAAAGGTCTCCTGATCTGACCCCCTTAGACTTTTATCTTTGGGGTCATCTGAAGGCAATTGTCTATGCTGTGAAGATACGAGATGTGCAGCACCTGAAACTACGGATACTGGAAGCCTGTGCTAGCATTTCTACTGCTGTGTTGCTATCAGTGTGTGAAGAGTGGGAGAAGAGGGTTGCATTGACAATCCAACACAATGGGCAGCACTTTGAACACATTTTATAAGTGGTCAGAAACTTGTAAATAACTAATGAAAGAATAAAGTTATGTTAAAACCATTAACACCATTGTTTTTCTTGTGAAATAAGTTTGATGTGTCACATGACCCTCTTCCCATTGAAAAAACAAAAGTTGGATCCAAAATTGCCGACTTCAAAATGTCCGCCATGGTCACCACCCATCTTGAAAAGTTTCCCCCCTCCCATATACTAATGTGCCACAAGTTAATATCACCAACCATTCCCATTTTATTAAGGTGTATCCATATAAATGACCCACTCTGTACATTGACCAGCCATAATATTAAAGCTACCTCCTTATTTCTACACTCGTCGTCCATTTGATCAACTCTTACATTTACCACACAGGAGCCCTTTGTAGTTGTAGAGTTACAGAATGTGGTCCATCTGCTGTCATAGGACCTTTTCAATAGGACCTTGACAGAGATGGCATTATTTGAGCGGTGAATCTTTCTCAGCACAGAATGTTATTGTGTATTATGTTGGTATGAGTGGATCAGACACAGCATTGCTAAAGGAGCAGATCAAATGAACAATGAGTATGATTGATTAGTGCATACTTTACAACCAACTGTTATGCGCACCTTCTTATCTAAAGGTATTATGTTGATTAATAGGTTGTATGTCCCTATTTGCTGCATTACTATGTTCTAATCTTCTGAAAAGGTTTAGAATAGGTGTTGGAACATTTCTTGTTGTAAGGATTTGATGGAATTCAAGTATGACAACAGGAATAGATGTCTGATGATTAGTGTGTGATCCACTAATCCAAGCCACTTCAGTTCCTCCCAGAAGTACTGAATAGTGCTCAATCACTTCAGAAAAGACAGTTCCACTGCTCCACAGCGTAACACTTTAGAGTTTTATTCATTCATTGTCTGTAACTGCTTATCCAGTTCAGGGTCGCTGTGAGTCCAGAGCCTACCCTGAATCACTGTTTGCAAGGCAGAAACACACACTGGACAGGGCACCAGACTCTCACAAGGCAACCCACATACACACACATTCACTCACACCCTCACACCTATGGTTCATTTATCATTTAGCATGGCCAAGCCACATACCAATGTGTGTTTTTGGACTGTGGGAGGTAACTGGAGCACCCGGAGGAATCCCATGCAGACACAAAGAGAATACACCAAACTCCTCACAGTCACCCAAGACGGGGTCTCAAACCCACACTCCCAAGACCCTGGAGCTGTGACAGTGACACTATTGGTTGTGCCACAATGCTGTCCACTTTTTGCGGTTTTGTATCTCCCTACCCGAGGCTTGGTATTGGACACAGTTACCATTAACTCGTGTATAGCTGCTTCAGCGTGTCCCATTCTTTTTTATACTAACTTATTCAGTGGGATTATACAAGGTGTGTATGCACATCTGAAATGCTGGGTTCCCGATGGCCACACATTAAAGTGTCTGAATATATATGAGGCTTGTCCTCCTTGTGGCAAATAACATGGTCGGTGAATCACATACTTCCCCACTTTTTCCTCCTGTGTCACTCCTTCCCTTCCAAAGGAGCTAAGTCATTAGATGACTGTTCTTAGTTTCTGAGCCTTGTGTTTGGATAAAGGACAGATCTCCAGCCCAAAACCTCCAGCAGCTCTGGGCAGTGACCTTGCACCTCTCCTCAGGGTGTAGAAGAGGGGACAGCAAGTCTCCAGTGCTGTGGGCAGTGGCAGCAGCAGCAGCAGGCTCAGTGCCTGAGGGTACAGGGCTGGAGCTGAGGCGTGAGGGGGCAAACGCAATGAGCTGCTGCAGGCGGGGACAGGCTGATGTGTCACTGTCGCTGTGAAGCTCTTCCCCATGCAGGAAGCAGCGTCCAACACTCTATACTGACCCATAATGAGGAACACACACCAAGAGCGGCCATTAAGCACACTGCTACAAATAAACGTGCCAAAAAAGGGATCTTAGCCGCAATGCCATAAAAGTAGCACTTATGGTTCCATAGAAGTCCTTTCAATGGATGCTTTGTCCAAGAAACATTTTATGTAATTTAGATTTACTGTGGTTACCAAGCTTTCTAGAAATTGATTCCTGTAATCTGTAAACACAGCTAAAGTTTCAAAGCATGCCTTTTTTCTGCCCGACAACACCTTGACTTCCTGACAACATCTGAAAAAGCTTGGGAAGGAAAAAAACTTTGTGTGATAAAAAGTTCCTGTGATGTCATCAAAGAAAAAAATACAACAACAACAACAACACAAAAACAGCACATGCACAACACAAATCTACCTGTTGTGACAAATGATGCCTGTAGGTAGGCAGCTGAGTAGCTTTAATGGGATTAAGCTCACAATCATCGTCAGGACAAACCGGGGTCAAACAACAGGCACCTACATGTAACCTAGGCAACTAATATTCATAAACTAAGAAATAAGGAAAAGTTTAAAGACAGCAATGATAACAACACTCAGACCTCCAACACCATGTTGTTACACAGAGATTTTGCAAACCAGGACTCACAAGAAGTATTAAGGAAGAATCAGTGAGTCTTTGAGAAGCTGCAGATGTGCTTAATTGCCTAGGGGCGGAGCCAAGAGGGAGCTGGAGCAAGACTGAACTATTCCCTGGGTGTAATGGTTCAATCCAGGTTCCTGGAAGAGAGAAACCATGACACATATTCAGCTGCTAAACAATACAGAATTTTGAAATGTATGTACATCACAGAAAAGCATGTGTTGGACCGGCTTCACCTCAGCCTAAGTTCGTCATGCCCTATGCCAAGGGTAGAGAAGTATAAAGCCCTCCAGCACTGGACAGTGGAGGAGAAGAGCTGTGTTTTCTGAAGTAATGGAGCCCCATTCGATACCTTCGAGATGAGTTGTAGAGGCTTGTTTGTTCCAAAACGAATCATCTAATCACCTAAGATTAGTGCCTGACCTCACTATTGCTCACACAGCTGAACGAAAGCAAATTCTCTCAGAAATGTTTAAGTCTGCAGTCTAACTACAAGAGTAAAAGATGTTACTGTTGAAAAGAAGGAATCTACTTTTCCCTATTAATCTACTTTTTTATTTGAAAAGAAATTTGCATATGTCCAAAAACATTTGGATATGTTGCATAGTTTCTGTACAAAGTGGGTATCGATTTATGACATTAGACTAGTTGGAGTCCTTACTTCAGCAATTCAGTTTCACAACCAACCTCATAAACTTGCCAGCTGCCTGCTTCAGTGGCTAATGTGAAAAAAACACACAAACAGTGTGGTATGGGACACTGTAACATTACTGACTTGTAATCTTTGATGCTGTAATCTTATAATCCAGGTTACATTAAGATTTAAACTGAATAGAAAAATACAATAAATATATTATTTGTAAAAGGAATATTGACACAAATATTCTTTCCATGTGGTTAATCATTTGCCCTCTCCTAGCATCATTTAGCCCAAAAAAACACTCCTGCAATTTTAAAAGGTGATTTATGGAAAATGCAATGGTAATGTATGCACTGATCAGCCAAAATATTAAAATGACCTCCTTGTTTTACTGTCTATTTATCATATATGTGCATTTTGCAGTTCTGTAGTTACAGACTGTAGTCCACCTGCAGCTCTGTATACTTTGCTAGTCCAATTCCACCTTGTTCTTCAATGGTCAGGACTCCCGCAGGACCACCACAGAGCAAGTATTGTTTGGGTAAGGGATGTACTTACACAAACTGCAACAGATGAACTACTGTCTCTGGCATTACATCTACAAGGTGGATAAACAAGGTAGCTGTGTCAAATAAAGCCTCCAGCAGCACTGCTGTGCCTGCTCCACTTTGTGTGTACAAATGCAACACACACCCCACTGACAAAAATGGACATAGTGTGTAGTAACAAGAAAGTCATTCTTAGATTAGGGCTGATTGGTTTGTAGGGCCACAACAACTAAAAAATGTGTTCTATACATTTCTTTAAAAAGCTTTGGCATGTCATACAAACTTCTTTTGGTACCGTTTTTGCTAAGAGTTTAGTGACTATGTATACATTATCTCCAAAAATGTGTAAATCTATTTTAAATTCTACTTTAATCTACACCAATTATGAACACAGATTTTCTGCTGTGAAATCATAGCTCTTCTCTACAAAAAAGCATAAAAGATAATAGAATGTATCAGTGTTCTACCACATCTTGTGGTTACCTTGACCAGTACCAAGCGTGGCTGTGTGGGGCTGGGAAACTCTAGAGTGTTCTCTAGAGTGATGGAGCACCATTCTATACCTTTGGGATGAGTTGGAGAGGTGTTCGTGACCCGGAACTAATCATCCAGGTCAATACCTGACCTCACTAATGCTCTTGTGGATGAATGCCATTCAATCCTTACAGCAATGTTCTGACATCTAGTGTAAAACCTTTCTTCAACAGAAGAAGCTGTGACTGCAACAAAAGGGACCAAGTGCATATTGATAACCTTTATGTCGGAACAAATGCTGGATGAGCAACTGTCCACAAAACATACAGGGAATATGTTCTTAATATATACATATATATATATATATATATATATATATATATATAGTTCCATGAATTCTGGACACCAAACTGAGAAAGAAACAATATGTGTAGGTATAAAAAAAACGGTCTCACTTCTTTCCTTCTTTCACCCACGGAAAATTTGCATCAACAGAATCCAGCTTGGAAAAATGCTTCCTCCCAATCTCAGTTAAATAGACGCTACCTCTCACGCTTACACGCTCAACGGCCTCCAACACATACAAAGACACACACACACACACACACACACACTCGCACCCACTGACATCCGCACTCAAACACACACACAAACACACCCACTGACATCCGCACTCTCTCTCTCTCTCTCTCACACACACACACACACACACACACACACACACACACACACACACTCCCGCACGCACACGCAGGAACAGATTAAGCACAAATCAATGGCTGCGGCTGAGGCGGGGGAGATTTCACCGTGGCTTCTCGTTAAGGCCTGGCGCAGGCTCGGGGGAGTGTTATTACCGGGGTGATGGTTGATAAGACGCTCGTTCCTCCACGCCGCGTCCCGCGGGACAGATGCATCGCGCAGCCATGGTAACCGTAAGGCTAGGTGTTATGCTATAATTGGGCCGGCGCTTTTAACAGCACAGCCACACAGCCAGGTACGCCGGCGTCTTCAAATGAGAAATTATACCATGGCGTGGAGAGCGAGGGAGCGAGGCAGTGTGTGTGAAAGAGAGACAGAGTACGAGAGAGCGAGAGAGGGAGAGAGGGGGGAGAGAGTCAGAGTGAGAGACCTTCACCCTCTCTAACACCTCTAAAGCTACAGGCTTGTTTATATATATATATATATATATATATATATATATATATATATATATAATAGGTGGACACAGGTATCTGATTATCTGATATATCCAAGTTGCAGTGTGGTTAATAAGTGCATTCTTTTATTACACACCCATGCCCAAAACATGTGACATAATCATCAATACACCATGTGCTAATAGCCCTCATTAATGAAACACTATGCGGTATGAATGAGGTGTGGAAAAACAACATAAGATGAACCAGCTGAACTAGCCGAGTCAAAAGAAAACACAATATGATGGTCTGATTGTGGTGGTAGACATCCACGCATCCAAACACACACACACACACACACACAGGGTATGGTATTTGGTCCTTCTTTCCCGCTTGTTTACATAGGCTTTGAAAGCTCCAGGAGGGGCTCAGCGAGGCTGTATTGAGAGATAGGTCCAAGGTGCAGGAGGGAAAGGGCGAGAAAAAAAGGAGAGAAAGAGGAGAGGAGGGGAAGGAGCTTTGACGAACGTGGCCACTTGCTCTGCAGGCGCTGTTGATTACGATCAATTTCCCCCATATCGACGCTCTCTCTGGCCCTGAGCAACACTCCCTCCTGCATTTTACATGCTACGTGCTTTGTGTACCATGACTCTCTCTCTCTGTCTCTCTTTCTCTCTCTCTCTCTCTCTCTCTCTCTCTCCCTCTCTCTCTTTCTCTCTCTGCGGCTCTCCTAACCCTGCTCAGACCCTGCCGGGATCGGCTGCCCCTGGCCCCTGGAGTGAGGAGCATCTATGACTCATCCCACACTACATCTGCTCGGCTCTCCAGAACGCTTGGTGCATATGTGAAGGCTGAGAAAACCAGCAAGCCAAGGGTAGCACAAGCCCAGCAGTGGGAACAGTCACAAACCACAGGGTCATGGATTTGATCCTGGCTCACAACATCTTGCCACTGCCAGTGTACCATTGGACCCTGATTGTGTATTTCTCAACATCTCAACCCTAGGCTTATTATTCAGTTTCTGTCCTGAAGGAATAGTATCTAACTACATATTATCTTACACAGCAATTACTATAAAAGCCCATAGAAATGCACCATTGCAGACATTGTCATTCAGTTTCTCAGCTCAAATGATTACTATGGTTCCTACATAAATAAATATAACACACATGTCCAGATTCTGCCGTCCAGAGGCTACAGTACAAAGGTTTAATTGCTGTGAAGATAGTCGTGAAAACTGATGATCTAGCATTGAACATAAGTGAAATATACTTTGTTAAGGTTGTTTTTTGCCCTATTTCCAGCTGAAAGAGCTACATTCCTTTCGTTATTTGTCCGTCGGCTAATCTGCTGTAGGGCTATTTAGAGTTCTACCGGTGGTTACGGAGAGGAGACATAAGGCCACAAACACATGGACTGCAGACTGCCGTAATGGAGGAAGAGAGAGTGCTCGCCTGCAACAGAGCACCCCTCATCCCTCCATCTCTCTCCGCTCTTGGCAGCCTCCATCCGAATTAATTGCATCTCTGAGAGCGCAGGAGAAAGTAGAGAGAGAGAGCGAGAGAGAGAGAGGGAGAGAGAGAGAGAGAGAGAGAGAGAGAGAGAGGGTTGCTGGGCCGGTGTTGCTGTGGGGGAATCATTTAAAATTCTACCTCCCGTGTGGTTCCTGGTTTCCAGTTTAATGACCCCCCCCCCTCCCCTCCTCCACCGCTCCCCCCCTTCCCTGTCTTTCCCGCTCTCTCCTTCCTCGTCCCTTCGTTCTCTCTCTTCCGCCTTGCCGACGTCTTCAGAGAGCCCCCCCCCCACAACACACCCCCACCCACCCACTCACTCACACACAGTCACACACACAGACACACACTCACACCAACCCCCAGCCTGCAGGAGATCCACGTAATGCCCTACCCTCCAATTACCAGCCGCATATCCACGTCCGATGCCCCAGGGACAGTCGCTTCTACACCTGTTGTCGTCAGCAACGAGCGAAAGCCCCCCACTAATATCTGTGACTGATCCTTCAGCACCTCGCCGGTGCATATTATATAGCCAAAATGTGAAAGCAGTGCACAGTCTTGGAAGGGACCACTGTGGTTATTACTATTTGTCATTACACCAGATTTTCCCTTCAGAATGGGTTAAGCAAGCATTGAGGGGGCAGCGGTTGACTTCCAGTCAAAGCAGTAGCCACACAAAACTTCACCTTTTTCTAATTTCTTACTGTGGAGCACATTTTCAGGACTCTTAGAGTGTCCACGGGTTACGTGAGTACAGTGTTCAGTTCTTAATGAGTGGCAGGTCCTAAAACTTTCCTTTCCAGAACGAGGAGAACCACATTACACCCCCCTTTTGCTTTTTGTCTTAAGCTTCCACAATAGATGAACAACATTAAGATTAAATTAACACTACCAGAAACAGATTTCGTTTTCACATTCCCACTACCTTCACAACGAAATGGGTAGCTTTTTTTCCTCCCGGCAAAGTCTATTTGTGTCTGACCATGGCAGAGTAGAGTTTTTATGCCTTTGTTAAAGCTTGGTGGCCCTCACTGGCATTTATACAGAGACTGGCAACTGCATGACTCATTTGTGATTAGAAGTGTTAGAAGGTATAGCGTAGCAGGAGGGAAGAGGGAGATGGGGGTATTTAAGGGGTGGAAAACAGAAAGAAAAAAGAAAGAAAGAAAATAAATATTGGAGAAGCAACAGAGAGGTAGTGCTCTAAACTTTGGGTTCTAGCCCACCTTGACTGTCACCGGGGTCTGGGACCATCTGGCCTGCATGTGTGTGTTTTTGTGTGTTTGTGTATGTGTGTGTGTGAGTGTGTGTATGTATGTATATGTGTGCCCTGGCAGGTCTCTGGGCTCCTGTCACCTGCACCAGTGGAGGATGAGCAGGAAGGAAGTGCTCCAGATCAGCCAAGGATCATGCCAGAGAAAGAGGGAAAGAAAGACAAAATAACATTATATTATTTCTTAGTTACTTAGCATGCACTTCTAATTCCTATTATCCAAAGTAATTCACAGTACAGTTAGGTCACTGCTGTGCTTGCTAGACTACATGCAACTACATGCTAGTCAACTGATCCAAGTTCCAAGTTGATTTACTTCTGGATTCAGGCCAAACTAAAGGTTAGTAGTTTCAGTAAAGATTCTGAACTCTGAACTTAAACAGCAGTAATCCTACATAGTTAGTGGTTCACATCTTGCTGCAAAATAGACATGACTCTGTCTCTGCAGGATTACAACGCTGGGAATGAAAGAATCTGCTGCATTTAGTCACAATTAGTCAAACAGCAGTGACTTAGTATTTAAGCAATGTCCGGTGAACAAACATTAACACACAATTTAATTGACAGAACGCTGACAACCAAAACCATGAGTTAGAACATCTATGTCAGTTCCAAACTAACTACATAACAGGCTGCTGGTTTTTACATGCACAGGAGCTGGATCTGGCTTGAAACAAGTTTACCCATAAACACACTTATATTTAGTTGGCAAAATATTCCCCACAAAGGGCACTAAACAACTACTGGTGATTGATTCAAGAGGGGTATTTTGCATTTTTATTTGGAGGCGAGGTCTACAAGCATGCAATCATAGCAACATCCCTCAGAGAGCCGGATTTCAGGTGCTGGAATATGGGTGCTCCATAGGATTAAAATAGAAAATAGAAAAAAAAAACCTACTTTTGGTTTTGTGTCAATGTCGTGAACTGAGGTGTCAAAGTTTAACAAAGAAGTGATCTTCATATACATCATCATTCTAAAGTAAACTGAAATGAATATATATAATAACTCCATTTTCCATATTGAGTGGCTTTTAATGCAGCAACTCCTGAAGAGTACCATACAGGCTTAAGTTATACAACATATAGACAGTGCCCTAAACCCTTATGGTGAAGTCTAAGGACACAAGCCATGGGATGCAGCAACACAACACATAAACACAAGCCTGCTGCCATCCGCCCGCAGGAGGCTGACCGTGCACAAGGTCAGTGAGCGTGAGTGTGTGTGTGTGTGCACATGCTGTGTATAGGGTTGTTTTTTATTCCACTATAGTTGGGCGCAGTGTGTGTTGGCTCCCCAGGTCTCTCCCCTGTTTGGTCAATAGCAGTGTGTGCAGGCTGCCGATCGATGTGGGGTCAATACCTCTCAGACGCCTGCCTCTTTGTGCCTGCTCTGATTTAGCTAGCGTCCGGCCCGGGCCTTCGTTCTGTTTTTTTTTTTCTCTTCCTCTGCCGCCTTTTACGAGTGGCTCTCTTAAATACGTCGGCCGGCTGAAATTAGAGACGTAGCAGTAAATCTGTGACGCGCAGAGCCGAGCACACTCTCTTCCCTCTCTCGCTCTTATTCTCTCTCTCTCTCTCTCACCAAACACCATAAAGCTCCCACGGCACACGGCCATAAACCCCCCTCACCTGCGCTGTGCCTCTATACACACACGCTCCAAACGTATGTGTGTGCTGCAAAGGAACAGCATTGTGCAACTTTTGCACCAATCCTTCCATTCTGAGCCCATACAACTAAGCTAACCTTTATCTTTTCCAATTCTCTTATCTGTAGTTTAAAGTATTGTTTCTTGCTCAGTATCTCTGGCCTGCTGGGCTCACTCTCAAGCCAATGCAGCCAAAGTCCACTCTGCTCCAGCTATGGTTCCGTGGGTAGATTTCCACTACATGCTTAGATTTCACAGCTCGCTTGTTGTGGACTCCATGGATCAATGGCTTAATTGTAGGGTTTGTGTTACACAAGAGGCCTTGCAGACCAATAGCAGAGTAAATGTAAGGCCTATACAGGGAATTGTTTGGTGTAGCTTCCATGCACAGCCAAGGAAGAACAAGTTTAGATTGATCTCCGCTATTATGGAGATATCAGACCCATGCATATTCTATGGAGTATAAATATGAATTTGTCCCAGGAGCCACATCAATGTGTAGGTTTTTACTGTTTGTGAGGCACAAAGATAGTGCTCTGGAATTGGAGCCGATTATTGATTCATTGGTAAACTTCAAGTACTAACGATATATTGGTTTGCTGCTAACTTGAATAGGTAAAAGAAACTCACTTGCAACAATTCCACTACAGCATTTAGAAGCTCATGCATGCAGGTCTGAGCTCAAACGTGTCAAAGCGTCCGTGTGTGTATTCTGGTCTCGCGCGTCAGTGCTCCAGATCCCTGGCTGAAGCGCTGTGTGATTGAGAGGCTCCCGCGAAGCGGAGGAACATTATGGTAATTGTCATTACTGGGGCTGGGGAGAGTGCGTGACTGACGCCATTAGAGAGAGTGCAATTACAGTAGGGTTTGGTGACCTTGCTGACTGGAGGAGGTCAGGGCTTCTCATTAGAGCGCCGTGGAAGACAGCCCAGTGTCTCCACCATGCCAATCAATACCCACGTCCCCCTGGCCTGGTCTAATCACAGCCCAGCCGCCCAGAGCCACCCCACTCTGAGGCGCGCCAGGCCGCGCCAACGTTTGCTGATGTGAACCATACACATACACACACACACACACACACACACACTTGTTCATGTGTATGCATCCATGGAAGCAGTCTTCAAAAGTGTCTGATCGCTTTGACTCCCACACAGGCCTGTTAACTGGTATTTGACCCTAATAGCTTGATACTTTCTTGAGGTCTGACCCTGTCTGAGGAAGCTGTACATTACATAAATGCGTCTCGTTTAGCTTCTAGCTGGATGCTGAATGTCAAATTTGCGTTTCAAGATTATAAACAGCTATCAAAAATCTTCAGACATTATGACTGTGATTATGATAATGTAATGTCTTCAATGGTAACTGAACCACCACTCTGGTAACACATCACTTGCCGTGGTGGGCATCCCACCATTTTCATTCATTCATATTCTGCAACTGCTGCATCCTGATGATAGGCCTGTCACAATAACCATATTCGGTGGTCAATATTTTGTCCCAAAAGTAATAATTGTGATAAATTATATTATCATTATTTTAAGACCATTTCATGCCACGAATACAATAAGAATAGTACAATAAGGCAGTTACACCTCTTTAAAGAGCATTAACATGGTTATTAAAATTTTTAGACACTGAAACTGAAATATAAGAAATGTCCAAATGCACTAAACCAGAGAACAGAACAGAGCAAGCAACTGAAATACTGGGGACTTTCATTATTCTGAAAACACTAAACTCAATGGGCAGCACCGAGGTTGGCAACAATTACTGAGGAAATGTCTATATATATATATATATATATATTGTCTGATTAGTTTATAATGTAATTATTGAAAGAGCCATAAGCGTGCCAGTCCACTGTAGGGCCCGATATAAATATTTCTGCCTTTCCTTTCTTCAACAGGTTGCTGATAGTTGTAGTGAACTCGTGGCCTTTTACACCAGGCAAATGAGGCTAGCGGCAAAGGTGAGTTGTATATGACAGTTCGAGTTTATTATCTGTCACTTGCTATAAATGGCAAGCTTACACAAGAAGGAAGAACAAAATACACACCAGCCATTTTTCACTCAATATTTGTGCAGACATATTTTGTAGACGTCTGGCCTAGGAGCCTAGTATAAATGTATGATTTTTTATCAGTTAAAACAGTGTGTGGTAGGCTACTAATGTTCATCTCTGTCATATACAAAGAGTTTTCAGATGTTCAGTCAGAAACCAGGCCCAGGGGGCTGACGTTACCTTTAGTGTATGTTACTGTAATGAGAAGCAATTTTGAACAATTCCATTGATTCATCTATCAGGAGATGCTTACCTATAATCATAGGTATATTTATATTGGTATAATCATAGAGGAATAGTTTATAAATCTTGCATAGAAAATATAAGCTTTTTGGTATGACAGTGTCAATTTACTTCTTGCCAAGAAGCCATGGGTGTGATGTATTGCAGTGTAGAGACAGGTAAACAACAATAATTCTATATGGATATATAAACATACTCATATGTTTGTGTAATGAAGGTTATTCAATTTACTGTAGATGTATGTCATACAACGGAGTCACTGCACTGTGTGTGTGTCTGTCTCTGTGTGTCTGGTAAAGTATGTGTAATTCACTGTGCAGACTGTCACTATAAGGTGTGTGTGCGTGAACATTGGGGCAGTCAGCTTCTGAGTCAGTCGTCCTTTGAGACTAAGGGGGGCAGAGAGAGAGAGAGAGAGAGAGAGGGAGGGAGGGAGGGAGGAAGGGAGGGAGGAAGGGAGGGAGGTGGGGGGGGGGGGGGTTGGGCCAGAGGGCTCCAGGCTCCAGCACATTTCCGCACTGTTCGCACTCCACTGCCTCAGTCACCAGCCGTGCCTATTAAATCAAGGGCCCCTCTCTACAAAGACTGCCAATTATGCCCGCCCGAGACGCCATTCTGCCTCTCTCTCTCCCTTTCTCCCTCTCTCTCTCCTGGGTTAGTGCCCAATAGGGAAAGCCTGATCTCATCTCGCACTGTCCCACCGTACTCTCATCTATTGGTGAGGCCCTGCTGCAGAAGGACAACAGATTATGAGATTTGATCACATTGGAATAACAGTAAACTCAGCTAGCTACAGGACACTTCTCAAGGTCCCAAGCATCTTTGCTTACATGCTGGTCACACTACTATACCACTGGACACGCCAGACTTTCATTTCACTTCTATTCCTTTGCTTGGTGATTATGATTAGCCCTGGCATGATGTACTTTTGGAGGGAACACTCTGACCACTTAACGTTAATTAGGTATCTTAAAGTTAATTAGCTCCCTAATTTGTTGGAGGGTTTTTTTTTTTGCTTGTTTGGTTTTTTGTTGTTGTTTTTGGTAACAAATTAAAGAGGTGTCATAAAACAGTGAGTTCATTTTGTGTTTTCCTGGTTTTTCCCCTCATTCAAGTGACTTGGCTTTGTCACCAGGCAAATTTTACTCGCGATCGCTCTGACCGCGGCTAAACTCCCTGGTTCTGTGTCTCTTGCGAATCTAATTCATTCACATACGCCTCTCCTTCTCCCCTCATCCACTGCCTCAGCTCTAAGGCACAGAGGCAAAGCTTCCTGTTGCAAGCTTCGCCTGCAGCCTACTCACTACGGACAAAAGACTATGAAAGCGCACTGGCGAAGTGCGGTTTCGCCCATTTCGATTATTTATAGAGAACTACTCAATAGTTCTGGGTTACTGGGTACATGCACACCCTTAAAAAGGTTTGTTAAAGGATTTTTTTGTTGAGGCTGCAGGCTTCTGGGTGCAATCACTTCATTTTAGATTTTGAATATTCCTGCTCCTTCATTGCAGTGTGTCCATGAATAAGACATGGCTCCAGCTTAATATAAAAGACAGAATTAAAAATTAGGGATTGGATGACCTTCCAATAGAAAGGAGAGCGGTGTGTGTTTCTTTACTTATGCTTTAGATCATAGGCTTGACTTGACTCCAAAATTGGAACATCCAAAGCAGTTTTACTAGCAAAATTTTGTTTCCTCAAGAGCAACAACACCACAGCTGGTATGTAATGGTTCATATGAGAATGAACAAATGTATGTAGCAAATACAATACAGCAATGAAAAGCGATATTGAAGCCTAGATTTCTGGTAACTTTTTTTGATACTGGTGACAACTGTAATCTTTTAACTAAAACACCAAAATCCTGACTACAGTTATGCAAGAGAAAGCTGTTTGAAATTTCATTGGCCAGTTTAACCAAAACAAACATACCAGCATTTTGTTTGTAATGCTGAAATATAGTCAGGTTTGCCTGTGTATACATGCATTATATGTATGAGTGTCTGTATCCACATATGAGAGCACAGTGGGGTGTTATGTGTTTGACAGAGAAGCCACGGGGAATTGACCTCAAGGTGGGTCTGTGTTTCCTTTGCTCTTTCTCTCTGCAGAAGATGGCAGCCCCCAGAGACAGAGGGACTAAGGGACCACTCTCAGACCAACCATACAAAGACACAGCTCTTTTCCATTATATTTTCTCATTTCCATTTCCATAAACATTTCCTTCCATTGTAACTTCAGTTTGAGTTTTATTTGTAGTTATTCGACAGTTTAACTTAAGGTTAATAACTGACTAATAAACCTACAGTTTAACCCAATAAACTCCAAAGGTCCCATCAGCAGACTGAGGTTTCCATTCACCACATATTTTTACTGTCTTGATAAAATATTTTATCCCCATTTTTGGCTTTTCTACTTAAGGAACTAGCACAGTAAAGGCCCAAATTTGAAATATCTTGCTCTGTGGTCCTTGCTAATACACAGTGTCCATCGCAATCCACTGCTTAATTCATGCTTAGCCTTTCAGGTCAAATGATCCCTTTAACATTTATGATGATCCATTCTCACTTATCATTCCTTGTTCATAATAATGAAAGCTGAAGCTGATCCAGTGATATACACCCCTTTCGTTCCAGTTTTAATATTCACTTATCTGATTTAATGATTAGTACTCAGTAACCACTGTGAATTGTTAGTCAACAGCAAGTACTGTCCAACTAATTTGCAAATGATGTAGTTATTAGAGTCAGGAATTCAAATGTGTCCAAATACAAACCTCTGTAGTGTAAAGCCTTAAGGAGGAGCAAAATGAGGAGCGAAAGGTGACATCTGCCCAAATTAGCAGCTATTTGGTCATCATGTTCCTTAGAGTAGCCCTTTGGTTAATGGTTTTAAATTTCAGGGCTGCACGGTCTGTCTCGCAAACCTCACCTAGTGAGAGTCAGGACAGGGCATGAACGGATAAGAGTGGTGAGGCAGAGGAGCAGAGAGTGTGTGTGTGTGTGTGTGTGTGTGTGTGTGCGCCACACGGTCGGGGTGACGGCCGCTTGTTTACCGGCCTCATTATGTCAGCCCGCTTCCTCAGAGGCTGTGGCAGGTCACGCCATGGCCTTCTGTCCACCTACACACACACACACACACATACACACACAAACACGGTCACAGAGTCACACACACGCACAATCAGGTGTCGCCACACCGGGGTGAAGGACAATGCAAACAATTATTTGGAATTGGACACCCCACACAGGTTGCTGATACATGCCCATTTCCATCCAGTCTTTATTAAATCACATACGTACTATTCTGATTCATGCGCATACACATATTTGCATGTCTATATGTCCGGCCTGTAGGTCCTGATGATGTTAGTCCATAAAGAACAGACTCTTAACAGCTTTGCATTTACTCTAAAAGCACTTTTTCCCCTCCCTCTCCAATTACAGTGGAGAATATGTACAGTCTTCTGACAGGGTGGCTGGAGCAGAGCAGGTAATTGGGCCAAAGTTTGCAGTGAACTTTTAAAAACAAATCCATAACCAACTCATTATTTCCTGCTTGTACTCTCTCTATGAAAGCGTGCTGCTCCTTACAAATTCCTGAATTATGCTAAACAGTAAATGTTCAGGTTAAGATGATGGTGCTTAATAATAATAACTGAATATGATCAGCAATGGCACAACTTAAATAGGCCTGTAAAAACTGATGCACTTGTGGTGTTGTGTGTGTGTGTGTGTGTGTGTGAGTGAGTGTGTGTGTGTTGCTCTGCACCTCTGCAGTAGCCACCCCTATAATCCCGTTTATTGAAATTTATATCACCTGCTGCCTGTGCTGTCCAGCAGCCCAAAGCGTTAGCTGGCTGGCACGCTGATGACCACAGCAGAGAGCGGGGGCAAAAGACCAGACAGGCAGACAGATGAAATAAGTAATGTAAATCAAATGTTCGAGCAAGTTTGCACCAGAGTGGTGCAAGGCTATGGTATATATAATATATACACTCTCATATCAAACTATCTTTTCATTTAGACTTCTGAAACAGCCAATAGTTTTAAAATCAAGACACATATAATCTGTCAGACAAACGCTGTGACATTAAATGACCCACAACCTACACTTGCCCCCTATTTTTCCCCTGGGGTCTATTTTGACATTTGGCTGCTTTTATGTGCCCAAACATTTTACACAACCGCTTCCAACTTTCTCTTTGTCCCTTGGGACAAAAGTAAGCTTCTCTGGGTACTGTGCCTTTAAAATTGTGATAAGTAAACAACATCTGTTTTGACTGGTTGTCTTTTATTAGGGCCTTATTTGTAATTCAAATAAAGTCATGAAAATACTTCTTATGATAAAACTTCAGTGTTAATGGAGGAAGCAAATCTATAATCAGTAATAATTACATTTCCTGGGAAGAAATTGTGTATTGGGAAATGTAAACCCTTTTATGTAATGAAACTCACATTTGTGTACATTCTTTAATAGCATTGTTAGTTTGAAAACGTCATTGCTACCATTTCCAGAAAAGTTGGGAGTCCTTTTGCAGATCTGTCAACGTGTCAACACTCACAGTAAATTTGGAAACCATAACGAGTTAAAAGAATCCTTAACCTGTTTATTTTATTCCAGTTTCACAGATGTATTTGTTATATGTCCCCATGTCACACAGTACAGAGAGGTGAGGAGTCCGAGGAGTCGCGAGTGCAAAGATGTTTGTTTTTTTGTTTATTTTTAATGAAGCGAAATACAGTACATTTAAAAAACGTAAGGGGATACAGAGCACTAGTCTTTACACAGTAGAAAGTTATATACATAACACCAACAATGATGAACACCAAAGACACAGTGCTTCTAAGTTATTGCATGAGAACATGAATAGGGAACAATTCACAGAAAGGCAGTGACAGAAACGTACAAAAACAAGGCAGAAAAAACAATAAACAGCAGCATAAAGTGGCCATCACCAACAACAGTTTTCTCCTGATCCTATTTAGCTATATTTATAACAGCAGCATGACATCTAATGCAATGCTTTCTGAGGGCTCAAAGGTCACGCATATTCAAACGCCTTGAGCAACATGGACTAAGTTTTCTTTGGATTCCCTGAATCTTTCTCAATATTATTTACAGTAAATTTTGAAATAGGACATTCCTTTCATTGAGACATAGTTTGGTGAGTTTGGTGAACCATGATAAATTTTTGCTCCTTGGATTTATATTCATCAGTATTTTGTGAAATGCTTGAAAACCATGTAACTGGAAGATTCTATAAATATTTACTCTTATGTTACCTCTGAAATGTGTGTCTGTTTACAATAACAAAATACAAACAAGTTGGTCGGCCATAACAGTGGCTTTGTACTTTAAATTAAAGGTTTATTATTTATTATTATTATATATCTCTCCTTTAGTTTAATTCAGTTATGTCTGTCCTCACAAGGGACAAATGCACTGAATCACTTGACAACATATTTATTTGTAACAGCTAACTCAATATATCTTTCAATGCACTAAAAATATATTTTTTTAATCGGTTGTGCTAATAAATAATAATAATAATAATAAAAACAAATTAAGAGCAGTACTTTAATGAAAGGCTACAAGGGCAGTGTCAGCTTCAGATTAGAATATGGATAGTCTCAAGGGTCAAAGTTGAAATATGTGTTAATTTTATTAAATGAATTGGTAACCTTAACTAGTCATATTCGTTGCTGAAAGAAGTTGAAGATGTCTTTTAAATTCAAACAAAATGCAAATGGACAAACAAACGTCAAAAAAAATTGTTTACACAGTAAAATATTGTATATTTTTGGTCATTCTCTTATAATGTTACTGTTTCAAAGAAATTAAGATTTTAGGATTCATAGGAAAAACGACAATATTAATTCCTGGCTTCAAAGCCCACTCACACAAAGACATTTACAAACACCTCATATTAGTGCTGGGCGATATGAGCCCAAAAAATACCGATTTATTGTACATTTTACCATGATTACTGTTAATGAATTTTTTTACCCTCATAGTTCAGTGACTCCAGTATGCTCCAGTATAAAAGGTGGGATAATATTTTTCAAATGTTGCTGGGAGCTTGTTCCTCTCTTGTTTTTTGAGCAATGTTCATATTTGGTGTGTGATTGTGCTTTGGTCACTGTTTTCTTTTATTTATTAATTTATTATGTGTTTATCTGACTTCTTTTTGTTCAGTTTTTACTGAACAAAGTCAAAATTAAATTAATTAATTTCAAAGCATAACACACCCAAACAACAGACGCTGTGTTTTTCTTTGGTACAAGCCGATTGAGTCGATCAGTCTCTCCTCCATGTTGTTTCCATATGGCAGACAAGGGCAGAATCACGTGTCTACAGTGTGGTAGTGTGGTTTAATACATAAACACATATTGAGAACATAACAGAGTAAAAAACACAGTTTCAAAAATTGATATAATTGATATAGACCAGATTATGTCAATTAGATTTTCAGAATGTCGATTTTTATTTATTATCGATTCATTGCCCTACCTCATACTTTATAGATACTTTTCTAAATACAAAGAGGCAAACGAAACAGTGTGAATGTAGGAGAAATATAGAGAATTAAAGCAGTGTGAATGGAGTAAAACATTCTAGAAAAAAGTATGGTGCATACACATAATTGTCACTATAGGTACAAACAGTGGCTTTAGAGTCCAGTTGTGTTCCCTGAAGGCACATTACATTCTCTTCTCCAGAGAAAGAGGTGAATGTTTGTAAGATTTTATTACAGAACTGGGTAAAGTAAAAGAACACGATGGAAGACCTGGAGACAAAATTGGGGCTAATGAAATCAACTTTGAAATCTAAAATTAATATTGAACATTGTACAATTCTTGTCCCTAATTTAAAGTACTGAATATTTACCCTTGAGGGTACCACGACAGTGACAGTTTTTCTGAGAATGAATAGTGGAGAGAACTCTAGAATTGTACAAAGTATGGAGAATGTGCCAGAGCATTATGAAAGAAGGGAAATGTTCAAGAACAGCGTGTGAAAAGAGGATAAAATTCTAAAACGGTGTGAATGGAGGAGAACAATATTAAGATTGTGAATGAATGAGAACATTGTAGAGCTGGTGTGAATGAGTGAGGACATTTTACAACAGTATGAACAGAGCAGGGCATTCTAGAACAATGTGAATGTAAGAGAATACTCCAGAACTGTGTATAAACGGGAGAGAATTTCAGGGATGCCATTCTACAACAGTGTCTACAGGGAAAATGTCCTAGATTCTCTCAAAATCATCTGCCACTATTATATATCAGCACGATTTTGCATTATCGTACTCTGGCCTTAAGGGTTACACTCTAAGGCAGGGGAGTTCTACATCATTACCCCTCCTGTATGTTTTCACTACAACAACGCAGGAGCATGCCTCATGATCAGTTGTTTGCAGACAATAATTAAATAGGGAATTCCACCAAAAGTTCCAAATTTCTACAGTCATTCAGGTACACAGAGATGTCTAATTTGCACTTGCGAACAATTTAGAAACCACAATTATGACGTCTAAAACACAATAAGTGTGTGTTCAATGCAATCACATTAGCAACTGCGTATAAGTTCGCACATCCAAGCTCCAAGTCTTATTGGTGGGCCTCCACTTTAATTTGTTAGTCTTGTAACTACATTATCATTTTAGTTACATATTAGTACCAGAATGATTGCAAAAAATGTCTGTATGCTAAATTGTAAAATGAATAACTGAACAGATGTTACAGGGTTTAATTGGCCCAGAACACCCTGTCTGTTGGAGTGTAGATGTTTTGTGGTGCATGCAGACCATCTCTGCTGTAGGAGAGGTTGGAGGAAGGGCAGCCATTTTGCGAGAACACTGAGGGAGGAAGAGGACAGCAGTGTCCAGTGCTCCCTCCTGAATCTTCTCAGATGTTTTCATTGCACTGCCGCACACCTGGGAGTGCATCTCAGAACAGGGAGTGAGAAGGAGAGAGAGGAGAAAGGGAGGAGGGGAGATGCAGCCCTCCTTCAAGCCTGTGACACATTAATTATTAACAAACTCAGAGTAAACGCGCAAACTCTCTCTTGCCCTCTCCTTTACTCTCATCTCTCTCTCTTCCGTTGCTGCATGCTCTCTCTCTCCTTTCCCACTCACCCATTTATGCCTCCATCCCTCCTTCCCCAACAAACACTTCAGATGCACTCTACCACTCCCTCTCTTTCTCTTTCTCTCTCTCTGATTCTGGCTCTCCCACACACTCACATGCATACACACTGACAAACACACTCCTCTCCCCTCTCTATCTCTTTTTTTTTCGTTGAGTTTTTCCTTTCCTCTTTTTTCCCCTCTCACTGAGGTGCAGTGTGCTGCTCGTAAAATGAAGTGGAGCATATCGGGAAGGGGTAGGGGGAGGCGGGTGGGGAGTGGGTGACAACAGTGTCAGGCACGAGGCCCCGGGAGAGTGAGACAAGGAGAGAGAGAGAGAGAGAGAGAGCGAGAGTGTAGAGGTAGAGTCCGTCCCAAGAGGTATAGTGAGGGACAGTGGGAGACTCGAAGAGAGAAACAGAGAGAAACCAGAGGAAGCTTGGTGACAGTCAAAAGTTTCAGGTGTTGAATCTCTAGAGGGAAAGTGGTTTGAGAAACACGGCGAGAGGAAAAGAGTCAGAGAGAGACAGAGGGTAAGAGCGAGAGAGTCAAAGACTGATTGCAAATCAGCAAGTATCCTTTACACTACCTCACTGGACACAGATCACCACAGAGGCCACTAGTAAGTAGCGCTGTGGCGACAGTATTGGTCATTAGTAATAGTTACTGCTGGCTACACTCAATAATATTTGCTTGTGAAAAAAACATACCTTACGCCCACACACCAACACACATACTCACACACACTCATAAACACACACACACGTACTGCTCGAACAGTCTTGAATAGTTTCTACCACTCTGCGACCTCTTTGGCCTTGCTCTACTTGGACCCAGTCGTGAATGTAGTCTCCATGGACACAGTCTCTATGGGCATGGTCTCTATGGACAAAAATCTCCACGCACTGCTCTGTGTATGTGTGTATTTTTGTGTAGGTGTGTGTGTGTGCTTGTGTGTGTGTGTGACTGGAGTCCACAGGAGCCTCTCTGGACCAACACTGTGAGCGCTCTCGCATGGCCTCCAGCTACGGTTAACCATCGCTTGTGTGTCCGTGAGTGGACCATTTCACTCAGGCAGAGAGCAGGCCACTAAAACCAGGACCCCGTAGATGGAAAGGCCCCGCTGGCTTTGGGACAGGAAGTCTAGAGGCTGCAGTGATGAGGTCATCACTCTGCTGCTCTGCTCCCACTGAGGGAGATTGATCAGCAGCCATGGAGTTGAAGGACAGGACAGAGGCACGCCCTTCAGGATCACTCACTGAGCCTGGGGTTTGTGTGTGTGTGTGTGTGTGTGTGTGTGTGTGTGTGTGTGATCCTTTTATACTCAGGCATCTAGGATATATTTTAAAACAAATTTCCTATCCTTCAATCTCAACTTTTGTGTGGAACTTGAGTGTAACTGTTAACACTGTTAAAACCAATGCTGAGAATGTTTGTGTGTGTGTGTGTGTGTGTGTGTGTGTGTGTATGTGTGTGTGTGTGCGTTTGTATGCAAACTGAGTTGTCCAGTTGTCCTAGTGGTGCAATTGTGTAGTTCCTGCCATTACCTGGGGGATTCCGTGGATAGGAAACAAACCCAAGCCATTTGTTTTTCATATGTGCGAAACTACTCCCTGCCCAACGCACACACACTCACACACACGCCCTGATAACACTGATTGGGAGGACAGCTGCGGAGAGTGTGCCGTGGAGGACAGTGTTTCTGGCCTTGTCAGTCTGCCTCTGTTCACCATGGCAACACTTCCTACTGCGCAGGCCCTGAAGCAGAATCAACCGCCTGCACACTGCATGCAAACCAGGCCTGCATACACACATATTCACACCCAAATACACAGATATGCACAAAACAACGAAACAAATATACATACACAGGTGTGTGTGTTTTATATACATAACACACACACACACACACACATATATATATAAAATTTGTGTGTGAGTGTGTGTAATAATCTGTATTGTTCCTGCAATGCGACATATTTCTTAAAAAAACAAAAAAATCCCAAAATCACAAGCGCACACCTCATTGGGTTCTGTTTGAGCTTAATCCAGTTGGGAGCCGTTTTCCACCATTTTTCAGTCCAGCCAATCAGTGTGTTCTGAGGAGCTTGAGGGTTGCTGTGAGTACAGGACGCGGAAATCAAAGATACCAGAACAATGGCTGAAGTTGTGTGAGACTGACACAGATAGGATGCCTATTTGTTTTGCGATGGTCTGCGATGTTGAATTGGGGATGTTGAATTGAACCTGTTTTAATTCAAATAAGTAAATGTTAAACTAACCTGATATGTACCAAAGCCTCTAACCTAGGATTGCACTACTGTTTATTCCACACTGGTATAAGACACTGGGTTTTGGGTATAGAAGCTGTTGTGAATAACCTGTATTTTTTCTGCTTCGGAAGCTTTCAAAGCTTTTGAAATATTGTAACTGAGAAGCTCTGTTAAATTGATTAAAGATATTACTGTTAATTTATGCATCAAATATCTAGACAAAGTGTCTAGTCACAGCCTACGGGATTAGTCACAGCATACACTCCAGCATCATGACACATGCTGTGAATACACAAGTTTGTTCACTAGCATCATCTACATGATTCAAGGTATTAACAAATAAAAAAATCCGTCACTCAAGGGACAGGGAGAAACAACACCACGTCTGATACAAGATACCTTTTTGCTACCTATTGGCCTGCTGAAAAGTTTCTGTCCTACTCCCTTTCTGGAAAAGTGTTCTGGTATTTAATGTAAAATGCAATAAAAACAAAAATGTGTGGCTTAATTATCTGTTTCAAATCCCATCATATCCCATGAGTTTGTCGGTTAAATAAAATTTTGAGAAACATGGTTTGTAGACATAGAGGAATACTATTGCCGCTTTTCCACTGCATGGAACCTACACGACTCTACTCAACTCACCACAGTCCTTTTGCTTTTCGACTGGCAAAATCTGGTACCTGGTCCCTGGAACCGGGGGAAGTTATCAGTCCCAGCTCGCTCTGGGATCCAACCGCGCCGAGTAAGCACTAAATGATGACGTGTAAACCCTGCAGAGCACTGATTGGCCAGAGAGACGTGTCTAACCACAAAATGCAGAGCTCATTCAACCGCCGCTTGTTATTTTTATCAGACTCACAATGGCAGCTCGTAACTTTACCTCAAGGTGTTTTGAAGAGGTTTATGTGCTCCTTGGGTCGATGGCTGATGAACATTTCCAGTAAAAGCCAAACGTGCAACAAGTAAAACTGATATGTGAGAACTTAGACAACACGCAAATACACAATGAGTAAACAGCACCTAAGTTTACTGCAGCCGTTGTTGCGGTTTTCAAAGCCAGAGATTCCTAGTGACAGGGTTTTGCAACGTCACCGGCTCCATTTCTCAGGAGAGCCCTGCCAGTGGAAAAGTGACAAGCTTTAAGAGTGCTGAGCTGAGCCAAGTCGTGTTGAGTTGAGTCGTGTAGAGCCGGACCCATGTGGTGGAAAAGCACCATTTTTATACTGATAAATAGTACACAAGAGCCTATAGGTAGGCCTAAGTAGGACTTAGATTATTTGAGCAGAAATAGGGACTTACACCATTACTAAAATTAAGATTTCATTTGGAGAAATTGTATTTCAATATTTATTGTGAATACTTTAAATTTAATCAACTATATTTCTAAAAGGCAATTATTAATTTTAATTTATTTTCCTTTAAACACCCAAAACACTCAAACGTCAACATTTCACGCATCATGATCATTTCTTTCTCCTTCTCTACCCCCAGTTGTTTGCTAATGAGTGTTAAAGGGAACATCTACGATTGTGGGAAAACGCAGTTCTCTCTGGTTGTTTACATTCTGAAGTTCTGTGCCAGAATGTGTAACGGTGTGTTTGAGAGGTAAAAACTGACTGTTATTTGTACATGGATGAAGTTTAACACGTCTGTAAGCTTTTATTCACTTTGTTTTTATACTCATTTACAGGCTTTGTAAACACATTAGACCGGTTTTGGGCATGCAAACAGACTGGAGAGTTAGCAGAAGGTGAGGAAACATCTTCTGCTTTAATTGTCATTGTAAAATTCATTAGTCACAGAATTTTAAAAAAGGACAACACAGTTCCACTAGTCTGGCTCTGATAAATCAGGTCAGCTCATGCACAAACTCATACTGTTGGTATCCCAGACAGGGGTTATACTTAGCCATAGACTACACTTTTATTTTAATGGAAATCTACCCTCCATCCAGGCTGCAGTGTAGTCCAGAATTAGGCTTAATCTCCTCCCAGCCACACTTAGTGATATAGTAGATTATAATGGAATATGTTTAAACGCAGACCTTTTTTTAAAATTATTTTAACACTAGTTTAACACCAGTACTCACACTTTTACTTATAAACTACTCCTTTGTCTATAAATAAAGCTTATAAATCTGTAATCATTTTTAACAAAGGCAACTGACATTGTATAGACAAAAGTCTCTGCAGGACTGGCATTCTTCTGCTATACCAAAAAAAAACTATCATGCTAAAGTCATGTTACAACTATCTAAACATTCAACACTTACTCACAGGAGTGAATGCTTTTTATCATCCTGACCAAGTTCAGACAAGACTACCATAGCTTCCTTGTACTTTGTCAAGGAATAAATTCATGTTTTCAGGTTTTTCATGGAAAGGTAGCCTATTATGATTTTCTGTTTTCTCTTTTTACCTCCATCAACTGTCGCTAAAGTGATTAAAAGGTGATAAAATGACTATTTGAAGGTGCCATAAAGCTGTAAAGATTTGAACTTCTGAATTATGTCTAATAATTGCAATATTATTTCAGTACAGTTAGAACAGCCTACATCACCTGTGAAAGCTGGTCTATGGGATATTTACAGAGGTAACGTGCACACAGAGTGAGGAAGTGAGATGTATAAGCAACATTGAGCAGGTTTCTGACCTGTTAGGTGGCTTCTACTCCTCCCCCCTCTCATATGGCTCCTTCATCTCCATGTCTCTTTTTGCCTCATATTCATCAGACTTCTGAACCTCAGCAGACTCACCTTTTGCTCTCTTTCTCATCTGTCACACCTAAAGCCAAACAAAAAACATACTCCCAAGTAAATATACTAGCCTACTTACTGCCATGAGCAAAACGAAAGGCAGTGGAGCTGGTCGAAGTATTTCAAAAATCACGATTAACACATATTCATGATAAATAGACCAAGTAAATGTAGAGAGGCACAATAACCAATAATATGTCTGTATCTGCAGAAATAAGCTTAAAAAAAAAAAACATTGGACAGATGTTTTTAACAAATACTAAGAGCTACGTTTTGATCTGATCAGAAAATAACAATGAAATAGACTTATCTCATGCCTATTGGTGTTTGATTAAATTCATGTTTCTTTGCTGAGTGTATTATAGGGCAAAAGTATTATTATAAAATGTTAAGCAAATATTAATTATGGTTATGTTTGTACTTTTATGTTAAACTCAGAAACGGTGCATTACAACTTGTAGAATAATGCCATATTTAAGAACCATACAGTATCTCTAAGAAAACCAACAGAACAAGATGTATTTTTTTCAGAGATGTCTAAACTTTCTGCAGAGCTTCAGGTGTAACTATCACACCCATGCACGCACGCACATGCACACGCGTGCACACACACACACACACACACAGTTTCTCCCTCTGCCCACTTCCTCTGCAGCCTGTGGTGTTTCCGTTGGGGTGAGGCAGTGCCAGCTTCATCCCCCCCCCGCTCCCCGGTGGGGTCCTGCCTCCTGGCATCTGTCAGGGCAGCTGTCTTTCTACCCACACCGCGCCCGTCCTCCACGCAGCACTGCACGCCACACATACACACACACACACACACACAGAGTCATGAACACACCTAACACTGGAAATGGCCTTTAAAGAGGCCGACACACAGCATATTCAAGATCATAACCACATATCACTCTAAACTATGTGAGTCATGTAAAACCATCTGCTACATGTCACTCCAAATTGGTTAAACGGACCCAGTGCGGCCACAGTGCACAGAAACAGTTAGTCAACTCCTATCTACCTAATATTATCATGACAGGACATTTTTAGACTTAGCTGCAGCCCAGGGAGGGATGAGGCCTAGGAACGATGTGTGTGCATGCATGCATGTGTGTGTTTCTGTGTGCGTGCATGTGCATGTGTGTCCAGGTGTGTACAAGCTACACAAGGTATTAAAAAAAAAAAAAAAAGAATATGAGCCTTGCAGGTGTTGCCAAATGCACTATACACTAAATTCTTCATTACGATAAAATACCCTATCCAGACTTCATGTAATTATAATAATATATCATATTATCATATCCCTTATATTATTATTATTCATTCTAAAATTACTAAATGTGTAAATGCGTGGTAATACTGTATAACAAGACATATCCTACACTCTTATTCCAAAAAGATGCAGTTGTCATAACTATTTGTAGAGTAAATCTGACTCAAGCCTTTTTTATGACAACTAACACTTGCTGAGATAAAACTGTATAGATGTAATACAATGTGACTTTGTTAAGTTACAATAAAAAGCTTACGTATGTGTCATGTAACCTCACAGAACATGCTTACTTACTTTCCTGCACTAACGTCACTAAGTTATAATCATTTTGCCCAATTAATGTCTTCATTCATTCATTATCTGTAACCACTTATCCAGTTCAGGGTCGCGGTGGGTCCAGAGCCTACCTGGAATCATTGGGCACAAGGCGGGAATACACCCTGGAGGGGGCGCCAGTCCTTCACAGGGCAACACACACTCACACAGTCACTCACACACTCACACCTACAGATAATTTTGAGTCGCCAATCCACCTACCAACGTGTGTTTTTTTTTTGGATTGTGGGAGGAAACCGGAGCACCCGGAGGAAACCCATGCGGACACAGAGAGAACACACCAACTCCTCACAGACAGTCACCCAGAGCAGGAATCGAACCCACAACCTCCAGATCCCTGGAGCTGTGTGACTGCGACACTACCTGCTGTGCCTGGTGTCTCTTTGTTTTAAAGTAGATGTTCACAACTATAATCAAAAAAACACATTTTGCGTGCCCTAAACCAGTTTAATGTGTTTACGAAGAGGCACTAAATCCAGTGTGGGAACATGAAATTACATTGAAATTCAAGTGGAAATTAGCATTACTGTTGTCATTTAGTTAGTGATCAGAACAGCAACACAAATAATTCTGCACTAATTTCAATTATTCATTTATCTTCGTAAACCACCTCACTCTGTTGAGGTTTGCGGTGGGTACAAATACTCCCTGGCATGGAAGTTTCTGCACTGATTTGTTATATGAAGTTTCTAATCGACACCTGACACAATACTGGCAGCAACATAGTGGTCAGCAACCCTCCTCAGACCTACTTTTCTTAGTATCACATGTACAGCCCATCTAATATACATTGTTCAGCTAATCAGGGTCTTCTGAAGGCAATAATTAGATGGATCAAGTGGGGTTGATTAGGACTGTAACTAAAGTTTGCACAAAGGTAGCTCTCTAGAAGTAGGGCTTGTCCTCATAACAGGGCTGTTCTTTACAAAAAAATAAAAAACTCTTGGTTGAAGGACTGTATTTTGTATGTTATTCACAATTAACTGAAACATGAGATGAGAAGACTGATCTTCAAAGTCAACTACATTAATATAAATATTGTTGTTCATGATATGGACTTCCTAAGATAACATATTTTTTCTGAAAAAAAAAATGGTATAAATGTTCACGTATGTCCATTAATTCAGTCATTCATTCATTTTCTGAGGCGGCATCATCCTGTTCAGAATCGTGGTCAGGAACAAGACAGGGGTCACCAGTAGGCAGTTTCACAGCCATTCCGTATACCAGCATGTGTTTAGAAGTTGTGGGGGGAAAAATGAAGCACCCATACTCTCAGAAAAAAGGTACGTTAGAAGTACATTATTGGTCACTAAAGGTACACATAGTATGAATTTACCCTTAAAGGTAAAACCATGGGTTTAAAGTCCAGTTGTGTTCCCTAAAGGCAACTGAAGGCATCTCTAAGTGTATTTTTAATTTTTACTGTAAGCTGTTTAAAATAAAGGAACATAATTTAAGTCCTGGAGATGAATTGGACATCAACACAACTTTAAAAACTAGAAATATTCTAGGATAGGGTACAATTATGGGCGGCACGGTGGCTTGGTGGTTAGCACGTTTGCCTCTCAGCGTTGGGATCTTGGGTTCAAGTCCCATCTGGGTGGAGATTCTCCATGTTGCCTTTTAAAAAACTGATGCACAGACAGGTGCAATTTAACAAAAAAGACAGTAAAGTTGGAGATAAACCCAAGGACACAAGACCTATAAACATCACAAAGCAGTGCGATGCATGTGAAAATACTCCTTCACAGTCTCATGATAACAATAAGCAAACATGGATTCTGCTCCCGGTGGTAGACGTTATAACTAACTAAGTTATAACTAACTAATAGCTACTAATGTCAGCCCAGTAAAGGTAACTGTAGACTAAATGTTCAGAGATTATGAAGTAGCTTTCAGTGAAGTTAGGCATAGCATAATAAAATCAATGCCACTTAAAATAATCATTTAACCAATGGTACCCATACTTTTTCTGAAGCTGAATAGTTTTTAATGTAGGGCTGTAGCTTGTCAGGTATCCACAATATAATGAGACCTATGTCATGATACGTCACACCAGTAGCTACATCATGGACATGCCCTTCACTCATGCACCAACGACATCAAAGACACCAGTCAAACCCAAGCAAAAGGCAGAGAGCAGAAAAAACAATAAGAAAATTCTATATCGAAACGCAAATACCTACATTCCCTTAGTCTGACTTAGCAACACAAAGTGCTCTGAATAACACACTTTTAGTGGACTTTCTTTAGTCTCACTTACAACACACACTACCTCACACAACACACACACACACCTCCTGTTAATGGGGAGGGGGCAGCCAGCATGGATGCGGCCCTGATTAATTGGGCGCGACGCAGGGAAGTGGGTCTGGAAACTACCTGGCAATTTCCTGCAGCCCTCCCTCTCCCTCTCTCTCTCTCTCTCCCTCTCTCTCTGTGGCTCTGGAGCAGAGCGGGTGGGCAGGTGGGCTGTGTGTGTGTGTGTATGTGTGTGTGCGTGTGTGTGTGTGTGTGTGTGTGTGTGTGTGTGTGGAGGAGTGGCTCTTCGCGCTCTGCGTTGATATTCCGCTGGCGTCCGGCTCACCAGGCGCCCTACATAGCAGGCGCTCCCTCTGGCAATGCCTGGCTTGGCTCTGGGCTCAGCGTTCTCAACACGCTGTGGCTCTGACAGCCTCTCTCTCCACACTCACACACATAGACACGTAGACACACATTTACAAACTCAAATAATGACACACACACTAAAGCATGCTCTCGGTGGTCACACGCACACTCATCAGTGCACACGTAAACTGAAGTTCACTCAAACATTCAAATGTAGCGTACACGCAAACTTGTAGCCAAACAAGCACACACACAAAAGCAGGCCAGCGCTGACCAGACCCAGCTCAGGACTCAAAGATATTTCATCGTGCTGTGAATGCTGCAGTGGCAGTGTGCAAGGGAGCTGGCTCCCTTGCCCTGCTTTGGCCTGAGAGAGAGAGAGAGAGAGAGAGAGAGAGAGAGAGAGAGAGAGAGAGAGAGAGAGAGAGAGAGAGAGAGAGAGAGAGAGAGAGCAGAACAGAAGAAATAGAGCCAGGCAAGCCAGGGAGAATGAGAACGAGAGCAAAGAGAGCAAACAAAAGGCAGACCCGCAGATACGGAAAGCTGGGAGAGGAAGGAGAGAAAGAAAAATAGAGGGAGATGGAAAAACAGACAGGCAAAACAGAGATTGAGGCACACTGAGAGCAAAGAAGAAGAAGAAGGAGAGAGAGAGAGAGAGAGAGAGAGAGAGAGAGAGAGAGAGAGAGAGAGAGAGAGGTGTGATATAGTTGTGCCGATCTGGGCACAGTAATGTGTGTGTTATACCCTGTGGAGCAGGAGGGAGGACTGCTTTAATGAAAGCACAGGAAGAGGGCAGCAGCTGGTGGCGTGTGTTTGAGCCGAGAGGATAAGACCCTCGCGCTGGGCTCGCCAGGGTCTCTCTCCAAGCCTGTGTGTGCGCGCACACACACACACACAGCCGGAGAGACTGAGCTCCTTTGTCCGCTCCGCTGCCGCCCATGCTGGAAGAAGGCCCGGGCCGTGGGGGCCTGCCTGGCTGGCTGTTCAGGAGCCAGCAGCGGCTCCAGCACAAGCCCCAGCAGCGCCCAAAGCAAGCCCAGCCCAAACCTAGCTCCACTCAGCCCCCAGCACTGACACACGGCTGCCTGCTGCATTGGAAAAAACAGCAACAACGCCACAATAACAAACAACAACAATAACAGAAACAGAGTCGTGGCAGGAGAAGGATTAGGCAGTGCATGTGAGGACGAAGGTGGATACTAAAGACATTAGTCATGGAGGAGATGCTATAAATAAGTGTGCTTGGAGCTATTAGCGCAGTACCGACCCTGCTGGTTACAGGGCATGAGGGCCTAAGCTTGAATCACAGAGTCCCTCACTCTTCCCCTCCCCAAAATACACCTATGGTGAAGCTTTCACATACACACAAACATACGTACAAATATTAATCCACAAATCTTGTTACATCTAACTGATTCCAGGGTATTAAGAAGGACATGTATTTGACTCCATGATTAATTTATCCACTGTAATAACTGCATAACTTGTATAACAGTTTCACAGTACCTGAAAAGGTAGCTACTATATGTTACTAATCCATAATCTGTTAATAAATATGACTGACTGAACTATCAATATTTGTTTTAAAAGATTAAATACATAAAGTTGAATAAAGACACATGTGTCTCGGGTATTAAACAGTTACATATGCATAAAGATGCCACTTTTTCCCACTCAGAGATATGCTTTGAGGGTCTTTCAGGGCATTTCGATATTTGCTGACACATGTCAAACTTTTGGCAAGTTTGGTTTTCCTTTAAAATGAAAAGTTTCAAATGACTGGTGCTGGAAAGAATGAAAACCAAATGCTTAAACTATTTAAGGGAAATTGAAAACAGACTAATGAACAAATCCTGAAGTTCATCACTGCCTTTATATGCTCATAAACAAAAAAGTTCAAAATTATATTGTAGTTAGCTTCAGTGCTAGGCAGTCTACAGTTAATATTCTAGGCTATACCTCCCCAACCTGAGGTAATAGTTTATATTCTCCAAAGAGATCAAGTAAGTGTAATATCTGAATATTTAATTATCAATAGTTAATGAAACGTTACTTTCTCAGTTTTTTCCGCACACAAGTCTCTGTGGCACATGAAGAAATAAAACTCAGCATGTTGTTTATTTGTGCAAGGATTAAATAGGCACTGGCCTAAATAAATCCCGGTATCTTATATGATCATTGTGCTATACATTTTTATTGTTCTGTATTTATTTGTTTATTTTGAGTAGGCCTTAAAAGGTCGAGTCTTGAATGATCTTATATTTCACCCATTATCCAAAGTGAAGGTTTAGCACGACACTAAAAAGGTACCAGTACGTAGCCTAAGATTTTAATTGTTTTGACAAATTTTTATTTTCACAAGAAAATAACCTTCACCTCAAGGTTATTTCTATAACGTTTATGTCAACACAGCGAACAAATTGTGCTTGATTCACAGGGGTTTACCCCAAAACAAGAGAGACAGCTAAGGCGTCTTCATTTCCTCCACCAAATCTACATTATTGTAGCATTTTGTTTAATGTCAAGTTGACCTGCCGTATTCTTACATCAGTAGAGTTTGTTCTCTTAAACTAACCGTTTTTATCTGTTTACTGGGTCCAGTCACCGAGGTTCCGGTTGTTTTCCGTTGCGCCTGTCCAACAGCTCCTCGCGCTCCCTCGGTTTCCCGCACTTGGACTTCCAGGCTCAGACCTAAGAGACTGAAGGATTACCCGTTTTCAAACCCCTTAAAACTAATTTAAAAGACGCCAGCTTGTCTCTGTGGACAAATCTCGCCTTCAGCTGAAAACAGCCGTGTCCTAAAGGTTAGAAGACCGGGCTTGGTACCGGAAGGTTGCCGGTTCAATCCCCAAGGCCGGCGGGAACATCCATGGCTGAAGCGCCCTTGAGCAAGGAACTGAACCCACAACAGCTCCCCGCTCTGGGGGTATGTTCCCAGCCCCTAGTACAATAGTGGGTGTGTTTACTGCCGCAAATTGGTTAAATGCGGAAGACATTTCGTTGTACAATGACAATTAATTGCACATTTTACTTAAAACACGGATTCCCTGACCAAGCTGGCTCCATTTAAAAAGGAATGCTACACGCATACCAACATTTTAACATATTATTACTGTTGCGATGTAGGCAGTGTCATTCAGAGTGAATGTATGTGAAATGATGCAATATAGAGACTCACAGTATCGAATGTTTATATTCATTTTATTCACTATTAAATAACAACAAGAAATGGATAATGGTGTGTTTTACATATTAAGGTGGACTAAATAAATAAATACTCAAAACTAACATATGACTTATCAGACAAAATGTTTATGTTCATCACTTGATTTTTGAAATTGTTTATTAAAAAATGTTGTTTGATTGAATACATATTTGACTATATGAGCGACTCATTTATAGAACCTGGAAGACTGATCAAAATTGAGAAAGAACACAAACATGTAGATATACAGTAAGATAAATACAGTTTTAGCGGCAATGCTGAAGTCCACATAATGGGAGGCTATTGAGGGCCTAAAAACACTCTTGGTAAACATCATGGAAAATGGATATAGTCGATGGCCTGTATGGAGCTTATTATCCCACAGTGCAGTTAAATGGGAGCACCACAGCTAGAGTGTGAGAAGTCACAGAGGGTCTGAGTGTGGGGAACATATCTGCTTGCGTCTGCGTGTGTGTGTTTGTGTGTGTGAGTCAGTGCATGTCTGTGTGTGCTCATGCGGCGTGCTTCCTGACGCAGTGAGCCAGCAGAGATAATGGTGAGATGAAGGAGGGAGAGAGAGAGAGAGAGAGAGAGTGAGAGAGAAACAGCAAAGGAGGAGAGGAGGGCAAGGGAGGTTGTGGGGATTTGGGGGAGGGGGGTGTCTAGGTCTTAGGGGCACCAGGGTGGCGTAGATCCAATTACTGGCCCCCACACTGAGGCCTTTGTGCGTGTGTCCCTACTGATAAATGGAGCCCTGAGCCGGGTCTCTGCCCAGATCTAGCCCTGCTATACCATCCTCACTACAATCCCTAACAGACCCCTATAGCACTGGGATAGGACTGATCATATAGTTCAGACCTACAAAAGTGGTTTTGCACAGATTAGAGTGTGAGAAATAGTATTTTGAGTATTGTAACACAGTAGGTGCAAAATTGTACATTAAAAGAAACACCTGAGTGGATGAATGACCACAAGCCTAGGCCTCTGTATAAGCATAGCTCAATCATTAATTAAACAAAGAACAGCGCAGCATGCCGACAGATGCATTAAAAGAACACCATGTAGTACATTTACTTTGTTACTGTGCTGTGAGCCAGGGTTTGTGGCTGCTCACTTTAGCCAGATTAGCTCACTTTTTCATGCTAGACATTGATTCTGGCAATAAGTACTTTTCTCTGGTTGCTGTGTGGATGAAATGACTAGAATTGCACTTTGTGTCTGTGGAACCGAAGCTTTGTTGAGGACAGTGTTAGAATCTGTTTTTTTGAGTGTTACTGAGGGTAAGTACTAGTGCTTGCTATCTTTAGCCGGATTAGCTCACTCTTTTAGTGTTGGAGGTCAATTCTGGATATATGTGCTTTTCTGTTGGTTGAAATGGCTGGAGTACCACCAAAATTATTTTTTATTATTGTAACAACATGGTTCAATGTATATTATGAGCAATATTTGGGTTTTATCAGGTAGTCAACAACACTTTATTCGATTACACACATTCCCCTGGCTCAAAATCAGCTGTAGCCCTAAGCCGTTCGCAACCGATGTAAACATCACTCAGTGAGTGTGTGTGTGTGTGACAGAGAGAGAGAGAGAGACAGAGATGTGAGTGTACATGTGTGTATGTCTGTGAGAGATACAGGGAGAATGTGTGAGAATGTTAGAGAAAAATAGATGGGTGTGACCTTTTGGGAAAAGTTGGGACATTTCTAAAATGAAATTAAAACCTGTGAGGTGTTAAATGTTTTCTTTAAACAACTGAATTTTATTTTGTAAATATAAACAAATGTAGAATTTGACTGCAATTAAAAAAAAAAGCTGGGGGATTTGGTAACAGGCAAGTGTATCTTGACTGGGTACAACAGGAGCTCCCACCAAAGTATAACTCTTTGTTGGCAAAGATGATTTTGGCTCACTACTTTTTTTTTTTACTTTTTTACCAAAATTTGTGAGATTACTGTCAAACTGTTCAAAGACATTTTAGCTTTTTTATATAAGATTTCAATATATTTCACAATCTACTATACATAATACTGTAAAAATAAATAAAGTAATGAAGAGAAAGTTCATGACCTTTCACCTTTCAGCTCTCAGATGGAATGACATGAGAAATTGTCTTGCTAGCATGATAAAATTAGCCAAATGGGCTTTGGAACACTTTGGAATTGCCTTATCATATAATGCAGTCTACTAGGCCATACATTGAGGAATACAATCTGAAACTTTATTACATAAGGAGAAAGCCACACATCAGTTTTATGTTCCGAGTTCTTCTCTAATGATCCAAAAGCCTGGCCCGCAGTTTAGACCTGTCTCCTGTGCATCATGAAGAAGAGAATCAGGCGGCAGTGACCACAGACCTTTGAGCATCTGCAATCTTGGATCAAGCAGGAATGCCACTTGCACTTTAACAGTAGGTGTCCTCCGTTCCCAAATGATTAAACAGTGTAAGTAAGTGTAAAACAGCTCCAGGGGCCTGGAGGTTGTGGGTTCGATTCCCGATCCGGGTGACTGTCTGTGAGGAGTTGGTGTGGTCTCTCTGTGTCCACGTGGGTTTCTTATGGGTGCTCCGGTTTCCTCCCACAGTCCAAAAACACACGTTGGTAGGTGGATTGGCAACTCAAAAGTGTCCATAGGTGTGAGTATGTGAGTGAATGTGTGTGTGTGTTGCCCTGTGAAGGACTGGCGCCCCCTCCAGGGTGTATTCCCTGCCTTGCGCCCAATGATTCCAGGTAGGCTCTGGACCCACCGCGACCCTGAACTGGATAAGCGCTTACAGATAATGAATGAATCAATGAATGAATGAAAGTAAGTGTAAAAGTAAGTAGTAAACACTACTCTGTCCCTGTTGGTTGCAGGCATCAAATTCTAAATGTGTTTATATTTACAAAATACAATCAAATTGTTTAGTGAAAACATCAGATATACCTTTTTGTTCTTTTTTTCAGTTAAATAAAGCTTCAAGATCACAGATTTTTTATCTTCACAGAAGGTAAATGTGTAAAACTTTTAAAAACAGAAAAATATAGAATTTTGATTAGAAATAACAGGTCACACTGGGAATCATTTCAATTTCTGTACAGAGTAGGGCATTAAACATGCCTTTATTTAAGAGCAATCTCATTATTAGTGATACACATGCATAATTGTATGAGCAGAAATGTTACCGGCAAAATCACTTTTACAACAGACTCTGTATAGATTTACTCTCATGGTCATAGATACGTGAGCAGTGCTAGTGCTTTATATAGCTACACTGTATGACAAAGCATTTGTGGATACTCCTAATTTATGATTTCTTCTGTTTGAAAAATAAAACTCTTGTGGACACCAGTGTTACCCAGTACTCATTCAATTTGTATAATCTCCTCAGAAAAGCATTGATCAATAGAATGGTAAGTAGTTGCACATCAACAAATGGTACCTGTCACTGTCACACAGCTCCAGGGTCCTGGGGTTGTGGGTTCAAGCCCCACTCCGGGTGACTATAAGGAGTATGGTGTGTTCTCCCAATGTCAATGTGGGTTTCCTCCGGGTGCTCTGGTTTCCTCCCACGGTCCAAAAACACACATTGGTAGGTGAATTGGCTTCTCAAAACTGACCATATGTGTTAGTGTGTGAGGGGATGGGCGTATGTGTGTTGCCCTTTGAAGGACTGGCGCCCCCTCCAGGGTGTGTTCCCACCAAATGTTTCCGGGTAGGCTCTGGACCCACCATGACCCTGAACTGGATAAGCGCTTACAGACAATGAATGAATGAATGGATGAATGAATGTTCTAATATCTAGTAGAAAGAATTTGAAGAAAAATATAGGCAGTTACTGCAGGAAGTGTAAGGGACAAACTCTTTATTTAGAATCTGGCGGCTGTATAAAATAAACTGACATTTATACAGTTATATTCCTATCATTTTTTATGTAGGTTTATGTCAAGAAATATTAATGTAGGAGTCATGTAGGTTTCTGAAAGCTGGCCTTCAATAAAGTGTTACCTTTTATATATTCCCAGTGTATTTTCATGAGGGTAGAAAGTGCCATAAGGGCTTGTGTTCAGACTGCGTTCACTTTAAGCTCAGGTCAATGGTTGCTTTAAATGAACATTTTGGCACCAAGCTCTGGTCAACCTCCAGCCTTGCTACACGTGCTGTGAGTCAACTGCCATTGAGCTAAATAGGTGGGCTAATCCATAGCTGTCCCTGGTTATATTTTAATCTCTGAGGTACAGAAACTGACTACAGTCTCTGATTCACCTCTGATCCCATGCTGAAGATCATGCTCTGGGTAGAGAGGGGAAGCAAAAAGGAATTAGCTGCTGCTAATCTTGTTCATTTCCATTGCACTCATCATGGTGCTCACTTTCAGACACCTCTCACTGTCTTGTTAGCTCTTAACATATAGTTGCAATTTCAATGCTAGAAATACGAAGTAGTTTATCTGTTTATCTGCATAATTCTTTCCTACACTTTACACCCTTTATCAATAGTGAGGACCCAGGGCAATGACTGAACTTGTGCTATTTAATGTGCAATTATTTGTACAATGTACAACAAAATGTGTCTTCTGCATTTAACCCATCTGCAGCAGTGAAAACACACACACACACACACACACACACACACACACACATACTAGCGCACTAGGGGCTCTGAACACACACCCAGAGCGGATTTGGGTTGTGGATCATCCAAGCACTGTGTGTGTGTGTGTGTGTGTGTGTGTGTGCATGTAGGCCCACTCTGACATGCACTGTATTACCAAAACTTGAAACTTTCTTTCAAGGCATTAATAGGTCCCCACTTTGCTGCAGTAACCATTAATACTGGCATGAGAATCTTATACAGTAGGTTTTGGAACTTTTCTTTGAAGATTTGATGGCATTCAACCACTGGTCAGGTACAGATCTAGGTTGATTAGTTTTGTATCACAAACACCTGTACAACACGCCCCAGTTTGGATCGCACTCAAGTGTCTGGGAGGACTAGCAAAGGACATGGTGACTTTAGCCTCATGTGCAGCATCCCGCTATATTTCATGGCTTTCTAAGGAAGTCCACAATGCATGCACCATTCTGTACTAAATAATATAATGACCAGGGTGTGTCATCAAAGAAACATTAAAGAAACACGTTAAGTTGAAAGACTGACATCTCTGACCCAAGTATGTTCTTCTTTGAGGAGAGTCCATTCTGGAGCAGAACTCCAGATTCCACTCACTGCCCATCCTCAGTACTGTTTTCATACCTCAGACTGCCAGGTATGAAACACAGTAGCAGATAAACACTGTGCTTCAGCCATGGAACAGAGCAAGTGAACAGAGATAATGTTGATTCTACTGGAACTGACAAGCCTCTGCATCCTTCTAAAAAGCTCTATGGCCAGAAACAGAGTAATACAAGAGTAAATACTGGCAATGCATTTGAAAGACAGAGACAGCTTAGAGCCCAGCAGGACAGATCCAGAGCTGGCTCATATTCTTCTGAAGATGTAAGCCACTTCTGAAAGTCACTTCTGAAAATCTATAAATGTACAGATGTGTATGTACGGTCTAAAGGTGTAAAGGTGTGATTTAAACAAAGTGAGGAATAACGGCAGGAAGAAAAGGTGTAACTTTGGATTTTACAAGAGGAGAGTGAAATCTTTAGCCTCACTCAGTTGCCTATTTAAGGTGGAACAGAAAATACTATTGGGAAGCTGTCAAATAACTCCAGTATTAGCCTCGTAAGCTAACACATTTAAGGTGGAATTAAATGTTGGATTCTGAATATTGCACGTAATAAACAAATGTTTGTCTCATCTAGTGAAACATTTAAGGTGGAAATGTCAAATATAAAGCTAATAAATACAGTAACATCAACAGTGGCTTGTTAATGTTTTTGCCTTTCACTAACATAGGTTTATTTTAATGAAATAAAAGATATTTTAGCTATTAATGTCCAAAGTTCCTGAAGTTGTCTCTTGCTTGTTTGTGTAGGTTCAGTGTCTTTAACCTGGCAAGCCACATGAGATTTGTATCTAGGCAGTAGTGGGGGTGGGGCTGGGGGCAGACAACTCTCCCTAGTGTTTTGAATTTGGACTGTGGTAGCTATATTAAATGCCTGCTGTCAGTATTACAGATTGCTCCTTTAAGCAAACAATTCACTGGTTATTATTACACTGGTGTCTACAAAAGTTTGGGGATATAATGTGTCTTTGAGTATGACGTATCCATAAACCGCCCTCACACGTGATAACCTATTGTGATTAAGACACAGCTGCTTACTTCATTGCCTTATAAATATTACATGGTCATTAGCTTGCAGCATTATAAAGCATCCTCCTCGTTTAGAATGTTAGTAAAAAGCCGGAGGAAGTTAACAAATATGTCCAGACCATTTAAAAACTGTTATTAAAGCCAAAAGTCTTCCTTGTTTTGTTAGTGTTCTGCAATGTCATATACTTCCTTAGGCATTGTTTGTTGACCAAAAACATGCTGTGAGGGTCTAATGAAGTACTTTTCCGTTTTATAATGAACATTTTTATATTCAAATGTGACTATTTATTCAAATGTTATTTTATTAAATATCTTTTTGACAACTCAAATACACTCCGTTTAAATCTCCAGCAACCCTGCTGTTCCTGTTACTGTCATACCAGCGATTTATAGTAGCCAATAGTAGTCCACCCAGATAATGCCTGCTCAGTAGTGGCTTTGTTGGGGTCCTGACCATTCATGAATCAAATAAAAGGGGGCTTACACATTAGGTGGAGAAAAATGAACTAAAATGAGGACCTTGTAAAATGGACAATCACTGTAAGCATACTATATTACACTTGTTTATCCAACCAAGAGCATTAGTGAGGTTAATTAGGTATTGATATTTGATGATTACTTCTGAATCACAAATGCCACTTCATCTCATCTTAAAGGTATTGGATGGTTCTCCACACACTAATGTCTTGAGGTATTTATACCAGTGTAGCTTACATTTGGCACAGGTCATGGTGAACTTTAAGCCTACATGCAGTTGTTCAGAAACGTCCCATTTCATTCATTCATTGAATGAAACCACTTATCAAATTCAGGGTTGTGGTGGAGCCGGAGCCTACCCGAAATCACTGGGCATAAGGGGGCGCCAGTCCTTCACAGGGTGACACACACTCACACCTACGGACACTTTTGAGTCGCCAATCAACCTACCAACATGTGTTTTTGTTTTTGGACTGTGGGAGGAAACCCACGCAGACACAGGGAGAACACACCAAACTCCTCACAGACAGTCACACGGAGCGGGAATCGAACCCACAACCTCCAGGTTCCTAGAGATGTGTGACTGCGACACCTACCTGCTGCACCACTGTGCCGCCCCGTCCCATTTCATTGAAGCTTCTTTATGGATTGTGTGTGCACAACAGGTGAGCCTCAGAGGCTGATTGCATTAGTTAATGGAATGTCAGCAAACCTTTTACATATAGTGTACAAGGCAGGCGTATCTGATAAAGTGGCCGGTGAATGTATACCAGTCAATATCCTGAGTTGCTTGATGGGTGACTGATAGGAATAAAAGAACACTTCTGTGGTGATTATACTGATGCTTCTTGGTCAGTAGTCCAAGCATGTAGCATGGAACATCAGTGGCCCACTGTTCGGCTACGGATGACCATTTGTAACTGGTGAATGCATGCTGTAACTTAGTTACTATGACGTGTTGACACACGCTCGCAGCTCGTTTTGCCTTTTTGGCCTGTGACGGTGAAGAAGGTTGTGTCAGCTCAGCATGACACACACTTGTTCTCAGTGTGAGCCCATTGACTCATAAAGGCCTTTGTCCTCGCCTCTACTTGATAAGCTTGCTCTTCCCTCACTCTCCCTTCTCCCTCTCTCTCCCACACACACACACACAACTCTGGCCGGCCGGTGCCATCTCTTAGCAACGGAGACCCTGGTCCCAGTGGCGCCGCCACAACCCCCTAGAGCCACGGCCGCTCCCTCGGAGCCCGACATCTCCTGGCAACATGCGACCAAGCCTTTTGCATCTAAGGCCTCTCGTCGCCTGGCAACCACGTATACCACCAGTCAAAAGTTTGGACTCAGTTGACACCTTAATAATTGTTCAATAATCGAGAAGTGTAGATTCGGATTCAGAATAATGGGAAGGTGTTGATTGATAAATACGCTAATGCTGTAATGAAATAACCTGTTTACAATAAACTACTAGAGTTTCTTGCTATTAGACCTGTATGTTTCACGTATGTCTTCCTGCTTTAGGCTAGTTATTTTAAGAATAGCCATACTGAAATCGATGTGTATGTTTATCGTTATCTAGCTTGGTTTTGTTATAAACTTTTGCATGATAGCCGTAAACTTTTCAAACACTTCATATACGGTGGCGCGTGTAGCACATCGCTGTGAGAGGCAGATGTCTCCTGTGCCCCCTTGAGGGAGGGGAAAGGAAGGGCAGGCGCCAGCCATCTGCAGGGCGCTGGTGTTTTTCAGTAGGTGTGCGACTCAGAAGGACTCTTTTCCCCCTGGCTGAGCACGACCCAGGGAAAAAGAAGTGGAGGGCAGTTTCTCTCCACCTCCGACCAAGCCAGACGTCATCCGCCACGCATGGCTCCACTAACCCCCATGGCAATCTGTCTCCTAGCAACGCCGACTGCGTGCTCCCCGGGAGGGATCCGGAAGTCCACATGCTCGCACGGTGCCGTTCTTGGAGTGCATGTCAATGCTTCCCTCTCTTTCTCCCCCCCCCACACCCTCCCCTCCTTCTCTCTCTCCCTTACCCTCTCTCTCTCTCTCTCTCTCTCTCTCTCTCTCTCTCTCTCTCTCTCTCTCTGGTCTCCTCCAACTGGCTCCCACGCAAGGATTTGGAACGGCTCTTGCACGCAGTGCCTGGGATGAAAATAACAAGGCCACAAAAATCTCCCGCTTCACAGAGCCGTCCTTTCTTCTGCGGCCGAGCGCGTCTCTCTTTCTCTCTCTCTCTCTCCCGCTCTCTCTCCGCTATGAGGGACAGCCTAACGACCTCCGACCGCTCGCCTCTCCACCTGCAAAAATCCATAAATCCATAAATCCATGTGCTCTGAACCTCGCCGTAACCCCAGATTGTCTTGATAATGGGGTCCGCTCCCTCTGCCCTTCACTGCCTCAGGAACCAGCAGCTCACTTTCTCCCTCTAACTCCTCAGTTCCCAACTTTCAGGACTCCCAGCAAATTTGAAACAATTCCTTCAGAGTGTAAGAATCATCACAAGCTGAACCACCAAAGACACATTTCCACTGACTCCGTCTGACCTTACTGTATACAGCAATATCTCAAAGTCCCACCCCTGTACGAGGCTTTAACTCAACTGGGGAACTTTGACAATTAGTCTAAACAAACCTAAACTGCTGCTACTTCTGGAGTCTATGCTGGCTCATTAAGGCTAATGTGGCACCTCTAGCTGTTCTGTGGAGGCTGTTCCCCCAGGCCTCCCTGCTTCCCTCTGTTTCTTCAGCTCTGTTGCTGTGCTGCTGCGGCGGTCCAGCGACACTGCGTTGGTGAGGAGCTCTAGCCCACCTTCCGCACATCTGAGAACCTTGGTGAAATTCTAATCCCCTGAGCAGGGTGAAGCGCAGGCCCGGCTTGCCTGACCCCTCCGGTTGCCATGGATACAGCGCACTATAAATAAAACACAGGGCTTTTTTAAGCAGTTTGGCAGGGTTGGGCGGCCTGCTTGCTGGTGGGGTTTATTTTCTCCCCCTCCCTTGCTCTCTCTCTCTCTCTCTCTCTCTCTAGCTTGCCCTCTCTTATCCTCCCTTCTGTCTACTGGCTATTTCTCAACTCCTCTCTGAACTGCCACCAAACACCCAAATTCTCTGTCCACTCCAACCCACCTCTACCAGCCCTGCCACATTTCTGAATAGAAAAAAAAAGTAGACTGTAATGGTTGATTTTCTGCCTTTCCTTCCTTTTACTATTTACTGAGCAAAAACCTAGTGGAACACATTAGAGAGTAAGAGTGATAGAGGTGGAGGGAGAGCAAGATAGAGGCAAAAAAAAGAGAGGGAGGGGGAACAAAGAGCAGCCACTTGGACTGGCCCTCACTCACAGAGGAAGCCAAGTTGTTTTGTGGGCGCCGTTTTTGGGAGCGTTTAAATCTGTCGAGTGTAAACAGACGGAGCTGTCCTAACGGAGGCCCGTTAAAGAAAGAAAGAGAGAGAGAGAGAGAGAGAGAGAGAGAGAGAGAGAGAGAGGGAAAAAAACACGGCAGGCCCATTTTCTTCAAAGTGGCGGCGGAGAGGCGTTGAGAGACGAGGGAGGCTGCGTGTTTGTGCACTGAATCAGGGCTGCGCTGCAGATTTTTGTCTGGCGAGGCGAATCTCGGGAGGCTAGAAAATAATTTGGTCACGGCTGTGGGAGGTTGCTGGGGTGGGGGGTGAGGGGGGCTGAGGGGGGGACTGGAGGAGGCAGGGTTTCGGCCGTCTCGCTGTGGTGAGAACACGCTTGACACTTCATTCCTTTCCAGTTAATGCGGCACGGACTGCGGGTGGTTAACCCTCCACTTCCCTGAAAGCCAGAGAGTTGTTGTGTTACAAAGTAAAGTTTTTTGGGGGTGGGGTGGGGGGCATAGGGGCATTCTACCCCACCTTAGCTCGAGTGACCAGGTAAGTTTTCACTTCTGGAATGTACACAGGTCTGTCAAATGGTGCAAATGTCAACAACACCATGGCTTGGAAAACAAGTGCTGTGTAAATACCTCTTTGCTGGAATAGTCCGTGGGAGGTAAAGTTAACTGCTTAAAACCTAAAAGCCCCATCGGAACTGCTAATATGTTTTCTGACACAATGTAACTATATATTTGTGAAACAGAAGAAAAATACAGACAATAGGCAGCTGTGACATAAAGGTTAGTGAACCAGACCTGAGACGGGAAGTTTGCTGGTTCAATCCTCTTGACCGGCAAGAAAATTACAGGCAGGGGAGTGGAGGAACTATGTGGCCCCCCTCCCTCAATCCACAGCTGAGATGCCCTTGAGCAAGGCACCTAACTCCCAAACACTCCCTGGATGCAGAGGGTGGTTGTACATTTCTCTGTCTTTATGTGGTTGTGTGTGTGTGTGTGTGTGTCTGTTTTTACAGCCATGGATGGGTTAAATGCAGAGGTCAAATTTCATTGGATGGTTGTACAATGACAATAAAACCTGAATTTAATTATGGTAGCCTTTACTGTATTTAGCAGCGAGAAATAATTGTTAAAAATAACAACATGATATAAATGGTCATAAAGCACATTGGAGATCCCATATCACGGCACTGTAATACTGCAAAGAAAAACTATGGCAATGTGCAATGTAGAGAATGGGCATTATATTAACAATGAAACAAAGTGAACAATTTTTGAAATGACTGCACCCTAGTCATTACATTTTTTCATATAAATATTGTTGAATTATCGCTTACCTCAAATATGTTATCTTTTATAGATATTGTGATGCCAACCTTGAAATAATATACTGTACCTAGAGTTTAAAGAGTTCTTGAAAGCAGAGTAGAGTAGATTATAGTGTAGTACAGTAGAGTAGAGTATGAAATAGCAGGGGCAGCATGGTGGTGCAGCGGGTAGAGTTATGGGTTCGAGCCCTGCTCCAGGTAACTGTCTGTGCGGAGTTTTGTGTGTTCTCCCCTTGTCCACTTGGGATTCCTCCAGGTGCTCCGGCTTCCTCCCATGGTCCAAAAACACACGCTGGTAGGTGGATTGGCGAGATTCTCCATAGGTGTGAGTGTGTGTTGCAGTGCTGCTCCCAAAGCCCGGATAGAAAAAGGGCGGGTTGCGATAGGAAGGGCATCCGGCTTAAAAACAGCACCAGATCGATGGTGCAGACGATGAAGAAGAAGAAGAAGAAGAAGAAGAAGAGTATTGTAGTAGTATAGTAGCGCAGAGCAGAGTTCAATAAAATCATGCAGCATTGTAGTGTATCTATACAGTGCAGTACAGTATAATAGATTAGAGTGCAGTGATGTACTCTAAAGTACTCTGAAGCACAGTACACATTAGAATAGTATAGAATAAATGAATGTGTAAAAGGGTGTAGATTAGATTACAGTAAAGTATAATATGGCACAGTGTAGGGTAGACTGTAGTAGAGTGGAATGTGGAAGAGTATAGTACAGTTTTGTTACAACAGAGTACTTGTGGTAGTGTACATTAAAGTCCAATAGACTAGATTGGAGTTTTGTAGTGTGAAGTACAGTACTGAGGAACAGCAGTGTACAGTTGTACAGTAATGCAGAGCAGTGTACAGTATGGTAGAGCAGTATAGAAGAGTAGGGTTAAGTAAATTAGTGTGTAAAAGAGTGTAGTAAAGTATAAAACAGAAGAGCAGAAACGTAGATGACAGTACAGCAGAGTATATCAAAGTGTAGTGTAAAATACAGTACAGTAGATTAAAGTTAATAGAGCAGAGAGTACAGTACAGTAGTGTAGGAGAGTAGTAGTACAGAACAGTAGTATAGAGTACAGCAGCATAGAGCAATGCAGAGTAGAGCAGTGTACAGCAGCATACATTTTAGTACAGTACAGCACTATTTTATAATGTAGTACTGTAGTACAGAGTACAGTAAAATAGTGTAGTAGTGTAGAGTACAGTAGAGTACAACACTATTTTATAATGTAGTACAGATTACAGTAAAATAGTGTAGTAGTGTAGAGTACAACACTATTTTATAATGTAGTACTGTAGTACAGAGTACAGTAAAATAGTGTAGTAGTGTAGAGTACAGTAGAGTACAACACTATTTTATAATGTAGTACAGATTACAGTAAAATAGTGTAGTAGTGTAGAGTACAGTAGAGTACAACACTATTTTATAATGTAGTACTGTAGTACAGAGTACAGTAAAATAGTGTAGTAGTGTAGAGTACAGTAGAGTACAACACGGTGCATTAGAGTAGTGTGGTGAGTAGTGTAGTGTGGAACAGAGTAGTGCATATCTTTTCGGTCTCCACTTCTGCAGGACTAGCCCTACTTGTCTAAAATGGTCATCACATGGCTACATAAATAATTTATTGAGGGCCTTCAGTCTACTCGGGTCAAGTGTGCAGCAGTCATGTGAACTTTCCTCCACAAGATCAAGGCGGAAAGTCAGTGTCCATTGCCCTCGTCCAAGCAGCATGTCACACACCCCCCCCCCCCCCCCCCAACACTCCCCCACCCTTTCCTTGACCAGCTACGTTTTCTTGTCACATGACCGGGGCAGAGAGAACAATAGCTCGCTCTACTTTCCCCCAACCCAGCCACAACGCTCCTGCTGCAGGTGGACACTCTGGCGCACGCACCGGCCATCAACCCAGATTTTGTGGTGTGTGTGTGTGTTTGGCTGGTGAGCAGGGAGTTAATGCGGCAGGGCTGTGGCAGTCGTCCTGCCCCTCAGCCAGATTAATCATGCAGGAGAGACGCAGCAGGCCCCGCTGCCTCCGCCTGGGGGCCTAGCCGGGCCCGCATGTTTCCCCTATCACATGGCCCAGACCCTCGCTCTCTCCTCTCCCTCACTCGTTCCCTCTCTCTTTTTTTTCTCTCTCCCTCTCTCTATCCTCTTCCTCCACATAGTCCTCCAGGGAGGCGAAAAGGGGGGGGTAGAGGGATTGAATGGGGGGTGCCTCAGAACGTTTCTTCCTTTCCGCTCTTTCTCTCCTTTCTTTTTTCTTCCCTTTTTTTCTCCCCCTGTCTGTGGGCGTTGGGAGATAGAGGCGAGGCAGAGGAAAACAGAGGCGTCCGTCTCTCTCCCTCTGTGCGCCGGCAAACAACAACGGCCCCTTTTTATCTCTCATCGGAGGGCCCCGTCGGCACTGGCCAGGCTGAGAGGAGGAGGAGGAGGAGGAGGAGGGAGGAAGGGGAGGGAGTGGAGGGAAGAGGGGGGATGAAACGAGGAGGGGGGCTGCCAAGGGCCCTCCTGCACTCTCGCCTGGAAACGGCTCGCCAACGTCTCTGTGCGTCAGAGAACAGCCGCTGCCATTGTTGCTCTCCCAGGCGCAGGACCGGGATCCAATTCCCTATTTGAGCGTGCATGTGTGACTCTCTCTCTTTCTCTCTCTCTCTCTCTCTGTGTGTGTGTGTGTGTGTGTGTGTGTGGAATGGAGATGGCACCCCGAAGGATTGTGCGGATGATCGGGAGTTGGTACAAATTAGTTTCGACTTAATCTTGCAGATCTTTCCACAGCATGCTCCAGTGTCAGCAGGTAGCAAGTTTCTACACAGATGACCACTACAGACGAATGGTCAAACAGACAAGCTTAACCTCTTGATCTGTAAGGTGATTAGTTTATTAGAATTAAGACTCCCTGACATTTGTACACGCTTAAAATAGGTAATATGTAACCTCAAAACCATTATGAATTATTTGTTGTTTTGAGGGAAGAACTGAAATGTAGGCCCTACGAAGGTCCTTAAAAAAGTCGAATATAGGCAAGAGGCCTTTTTAATGAAGTACTTTATAAGTGATAACTACCAACATAGTTTTATGGCTGTTCTAGATTGTGCCAAGGCATTGGAAATGATTTGACATACACTGCCTTGAGGGCTGCGTATGTCTGAATGACGGTCCATGGGCCAATGGACACTCTTGTTCTGAAATGGAGATTCCTGATTGGCTGGCTGATGGGCTGTATGCATTTCTGGTTTAAGTTGTGGGTTCAAGTCTGTGAGGAGCTTGGTGTTCTCTTTGTGTCTGCGTGGGTTTCCTCCGGGTGCTCCAGTTTCCTCCCACGGTCCAAAAACACAAAAGTGTCCATAGGTGTAACTGTGTGAGTGTGTGTCGCCCTGTGAAGGAATGGAAATGGAAAATGAAGTTACTGATAGCTGAGACATTTGTATTTGTGTAAGTTGGTAGTGGCATTCACATGGAAGTCCTCATAGTCTTCATGTGCCATTGTCTGACTCTCCTCTGGATTGATCCAGAACAAAACTCTGTGTTAAAAAAGCCTTTCTGTTGTAGTATGTGCAGAATGAGGACTGTCACTGTCTTGCTGAAACAACCATAGACTTCCTGGAATAAGATATGACCTTGATCACAGCATCTGTCCCTTTACAATACCAATACATACCTCTAGATCAATGGTACATTTACACACAGGCAAACCACCCATGCTGTGGGCATTGATGCTCTCCAATGCTATAACTTTGGCACTGAGAACTCTTTGTCCCTGCCCCAATTAAACTTCTTTTGGACCCTTAGAGATAAACTCAGGCCCGAGAACTCAGGCCTAAAGAACACAATGGCATTTCTGGAAAAGAATTTCTCGTATGACCGTCTCCTTTTGAGTTGTTTCTTGATGCAGTCGCAGATTGTGTTAAGTAACAACATTTTTCTAAAGCTCTCCTGAACCAATGTGGCTATATTTATCACAGTTGCATGACAGTTCCTAATTCGGTGTCGTGTGAGGGCTTACACATTCAACAGTGGCGTTCAGCCTTGCTCTGTATGGACTGAGATTTCAGGAATAGTTTCTCAGTATTATTTACCATCGATGGTGAAAGACCTCAATTCTTTACAAGCGACAATTCTCTCATAAAGTTTGACACAAAGTGGTGAGACCTGAGCCATCCTTGCCTGCAAAGACTGAGCCTCCGTTTCAAAATTGAGTAAATTCTATGAAAATCTCTCTCTAATTTTGCCCCTTTCACACATTTTTGGAGCGTGTTCAAGGCATCAAATGCATACTTGTTCTTTGTTTAAGAAGTTAACGGTGAACATTAGTCATGTTATAAGACACTAGTGACGTTATAAAAACACATACACTAGTCACATTGTAAAAAAACTCATATATTCATTAGTATCTCAGAAGCCTAATGAATTCACTGTTTATTGGTCCTCCCATTTATTAACCTACAGTCTTTCTTTTCTCTTTCTCGTCCTGTGTTTATGGTTACAACGAGCAGGGGGCAGCCAAGAGCACACAATAACAAAAGTTTTAATGTCCCCTGCCGAGCCTTCCACATGATGTAGCCTCTATCTCAGGAAATAAATCGTGTGTGATCATATTTTGTTTAGATACTATATGAAGTCACTACATCTGGTACGGAGTGGTAATGAACAGGACACGTCTAAATTATTTCCTTTATAGTGGATAAGGAATCACACTCAGTTGATGTCTGAACACCCCAGGCGTGAACAGCTATGAAAAAAAGGAAATACTCCACAGTTCCACACCCCTACACACTCCACATGCAGATTTGCTAAAATATGAGTGGCCATTAAAGTGCTTATTAAGCCCATAAAAATATCACAAACACATGCATTAATAGGAGTATCTCTCTCTTCACACAAAACACTTCAACATTATTGTAACAAAATTACTTTGACTCACCAAGGTTGATAATAAATAAGCACAGATGAAACAGAACCATATATCTCCCATAAAAGATACAGTTAAATAGGGTGGCACACTGGTGCTGCAGGTAGTGTCACTTGTACAGAGCTCTAGGGGAACTGGGGGTCAAGGTTTGTGAGGCGTTTGAGGTGTTCTTCTGGTGCTTGTGTTGGTTGGCTATGAAAACTGGGTGATGCGTGAGATGCTCTTTCATGGACTGGCTCCATGTCCAGAGTGGGTTTGCTCCTTACATCCAAAGACTTGGATAAGCTCTGGACCCACCATGACCCTGATGGAGTTGAAGCGGCAACACTAAACTTCTGAACCCGGAATCATCACCCAGGAACACACCCTGGAGGGGGCGCCAGTCCTTCAAAGGGCAACACACACATTCACTCATAGCTATGGACACTTTTGACTCATCAATCCACCTACCAACGTGTGTTTTTGGACTGTGGGAGGAAACCCACACCGACATGGAGAGAACACACCAAACTCCTCACTGACGGTCACCCAGAGACTTGAACCCAGGACCTCCAGGTCCCTGGAGCTGTGTGGCTGTGACACTACCTGCTGGACCACAGTGCCGTCCTCACTAGCGTAATGATTGAGTGAATATATACATATATGTTCACTATGAATAATACTACTTCCAATATTACTCTATGAATAATAATTCAGTCCTTGTTTTGACTTTCTTAGCCAAAATCTCAAGTAATTATTCCACATTCAAGTTATGTGATTGTCCATTTGCAACTAGACACCAGTGCAAATCACCAGTAGACTATCGGAAATTAGTGACTTTTTTAGTAAATCCCCAATTTATTCCTATCGGATGTACTTGTTAAAAACTGGATTTGGAGTCATGAAAGAATTGGATCATTTTATTGCTGTGTGTGATGGTTCCTGACACAGACAAAGTCCCACACTCATCCTCACATGTGCCTCAAATCACTAAAGTCATCATTCCATACAGCGATATCATACACAGCATCTACCTCAATGGTGCGACGTGACATAGAGCAAAAGTAAGTGCAATCAAATATTATACTTTAAAAAAACACTTTAAGAAAAACACCCTCAGAAATGACTGGCCTCTGACTCGACAGTGATATAATCACAAAGTCACAAAGATGGCAGCCTTTTCTCATCAAAGTTGAATAGAGGTTTTGTGTATTGAGACAAGACCATGAAGATCTGAATAAAACTATACACAAAATAAATACAACCCTTGGTCTTTTTTCGGTTCGTTTTTGGTGTCACAATGAACACTTTCATAGAGATTCAGTAAAAGCCACCTTGAAATGGCACTAAAGCAGTAAACGATTCTCTAAACTTTGGCCCAAAGCAGAACCTGTCATCGGTTATCAGGCTATAAGGCAGCAACGAGAGAGTACAGAAGAGGGGCTAGGACTTTGGGTCGTTGGTGGATTTGCTAATTAAACTGTACCCCTTTTAGAACCCACTGCATTTAGAATCTCAGAATCTCTTCCAGAACCCTACAATAAACTTGTTTTAACAGCACAAGGACTATTTGAACAATTCTGAAAAGTTGTTGATCGACCCTTGTGTGAGTACAGTACTGTAATGAAGGGCCTTTTCGGGACAGTATCAAGTAATACAGAAACTGTGCTCTCATATCTCCGGTCTTCCTGATGTGTCTGGAGCACAAAACACACAATGGCATTCTCTGACGCATTAAGAAAGACTATGCTGGTTTGTCAGAGCCTGAAATGAAAAAGATCTATATGTGTTGAAGAGCAAATGATTTACTATCCTTAAAATTTCATAGGTGTGTTTGATATAGAATCATGGTACAAACACCATGCATCCCCTCCACGCAGCTGAAGGAACACAAACTACACCAGTAAGTCCCTCTGGATAAGAACATAAGACAAATGCTGTAAATTTGAGCATGCAAAATCTAAAAACTAGAGCGGTTCCTACAAAAACAACACAAAGAGACTTGTTCTACAAAACTGAAAGGACAGGTCAGTGGTCTATTTGTATTCTGAACTGGAGATGCACCAGTCAATAGCCACTAATCTGAGGAAATATATGAGCAATGTACCATTGCTCTGTTTACATTATTGTTTATAAAATACGGAATCTTATAATGAACCTTATGTATCGGCTTATTACTGAGAAAGAGCATTGGTAAACGTTCCAAAAGCAATTACTGGTCAGGGTAAAAGTCTTCCTGAATAGCCTTACACATTGAATTGCATTGTTGCACTGTAAACCAAATGGCCTTAAATGGGAAACTCTCTCAGAATATATTTTTATAACAAATATGAAGGACATTCAAAAATGTCGGTAAGAATGTTTTTTTCCTCTCAGTGACAAACTATATTGTCAAATAATGTGACTAAGCTTTCTGTGGCACACCCCTTTGAACACTTGGCAAAGATTTGTATTGGAAATAACTAAAGAAGTGTAACAAGCAATGGGTACAGATTTATCTAATAAAGTGAATGAAAAAAGAAAGAAAAGAAAAGGAGTGAAGCTTCTACCATTCTGAGAGAAGTCAAAACTTCAAATGAAAAAAGGACCTGTAACAGTTACAAAACACTGTGCTTTATGTTTCATGCTAACGGAGAGAACAGTAAGCACAAACATAAAATATGACAACATCAAAATGAAAACAGACAGCTAGACCCCCACAAACTGTGTGTTTAATGAATTAAAACGTTCCTGAGGCTGAGACTTCACCTCTCACCCAAGAGAGGCAGCTGTGGACCATGTGTCCAGTAGTGTCCACCAAGGCCTCGCTGGGGTTCAGGTGAGGCAGGTGGGTGTTGGCTCCAGCCTGATTACCTGAGGGAGGGAGAGGGCCGCAGGTGACTGGGCTTGCTTGGAATCGGTGGTTTGTTGGCCCTAGATGGAGTGTGTGAAGGGGCGGAGTCAGCAGACACACTGAAGGTTTTCATCAGCTCGGCCACACGACCACGACCCAAACAGCTGCCCCCTTCCTCCGAGTCTGTCTCCGTGGAGAGAGATCGTTTAGAGGCGGCCATCACCCGAAAATCTTTTCCTAAAGGGTGGACAGAGAACAGAAAATGACATTAAGAGTTGGGATAGCACGGTGGGTAACACCGCTGCCCTCAACATGGCAGACAGATCTGATTATCGGCTTTGGCAGGAACACCATGCTAAACCAGTAAGAGTCCTTGGGCAAGACTCTTAACACTGCATACAAGTCTGCCAAAAACTTTAAAAGTAAATGTGTACATTTTTATCTAAGATAATAATCAATAGAAAGTTGTGAATAAATTGTCAAATTCAAAGAAGGCATCCACATAATGGATGAACGTTTTGAATCAGAGAAAATGAAAACCACATTAGGGAACTGGAATCACGTTGCTTTTGTCAGCAGACACACCATGTCCAAACGTTTCAAGACTCCTGCTCTTCCAGTGCTTCTTCTGAAATCAAGGGCTTCAATAGGGAGTTTGTTTGCACTTCTGAGAAAGCTTTACACTAGATAATACAAGCTATGAGGATTTGATTGAAGAAGGCTTTGAGAGCTTCGGGCGAGCTGTGATTAGTGACTTGCTCTGGATCACACATACCATGAGTGGGATTCCTTTGTACTTTCATAATGGTAAAGGTCTGTAAGGGTTTTAGAGAATAAGGTGAAAGCATATGTTTATTAAACAAATAGAATAGTGATATTACTTTTCCAGAAAGCAAGAAGTACTCCAGTTCTGGTTTGACAGCTAAAAGCTTTTTGTATGTTTTTGAGGAGTACAGAATCCAGAATAGTGATTCACTTTAGAATCACTGCACAATGAAACCCATTCTGCATGGTTTAACATTCCTGAATGGCAGTCACTGTTTTGTAGAGAACTACAAATGCAAATGAATGTTGTTCTGAAGACCAAAGTAGATGCAACATGTTACAAGACTCATTGATAATGTGTAGATATCCAGTATAGAACATGGTAATATCAGGTATGTAGAGTACGCTGTCAGAAACATGCACAGTGTAGTAATACTCTCAGATACAACAGTGGTCTTTAGCTGTGCGCCTTAAAGGCAATGTTTTATAAAATTCAGAAGATGTTTCCATAACATTTGCTGGCTATGCTAGGCTTTCTCTCTCTGTCACTCTCTCTGTTCATGGCAGAGACAACAGAGAGAACTCCAAACGCTGAAATGCACAAACCGAAATAAGGATATTGCTCTATTCCTGCCCCAAAGGTGGGTCATATTGACTTATTTTTGCTGTTTTGGATTACTTAATATCGCCCTGGTGCCCCCTCCAGGGTGTGTTCCTGCAGGATTCAGTGTATTGAGTGAATCTGGGTAAGCTATGGACCCCCCATGACCCTGAACTGGATCAGTGGTCACAGACAATGAATAAATGAATGAAGAAGAATGGAGAACTTAAGGCGGACATGTGTCCAAACTTCATTACCTGCATTAGCATTAACAAAATGGCTACAAATGTGTTACAATGTGGCAATAAAAAAGAGAACAGAAACTTACAGAGAAGGTAAACTTCAGCCACATACAAGCAACAGTCGTTATTCTCCTTCAAATACACCACTGCACGTTAAAATACACTGAGCTTCTGAGTGTAAACAAACCTTCCCCACAATCATTGACATTCCCTTTAAAGGTTAACATTGACTTGAACTAATGAAAAGAGCACATCTGTAACTTTTCATAATATGGTTTAAAGTGGAAAATATGAATTAACATACTGTAGTTTATATGGGGTTTCTGTCAAACACAATTTACTCAGGATATACCCTTGAAGGCATCATCCTACACTTTCCTGTAGGTCATCATTCAGAATCCTACATAATACACATATATGCCTTTCATGACAACTGCCATAAATCCACATACAAACAAACAGCAGCTATCATAACACTCTACAGAGGATCTTACTAAAGCAGTGTGGAATAAGCCTTTATAGACGTTTATGAAGGTTTAGATAGCCTTAGGAACCTTGACCTAAAGACCTCTGACTATCTTAACTAATATGCATCTTACATATATATATATATTTAATGACTTTTTCTTTTTATTCTTGATTTTCCTATTCAATAAAATGTATGTTTTTACTCATGTGTGTGTGTGTGTGTGTATATGTTCACTGACTGGTAAACATATTCAGATGCTTTTGCAGCACTGTAACTTTATGACTGTGCTAATCCTACTTGAGTTTATCTAAGTTGAGAAAGAGAGAGAGAGAGAACGAGAGTAGGAGACAGAGAAAATAAAAAGGAGAACCAGGGACTGGGTGAAGCAACAGTAATACGAAGTGATGAGTGGGATATTGGCCAGGCCTTTAGCAAAAGTGGGACATTTTTACTGATAGCATTATGACACTTCTCATTATGGCTCAGTAACACAGGCCGTGAATCTATTCTTCTCTCTGTTCTCCCTTCCACCCTTGCTCTTCTCTAGCTTTCTCCTTTTCACTGTTCCCTCCTCGGTCTCGTTCCCTCTCTTCCTTTCTTTCCTCTCCCTCTCTCTCTCTCTCTCTTTCTCTCTGTCCCTGGCTCTTTCTTCCTGGGCTGCAGACTGCCAGACCGGAGGTCGTCGGCGAAGGAAGTGGAGCAGGGACGCAGCTGGGTATAGTTGGTGTGTGTGTGTGTGTGTGTGTGTGTGTGTGTGTGTGTGTGTAATTGAGGGACGGAGGGATGGAAGATGAGGAAAGGAGGGCCGCAGGGATGGCGGTGGAGAGCAGACAGACGCTGCTCAGACACCAGAAGGCTTGAGGAACCGCGTATTTTTAGCCCCGTCCCCGGGGGACACAGATGTGTGAGCTCTCCCTCTCCCTCTCTGTCTCTCTCTCTCTCCCTCTCTCTCTCTCTCTTCTCTCTCTCTCTCTCTCACACACACACACATACTTACCCCTTCTCGCTTTCACGCACAAACTCCGACACGCTTATTTTTTTCCACACAAACTCTGCCTCTCCCATACACAGCCTAACAGGCACACACACACACACACACACACACACAGCACGCTGTTTCCGATGAACGTAGTGTCCCAATATTCCCCACTGTGAGTCACGAGCCAGAGCGGCCAGCGGCAGAGCTATGAACTGCAGGGTCCATCTCTCTCACACACAGACACATAAGTACATAAGTTTATATATATATATATATGTGTGTGTGTGTGTGTGTGTGTGTGTGTGTGTGTGTGCATGAGATAATCTGTTGTTCTGGTGTGTTACATGGTGTGTTAATGGATCAGTCACAGCAATGCTGCTAGAGTTTTAAGTGTCCAATCTATGTCCACTTTGTTAGACAAACCTACCTAGTTGGTCTATCTAGTAGATTAGACTATGGTAAGACTATGGTATGGTAAGAGACTCTCATCTGCTCATCTGTCCTACATCAATAATCACTAGACCCCACCCACAAGATATTTTTTGGATGTTTCTGATTGGTGGACTATTCTTAGTCCACCAGTAACACTGAGGGCTTTAAAAACTCGAACAGCACTGCTGTGTCTGATCCACACGTACCAGCACTCATACTGTATCCACCATCCTAATCAGACTTTCTCTGTAGTGGTCCACTGGGGTCCTAACCATTGAAGATCAAGATGAAAGGGGGCAAAAAAATGTACGCATAGCAACAGATGGTCCAGGGTCTGTAATTGCAGAACTAAAAAAGTGCTCTCTATGGTCAGTGGAACCGAGAGAATGGACAGTGATTGCAGAACGAAGGTGGTCATAAGGTTGTGGCTGGTCAGTGATTAACGTTTCAGCTGTAAACCATGCATTGTTATTATTCCTTACAATAAGAGAACATCTTTGTCCTAAGAATGCAATGAAAAGAAACACTCACAGACTCACTCACACACTGCCTCTGTAGCCAATCAGGGGAAGGACCTAAAGCGACCCTCTCCACCATGTTTGTTTTCTTCTCTTTCCTCCTCTCGCTCTCCCCCCCCCACCCCAGTCCCTGACCTGTGGTTCCTGTGTTAATGTCCTCTCTCTGCACTGCGTGGGCCTGCTGCCTCTGATTGTCTCCCTGTGTTGTGTGGTCGCCACGGAAACCCTGGACAGGCTCCAGCGACCTAGGCGGGCACACACACACGCACACACACACTTACGCACGGTCACAGTCGTAGTCCAAAGCTGTTTGATCCACCACGTTCTCCACGCCCCACTAATAGCCTGTGCTGCACACCCTACAAACACATCCCATATGTGTGAGAGAGTGTGAGTGTGAGTGTGTTCGTGTGTGTGTGTGTGTGTGTGTGTGTGCGCGTTTGGACGTGTTAGGGTCCTGCATGCCACTCCCCCCTGTTAGCTGACACCAGCATAAAGCCTCACACCTCTACTCTCTCTCCATGCTGCCACTTGCCCCAGCGTGGCGTTTTCCATCCTTCCAGAACTGCCTGCTTCCTTTAGCCACAGCTCTTTCTCTCTTGCTCTCTCTCTCTCTCACACACACAAAACCTGATCTGTGAGACGCTGTGGAACCTGAGACACACACAAATACACACAGCCCTTCCACAACCTTGCAATCAGTTGTGACAAAGCCTGGAAACACCTGATCACCACACAGCAAACCTCAACCCTCTTTCTCACTCTCTCTCCCCCCTCTCATTCTTTGTCTTCCTTTTTTCTGTCCCTCACTTTCCTATCTGACTTTTTCTCCCTCACCTACTCTCTCGCTCTCTTACTCACCTACTCGACCCCCACGACCCAGATCAATTCAGCCAGGGGAATGTAAGCTTATGAGCAGAACTGTATCTAACCCCCCTGCCCCCCAACCTCTACCCACCTGTCAATAATCAGTGTGCGTACATCCTATAAGTGTGCGTTTCTAACATGCCCAAACACACTAGCATACACACACACACACACACACACACACACACACACACACACACACACACACACGGAGTCAGAGACATGAAAGGACTGGACTGACATCCTCAACAGCATAAAAAGGGTGCTATCTCTTTAAAAGCCCCCACCTCTGAGGGAAGTGGGGGGGGCAGAAGTGGGGCAGAGGGCAGAATTCCGGAGCGGAGCGGCGCGTCTGTGCTGAGCCTGGCCGAGGGGGGGTCACCACTGCCAGAGGGAGAGAGAGAGGGTGATAGAGAGAGAGAGGGAGAGAGAGAGAGAGAGAGAGAGAGAGAGAGAGAGAGAGAGAGAGAGTAAATGAGGGGAGAGACGGAGAGAACGAGAGAGGACTGGGATAGAGAATGAGAGAGAGGAAGGAAGAAAGTGAAAGAGAGACAGAGAGAGAGAGAGAGAGAGAGAGAGGGAGAGAGAGGTGTTAGTTAACAAGTGAGAGAGAGGGTAGAGAAAGAAGTGTGTGTGTGTGTTGGAAGAGAGACAGAGAGAGAGAGAGAGAGAGAGAGAGAGAGAGAGAGAGAGAGAGTGAGAGAGAGAGAGAGAGAGAGAGAGAGAGAGTGAGAGAGAGAGAGAGAGAGAGAGAGAGAGAGGGTTTAGTAGAGGCTGGAGGCTCTGTCACTTATCAGCTCCGGCCGAGCGTCGCCCAGGGCCAGAGTCGGGAAGCAGCACAGGAATGTGTGTCCTTCCCTCTGAAGGTGAAGAGAGGAGAAGCCACACACACACACACACACACACACACACAAACTCTCACAAACACACAAACTCGCTTACACATACGCATGCATGCACGCATAGACGAAGCCAGCAGCTGCGGGAGACTGTTACACTCACACGCATTTGTGCACCCACAGGAACACACACACATACACTTTGCCAAACTCTCAGGCTGTCAACCTCACAAACATAGTTAAATTGCTCACACTCACTCCTCTATTTCTCAATGTCTCGCACACCCTCATTAAAGGGCCCATGATACTGAAAACAATAATGTTTGTATTTGTTTGTTTTTGTTTAATATAGTTTAATACAGTATGTAAATATTATGTTCAAAACATGATGCTCACTTCCCATCTGCTCAGGCCTTATGGAAACTAATCAGTATTGAGTTAAATATTATTGTGATGTCACTATTATCAGTGCATTTACATATACTCACCTGTTCAGCCTATAGCAGCTTAGCCCCACCCCCTTGAGGAGAAGTCCTAGTGTAAAAGACCCTGGGTGGTCCCTGGCCTGTTATTTCCAGTCACTTTTTTAAATGGGGACTATAAAACTGAAACTGAAACCATAGTGAGTTTTAAAGAACACATTTGTCATTAGATGTTTATAGAATAACAAAACAACAATATAAAAAGTGCTGTTTTAGATGGGGATGGGGAGGGTTTTTCCTGCTTGTGGTATATCCAGTAAGCTGATTGGCCCTTCTTGTTAAAAGATGGGTTTTTCCCTCTAAACAGGCACCATGTTGAACAGTAAAAGCTTTTTTTGGTACACAGAAATCACACATGTCTGGGACATCGGGGCCAAAAAAGCTAAGAAAGAAATATATAGGATACAGGGCCCTCTAAAATACAGAAACACATACATAGGTACCCACCCATAAATATTACCCAAATCCATATGCACTGAGGATTTTAACTGATACACATTTCAGAGAGACAGACTCACACACATACTTTATAAACATAAAGTATAACTGCAAATGTTTAAAGAGAGATCTATCTGATTTGTGAAAGAATGCATAGAAAAATTGCTCAGCTCTGTTACCTGAAGCTGGTAGTGGGGAATGAATGGCTTTAATACCTGCAGTGTATCTACATGTCCAGCAGGGGGCCAAAAAGAAAAGAAAAAAAAAACAAAGTGTGTGTAATGCCTAAAATATAAACACTAGATGGTGCTGCAGCAGTCCACTCAGTCTTTTGCAGTGGAAGACAATGTTCAGCTGAGGGCTGATGCTGAGCTTTATCTTGTACAGAAAATCTTTGGAGAAACTTCTGATGCTAAATTAAAATCACGAAACAAAACACTGGTAATTCAGTCAGATGTTGGCTATCTGTCCTTAATCTTATATGTAACTGAAATAAGATAAAACCGTTCAAATGAAATACCACGGAAAAGGGTCAGAGACAGAAATACACCAGAAGAGTCAGTCCCATAATAAACATTTCTTTCAGAGAAACAAAATGGCGTTTGTTTGTTTTTTCTTTGTTGTTTTCTCTAACAAGTGTGGTCTGAAAAAAACCCAGCCAGGTCATAAAGGTTCCAGGCTTAAACTGTTAAGCTTGTGGGGAAAAATCAGAATACAGGAGATGAGCTTACCCAGTCTAAGAGGATGGGTAATTACCAATAAAAAAATAATTACCAAAGATGATAACAATGACTAATTAGACTTAAGTAAATAAGAAATGGAACCACTAGGAGATTAAGAAGTGAGTGAACAAGAGAAAGAATGAAACCAACGCAGAATAACGAATGATAACAGAGGGACATGTAAAAGGTGCACGTTATAGTCTGGACAGTGAGTCAACCAGTGGGTCATTATATACACTTGTTTGCAAACAGTCCTTCCATTAGTGTATAAATTATTCATGAGATGAAACCAGTTGCACTGTTAAATACAAGTTGTGAGGTATGGTGCTGACATGCCAGTCACAGAAGGTTAAGCAGAAGGTAGTGTCGCAGTCACACAGCTCCAGGGATCTGGAGGTTGTGGGTTCGATTCCCGCTCCGGGTGACTGAGGAGTTGGTGTGTTCTCCCCGTGTCTGTGTGGGTTTCCTCCGGGTGCTCCGGTTTCCTCCCACAGTCCAAAAACACACATTGGTAGGTGGATTGACAAGTCAAAAGTGTCCGTAGGTGTGAGTGTGTGTGTGTGTGTGTGTGTGTGTGTGTGTGTGTGTGTGTGTGTGTGTGTTGCCCTGTGAAGGACTGGCGCCCCCTCCAGGGTGTATTCCCGCCTTGTGCCCAATGATTCCAGGTAGGCTCTGGACCCCCCGCGACCCTGAACTGGATAAGTGGTTACTGATAATGAATGAATGAATGAATGCTTTCTCTGTCTGAGCAAATACACATTAACTGCTCAGTGCTTGATTTAATATTATTTTTAATTTAATTACATTTCTGGGGCCTGTAAGTTTTCACTGAAGACTGGAATATGCGGATTATCTGTGGTAAGATTAATGATGACTATCAAACTAAACATTAAAACTGAATAGTTGTGTAATGAGCAAACCCTAGTTTGGCCAACCACCCACACACAGAGACACATAGTTCTCTCCTCTGAGGCTCAGGAGGCTGATGTGGGCGGAGCCTGCTCATTATTGACAGCAGACGGGAACCAGTGAGATGCCGTCATCCAACACCATCTATAGACTATGATATATATGAACAAAACTGAGAACACACACACACACACTCAATCTAATCTGGAGTATTAGCTCCTCACCTCTGTTAGTGTGAGGTTCTGGAGGCTCGTGTGGACGGAGTCTGCTTGTGACTGACAGTGGGTTGCTCTTGTCCTGCGTGTCCTGAGGGCCGACGTTGTGAAGGAAGTTTGTCATCTTAGGGATGGTCCTCGTGTGTGGCCGGTAACAGATGGAGGCCCGAGAGGCCGAGTCGTCCACTTCTGCGTCCTCTTCTGCCTTCCTGACCTGACAGAGGGATGGAAAGAAGAGCCCAGGGTGAGTTTGTCCGCAGTGGAACTGAAGAGCTAGAGCTTCCAGAAGAGCGCTTGTTTGGTAAAGAACACGGATTAAAAACCGGAAGGTGTTTATTTGGGACATGGAAGCCTTTTTGGGGTAAATGTGGGGATAGGACTTAAGGCTTTGGGCTTTGGATGGCGCTTCCTGTGTTATCAGAGAAAGCCAGGGGGTCTTAAGTGTCCATCTTCCACCCGTAATCCACTGCTTTCACAATCAACAATCAGAGCCAATCTCTCTTTCACCTTCCCTATCTCTTCCTCCTGCACTTTCTCTCATCATTCTCATCATGTTTCATTGAGTGTGGTCTGGAATCTGTCTCTGAACAAACTGCATGCAAAAAAAGGAACAAAAATGGCACATGTTGCATACTTTTCATTTTTCATTCATTAAAACCATGGCTGCATTTTAGGCATAAAGAGCTTTAATGGAGTGGTGCGGGCAGAGCCTTGTGAGGATGCAGGGGTTTGTGTGTGTGTGTGTGTGTGTGCATGAGAGAGAGAGAGAGAGAGAGAGAGAGAGAGAGAGAGAGAGAGAGAGAGAGAGAGAAAAGAGAAGCTGCCCCTGCCCTCCGGAGACGATCCCCCAATCCCATCCATCTGCGACTGACACATCCTCCGTCTCTGACGCTTTAATTCCCTGATCAACTTTATCAACCATCTGCTCCAGGGGAACCCGGGGAGCCTGCTCTGGCCCTGCATGTTGCTCTCACACTCCTCCGGCAGAGCAATATTCTCTCTCCTTACACTGTCTCCCGCATTAACCTCACACTGCGGCCATCTCTCTATTAGTGTTCCTCTCTCTGAGCTTCCACCGCACAACATTCAAACACGCTGGGATTTTCTGAACAAACCCCCTTAAGTGTCTAACTGTGATCTGACCACTATTGATACTGCCGTGTGATTGTTTTTATTATTACCGTATGTATTCAGTGCCGATTCCACCTGTTAGCAAAGCCCTTCCAGTCACAGGTTACCAAGCTGGAAATGTGAAGACATGTTTCCTCTGAGCCACTAAAGCCAGCTAACTTTGTTTTCCCCCAAACTGATGCTAACACAAGTAGTGTAGTTACAGGGCAAAATAACAAAAGCAGACATCAAATATCAAACACATTTACATGTCTAGTGGACTACATTTGGGGTACAGTACTGGGAAAAGTGTACATCTAATTATTAGCCCAACTATCGCTATGAGTCAGTGATATCAGCCATCAGTTTGTAATTAATTAGACTGGATAGCTCCCAAATGAAATGCTCTACAACCCAAATTTGGGTGTGCGTGCATGTGTAAAATAGGCTAATAATAATTACTACTAATATATATTAATTAACTGCAGTGATTAATATGTCTCTGCTGGCCACAACACTTCTTTAAAATCAAACTGATACAGTGAACTTCTCTTTACATTAAGAAAAAGCCATGAAAAAAAAAGCAACTAAGTAGACTGCTGAAACGGCTGGAAATGGGTTTAGAACATTCCATGACAACACATAGGACTGGAACTAAACAGCTGTGTGGCCAAAGGAGATTTTTAGTGAGGTTAATCACACTAAAAGCCTTCATCTGCTGGGGACTACACAGATTGGGCTGTGGAGCGGTGGTAAACGTTCATGTGGTCGACCCTATTTTTGAGCAAGTTGTGTGTCAGGGTAAGAACAGACGCACTTGTTTTGTATAGCGCCCCCTGTACAAGCCTCTGGAGGCAGGGTTATGAACTGGGGCTTATTCATTTGGTCAAGGCTAGGTTCAGCAACATTATCTGTTATTAAAATGAAGCTAGCTGAATGTACAGATTGACCAGGTTATCCCTACAATGGATTCTTTTCTTCCCTGATGGCATGGGCCCACCTCAAGAAAGACATCGCCAAGACTCCTTTGGCTTAAACTGTGAGAGTGTGTTAATGGGGTCATGAGGAATTATTTTAAGACATAATGCGTTTGCTAAAACAGAGTCATGATCTTAACTCCACTGAAAGTATTTGGGATGCTGGAGAAGACTTAATTGATTTTTTTTTCTCATCAAATCCAGATCTCGGCCAAAACCTAATGCAGTTGAGGATGAAAGTAAATGTTGTGACGTTGCACAAGGGTCTTGAAACAATGCCATGGTTAATGTGTGCCATAACAATTTTAATGGTAGTCCAAAGCAATATTACACTTTTGGACTATTTCTTTGGCCAGGCAGTGTGTGTGTGTGTGTGTGTGTGAGATCCTTTTATACTTAGGCATGAGTGCATCCAGGATATTTTTTTTTAAGAACATATATACACTTTCAGACTTCAGAACATTATGAGCTGGTCAGTGCTCAGCTGTCAAGGCTGTGGGTGCAGCAGTAAGGACAGAGACAGGTGTGTGTGAGTGTGTGTGCTGGGAAGGGAGAGCGGACAGATCTGAGGAGGAGTGCCAGAGGACAGCTGCTGTGCTGACCTCCACACACACACACACACACACACACACACACTCGCAACCCACGGGCCATCAGAGAACGAGCCAGCACACACCGCAGACACTCTGCAGAGGCTATTCCTACACACACACACACACAAGGGACTGGACACAGTCTTAAAATCTGACCCCTATGCTTCAGTGCTGCTGCATAGTGAAGGAGAGAGAGAGAGAGGGAGAGAGAGAGAGAGAGAGAGAGAGAGAGAGAGAGAGGGAGAGGGAGAGAGAGAGAGAGAGAGAGAGAGAGAGAGAGAGAGAGAGAGAGAGATGTTATATCTGAAGTGTTAAAGTAATGATAGGGCCTAAAATAACATTAGCAACAAAAGTATATTGAGCACCTAAACAGTGTTCGGAGCAGACATCTGGAAACCTGAAAAATGCCCATAGTTTGTCCACGTTCATTTATCACAGGATGTCAATCAGCTTTAGAAACCACATAAGGAATAGAATGTGATGTAGGCCCACAGTCTGCTCAGTGGACACTGGTGGGTTATAAGCTCCTATTACAGTACATTAGCCTCTTAACTTCAGACCATATTTCAGACACCAAGTCGAGTCGCAGAGGAGACTGTGTAACATTGTGTATATTGTGTATTTATTGGTCCAACTGTTACTCAAATAATAATAATCACCAGGTCAATCAGGACATTTGGATGATGATGAATAAATCTCAAAAATCAAAAGAAAACACCCAAAATAGGAGATAAATGTGTAAGGGTACTACTTGATGTGTGCTTAGCAATATCATTTACACACACACACACACACACACAAGTATATACAATATATTCACACTTATTTTAAAAATCTTATTGTAATTTTATTTTAAGTGATGTACAATTAAAAATACAGTTTCCCACTTACAATTTCTACAGGAGATGCCGGCTTCTGTTCAGATGTTGACACCTAGACACACCAAGGAGTGCACAATGAAAACAAACGCATTGAAATTTAAATAAATAAATAAATAAATAAATAAAAATGTATTATTTTTTATTGTTGCAATACCAAAAGTTACCTGTGGAGGGGGCTCTGCCCTCACTTCTTCACTCTTCTCCTGTAAACACACAAGAGCTTAGATCACAGACTATCCATTCAGCTCCACCTAAATGACATGATAACTGGCAGACAGTAGACTCCTGTATCTCACAGGCATCAGCCCAGCAGTAAATGGGGGAGGAAGCATGAACATATACAGAGGGACTCATAATTATGAAAGACAGTAAACTGAGAGTTTAATGTGGATGTTCAATAATAAATAAAAGGGGTCCTGTCTCCCAAACTGAGGCACATGTTGTGCAGATGTTTGTGTAAGGAGAGCGAGCGAGTCGCGGTGTGACCAAACTGGCCAGCCTACTTCCACCCTGGTGAGCGCTCCCTGTGCACGGCGTTGCCATGGCAACCCTAGTGAGAATCTTCCCCCTCGCATTAGTATAGCGTGAAAGAAGGGGACGAGAACTCCCCCTCACGCACAAATCAAGCACGGGTCGCAGATAGCACATTTAACCCTCTCTTCCCCTCCCCCTCTGTGTCTCTGTCTATCACTCACACCTTTTTGTTTTCTCACGCATACGTCCTCACACACACGCTCACACAAACATCATTTGCGACCACCTTTACAGGACGTGGCAAAACAGTGTGGTAACCTCTCGTAGGCAAGAGATCAAGTCTGTTAGCACAAAGCCTTCATCCTGGCCTTACACTGAGACTAGCCACACACCTGCACACACACACACATACACACACGAACACACCCCGAACACAACACCCTGACACTGATACATGAACACACAAAGACAGAGAGAGAGTGGGAGAGAGATTGGGGGAGAGAGAGAGAGAGAGAGAGTGCGCTCTAAAGAAAAGCAGGTGAGCCAGTGAGAAAGCAAAGGTGCAGGTGGGTGGAACCAGGAGGTTTTTTGAGAAAATGAAAAAAGAAGAATGGAGGGGAAGGCGAATGAGAAAAGGAGGAATAGTGAGAGGAAGCAGTGGAGAGACGGAGAGATAGAGTTTGTGATTTATTTGGCTGTTGAGCGATGGCTCTCCCTGTGGAGAAAGTCCGTCTCACTGCCCCTCGGCTCTGTCCCAGATTAATGACAGCTACAAGAAGGTCACCTACACACACACATACACACACACACTCAAACACCCCAGTAAGGTTGCACCTAAACCCACACAGGCATAAAGATGGACACACACTAATACACAAGGTAACATCATGTTAAATGGCAAATGCATGGGCACACACACAAACACATACACACAAACACACACACTCAAACACACACACTCAAACACATACACACAAACACACACTCAAACACACACGGACCGTCCCTCTCCCCAATACGTATAGAAAGCAAAGGACCTTTAGCACAGTAGCCTTAGAAGCTGTTGATAGTTTGTTTAACATTTGCAGTCATCTGTTGCTCTTTCTTTCATTTTTATGAACATTTGAAAAGTGAGTCCATTAAATCTGTTGCACACACTCTCCTCAGCTGGTTTTAATCTTCCTATAACAGCTTCTAGAGTTATGTTACTGCTGGGAACCATTGTATAACAGAAAAAGACATGCATGCAGAGTTATTAAAGACGGCTAATGGAGTCCCACAGGGTTTGGTGCTTAGTTCACTTTCATTTACCTTCTGTATAAAGGTTTATTGCCAGCTTCTGAAGGTGATTTCTTTTATATCAACTTTACTGCATATAAATCTTTAAGACAGGTTCTTCTAGATTCCTCAAGAGCCCAAGGAAGGTAATGAAACTGTTTGTACGTAATTACCAAATTAAAGAATGTCCGCTGTTCAACTGTTTTAAATGTTTTCCTATGATTGCGTAAGCTGTCTAAATGTTTTATCTCTGGCACTGTACGTTTGATTGGAATACCTATCTAAAACATCTACCATGAGATAGATTACCGCCTGGGTCAATAGAGCCTGTTCCCAGGGGCTTCTCACCACGAGGGGCCTCCAGCAGTTCAAACACTGCACTGAGAAGAGTCCCACTTAAACTTACATGAACACGCAGCTCTGAATATGTAATGACATAACAAGGGCCTCTCTGCAAACACCCATTACTATATTTACAATAAAAAAAGCTTAAAAATTCAGAAATTAAATGTAATAACACACATTAGCTGGTTATTAAAGTCAAATTGTGCGTCGCTGTTTGAGTTATGGCCTGTGTTTAGAGGTTGGGGAGCCTCCAAAGACACTTGTGCCTAGGGACTTCATGAGACCATGAGAAAATGTTGTTGTCCTTATATACTGTAATTAATGGATGGTGAATTTATCATGGTTTCGCTCATGGCACAGTTCTTCATGCTTTAGAGTCAGGCCCTTATTAGAAAGCCACATTTTAACAAGGCGAAATAGTCCTAAATGAGAGAAACACTAGGAACTGGTGTAGCTTGTAGTCTAATATTATATCTATACTTAAGTAATCCACAATCTTCAAGGTTTCTGATCACATGCTTAAGTTAAATATGTCTTCTGGGGTTCCAGGCACAAAATTAGGAAATGAATAACAATAAAAAATACAAATATTTGAATGTTTGAATTATTAGGGCCAGATCAAGTGTTTTCATTGCACTGGTGGGAGTTGGACACATACAAGACGATGTCTCACTTACCTTTAAATGAAGCTGTACTACTGACAGTGTTTTGGGCGGAAGATTCTCTCTCCCAGATCTGACCGGCTCTGCTGATGTTCTGTTTACGAGATTGCTCTTCAAACTGCCCGCCTGGTTGCTGAACAGGACAGAGATCACAGACATTAAACCGTAACACAGCAGACATAATACAACACAACTGTTTTCACCAAAGCAAGAGCGGCAACATTTTTATCAAATCATTTCAGTCAGAAATCTTCAAAGAATCACATTCAAAGGTGATTTTGAATTATTCTCTTACTCCAGAGACATATAGCCCTCAGCCCTCAGACCACAGACCACAGAGAGGTAAAGCCCTCAGGCCGAGAAAGGTAAAGCACTCAGACCGCAGAGCGTTAATGTCTTCATAACCCAGAGGGTCAACATCCTCAGACCTCATAGGGTCAAAGTCTTCAGACCCAAACATATTAAATATCTGAGGCGGCAGGAACAAGGAATCCAAGTGTTTTATGTCTCTACAAAATTACCTCTTAGAAAGCAATGGCATAGAATGTGTACATATGTGCTGCTGAAATCTGAGACAAAGTCTGATAATAGATTTGACACAGATTTGGGTGGAAAAAATGCCCACAGGGCATAGTAAAGGAAAACAATATCCACATGTAATGTCATTCATTCATTCATTCATTCATTATCTGTAAGCACTTATCCAGTTCCACGGGGATCCAGAGCCTACCTGGAATCATTGGGCGCAAGGTGGGAATACACCCTGGAGGGGGCGCCAGTCCTTCACAGGGCAACACAGACACACACACATTCACTCACACCTACGGACACTTTTGAGTCACCAATCCACCTACCAACGTGTGTTTTTGGACTGTGGGAGGAAACCGGAGCACCCGGAGGAAACCCACGCGGACACGGGGAGAACACACCAGCTCCTCACATATAATGTGAGTATTATTATTATTATTGTTATTATTATTATTACTGCTACTCTACCATGATAAACATTACTTATGAACACACAGAAGACACAAGTACATTCACTAGTTGGTGATATATATATAAAGAGAGAGAGAGAGAGAGAGAGAGAGAGAGAGAGAGAGAGAGCACAAGATAGCTATAATTGTACTTGTACAATTGTACATACTTGTTTATATAACCACCACTGATGGAGACCTGACATTCTCTGTATTTAATAATTTCACAACAAAGAACTTTGACTTTAAAAACTTGATTATACAGAAAAATGGTGGACATTCTTCTTCAACATCACAACACGACTATGTCCAAATTTAGCCAAAAAGCTGTGGATGATTTCACTATTATATGGTAGTTGCAGAACTAATTAAATAACAAAGAAATAATAAAGAATAATAAAGAAATAATTCACTTTCTCCAATAATTCACATTCACATTATGAAGCACCCAATATACTGACACCAGGTGTCCAGGATATGACAGAGATTCTGTTCTAAACTTCTTTTAAACATGGCCAGCCCTGTGTGGGAGGACCTGCTTTATTGAGCATACGCTTGTTCATTCAGGGACTACAAATAAATCTGACTCTGTCCATTTACAGAAAAATAAAACCTTTTTGAAAAACATTGTCTGCTACCTTTTGGTTGTAAATATTACTTAATGATTCTCTAACAGTTCTTTATTTCAATGAGGAAAAAATGAGTAAACGATGCAACTGGAATTTCTTCCCACTGTTTCTAAGCCGAGCTGAAACTGAACGGAACTGTACAGCAATGTATCCATACCATGAATTGTAAAGAAGGCTGGCTGCTTTTCTCTCCCCAAGCCCTGAGCAGAGGATTTTAGAGGATTTAAACTCGTCCATCTCTCCAATGATGATGACCTGCACATCTCCATCACGACCCAGCAGCCAGTTCACACTCTTACTGTGAGCTAAAGAGCGAGAGGGGAGGGGGTGAGGGTTGGTGAGAAACAGAGAGAGAAAGAGAGGAAATTTATTCGTAAGTTAATTTATCTGGAAGGCTAGTTTAAGTGATTAGTTTAAGATAAGGAGGCAGATGTATATAATTTCATCTCAAATTTCACAGAGACAGAGAAAACAATACATAGAGTGGACAAAAATACTGACAACTGACACAAATAAATAGGAGCTGAGTTTCGGGAAATGTGACAAGGGCATAAAAGAAGAGGTTTGGCAGCAAACAAGCGAAGATTGTCGTAATAAACTGGTTCTTCTTGCACACCTTGTGGCAAAGACACATTCCAGCTCGGCAGGCAGGCTGACATGCCCTAGACCATCAAGAAATGACAGCCCTGTCAAAACATTTAAACAGCCAAGTAGTCACCTGATCTCAGAGAATTCCTTTAATTGGCCGATTAGACTCTTATTAATAGTTTTGTTCATTAGTAACATATTCATTCAATTTTCAGATTCTATTAGCTGTTAATGAAATTTGATGGGGTTATCACCCCAAATACTCCCTTCAACAATGTCGTCATATTAGTCTTTAAACTGGCTAGAGGCCCACGGTTAGAGCAGGTGAACTGAGAGACAATTTATGTTATGTCTTCAAATATATGCATATTTTGTTGATGTTCTGCCCTGACCATCATATATTTTATATCATAATTATCTTTTCTCCCAGGGTCTGCTTAGGTTACCTCTGTGTCCAGTTTCCTCCCACAGTCCAACACATGTCGGTAGGTGGATTGACTATTCAGATGTGTCCATAGGTGTGTGTCCCATGCTGGTGTTCCTGCTTTGTGCCCAGTAGGCTCCAGACAATGAATACACGTATATTTTTCCCTTTCCAATACAGGTATAATTTTGAAGATGTGTGGTTATCTTTTGAGACTACAATATGTTTCTTAAAATAACAAAATATTGAAAGACCTCTCAAGCTGTTTCTCAATACCAAGAGCACAAAGAATGAACATTCCTGAGCAGAACGTTCTTGAGAATTGATCTCACAAGGGCAAATGTATGATGCTGCTGTGAATGATGTGATTCTCGTTTGTCGTTCTCATTGGCAAGTCATGAACTGATGCGTCCTTGTTATTTGGGGCATAGTGTTCTCACTATATCTGCTGATAGATGATAGCAAGGGGAGACACGGTGGTACAGCAGGTAGTATCGCAGTCACACAGCTCCAGGGACCTGGAGGTTGTGGGTTCGAGTCCTGCTCCAGGTGACTGTCTGTGAGGAGTTTGGTGTGTTCTCCAAAAACACATGTTGGTAGGTGGATTGGTGACTCAAAAGTATCCATAGATGTGAATGTGTGTTGCCCTGTGAAGGATTGGCGCCCCCTCCAGGGTATATTCCTGCCTTGCGCCCAATGGGTAAGTGGTTACAGACAATGAATGAATGAAAGATGACATCAAGCACGAACATAAGAACACATATCGAGAAACAGCCTAGGATTTTTTTCAGTTAAACAACTGCCATTTTTACAAATCCCAGATATAGCACCCTAGATTAAACAAATTGTTTCAAAGCCAAAATTTTTGCCATCGAAGCATTCTTTCCTATTCATCACTGAATTCTCTGAATAATGTGGTAGATAAATAGAAATTATTCAAATAACTAACACTGCTACAGACTGAACTTGCATCACAAGACCTGCAACCTCACCAATATCCCCACACCAACGAGCCGGCATCACCAATGGTAGTAGTTTTATTTCTTTAGCTAAAGTTCGTCAAGGGTTTGAGTACCGAATGTTGTTATACAACTACTGAACTAGTCAAATATTGAACTAAATTCTTCAGAAATAAACAAGTTCTATGAAGCATAGCACAGTTAAAATAACTACTCCTGATAATAGTTGTAATTCAGAGCATGTAGAATGTGGTGTGGAAATGTACATGAAGAATAGTCTAATATGGAATTCAGTATGAAGACATGATTACAATGCCTTGCTCCGGTGTCGACCCGAGGAGGATGGGTTCCCCGTATGAGTCTTGGTTCCTTCCAAGGTTTCTTCCTTGTGTGCTGAGGGAGTTTTTCCTTGCCACTGTTGCCCCTGGCTTGCTCATAGGAGGCTTGGACCCGGATCTCTGTAAAGCTGCTTTGTGACGACTTTTTGTTGTGAAAAGCGCTATGTAAATAAAATTTGATTGATTGATTGATTGTTTCTTAATGGACTACACAGATTTCAGCACCTGTTCCTTTAAATGAGAATGAGCCTCTGTTTACTCCAAATGCAAGGGGCCCAGGAGTGAGAAATGGAGCAGAAATGCAGGTTTTTAGTCATATTAACTTTGTTCTTTCTTCCCATTCTCAGCTTTCCTATACAAGTATTCAATTCTTTGCACTCACGTTGGATTTGCTCCATTGAATTTGGCTTTGCACTCTCACATAAACTAAACACATATCCAATGTTGTGATTGGAGATACTCAGACAAGGAGGTGGGACAATTCTGTTGTGCCTGCCATCTATGTAAGACACAGCAGAAGATCAGAAAAACTGTAACGACTGGCTTTATTTCGCCGTTTGTGAAAACGAATGTGCTGAATTCAATCAAAGGATTTTTTTTCCATAAGGGAGGAAAAATGGAAACCTGGCTAATGCCGGTTAGCAGTGCTGCAGATTTCTGCAGAGCTCAGGGCAGCTCTGTGCCTTCACAATGACCTGGAGCCATCAGAGAGACTGTTTAATTTAAAATAAAATCAAGAAACTCTGCTTTGAACATAGCCCAACTAAGCAGTTCATAGCATTTCAAAAGCAGTCTGTCTGTTTTCTACCAATCATCTGAATGTTAGTAGCAAGATTGCACCACCCAGTCACATGCAGCAGTCTTAGTTTCTGTCTTAAAGTTTCATTCTTAGTCAGTAGGTGATTAAAAGTGAATCCCCTAAAATTCCATACTGACGGAATTATGGTATCATTTTGAAAATCCATGGAAATGAATTCTCTTAAAATGACTAAGCCCTTGGCAGACACTGCTTGATGGCTCTTTCTAAAGTGTATAGAATAGCGGAAAATGATTATATTGTTTTTTTTCTTTAATAGCCACTTGCAGTACTAGCAGAAATTGGGGACACAAAAAAAAAACATGCTGCTTGCAATCTAGTAACACCCAATTAGCCATTGTGGATAAATCTGTGGTCATGTTTAATCTTTTTTCTGTCCTTCCACTTTCCACTTCAGTTTGTTTGGAGCATATGCACTTCCTGTACACTTCCTGCTTAGGTGGCAGTTGATTGTTTGAGGGAATGGAACACAATGTGGAAATGCTCCCTTTCCTGCTCCTATAACTAGGCCAACTGCTGCCTCAGATCAGTTTGTTTTGAAACTGAAAATTCCCTCCGTAGGGCAGAAGACCTAAAATCAAATCAAGTCCCAGATTAGACCGTAACTTTACATGATGTAAGGTTACAGGATGTTAAAAGTCTACACTGTAAACAAGTGCTGTAATTTCGCAGTAGAATTCAAATACTAAAATAAACTACTGTTTTCTTAAATTACAGTGTGTATTTGAAGTATTTTGCTATGAATTCTGGGAGTTGGAGCCCACTATTAACAGTTTACTATATAATTTACTATAATTTTAGTAAACACTAACCTAGTGGTCCATGCCGTCACTTCAGGAAGACAGTTTACATTAAACCTATAACAATTCATACATTCAAGTCAATGGCATGTAAAGCATAGATACACCAATCAGTCACAACATTAGAAATTACCTCCTTATTTCCACTCTGTTCTTCCTTTTTATCAGTTTCACAGACCATACAGAGGCACCCTGTAGTTCTACAATAACAGACTGTAATCCAACTGTTGCTCTGCATACACTGTTGGCCCCCTTTCACCACGTTTTTCAATGGTCAGGACCCCAAGATGACCATCACAGAGCTGGTATTCTTTGGGTAGTGGATTATTAAGAGTGCTGCGGTTGACATGTTGTTGGTGTGTTAGTGTGTGTTTCACTGCTGTTTTAAATCCCTAAGTATCATTTCTAGACTGAGCATTGTTCAACAACCTCAACTATTCAGCTAAAAGTGTCCTGTGCGCAGCATGTGACCCAAAATGAAGGACTAGAATATGAGTAACACAAACTGTGCAGCAACAAACGAGCTACTGTCAAATGATTTGTGTCTAATATAGTGGACAGTGTGAGAGTACAGTGTTGGAAAGTTCCAGCAACACTGCTGTACCTGTTCTATTTGTACAATAGATGACTGTAACTCTTTAAAGTTTATGTCTGATCAGTGTATATATAATATAATATACATAAAGCCCATTAGAGATATGAAATAAAAGCACTGTTAAACGCTGTAAAGTACGATAATATTAATTATACAGTAGTTCTCTGATAGCTAAGCTGCCTGCAGATTCCTGAGTGAGGATATTGTATCTGTGTGTTTTGGAGAAACCACTGACCAGCCGAGAAATATCTGCGGATATCTCAGGATGATAAAGGCGGTTCTGTTCTCTGGCGAGTCTCAAAAAGTGCTTGATAATAACCGCTTTGTTACTATGAAAGTGGTTCTTCCTGGACTGACGCACATGTCAATGGTAAAGTAATGCATGGTCGAGGCAAGTGACCTACTGCTATCAGAGCTCTCCTGCTGGAATCTTTCCTGATGGTTAGCAGCCCTGCTGAGACAGCCTGCCTTCTGTGATTTCTCTGACCCCATTATTGCAAGTTTTTTCCACAAAGCTCTCTCTCAATTCCCATAAAAATGCTGACGGGCCAGATTCCGAACTCTCTGAATGTCAAACCAGTTTAGGATGTGTACATGTGTGTCCTGAGACTAATCGTCCAATTTACAGTAGAGCAACCTGAAGTGTTTCACTGTGGTCTGTTTCTCTTGAACACTTTCTCTTTCACTCACTCTCAGAACTCCACATTCCATCCATATCTCATCGGCAAGCTTGGCCCTCCCTGATTTGGGCAGCTGTCCTCCACATGTGGAGGGTCTCAAATCTGCATCAGGAGACAGATCTGTTTCTACTAGAGGCTTCAGAACACAGCATGACAAAAAAGTAACCAAATAAACACATAAATGTACTGACCTTTGTTCCTACAGCATATAGTTCCTAAACTGTCAGCATGTGACTTGTGTTGTTGGCTGAACTGGTATGACTTTTGAGCTGAAGTGATACAACTACTGAACTACATAACTACACCTTCCTCAAGACACAAATCTAATCAGTGGGAGGCTGGGGCCACAAGATTAATGGTGCAGTGTGTTTTTATAAACTTCATTGAACCCATTGGAACACAACTGGACTCCCAGAAAGATTCCAATTCTTCTCAACACCAGCACACGTAACAGACAGCAATCACATCCATCTTCTTCTTTTTTTACTCATAAGGCATGGTAGCAATTTTTAAACTAACCCTTCATAACCTGCAATGTGATACACAATATGTTCAAAAGTCTGTTCAAATTCCTTATGATTAGTGAATACAACTGCTTTCTGGTGCAAGCTTTGTGGTCACCGACGTTCAGCTGAGCATGCACAGCTCATATCATCTCCACAGAAAACCATATAATCAAATGGGCGTCTCTAGAGCCGTTGCACATGAAGTGGGGTTGACTACGCTCAGTGCCAACCGCTGACTGGATGAGTATAAAACCTCCAGGCATTGGGCTGTGCACTAGGAGACTGTTCTCTAAAGTAGTGGAACAGCATTGACTAGCTTGAATAACTTGGATAATTAAATATCCCCCATCAGTGTCAGAACATATTAATGTTCTCATGGCTGAATGCCATTAGATCCTCGCAGAAAGTTCCCACACCTAGTGTAAAACTTTCTCAAAACTGTTACTTCTGCGATGGGAACAAACCACCTATGTATACCAGTGACCTATTTGTCTGTCTCTTGCTTCTTCTCTGTGCTGTTTTGATCAACACTCATCTGCATTACACAGGATGTTCCTCCCACAGGTAAACCACACTCATCCGACACTTCACCACTCAACTGACTCACTTTCTGCATTAAGACAGTCTCCATATTTAGCCCTGGCAGGTTTCCGAAGACGCGAGATCAGACCTGCCTGCTAAAGGTCCTGCTCATGTGCCTTTTTTTGTTTATTTGTTTGACATGTGGCAGTTTGTTTTGACAAGAGCTGTGAATGTCTGTGTGGCAGTGATGTGTGTGAATAACTTTTACTTAAACATTCGCTTGATGACAAGTAGCTGGCGGTTCAGCAAGCTCTGCAGGAAAAATGTTGTGGTTTGTTGCAAAATGAAACTGTGATGAGCTTGCAAAGAGGTGGTTATCCCTATGAACCTTATACTTACAATTCTCAGTTATTAAACTTAAGTATTATTCAGCAACTACACTGTGTGTCCAAAGGTTTGGCGATACCCAGAATGTTAGTGAATACAGCTACAGTAAGGTGCACCCATGTGTTTACCCATTTAACCCGTTTGTGCAGACCACAAACAGAGTATGTTTGGCACCTCCAACCCACCAACTGAACTTAGCACCTTTCTAGAAACCCAAGGACGCTTTACAATCAACACTCAACATTCAACCCACACACACACACACACACACACTGGCGAGAATTGGCAGTCAAACACGCACAGCATACTCTCGACCAGGAACGACCATCCACCTGGAGGACTGCATCGGCCACTAGGGCTTCACCCAGGACAGAGCGCCCATCCATATCTTGGCTCACACACAAACAAACATTCATTCACATACACACTCATTCACTCACACACCAAGACAGTTATTAGAGAAGTCAATTCACCTAGCATGCATGTTTTTGGACTGTGGAAGGAAACCTGAGGAAACCCACGCAGACACAGGGAGAACATGGAACCTCCACCCAGATGGGATTTAAACCCAAGGTCCCAAGGCTAATATATTCATTTAAGAAATGAAATACATCCCTTGCCAAGAAACAGGTGAAGAGTTCCTTTGGGATAGGTCCTTTTTTTTTTTAATTTTCCAACCCCTTTGGGGACCACATGCAGGGGCAGTTTCCGACTTTGTGAAGTAAATTTTATACCGAACGTGTTGATGATGTTAATGAGGGCTGGTATTGAGGTCTCTGGGTTTGAAATAAATACAGGTGCACCCATGCAGACACGGATGTTCACAGATGGTCTGAAATCATAGGTATTACTAAGTAGATTGTCCTGCTGCAGTAACAAGTTTTTCCACATCTGGGAGGGCTTTAGATTGGATTCCCAGATATTTCAGTGCGGATTTAAGGCCATTCACCCACAAGAATCCACTCATGTTAGGTTCAAATGATTCTGAATCACACAAGCCTCTCTAACTCATAGCAGATGTATTGGATGGTGCTCCATCACTCTAGAGAATGTAGCTCCCCTGCTCCACAGCTCACTGTGCTTGAGGCTTCATACACCACTATCCCACTTTGGTATGGTGATATTAGGCTTGTATGTAGCTGCCAGAGAGTTTTCCCATTGGAGTTTACTAACTATTAGTGGTCAGCTGTGCATTTTTGTACACAACAGGAATTATTATGATTTTCGACCACTGTGTATTTGTTTTCTGGACCCCCACCCTGTTCTTCAATGGTCAGGACCCTCACAAGACCACCACAGAGCAGGTATGATTTGGTTGAAGGGTCCTTCTCAGTGCTGCAGTGACACTGACATGGTGGCGGTGTGTTAATGTGTGTTGTGCTGGTACGAGTTGATCAGACACAGCAGTGCTGGTGGAGTTTTTAAATCCCTCAGTGTCACAGCTGGTCTGAGAATATTCCACCGATCAAAAATATCCATCCAACCGTGTCCTGTGAAGGACTAGAACGACCAGCACAAACTGTGTAGCAGCAGATGAGCTACTGTCTCTGACTTTACATCTACAGAGTATGTTAACAATGTGGGTGTATCTAATAAAATGGACAATGAGTGAAATTTCAGTAGCCCTGCTGTGTCTGATGCACTCGCAAAACAAGTGCCAGTGTCATTGCACATTCGTTGAGAATTATCGACCACTTATATTCACCACTTTCTTGTGAGAAATCTCACTACTCCTCTCTTAGGTTGTAGTGGAGACCTCAGCAAAATCTCACACTGTGCTCAGATTTGCAGAGAAGATAACACTACTTTGTGTCTAATGCTATTTCTCTTTAGAGATTTTAGAGGTACCATAGACCATCTACAGGCAACATGTGAGCGACATGGACGTGAAGATAAAGGCTAATAGCATGGAGTGAGGAGTGAGGTGAAGAGTCCATACCTGTTTTTGGTTTGGGTTTGCGGGGCTCCTCTCTCTCCAGCTTCTCCTCGCGCTCCTTCCAGCGGCGGACCTGTTCCTGGCGCATCTTCAGGAACAGGGTCTTCTTCTGCTCCTCGTTCAGAGCATCCAGAACATCTGGATCAATGTACATGTCCTTCAGGATCTGCTGCAGCATGGTGGCTATGTGCGTTTGCTGTGTGTGTGTTTGTGGATAGGGTCCTTCTCAAGGTGAAGTGTGTGTCTGGGAGGATCAGGAGGATGTTCAGTCCACACCTGGCTTTAGGCCCAGCTCCTTAGCCCCCTGTTCAACAAACACACACTCTCCCTCTCATCACTGAGCAGCGGTCAGCAGCTGGACAAGCTGTAAAGAAAATGACAGGTTACAACATCTGGAAACAATCCGCCCTCTCTAACTTTTTTTTGAGACACTTTTGCTTTTTCAGTTTATAGTTTTGTGTCAAACTGTCCTCTACTGCAGCTCCCATCTTCTGTATTAAACACTCCACATTGTTTACTTTCTTTTCTTTTCTTCCATATTAGTCCCTTGTTCCTTTCCTCATTTTTTTAGCTTCTTACAGTCTCTCTCTATCTCACTGTCTCTTTTCTGTGACTTGTAGCTTTCTCCTCAACTCTTGCTTTTGTTTTGCTGCTTCTTTCTTACTTGCTGTGCTATTTCTGTCCTTCTTTTGTTCCTGTCTCATATACTGCTGTCTATTCTTTTACTTGTTTCTGTCATGCATTCATTTTTGTTACTTCCCTTCTCCTTTACTGCTTTTCTTTCACTTTTGATATATTTTAACCCACATGGTTCCACATTGTTCTCTCCCCGCCATTTTACTTCTTTTTGTCCTCTTTAGCTTTTTTTCCTTCTTACTGCTGTCTTCTTTCCTGTCTCTCTCTCTTCCGTCTTTTAGTGCCATCACTAGACACTTTTCTCCCCTTAGCCCTGTTATATTTAATTGTGGGGGGAGGGGGTCACTGGGATTCGGGGCTTCCCAGATACCCCACCCCCCCTCCAAAAAAAGATACTGCTTTACACACACCCATGTGAGAGTTCTGTTTTTAGCCTCTTCTTTTTTTCTGTGGCTGTAACTGAGCAACAGCAGTGTGTGACTGTCTTTACAGTTTACAGCACAGAGACAACTGCAGTCTCCTCAAGTAAACTAACATTTACAATGGCCGCTAGAGAGAGAGAGAGAGAGAGAGAGAGAGAGAGAGAGAGAGAGAGAGAGAAAGAAAGAGAGAGGCAGGCAGTGTAAAGGCTTGTCAGTCTGCAGACACTTACTGGAATACAGCTAATCAGTGCTGAGGCATGGAGTGATTAGAGAGAGAGAGAGAGAGAGAGAGAGAGAGAGAGAGAGAGAGAGAGAGAGAGAGGAAAAGGGGGAAAAGAGTAGTTGAGGAAAAGATTGCAGGCGTACTCACAGTTGGGTGCGGACGGTGTACGGCAGGCTTTACTGACTGCAAAAATGAAGTGCTGCTGTCCTTCTTTGTGTATGACTTAGCTGATGACATCACAACATTCCATTCTCTCTCTCTCTCTCTCTCTCTCTCTCTCTCTCTCTCTCTGACTCACTCACTTGTCTGCTCTATCTGTCCAAAAAGCATAAACACACACATTTCCTCTGTCCCAATAGCTCTGTTTTAAGGGGCGGGGGAGGAGGGGGCTCTCAGGAAGCAGCGTCCAGCTGTTTGTACCGAAGCAGCAGCATCCTGTTGAACAGAGCCGAGACTGAAAGAGCAGGAGGGGTAATTTAGCAGTTTTTTTGTCGATCAGAAAGCAAGAAATGCAAGCCACATCCATAATCCCACACTACCCTGCTAAATAGTCTGCCAAATATGGGTGCATTGCCATTAGCAGGCATTCATTAGTGTAGTATAGCGTGTTAGTGTGTGGTTTGGACGCAGCCGCTCTCTCAAACAGCACCAACTCTAAGGCTTCAGGTCTTCAGGTCAAACTCATATAAGAATACAGTGGAAGCTTTTTGTAAAACCAGAAATAACACCCACTAAATGCTTTCCACACAAAGGCATTTTTCTTTTTCAGTCCCTAAATTATTTTGCTAACAGACATTGGGACAACTCTGGTCAAATGATGCGTTTGTATATATATATATATATTAGCTAGGTTTAACGTGTATGTGTGTATAATTATTTATTTAATTATTTATTTATTGATACCAACATTACATTCCACGTCATTTATACTTCAAATTAACAACGACGTCTTTGTACATTTAGAACATAATTGTAAATGAAAACAAATCTAATTGGCGGGGTACACAACCTTTTGCACAGAACTCTATAACGCCCTCGGGAAAACAGTGTTTTTTTTTGTCTTTGTTCGTTTCCTTATTAACATTATTATATCTATTTTTTATATAGACAAGAATAATTTTATTTCATCATTAACTGATGAAGAATGAAACATAACAATATGAATGTTTAGTAGTAGGTTGTGCAGATAAAAGAGTGATAATCATTTCCAAATATTTCACCAGAGGGCACTGAAGAATAAAAAAACACCAAACCCTCGGTCTGAACAAGAGAAGAACAGCGGTGATGGGGAAAACACCTTGGCTCGATTTCAAATTGCTCTCTATTCCTTTTAGAGTGCACTAGATCGGTCTGAAAGACTCTGTGCTAAACAGGTGTCTGATATTACATATTACTATATGTCTAATTCTCATACATTCTTCTGTTTGCGTGTAGAGACCGTTGTTTCATCATATATATATATAAGGCACTAGGAAATATAGGGAGTCATTTGCTGAGATTCTTCAAAGTCCTTACCCAGTAAACAAGGAACGTCTCTGGACGTTCAAAATAGGTCTAAAAGTAGTCTGTCCGTCAAGGACATATTTTAAACGTCAATGGACGTCCAAAATCCATCTTAATAAGTTAGTTATCATGTGGTGACCAATCGATCACGTCAGTGGACGCCCAAAACGCGTTTTATACAAGTAATTTATTTCGGGACCAATTAATAACGTCAATGGACGTCCAAAATACGTCTAATAGTCGTCTTTTCAATGTCTGTGTTTGGACGTTTTTTTCAACTTTCATTTTCAACCTTAAGAGAACGTTGATTAGACGGCAGTCATTACGTTATTTCAACGTTGAATCAACGGCTAAATGTTTACTGGGTAGGCTTTGATTTTAATGTTAATTAATGTTCCAAATATGGTCTCAATAAAGAGGTTATAATATAACACCGTTAACTAAACCACGCTATCCTTTACACAGAGAAGTGCACAATTTTAAATCAACATCCCCATCTTCTGGTGAAAGCCTGGTATAACAACTAGAAATTTGTGAGTCAAACAAGTAAATAGGATAAGATGATTACATTTATACACATTTACATTTTATATTCCTCACAAATCGTGTTTGATATTGTTTTTCATTTAATCCGTTTAACGGCTGCGGTGGTAACAGAATCCCCCGGTGTCTCTGTGTCCCGTAACTTCCTTTAGCGCTCCCAGGCCTGCCGGGATATATAATACATCCAGTCGACTGTGCCATATTCTTCCAGCGGGTGGGGTCCAAGGACATCGTTACCAGAGAACCTTAACTGGCCTCTCACACCTCAGAGCTCCTCACCCGTTCACAGAGTGTAGCAACAAGCCGGACAACATTTGTTTGGCCGACTGATTGCCTGAGGCAGTTAATAAGCACGGTTACAATATAAATATACGATTGACAACAGTTCTTCACAGTGGAGTGAGGCAAACCAATTTTGTGGGGTTTTTGTCTGTCTGTTTGTACCAACATTAAGGTACAATAGCAACAAACTAATACATGTATACACAGCAAATTCACTAATCAACAAAATTAGTGTTACATTAACACTGTTAGTGTAATAATTTAACACTCAGTGTTAACACTATTAGTGTTGATTTAACACTGGAGAATTTGCTGCGTACGAGGTTATTTTCACACAAAAAAAGTAATTAATTACTGTGCACAATTTAGTGGCCATTGTCATGGTCTTTAAGTAGCCTACAAATTGTTCATTTTATGACACATTTCTGAGTAGATTTGAAATAAATTAATCCACTTGCAGGGAGAAGGACAAACCAAAGCTGGAGGTGGGGAGAAATATTGCATTTCTAACAACTGTGCAAAACCTGGTAGAACAACAATACTGTCCCTATTAAATTACAGTACTTAAAAACTCTCATCTTTAAAAATAGAATCTGAAAAAAAAGAGTGAAAATATATCATCACTTTCCAGCACCCACATTATAATAGAAGTGCTCCACAATTACTATCTTTTTACATTCATCTATTGAAATATTTTTTTTTCTCCTGTAAAATTACTATTTTGGGAGATACATGTTTTTACATACATGTGACATGTGCAACATATGCAAACATATGCAAACAAAGAAATGAGATGCTGTACTGGATTTATCAGAACAATGGACTGGCCACAGCCACGCCCAGTCTCCAACATCACTGAATGCCTTTGTGATTACCTGGATAGTAAAAGCAGGGAATACAAACCCCATTTCTAGAAAAGTTATTATTATTATTACTATTCACAGCGACCCTGAAATGGACACACGGAAAAGAAGATGAGATGACATTATTATTATTTTTATTGAAAAATGCAATGAATACAACAATCTGTGTTTTTTTAATTTTTTTAATTCTCTTGCATATTTATTTAAAGGGAATATCTAAGATTGTGGGGAAATCGTGTTCTCTCTGGTTTGTTTACGTTCAGAAGCTGTGTCTCTTTTAAGGTAGAATGGTATTGAGGAAAATAACGACTGTTTATGTACGTGGACAAAGTGGTCTATAAGTTTTAATCCAGTGTTTGAATTACTACTGAAACTCATTTGGGGCGGCACGGTGGCGCAGCAGGTAGTGTTGCAATCACACAGCTCCAGGGATCTGGAGCTCGAATCGAACCCACGTTCGATTCCTGCTCCGGGTGACTGTCTATGAGGAGTTGGTATGTTCTCCCCGTGTCCGTGTGGGTTTCCTCCGGGTGCTCCGGTTTCCACCCACAGTCCAAAAACACACGTTGGTAGGTGGATTGGCAACTCAAAAATGTGTCCGTAGGTGTGTGTGTGTGTGTCTGTGTTGCCCTGTGAAGGACTGGCGCCCCCTCCAGGGTGTATTCGCGCCTTGCGCCCAATGATTCCAGGTAGGCTCTGGACCCACCGCGACCCTGAATTGGATAAGCGCTTACAGATAATGAATGAATGAATGAAACTCATTTGTGACTCACATTATTTAAATTTATAGATCTTTGGGTATTGCAGTTTGCCGTCTCCTGAATTTGGAGACATTTTCACCTTAAGTGGTCAGAATTCGCAAAAAAAATGTCAATATTACCCTTCTAGGAAGCAGGAATGGAACAATATTCCTATCTTGCTTTATGCTTTTCAACATTTGGATGTCTACCATTGTTTAAAATCCTCCAGATACTATTTCTAAAATCAGAAGACAGAGAGAGAAACCCTTGCATACAGGAGCGAGACTGGGGCTTCCTAAACACATTAGACTGGTATATTTTTCCAATGTTTTCACTGAACAACTTAACTGTAAATAAACATATTAATAATTTAATTCCTGCAGCACACTCAGAACTGCTGAGGAAATTAAGTAAATAAAAGTAAAACATTCCACAATGAGCAGGAAAAAAATAGAAAAGGTATAAACGAAGCATGCAGTAAAGTTTCAGTCTTTGTAGCAAAGATGGTGTGTAAATTATCACCCTGTGACATCTCCCATGAATAACATTTTGAGAGGAATCAGATAGAACAAAGTGATCTCAGTTTGGTAGGGCAAACTGTTGACTCTGATGGAGCCTTTTGATGGATTTGCATGAGAAACCATTATACTACTGTCATAATGATATCTGCAGGGGTTTTTGAGCACTTCAGAAAACCTTAGTCTGCTGCATCAAGAAATACATCCTGAGAAAAAGCTGTTATGCAAAAGAAGAAATCCATACATCAATTCTATGCAGATACACCACAGAGATCTCTGAGCCCAAAGCTCATCTCTGAAATACCAAAAGACAGTATAAACATGTGTTTCAGTCAGAAGAGCTAATGTTTCAGACTGTTTCAGGAAAACCTGACGTAGAGTTCTACATTCCAGAGACAAATGGGACCATCCAGACTGTTTTGAAACGTACCCCAACGTATTTCACAGGATGGGGACATTGTTGCCTGTGGCACGTATCAAAGCACCATTGTTATGACATATATTATGATTCTAGGGAGACAGATGCCACCATCAAGATGAGTTCTCCTAGGATGTCTGTGGTTATTTCAACAGGACATTGCCAGGTCTCATTTCGCACAAGGTGTGGCTCAGACAGAGATTGCTGTACTTGATTGGCCAGCCTGCAGTCCAGATCCGGATCCTATGGGTGAGCAGGCGATTACTTAAATCAAGAAAGAATGGACAAAATTTTGCTTATAGAACTGCAGCTCAGTCTCCTCAGTTCTTAGAGTAAAGACACTGGGATAAAACAGTGGTATGTGCCTTTTTCAGTTTTTTGGAGTATGTTGTAGGCATTCGATCGTAAATGTGTTTATATTTACAAAATACAATAAAGTAATTCAGTGAAAACACCGAAATTAAAAAAAAATAACAATATGTCAATTAAATAAATGTTCAAGAGAATTTTAAAAAATCACAGATTCTTGATTTTATTGCAATTTCCAAAAAAAAACCCAACCTTTCCAGGAAACAGTGTTTGTGCATCCAACTTTTAAGACTGGACTTCAGAGTTGTAGAGGAATAAGAGAAAGAAAAGTAGTGAAGTTGTATTGTAAATTAAAAAGAAGACACAAAAATATTAAAATATTAGTTTTGTTGTACATGGAATATTCTGTTATGTTTGTTGTTGTTGTTTTTTGACACACAACCCCCCTTTCTACAGTAGTGCTGTAGAAAGTATTATCATTTTGTAGAGAATAGAATTCCAGTGTTGTTCTACAGTGCCCTTTTTTGGAGAACTCATGAAACCTAAGGGTTATATCACAAAGCAGGGTTTCCTCGATTTAACCAAATACATTACACTTACACTTAAACATGTTCAATAGGAACGGAACTGAGGGAGTTTCCTAATTAGACTGTACTCCGCTCTGGGCTTAAGTTATCTAGCTAACTCATAAATCCTGCTTTGTGAAACAGCCCCTGGTGTTTTTCATGTTTAAACACAACTGATACAGAAAAGATGTTCTGCTCATTATTTAATGAAAGGTAAATATATTTTAGAGCATATACTGTCATTACAGAAGGTTCATTGTGAGAATACCAGCTTGCAATACATTAATATTAATATTATAATTCTAAGGAGATGTAATCCATTATTTTCATTGCATATTTCCAAATCATTATTGGCCAAAGAAACCTTTGCTTCTAATGTTCATTCTCCTCCTTTATTTTAACTCACAGGATGATCTTGACACTGAGAAAGTTGATAAAATTTGCATTACATTAAGTTTCATTGCATAATATGGAATGTTTCTATCATCTCATATAATCTTACAATACTGTAAATATATATATTTTAGGTCGTGGCACAGTGATAACATCTGAGATGGCAGTTAGTTTAGACACCTATCCAATCCGCGATACTCTGAAATATATTCTGAAATTTTCAGTTCCATTTTCAAACTTGGTTCAGTACTTTAAAAATAGTAGCAGATGCTGTCCACTAGATGTCAGCCCTCTCTACACAGTGGAAGAGAACTGCTCCAGTTTGTTTTGGCTCGAGGGTTTGTGCGGACATGGCACACTTTTAGCTTTAGCATTAGCTTGAAGACTTCAGCCTAATCCCAACTCCAGACAGTGCCACCACGGACGCAGCCAAAAGACAAACAAGCAAAACTCTATGGACAGTGAGTTCTTCCTTGAGCTTAGAAAGGTTTGAATTAGCCAGATAACTGGCTTTTACCATTGAACACTTGTGAATTTTGGCTCAAGTTTCCTGGCTGAACCGAGAAATCCTGTTTTGTGGCATTCCCCCAGATTTAATGAAGATTAATTCAACAATAGAGTGAAAATACAGTTAAAATAGAAATATACTGTTAACTGAAGAGTGACACAAAACCCTCAAATTCAACACAAGCCTATTATTCACGATTCACTTTGTCAGCTGTGAAGCAGAGGCTCAACAGTTAACTATAACAGAAAAATCTTCAGATGCCTTCAATTCATAATCATGATTTTCTTTTTCTTTGTAAACTTCAAGGTACTTCACAAAGCATGATCTTTTTATCTGGATGACTTCAGCCTATTTTTTTTCAGTATTTAGCAGTATTTACTTGTTTTTAGAGTAGTTTCTATTTTCAAAATTTATTTTTAAATCTTATTACAGACATACAGCATTAAGTCATTGCCCAATGGTATTATTATTGGTATAGCATGGTGCTCCTGCCCAAACTGGGAATGGAATACCATGGTTAGGATTTTAATATTGGATTATCCTTGAATTTCAGCCCAAATGATCTGTCTAACTGTATTGTGAAATACCCTCCTTGAATGGCACATAAATACTACACTGTAAAAAGTGGAACAGGGCAGAAGCTGGAAGCATTTTTTAAGTTTGAATATGTATTGTTCTTAGTTGTCTAAACTAAAATTTTGCTTTGCATCATTTCATTCAAAATATTTGTTTAATACTGAATCACACCAGTTAAATGGCCTTCACCATTTACCAATTTTTACAGTGCAACTTTTAAAATGATACATTTGTATAAATAGACTTAAAGAAAACAAATTAATAAAAAATACACACATAAAGATATATACATAAGTAGTGTTAATTAAAAATACTTTATCTGATCAGTCACCAATGCACCCTTGTAAATCTGCACTCCCCAAAACAATAAGGGTTCTTCTGAAGCATTGGCTCTAAAGTATAACTTCAGACCAAAAGCAGTTGATTTTAAAATAAATAAATAAAAAAAAGGGGGGAAATATTTTGTTTTAATATTTTTTAAAATAGCCATAATTCCTTCAGAAGGAACTGGAAGCACAAATCCTGTGGAAGAGAATTTCACAAGTTCAGTAATTAATGTAAACATAATCTGAATCAGGCACAACATTCATTCAAACATTGACTAATCAGAATGTGCTGTTGTGACGGAGCTTGTTTACAAGTATCAGAAAATAAATTTGAGTGATACAGCAGCTTTGCCAACAGTAACTTGGTGAATTCTGCAAACAAAGACCTAATTACAGAAATTCAGGGTCATGTTTCATCAGCGTTTTAAGATTCATTGTTTTCACTAAATCCAGTAAGATGGCATGGAACAGATTTTACAGCATTTATTCAGAGGGTTTAATGTGAATTATTTTGCTGTTGTTGAAAGCCTAAAAATGAAATGAGTTTCATATTTCTGCAGTGCAGCCTGACAAAATTTGACTCGGCAAAGGCACAACAAAGGCAATGATTCACAGAAACAAATATTTGTTTAGAAGGAATGTTCAAGATTGCACAGAATTTCAAAGCCATTATTGGGACATAATTTTGAGCGGAAAAGTAAATATAAAATAAACAACAAAAAACAAACAAACAAAAAAACCTATAGAAAGTATATAGCACTAAATCTGTGCCAGATTATGACACTTAAGGTTCATACTTTACAATCAGTAACAACTGTATTTAAGAGAACGATTGTGCAAATAGTAACTTCATTTCGATGCTGTTTATGAGGATACTGGCATTTTGAAATTACGCATTAACTCCACGAGGCAAAACCAAAATGTTTTAAAGGAATTATTAATGAAAAAAAAAAAAAAAAAAGAAACATGACGACCTGATGATAGTTCTACATTTAGATTTCTGGAAGCTGTTAAAGCCAAACACATTTCAGGCTACTATTTTTAACGTGTGGCTTGAGTGAAAACCAAAGGAGCCAGAGACCTGGCAGCAGCATTTCATGATCATGTAACAACATTCAGTGAAACCATGGCAAAAATAAGACATAAAATAAACTCATTTTCTAAAAACAACAGACAAGCGTCAATTCAAATGTACATTCAGCAGCAAAGGGAACGTTTCAAGGACGCTGATGTCAACAACAAAGACGTGAAATGGTATAAAGGATATGAATTAGTTTTCTTTGGGAAGCACTCGCATTTCTGTTTACATTTGCGCCATTTGGTTGACGCAGCTTACAATCTCAGTCACATTACAAAGATCGGCGAATGTAGTGTTAAGATTCATGCCCAAGGACCCTTATTAGCGCACTGTGGTTGTCCAGGCAAGGAATCAAACCATGTCTGCTATGTGTACGGCAGCAGTGTTACCCACTGCACCAACCAACCAACCATCACACCTAACAGTCAAGTCAGTTAAGGAGCTCAGTCACTCAGAAGAGTGTGCTGTAGAGACATGTTTCATAATACCAACAGATTTCTGATATGTTTCTTAAAAAAAAGGTTAGAATACTCCAACACCCGTGTAAAGCTTATTAATATAAAAGAGCAAAACTCCATCAGATGACACTCTGACACACCAGGGTTGTTTACAATGCAATGGGAGTTGTTAGCTTAAGTAATGCAAATGGATATGGTCTGTAACAAACTCTACATCAAGTGTATTTACAGAGACAACTTCATTGAAGTCAGTATGATCAGTATTATCTTGTCATTGCAAACAGCCACTCATTCTCTCCATATTTGCACACATGGGAGAAAAAAAGAAGCACAACGCGTGGGTATTGAAAATTAAACTCTTTTTAGTGAGATGTGGGTAAATTAACATTTCTTTTATTTTAAAATTTGTAAAATGTACATAAATTATATTTGACGCATCACCACTGAACGTGTTAATCAGTAATCCTTCTTGCAAAGGGAAGGAACAGAAGAGTTAAAGAAAAAACTGCACAAGACATTCCTTGTTGAGATCGTTTTCAAACAAAGATTGGTCAGACATTGTTGGGGTTTTTTTTCCAGCTGGGAAAGCAATGTGCTACTGACATCAACCACTGAAGACAGAAGAGTTCACCACACACCTTCATCCCAGCCTTCCCTAACACTGATCAGAAAGCCAATCAGGGAACATGAATACATGCTTAATGCCCCTACCCCAAGACCCAAAGACAAACACCAGCTTTATCCCAAATGAAGCAACCTCACGACTTCCCCACATTTGGAGAAATGGAGATAGTACTATGGGGGGGGACGTGGATTATATGGATGATCACTAAAAGTGCAGAGTGGCTAGTTTAACTGGGTTACATTGCCTTCACCAGGTTGAATGGAGCTTAAGCTTGGTTTCTTCTCTTCTATAAATTCAGACTTTGTTTTAAACATTAAGTGCAGGTAAGGCTTTGTAAAACCTCAAGAGAAATGTATGTGGAATTCAGCCACATGCTTTCAAATATTAACCCTATATTTAATTGATATACATATAATGCCGCCATTGGCACATTTGATATTGCACACATTAATGAAGTATAGTGATGGAAAGGAAAACAAAAGCAAATCCAAAACAAAAGTTACTCTGTGAGCCAAACACTGACAAGTGCAGTGGAATAATGCTGGACAGAGTGACAGAAAAGGGAAAGAGGAACAAAACAAAACAAAAAAATAAAAGACAGGACATGTTGGCCATACCCTGTAAACGAGGAATTCAGCCACTGACAAATAACACATTACTGCCAAGCTCTGGGGCTTGGAGCAGACAACCTCACAATGGGACGAAATTAGGCCCCCAGAGCCAAACCCAGTCCACCCTTCGCCCTTTCTGATGCTCGCCAAGGCCTGACATGTGAAGGCTCTTGTGCATTGTCAAGGCTACCAACCCCTCTCTGTGTTTACATGTGGGCTGATGCCTGGATGCATTTTGGGGGACAATTAAAAGGGGTGGGGTTAGAGAGATGAGTCAACAGTCTGGGTAAGGAATTTTGAATACAATCTGTGATAATGTCCGTGTACTTCCTCTAGCAATGCCAAGCGAGTCCATTTGACCCCGCAAATTATGCATCAGCATGTGAAGGAGCCATGCCAAACAGAACCTCTAAGGAAAAAAAAAGTTGAAAAAAAATATCAAAGAAAAGTCAAGAACCCAAACTTAGATCCAATGCACCAGCCAGCGTGTAAGCATGTGGAGTGTAAGGCACCAGGCTGTTTAAATGCTGAAGAGTATGCTCCCCAACAAGTAACATTAAAGTTGGGCTCTCCTGACCAGGCACACGGCTGCCAATGGTCAAGCTTCACGACTGGATTACGTCCATCCCGTTCTGGGCTGTGAGGTTCTCTGGAATGCAGCTCCTGCACGTGGGTATAACTAACCAACAGACCTCTGTACAGAGCACCTCTCAGATGTCAACAGAATATAAGCAAAACCAGTCAGTCTGAACAGAGTGGTAGGCAGAGGTGGGAAGCTGAAATCCAGCCTCTGGGTGAAATAATGACTCAAAAGTAAAAAGTGGAAAAAACATGTTTCAAGAAGACTTCTAAAAGCTACTTAATTACTGAGTAACTTTGACTGAGTAACTGCTTTGGAGCTACCACCGCAAACGCAGAAGACTGATGTTCACTGTTTAGGTCTAAAATAAAATGAACTAATGCTCAAAATCGGTGGCGTGACCGAATCGAAAAAAAGGATTTGTTTACGCACTAACACAGTTGAGTAAAGTAAAATTACTACTGTTTGTAAACTACATTTTCTCACATGTATTTGAGTAAATGCAAGCTACTTCCAACCCACCTCTGGTGATCAATCATTATCATTCTACATCTATCATTTTGAGGCTTCTGCTTTACTTGTAGGCCAAGCTCAGCCAACAGGACAGACTTTACAACGGCATGCCAAAACTCTGTTTACCTATGAGCAAACCACTTGGTTCAGATCAACTGATTTCATTTAGAAAGTCAACAACTTTTTCAGCAAGTGCATGCTTTATCGGTAGATATCTGCTGATCACTTGTACCCAAAAGAAAGGCCTCCATTTCAGAGAGCTTGCCCTTCTGCTCCGCCCACAACAAGAGGGACGCACCTCCATCGGCGGACTTCACCACGGACTTGCGTACGCCTGGCTAGGCCTCTCCCAACACAGATCCTGAAGGACCCCTGAGAGAGAGAGGGATTTCACTGCAACAGACCTGTCATTCATGTCTGATCAAACAGTCAAGGAGTTGATATATTGTATATGTACAGGTGCCAGACAACACGCTTTTTCAAATCACGAGTCATTCAACTAGGTGACCAAACATTAGAGACAGGACATTGTCCATGAAACCACTGAAACAGAAGGTCCTTGAGGACGCACATTGAGAAATCCACCTCAATGTAGCTGTGTACAGGTTAACATGCAACAACAGCATTCCTTGGCCCCACTCATACTCTCATTAGTTGACTGATAGAACTTTGAAATCCTTCTAGAGATTGTTCTTTAAATTCCTCTGCCCCACTGAAAACGTGGGGGGTATTTCTTCACCTTAAGCACTGAAATACAGCTGATTCACAAAATCATACTTGTTTTTCTACATTAACTTCTTCTTTTTTTTGTTTTTTCATTTTCTCGAGATCATTTGCACATTTGTCCAGGGGCCTGGAGGTTTAGGGATGAAAACGCTTTTCTTGTTACAAAAAAAGACGCCTTAAAAGTACTCTTTCTGTTGTCACTGCTCTTCCGGGTTAAAAGTACCGCTGTTTTAAACACTTTGCACGACAGCTATTTCAAATGAATAGAAATATACTGTTTTCTCTAGGGCATAGGGAATCTCTGTAGAGGTCTCCATGTCAAGAACTGCTAACCAGTCATATAGCTTTTATAATAATAATAATAGGATTATATCTGTACTACAGTGAGCGCTTGCTATCTTGCCTGTTTTTTTAACCCTGTAACTTCAAGTCCTCAATCCTTCCTTTCCCATGCTGATTGACATATTGACATTTGAACATCTAGATTCCTGGCTAGCCCTCAGGTGATGTTTTTTGTCATATGAGAGTGGCATGGTTACCATGATAACCTCTTCAGAGGAATTTTTTTGAATTTTGGTTTTAAAACAAACAAACAAATCAACAAACAAACAAAACCCTAAAACATCTGATTTGTGCTGAAGTCATTAGCTTACATGTAAAGGACTGGGTTTTTTTTTATCTTATATCTCTGCAATAATTCCATTTGAACACTGCAAACACTGCTGTTTGCTGTCTTATAATATCTTCAACGTGTACAAAAGTTCTTGGTTAATAAGGGAAATAAACACTCAGTTCTTTCTGTTGTGTATCTGTAATCAAGTAGGAAACACAGTTCATATATAACGTTATTACTTGGTTTAGCAGCCGATTACTGTATTAATGGTGGGTAAGTGGAGAACATCCAGCGATGGGTGACGAGTTCGAGACTGTCAGTTTCTTGTGGAGGTTTGTGTTTTGTGTGTAGGTATAGTGCTCCCTTGGAGTTAAAACCGTTACGGTTAAATCTGTACGTATCTCTCCCTCTCCCTCTCTCGCTCTCTCTCTCATGCGCTGGCGCTGGCGCGGGCGCACGCGCTATACAGTAAGTTCTTTTTAACGTATAACTTGTTATTTTGATTATTTCTCTCTCTCTCCTGTGTGTGTGTTTTTTTTTTTTTTTTTTTTTTTTGCATGTTTACGCACACGCACGTACGCACGCTCGCACACACTCGCACATGCACTCGCCCACGGTCTTTATCAATCCTCGTCCCCGTCGTCGGCGTGCATCTCGCCTTGTTGTTGCTGCTGCAGCTGCTCGCACGCCCTCCTCGAGAGGCTCTCGCGCTGCTTGTCTTGGATCTTTTTCATCTCCTCGGCATATCTGCAGAACGTGCTGCCGAACTTGGCCCACACTTTGTAGGGCACCGTGATAGAGTTGCGGTAGGTGGGTTTGACCTCACTGACGCGCATGAACACACCGTACTTGTTGGAGCCCACGTCGAAGAAGAAGCGCTTGTTGTCCACGCTCAGCGACGTTCCCTCTGGCAGCTCTGCGGGCTCGTCCTCCACGCCGTAGTCGTCGATGAGCTTGGCGAGCGCGTCGCGGAACTCGATGAGCCCCTGCGCGGGCAGCGCGATGGTCTGGCCCTGCTGCGCTGAGCTCAGGCCTGGCCCGCGATTCACCGTCTGTCGCACGCGCAGGAATCGCCCGCGCTGGTTCTCCTTCAGGTCCATGTAGTACTTGCGGTTCTCGCGCACCAGGAACTCACTCTTCAGAGCGCGCCGCGGCTCGTCGTGCGCCGCCTCCGGGTTGCTGGGCCCCAGCTGCGCGTAGTGCTCGATGAAGTCACCCAGGTAGTCGCGGAACTCCACCGCAACGGACATGGACAGCGTCAGGCGACTCTTGTTGCCGCCGGCACCGACCTCCGCGATCTTCAAGAAGCGGCCCTTGGCGTTCTGCTTCACGTCCAGGTAGAAGCGCTTGTTCTGGATGTCCACGCGCTTGGACGCGAGCTCCTGCGTGTCGTGCTGCAGGCCCGAGGCCGCTGCCGAGCCCGAAGCCGAAGCCGAGGCAGTCGCGGCGGCGTGCAGGCCCAACACTCCCGCGCTGGGGCCCGCTCCTCCCTGCTCATTCCCGCTGTCTCTATCTCTGTCTCTGTCCGCCATGATGCTGCCTGCAAGCCTGCCCCTGCCTGCCTGCCTTCCTCTCTCTCTCTCTCTCTCTCTCTCCCTCACTCACTCTCTCTCTCTCTCTCACACACACACACTCACTCTCTCTGTCTCTCTCTCCGTCTGCTGCAACCTTCCTGCCAGCCAGCCACAGCCACGCCGCCGCTCTCGCGAGATCTCCTTTCCTCTCGCTCCTGCAAAAAGGGGAGACGAGCACGAGTTGGTTTCAGTGCAGTGTCTCAGCATGTTTGTGTGTGTGTGTGTGTGGGTGGGTGTGTGCAAAGACGTGATCGCAATCTACCAGGAAAATATCAATACGCAATCGTATGTAAAAGAGTGTAGAGAATAAGTTTTGTTGGGTTTCAAAGCAGAAAGACAACAACTCGTTCAACAACCGTTGTAACGCTTGATTTATTAACTAATAACTAATAACGACGCTATTACAGCATTGATTTGCTTTGTCATGTGGAATAGGCAAGACTTTGTCCTGTAATTTGAATAATTTTTATAGATATTTTACGCAGGGCACATGAATAGAGGAGGTAAATATAAACATAAGAGTTCTGCTTATTTGAATCTAGAGCTTCTCTTTTGTCTCTTTGAGTTGAACACAGTGAGAAAATAAATATGTTGTATATATTCAGTGCATTAAACTTTTCAAAAATATGTCCTCTATAGAGTGTCAATGCTTATTTTACTTAGAATATCAACATGTAATCTGGCCGGGACGCTCATGCTACAATGGAGAAAAATAGGATTTAATGAACATGGGTTTAAACATTAAAAACTTTGTTTTATCTCACTTTAAAAACTAGTTCGTTTACTTTTTCTTTTTTCTTCCTTTTTTTCTGCTGGAAGTGGAAAAACAAAGTCATAAATATATATATATAAAGTGGAACATAAAATAGGACAAAGTGCACTCATGTGAATGGCACTAGAACACTAAACACAAGACGATTTATTGAGAAATATACATTTTTAATTAATATATATACATTTTATTTTCCAAAAGACGTTCTAAGTGACTTCAGAAATAATAATAATAACACCACCAATATTAATACAATATAAATGATTTTTCACTGTGATCAAGGATTTTGAATGAATTTCATTGATCTGGAGAGGCCTTAAAAATGCGTTCAGTTCAAATGATGTTATTATTCAGAAACACAAAAGCTGAGACCTACTAAAATGAAAGTAAAATTCTCAAAGTATGCAATGGATGACACATGAAGACGAATGTAGAATGATGACGTTACACTGATATTCAAATGAATGCAAATGAAATAAGAGTGAATTCTATTAGAACATAATACAAGTGTAATTGTGATGGACTGGTTAACGCAACAACATACGTGTGTACATTCTATAAAGTTTACATTTGTGTCATTCATTTAGAAAATTCACAGTGTGTTTACATGTTTATATTACATGTTTGTAAATGAATTATCAGACAAAAATGTCATCTCCCTCCTAATTCAAAGTCTTTAAAAGGCATTTTATTTGGGCTATTTCTTCGAATACAGCAAATAATCTGTATCCTGACTAAATACGCAGCTGCACTGGGAGAACATAGAGCTATTAATACGGGAAAATATATAAGTATAATAATATAATATTTCAAATAACAGCAATGGTCAGACTCAGATGTTGGTGTTTATGACGAAATATACAAATATGTTTGTTGTAACTTTGATAGAGACCTATTTGAAAATTTACCAAACTCATCGTTTTTTAAACGATTGAATTTACTTTCATTCATTATATATATATATTTAATGTTTAATAATACGTTTATAATAATTATAATAAAAAATAGCGTATTTTACTCGAAATGAAATTCGATGCGCGAAATTTTACAGCGACACGTTACAACGTTCAGAACTGAAGAATCAAACATTCTATTTCCTAAAGCTGAAAAAACCTGCGCAATTCAGTAAAACCGGCTACAATAAATCTCAGTGTGTGTGTGTGTGTGTGTGTGAGAGAGAGAGAGAGAGAGAGAGAGACTGTAAAGCTTTAGTAGCTCAGTTTGAAAGTGTGTGCTGTGAGAAGCTAAACTCTGTAGAACCACCACGTAAAAAAAGGTTAAAATGCTGTACGAGTTTGTTCATGAGACTATACATGACACCTTATAAAGCACATATGACAACTAGCAATGGCATCTATAAAGACTTAATATGTCGTAACCTTTTGGCAGCTATTAAACTGACGCTTAATGGAGATGCAGACATTTACGTAAGTGTATAGCAGTAGTCATGAAGGGTTTAGACGGCATATAGCTTTATGTACAACGACTTGCATTAAATTGTTATATAAAGGTTATTTATGGTTTATTTATTGCTTTATTCACAATTTTGGCTTTTTGTTATTCAACTGTTTGATATTTGTTTTTGTTGTTTTTGCTTGTTTCTTGATACATTGTTTAGTTTAAATGTCTTATGTGCAGAGATGCAATACTTGTACACTGATGTTCTTCATCTATGGGTTTATTCCTTTATTCTAAAAATGCAGTTTAAATTTGCGAACGAATAAAATAATAATTTACAAACATGTATTCAATCACATTTTGATCTGCAGTTTAGTGTGAAACTGACATCTGCTTAAAATGATTTGCAATGTTTCAGTGTTCTTCAAAGGCTTCAAATAATTTCAGATATTTTTTTTTTTTATTGTGTGGTAACTGTCAACATTAATCAACACTGTGCCCTGTAATAACAAAATAAAATATTCGTTTAAATTAAAAACTGTTGAAGAGCATAAATGGTTATTTTACTCACAATGACATGCAGTGGAGAAACTGAGCCCAAATTCAGAATTCACAAACAAATATTATGAAGTAGCTGTTTTTAAAAGGAATTTAAGCGGTTGTGGATTTGGCCCTAAGGGTCTTATGAGCTTTATGACATAATGAAGTCTGATGAGCTAAAATGCCTCAGGAGAATTCGAGGAGAGTTTCGCTTTGTGTCTTCTCGAATCAAACGTATGTTATTAAGTTATGTTTAAGCTGTGAAATACAAATATAATTAATTTTAAATTGTATTAATTTGTAAGTAGTAATGGTTTTTAATCATGACCATATATGGAAATTTCATCTAATGAACTGACTTAAAGAAAATGTACAATATTAAACAATTATATAAAATAAATATAAATACTTACACAACTACATTCTGCTACATTCTGCTAATTAAACAAGCAAATACAATGAAATCTTGTCTTTTATTTATTTATTTATTTTTTAACGCCTCTTACATTCGAGTCAGCGAGCACATACACAGGCAAACCCTAGCCCAAATAGTTATTTTCGTTAAGGAACCAGATATTTATTTAAAAATAATTTTAATTTTTTTTTTTTTTCGCATAAAATAATCCTGCGCCTTTTTTTAAAGAACGATTTAACGAATAAGCGAGTAACGTAACGCAAACGTAAGTGGATGCAAAGTGCGTTTTTCAATAGGCGCGAGTGGGCGAACTGCTCCGTTAGTTAAAGTTTAAGCGTTGAAAGGGTCAGCGATGCGTACACGAGTTAATAACGCTCACTTTTATTTTGTAGGTTTTCCTTAATTTAACACTGAGAGAGAGACGCATTCAGCCCGTTTTCTCTCCCGTGGCTCACATGTTTACTACCGTGTTTAGGCCTCAGTGGAGAGACAGCGGTTAAAAACAATCCAGCAGACTCTGCAATGACGAAGTCTGCAGTCTTGTTGATAAACACTTTAAATAGGTCCGCTGAGTGCGCGCCATTTTATACTGGAGTTATAACAGACAGTGGGCCCTTTATATTTTCATGATTAGGCCGGATTTAAGAGCAGGACGACTTCAAATGAGAGTTGGGGTTTTTACGGGGAGACATTTTGGAAATCTAAAGAGTCGAACTGTAGAGAAATACTTCAGTGACAAGAATACAATGGGTTCGTGCACGTGCACTAAATTGTGCTTTTTAACTGTTATTGCACTCTGATGTGAACTGCTGGAATTTGTTATAGCAGCTTGTTTGGAAAAAGACTGTAGCTCTTTAGAAAGCCACTTTTACAGACCTCATGAAAATAAGGCTGCCAGGGACTACACCCACTTAAAAAGAGATGGTTCTGCAGTAGTTCTCCAGTCCTTCAGTCTGATGGAGAAAGGTTCTATACAGAACCAGTCCACTGTCAGAAATAATAAACCTGAACAAATACATTGTTGTTAGTCAATGGTCCAGATGTTCTTTCCAAGGTACAGTTACAGTTGTACAAGGCCAGATGTGAACCTTGAATTTACATTACATTCTCTTGCCTAGAAGGAAAGCTGAATATCTCATTTTCATTAAAGTACTGTTTAAATACAACAACAAAATGGAAGTCTGGTGTTAAAATGGGATTCAACAAACAAATTCAGGTTCTAAATCTAAAATGAAAATAAGAAGCACATTAACATTATCTTTGAGTGTGTGTGTGTGTGTGTGTGTGTGTGTGTGTGTGTGTGTAGATTTGTATCTTAGTTGGAGCCTGTACAGTAGAACATTTTAATGCACATCCAGCTTATAGCCACAGAGGAACAAGGACTCTATTCTCCCCATTCTCGGATTCTTTAAACAGCATCTAACATAAGAAATAAAAAAGGTAAAAATAATATAGTACATTAAATGGTAGTAAAATGTAAATATTAACTCAGGAAACACATTTTAGTTGTAAAGATACAGGGGAAGAACAAACCCATTACATGTTCTTGGGTGAAAGTAAAGTAATACTCAGAGTGAAAAGTGTAGAGTCTCCCTGAGACCTGATAGAGCCTGTAATGATTTTTGTGATTCATGAAGCCGTGAAAACTCAGCCACAAAGATTTAGTCATTAGTTTGAGTTATTATGAGGATTCATATTGATAAGATGAGATATGATACCTTTATGGCCAATGTGATGTATGGAGCAAGCCTGTATGACTTAGGATAAGCACATTCTTAAAGTCTACTATACAAAACATAAATGTACACACAGAAAGAAATATGAACTATTGTATTTATTTTTGCACAATTTATTTCTTAACTTCATGTAATGAGCCTGTTTACAAGAGCTGCTTTTAATAATTCTAAGAGAAACGTCAGCAGGTACACGGTCTGGTAGATGCTCTTATTCTTTTGATTGTTTACATCTGTTAAAGAGAGAAATATCTCTTTTTTTCAAGTGACCTGAAAGATGTGTTCAGGCAGCGCATGCTACAAGTTGTGTGCCATGACGTCAGCGGGTCATATATGCACGCCCCGCCCCCTTTGTCTTGCTGTAATTGGATGTATCTGTAACTGCCCGCCAATGATAAGGTCACGGCAAAGAGAGTCCTGAAGGAGCGGAAGAAAGAAGGCGAGGCTAAATGCGTCTCGAATAAAACGATAAAAAATGTATCTACTCCTATGTTGCTTTAGAGAATTGTCAGCGAGTAATTTGTCAACTTAGTGTCAGTTTTTGAAAACACCACTCAGGTCAATCTTTATCTATATCTATATATATATATATATATATATATATATATATATATATATATATAAGAAAAGAAACAAGATATAAGGTATATATATAACGTACAAAACCACTGTGAATCCTGACCCTTCTCTCTGTTTGAACACAGACAGTATGTTTAAAGCCCATAGATGATCCAAGCATCTGTGTTTAGTTTTATTAGATGAAAAAGTGTCTAATGATAGCAAGGCTTAGGCAAGGAGAAAGGGCTAAAAAGGGTTAAACATATAGCTGAACTCCTGAACACAGAAAGGTTAGGAGGGAATGTGTACAGTACTGTGCAAAAGTTTAAGACACCAGAGATAATGAATTTAAAAAGCGATTTATCTCAGCAATAAGTGTTTATTCGCTAAAAACAAACAAACAAACAACAAACAAACAGATAATAGACAGCTGGATACTCTATTGATTCCAGAGGGAAGATAATGTGTGCTGTTGATGTTACAATAATGCAATCAAGGAGAATCTGAACAAAACATTTTTCTTCAAACTCACTCAGACTTACTACTTTATAGAAAAATAAATGATGATGTATATTTTTCTTTGTATTTACTGTGATTATATATAACTTTATAAAGCATCACACTTACTGAGAAGGCATTAGTTTAAATATAAATCATTATCTTAGGTCCCCAAGACTTCTGCACAGTGCTGTACATGATATTTGACTCTGAATATTTTAGAATTGATCTTACATTTAATGATATACAAATATGTACTTATGTGTCTTAGCTATTTCTTTTAGTAAAATGATTTTTAAAAAGTTAGTTTAATAGAAAATGCAAGTTTAAGGTTCCATCCATATCAACAATAACATTGTATTTAAGGATTTAAAGCTTGATTGTTAGTTTTTAAATCTCTCTGAACCCCTTTCTTGTTTGTGTATGATTAATAATACTGAGCTGTGTTTAATTAGCTTTTTAACACACAATGTAACTTTTAGTTTGACCCCAGGAGCCATTTCTCTGTGTAAATACTGCATTGTTGAGGGCCTTTATTTTTTAGGTCTGTGTCTCATTTTCTGAGATATTAATGGTTGCAGCTTCTATGTGTACCAAGTCAATACAATAAAGCCATGCTGAAGTGTGTGTTGCTGAGGTAAACCTGTTGATAAAGAATCTTGCTGTGAGAGGTGTGTGTTGATGAGCTAGAGGTGTGTGTTCAAGAGGAAGTGCTGTGTATTGGTGAGGTATGGGGTAAAGGGGTGTGTTGAGGTTGATGGGTGTGTTGTATAGTGGAAAGTGGTACCTGAGGTAATTGTGTGTCGAGGAGGTAGAGATGTGTGCTGATAGGTAAAGGTGTGTGTTGATGAGGTTGAGGGGTGTGTGTGCGTGTGCTGATGAGGTAATGTGTTTGCTGATAAGGGAAAAGTGTGTACTGACGAGCGTGTGTTGATGAGGTAGTGTGTACAGATGTGTGTTGATGAGGTAGCGTTGTGTACTGAAGACGTCCATGTGTGTGTAGGTAGTGTGTACTTAAGATGTACAGGTGTGTGTTGGTGACTTACTTAATCTGCTTCACACTGTGTGGATGCCAGACACTCTTTAAACGGAAGGTTGTTTTTTTCTGCAGCTCAAAGCCTCTCTGTTTCCATGGAGGACTTTTAGCCGCAAAGTGAGCGACGACAGGATTCAGACTTCTTCCTCATACTGATGCTGACGTTGTTGTTGTTGCTACTGCTGTTGAAAAAGTCTGGAGCTGGTGAAAAAGCTTCGGTGAGCTTTCTGCGTCCTGTCCCTCAGCCGTGTATGCGGTCAGAGCTCCAGAGCCGCCCCCCTCCCTCCCCCGTGCGGGGACACGTGCGCGGTCCTGTGCCGTGTTATTTATTTTTTATAATTTTTTTTCTTTCCCCGGAGCCCGCGGGAGAAGCGCTGCAGCGGCTCGGCTGGGGACACACTGCCGGCTTCTCCGCTTCTCAAGATGGACCGCGGAGTCGCGCAGTCGTGGCACGGACAGACGCACGCCGCAAACGCTGCACGCCGGCCGGCTGATGTCAGCACGCCGGAGAGAGTGGGGGGAGGGCCGCGCACGAGCGCCTCACACTGGTCATCTCGCGATACTGCGGAAGTGCGAGGTGAACTGAGGTCTAATGCTGGGAGTCCCGTCTGTTCACCACTGGAAAGCATAGAAACAACATTTCTCACATAATACACACAAAATTGCTTTGTACATTTATAGTGGTTTTATCAATATCGGTTTAAATGTTTCAAATCTCATTTTTACATTTAGATGTGTGGGTGCTAGGCTCAGACAGCCCACAGGGAGCAGCAGAAGGTTACTTTGTCAACAGAAGTACGGTTTGTCAAAGGTGTTTCCGTAAGCGAAAACAATGAAATCACTCTGTCGGACACCTGGATCATTTTATGTAACTGAACTGGTGATAAATGTGTGCTTCATAGGGAGGTCGAGTGTTTGGCATTGCTAAATTTGGAGCATCCCTATTGGTCCGTCATCATAACATTTTCAAACAACCTTATGGACAACTGCTGTGTTTGAATGATGTAGTAAACTACAAATTCACCAAACATTAGATACATGTTTTTCTTCGACAGCAACAGTATGTTAACCCATAACAAACGTCTAATCATGGGGAAGCAGCTGTGAATGTGTCAATAAGCTTTATTCTATTTATGTTCTGTAAATTGGGACCTTTTTATGTTTCTACGATTAAATGCTCATTTAAAAAACAACAACAACAACAACAAAAAAACAAATTTGAAATAATATTTTACAATTAAGTCAGCCATTTTTACACTTGTTATAAAAGTCATGCACATCTCTCTCTTTATATCTCTCCACATTACCCTAAAGACACTTTTCTAATTCATAGAGGAGTCTGTATGGATGAATTGTGCAGATAATGTAAGAATAAAGATTGGTCTCCATGGGCTTTTCTAAATGCTAAGTAAGCTCAGTAGGGAGCAGGGATAGTACAATAGATTCTTTTTCTTCTTCTACTCAAAATACGAGAAGTGGGAAACCTGCGGATCAGATGTGAATGTACTAGTTCCCTTTACTTACTTATATGTACTCAAAAAAGCCATTAAGTTCCAGACTTGGATATCCTGTTTACATTTGCTCAGTACTGAGTAAAGACAGCAAGGACTTGAGATGTGTATACAGTCATATTAACCCAGTAAAGGTCCAAGAAATGCAGCACGGTGGTGCAGCAGGTAGTGCTGCCGTCACACAGCTCCAGGGACCTGGAGGTTGTGAGGAGTTTGGTGTGTTCTCCCTGTGTCTGCGTGGGTTTCCTCTGGGTGCTCACATTTCCTTCACAATCCAAAACCACATGTGTAGGTGGATTGGCGTCTCAAAAGTGTCCGTAGGTGTGAGTGTGTGTTGCCCTGTGAAGGACTGGCGCCGCCTTCAGGGTGTGTTCCCGCCTTGTGCCCAGTGATTCCAGGTAGGCTCCGGACCCACCGCGACCCTGAACTGGATAAGCGCTTACATATAATGAATGAATGAATAAAGACTAGAGATGTGTATACAATCATATTAACTCCATATAGACCTGAGATCAGTTTCTCAAACTGACCTCTATTTAATTTCTCATGAACTAAATTTGGAACAGTTCTACGCATATTCACTGACATAAACTGGTTCACAAAACAAAAAAATAATTCCCAACTGGAACCAAAGAAGAGTAGGTTATTCAGCATGAACTGTGGTGTCATCTGTGGGCATGTCGAGGTTCAGTAACTGAAAAAAGAGCTCAGAGCCTCACACACAGCGTTATCATCCAGTGGAGCTGGACGGGGTCATTTACAATGTTTCTGGAAATAAATAATAGGAAATAATTCAGGAACACACTCCGTTTTTGTGCAATATTTACACATGTATTATATCTCACAGAGAGAGGAGGACTGCTGAATGTGTCTTATTTCACGTAAGTATGTATCTTTGCATGAAATATTGTAAAGGGAAGTGGTGGGGAGCCATTTTGTGGTGTTAGTGAATTTATAAAACACCTTAAACTTCATATGTTTTACTCTAACCAGTTACATTGAACAAATAAGTAATTGTAATTTTTAAAATCAACATATTGTTCTCTGTGGTCTTTGTTCTTTGGTGGTAGATCATCTAGTATTTATTTTTAAATAAAATTAACAAGAAAAACACTGATGCTGGTGTTTTATATTATTAACAAAACCTTGTGCTCCTTTTTTCATTTCTGTATTTATTAGTCCTGCCCTCCATGCTTACTGTACAACACAATCACATAATAAAAATCACATGTAAACAGAGACATTGATATGAAGAACCAAAGCTTCACCTTCCAGTGACAAGGGTGAGTATTCTGGACCTTTCTTGTTTTTGAAATTCCAGAAACACTTCTGTGACAATGGCTAATAGTAGTCCGGCTAAACTAGGCTTGCTTAGTCTTGTTTTCCTTACTTACTGTACATGTATTCAACAAAAAAGGGCGTAGATTTGGCATACGGAAGTGACGTGTCCCCACCAATATCCGGCGATTATTGAGTTGCCCAAAAAAAAAAGATTTGTCAACGTCTCATTAACCTAGAAGTGCAGAAAGGGTTAAATAACGATCTCTACTCGAGTCCTAACTTCCCGTAACACATATGGCCAGTGTGATTGGCTGTGCTTTTCTCTGCTGTCTTGCGAGACTCTAGCTAGGTTTGGTTGTTAGCAGCGTCAAATCTGGAGGTAAACCTATCCAGTCATATACGAGAATTACTGTGCAAGACTCGGGTCTAATATGGGTGACACATGGGTGTCAAAGTGAAGATGTCGAGTGAAGGTGGCAGCAAAAAAGAAGAAGGTAGACATAAAGAAATGTGTAAGTCGCTTAAAGTCACATTCACTAATGAAATGAGTCCATCATAATAACGTTAATGGCAATGCTAGGCTTTGACGCACAGCTGGCTAAAATCGTCTGAAGCTATTAATAACATGGTTTTGAAATTAACTGAACAACAAACTGCCAACTGTGAGTTCTCTTACAGCCATTAGTTTAACATTAAATTAAAATGATATAATTCACGAATTAGATTATGAATTATTATTCAGAATAGTTTAAAAGCATATAGAATAGCACATGTGGTGTATCAGTTCTTTGTCGTTTTATCATGGAGCAAAGGGAAATACAAAACACCAATTGGGGTTTGAGGTGGGTTAGAGGTCCCCACCAATCTACGCCCTTGCAACAAAGCCTTTTTCGAACCGGAGGTTGGTATGCTAGTGGTACATGTACTAAATAAGACCAGTTAGAACCAGAGGTGGGAATACTATTTACAATTGTCCAGCTACACATTCTCAGTGTATACTAATACATTTGAGTTGTATAGCTACATATTTCTTAAATCTCGTTCGTACGATTTTGGCATAAAAGTTACTTATACCTGGATTTTTATACTCAATAAGGCCAGTTCTTCCAGAAGTGGATAAATTAATTACTTTTAATCATGTACTCAGCAAATCCAAGAACCATGTCATCGCTGTTCAATAGGGGTTCATTATTTTCGATACGAACACATTAAGATTTTATTTTAAAACCCATTCTGAGCCGTTTGTTAATTAGTTGCAGTCATCTGTAGAGCATCACAGTTCTGAGACCTGCTGTAGTTTCATGCGACATCTAGTGGCACGGTGTGTAATAGGAATACTGTGTTACTATGACAACGCTTGTTTAGCGCTACTGGGGCAACAACGCCATGCTATTGTTGTGGTTAGTCTGTTGAACGATTAACTGGATGTGAAATGGCTAGCGGAGAGAGCAATACTGGGCTGGACCTAGTGTTGCCAACCATCCCGTATTTGGACACTAAAAGTTTTGAACCGAAAGGGGACGCGTTTTTTCGGTATTTCTGAGGTCACAATGTTTTGGTGATGGTTGAGACAGAAACACGCAGCTCTCTCTCAGCGGGGTGCGATACTCCACGGCTCCTAAACAGAGTACGCTTCTCATTGGTCGTCGCCTTTATTTAGCAGTCCATCAGCAACCAATGGAGTCACAGTCCCTCCTACAGGGGGTTGTTTTGCTGCGGGGCTAAGAGCAACAGGTCAGTGCTGAAAAACAGGGAACTTAAAGATCTGCTTTTAGACAGAGCTTATATTAGCACCATGTCCCCAATTTTTGGTACTAGTCATCCTTTCCAAATATACTGGTGTGTTTGTATTGGCCTCTTATCGATTGTCCTCGATATATAAAAAAAGGGAAATTAAAATCATGTTCTTTCTCCATGTTGTATCGAAAATGTATTGTATCGTGGAGCAAAAACAGGCATATGTATTGTATTGTGAAATTTGTGTATCGTTGCACCCCTACTGTCCAATGAAAAACATGTTTCTCCATTTTTGCCCATTTTTAGTTTAGTACATCATTTGAACACAGCTGTGGTCCTTCACATTGTGTAAATAATTCATGATCAATTTAGCAATAGAAATGCTCCATAATTACTTGAAATATAATCTTTTTACATTGACTTATATTTAAAGTTAAGAAGTTTTTTGTCCTTCTCTTTTAAAGCTAGTGTTTTTGGAGATATATATATATATATGTTTATTGGAAATTTACTCAAATTGGACAGTAAACACAAAGATAGGTATACTAGTCTGTTTAATCAATCATTACCCAGAAAGGCTGGTAAGAGTTAGAGATTAGTTCATTCATTGTCTGTAACCACTTATCCAGTCCAGGGTTGCAATGGGTCCAGAGCAGGAATCAATGGGCACAAGGCAAGAAAACACTCTGGAGGGGGCAACACACACTCACATATTCACTCAGGCACTCACACCTATGGATTATTTTGATTAGTCAATCCACTTACCAACGTGTTTTTGGACCGCTTGAGGAAACCGGAGCACCCGAAAGAACCCACACAAACATGGAGGTGGATCAGTGAATCAGTAGGTTGTTGTTGTGGGTGGAGCAATAGCTACAATATCTACAGAGCGAAGATCAATGTTTCTCTGATATTGGATGTATAAGAGGTGGATGCTGGTAGCTCAGCTACCACTAAATATCAGCAATCCGGTAAAAATTTACAGTATTCTATCCAGTGTATCTCGGTTTAACAAACATGTAAAAAGTTTATATTTGGAGTACATTAAATTAAAATAAGAAACAAAAATCAAGATGTATAACTGGAAATTGTATGTGGCTGTAACTGTGTTCAGCTTCTTCACATACAACCCTCTGTAACATCCTTAATGCTGGTACCCTTGACATATCTAAACGTTATTTAGAGGGACTGTTGTCCATTTTAAAGATACACAGAGCACATGGGCTCTGGTTCACTTTTACTGATTTAAGTACAGACATGTCAGTGGCCTTCTTGGTGTTCAGCACCAAGGACAGCTCCCACCCTGCGATAATTCCAGGTCTTTAACTTAAATTACAAAAAGCCAAACTACTTTAAAATGTTACCAGCAATTTCTACACTGTATATCAAATTTGGTCCATTAGGTCCAGTTTAACGATTTTAATACACCCTCATCTTCACTCTTTTTCTTTACTCTCTCGCTCTCTATCTATCTCTTTCTCACACACACACACACACACACACACCTTTACACTCTTCTTTCCTCTTTGTCTCTCTTGATCTGTTTCACACTCTCACTGTCACTCTTTTTTCTTGCCTTTTTTCTCTCTCACTCACACACTCTTCTTCACTCTCACTCCTACCTTTTTCTTCTCCGTCTATCTTTTACTCTCTATACTCTGTCCGTTTCTATTTCTAAACCTCTACTCTTTTTCTTTTCTCTTAGTCTCCCTCATTTTATTCTGTCCCGCCACTCTGTTTCTCTCTTCTGTCTCTTTTTGCTTTGTTTATTTCTGTGCATTCATTGTCTGTTACAAAACCTTATCAAACCCTAAACGCCTCAAACCAGAGAGAGAGAACCAAAAGTGTTCTCTCTCTCTCTCTCTGTGTGTGGACGGCAGGTGTCGCTCTTTGTGAATATTTGTGCTCGTGCTGCGGATCCACAGGTTCAGCCTTTGCTTTTCTTAATTTAATAAGGCCCCTCAGTGTTCCTGATGATCTACAGGACACCGCAGCCATCTGAGTCCAGGCCTGTGTCTTTCACAGCCTGCAGTCAGTAGTGTTTTACCTGCAGTCTGCAGCAGGGTGCATCTGCAGCATACACGAACCTACAGGGTCTGATGCATCTGGCTACTCTCTCTCTTCCCCTGCCAGTGTTTAGTTCTTTCTAACGTCATGCACTAAGCCTCGCGCTAGTCTTTTAGAGGCAGCAGTGAAGGGGGGCGTGTGTGTCAGATGTGTCGCGTGCGGGTTTGATGCAACGCCCCCTTTTCTGTTTTTCTGTGGGTTTTTTTTCCTGAGGCAGAGCTGCGAATGTGACCTGAATGCTGGTCGCGCTTCACTCATGGAATGAGACGCAGAGAAACACGCACGCACGCTCGCTCATTCAGAAGACTCTGCCGAAGCAGAAGAGGCTGCGTTGAAACCGCCGCGCTCGCGCGAAACGCTGCTGTCAGCGCGGATCCGCACGCGGAGGGAATATTAACGATACTTGTGGAAAGGAAAGCAACAGAAATCCCGCGGTGCCGTTTTTCACCTTTTCCCTTCGCCACGGATTTGTGATTTGGAGGAAGTACGGACTGACGCTGGGTTACTGGAGCCTGAGGGGACACACACACACACACCTACACACACACACACGCACACACACACAGCATCCCGACAACTCAATCCTGCCGTTTGTGCGGGTCATCGCAACAGTTTCCAGCTGCAGACACGAGACTGTGGATTTACTGATTTTTCCCCCATCGACACGAGGCTGCGTGCACTGCAGCAGTCCAGCATTTGCCGTTCGCTCGCGCTTCTGCAGTGAGAAGGGATACTGCGAGGGGCTACCGAGGGGCACTGCGTTTTCTGTCTTTTCTTTTTTTTTCCCTTCGGGGGGCCAAAGAAGATTGCGGATAGCTCACTATGGCCGAGTAGCTTCAGCGAAGGGGGAGAAAACCACTCGTGCCCCCAGCATTCTCCCAGTGTCGAGCTCAGCTGCATTTTAATTCGTTTTAGCATGTGTTTTAGCCTCAGGACGCGCTCGAGGACTCGGCGTCGTTACGTTGTGTCGGGGTCCTAGCCGCCTGCTCCCCACGCTAACACCACGGGAAGGAGAAAAGAGAGAAGGAGGAGAAGGGTAGAGCGAGATAAACCTCCAACTCCCTCCCCTCCCCTGTCCCCTTCACCTCGGCGTGGTTTAAGTCGGTTTAGCCTGTTTTTAGCATCAGGATGCGCTCGAGGACTCGTTGTCGTTACGTTGTTGCTGGTTCCTAGCCGCTAGTTTCGCCCTCCACACCACCCCCTACCCTCCCACCCCCTCCCTCCCCTCCTCGTTGCGAAAATTACTGGAAAAAGACGAGAAAAGAAGGAAAGAGAGAAAAGCTGGGGAACTGTAAAGACCCACCCGCCCCCTTCTTTCTATTTCAACGGTTTTCTTCAGTTTAGCCTGTGTTTTTAGCATCAGCATGCGCTCGCGGAGCCGTTACGTGGTTTCTGGCTCATAACGGCTGTAGTTTCGTGGCGAAAATTATTGTTGAGACGAAGACAGAAGAGGGCAAAAGCGACAAAGACAAACAGATAAAGCGTAACTGCCCTCCTGCCCTTTTCAGCGCGCGTTTCTGCTCATGTTAGCCTGTGTTTTTAGCATCAGAATGCGCGCGAGGACTCGGTGCCGCTACGCTGTTGCTGGCTCCTAGCTGCTTGATTGTCGCGAACACTGCTGAGGGAAAAGAGACAGAACAGAAACGGAGAGAGAGAAGGAGAAACAGAGAGGAAGAGAAGCCCGCAGTAACACAGCCCCCTCGCCTCGAACCCCGACCAAACCAAAAAAAAAAACAAATCCCCAAAAAGCAGCGGATCCCGATGGCACGGCCACTCACGCAGGGTCCGCGTGCCACCGCTCGAGCCCCGTCGCGCTGCCCCGTCCGTTCAGCCCAGCTCCCGAGAGCCGCGCAGCCGCAGCAGCAGCAGCAGCGCGCGCCGCAGCGAGCCGCGAGCCCCCGCCGCCGGCGGCAGCAGCAGCATGAGCGCGAGGAGGATGAGGCTTGATCCGCTGCACTTCTCCATGCTGCTGGTCGGGCTCTCGCTGGCGTGCTACTCCCCGAGCCTCAAGTCGCTGCCGCAGGAAGCCCGCAGCGCCGCCGTCGTCATCGAGGGCAGAGTGCAGGCGGCACCCGCCAACGCCAGCGCCTCCGCAGAGCCTCCCGGCGCGAGCGCCTCCGCAGAGCCCTTGGGCGCGAGCGCCGAGCCCCCCGGCGCGTCAGCGGGGCCGTACAGCGTGCAGGTGCTGCACGTGTGGCCGCGCCGCAGCGGCGGCCTGCAGCGCCAGCAGCTCGTCACCGTCGGCGGCTTCGTCTCAGCGCCCAAGTGCCCCGTGCTCGCCGACCACAAGTACATCTTCTTCATGGAACCCACCGACCAGCCGCTTGTCTTCAAGGCGTCCTACGACCCGCTCGACACCAGCGCCAGCAACCTCAAGAAGGACGTCGGCAGGATCCTGTGCGAAGACTGCGGTCAGTTCCCTTTGCCTTTTCCCCCTTATTCTGCTTTAGTGTAGAACGGCAATGTGGGAGCGTGATGGCATGAGGAGGGCCGGAGAGGTGCTCCTGCGTCTCTGCAGCGACACCGGACCCGGGAGTACAACAGTTAACCGAATGCAATCCCCCTAGACACGGACACTCTCTCTCACGCGCTGGCGCTGAGGGTCTCAGGGAAGCACTGTCTTAATCTAAGCCACTAGCTGCTGTTGCTATGTTCCCCACAGTTGCTTTCTAGAACAGCTTTGATCAAATATGAGAACGGTTACAGGTTGTGTAACATGTGGATCCTTTGGAAAATGTGTAAACACAAAGCTAGACATCAGGATTAAGTTGCATTCACATTCATAATATTATGTACACACTCTTATCCACAATGGCTTAGATTTTATAGCATCAGCATCAAGAGCAGAAATAGAATCACTGAGTGACAAGTGACTCTAATCCACAGGTTCTAATAACAGCTGTACTTGTCCAAGCGGAATCAAACCACAGCCAGACGCCAGTGGTGTTACCCATGATATTTGTCACCTCACACCATGTAAAAGTGTTGTCACTGACAATATGGAACATATACTACTGATAGCTATTTCTAAACCCACTACACAGTCATTAGAGTCGCTTATCACCCAGTGGTTTAGCTTCTGATTTGCAGATTCTATTTCTACTCGTGAGACTTCATGTTCATAACAAGGCCAAATTAACAAATTTCCCATCACTGCTGTGAAACGATCTGAACATATGGTCAGTTCCTCTGCACATACTCTCCATCAGCTTGGACAGGAATCCAAAATGCCCTGCTTTCGCTGTCCATGGTGCTGGATTGTTAGGGGTGGTCTCCTGTCAGCTTGGTCCTGACCAGGCTGAAACATGTCTTGATGCTGAAACACGACCAAAATCATAGTTTTGAAAAGTAGTGTAATGTGTTTTAGCTTGTTGTACGTTCTGTGTGTCACAGTCTGTCACCCGGTGTGGAGCTGTGTCTAGGCCTTGGAGAGGATAAGGTGTGTAAACAGCCTGTGGATTCTGTTTCGAGGCCTCTTCTGCAGATGACTTGCAGTTTCTGTTTCTGTTTGCCGACTGGTTACAGGTTGCCACTGACACCATGGTGTCATCCAGGGTTTAACAGTGCATATAACTAAATGCTCTTTTTAAATGGATATAACCCCTAATGAAACAGTTGACCTGCGCTGGTAGATATATTGACAGTAGGTGTTCACTTTAAAGCAGAATTCAGATTTTGTGGATGACTTTCCCAGCAATGTATTAATTTGCAGCCAGTCTGTTACAGTTTGCTTCATATATGTGCTTCATTTCTATATCAATAAAATACACTATGTATCCAGGTCCTCTGGGTGGGTGGGGGTCAGTGTTCTGATCACCGAGGAACAGGGTGGAAGGGTGCTAATACAGTGCAGAACAGCAGATAGAGTACAGTCTGTAATTGTAGGATTAGAAGGTGCACCTAAAATGGACCATGAGTGTAGAAACCAATGGCCATTGTAAAGGTTTGGCTGATTGTATGTGTGTTGTTAGGATAGATTTGGACGTAGCGGGAATATTAAAATAACACACCTTTGTCTTTCTGTGATTTGCATGGCACCAAATGATTCTGGGTAGGATTCTGACGTACCACAACATTGAAAACTATGAAGGCATCACAGAAAAGGAATGAATGAACAATTGTCTTTGCGCTTACTTAGTGATTGTGTTGAACCTATGGAATTTGTGAAGGGACTTGGGAGAATGTCCACATCTGAGTGTTGTAAACAGGGTTTTCCAGTGTTAAGAGAGCATATGTCATTATGACTGGAGGTAGTGTTATGTCAGAGCAGGTATGACAGTAGAAGACTCATGTTGTGACCTCTTTAAGCTGGGTGGAATTCTCTCTAGACTGACAGGTATTCTTTCACTACATTTCTGTGGCTCCGAATGTGTCATGTCTCTCTCCTGGCTGAAGTTATATTTAGGCTACATCAAGGTTCGAAGCTTGTAGACACTAGTGGTTCGGTAGAGATTTTCAGGGTTTTTTCACCTCATGAACCCCATGGACAAGGCCTATATATTGCTCTCATCCAGCTTTTCTTGCTTCCCAATATGTCATATCTGCCTCCTGGCTCAAGTTTCATATATTGTCACAGTTAGAACAAAAGCTATCCTCCAGAATGGGAAACAGACAGGAGTGAGATCCAAACTTGAAGTAATGAAACGTGACATTGTTACCCCTGGCCAGTAAAACTGGAGCACTGGTAAAATCAAATTCTATTGATAAGAACTCTTGGAAATATTAGTTTTTGTTAAAAATAGATACAATGTTTTGTCCAGACAATATTAATACATTTTTATTGTGTATTTCTCTTTCTTTGTTTTATTTTATTTTTATAAAAAAAGTGATGCCATATAAGAATAATTTTTATTTCCATAAAGAGCAGTTTTTGATTAAGAAATGTGTGATGGTATAAAGCCTAGTGCTGAGCGATAAAATGATATTGATTTATTTTGTGATTAATTTTAGCTTGATAAGGGTGGTAAACTTTGCTCAATAAACCTTCATTTCTATTCCCGGTTAACACAGCCAGCTGCATGCTATCAGGTGTGTATACTCATGCTGTAATGGTAGATGAACATAAGAGGCGGCATGAACCTGAGACTATAATGGGATCATTCAAGTGCTTGTTTGTATGTATATTACACACGTTGGTAGGTGGATTGGCGACTCAAAAGTGTCCGTAGGTGTAAGTGAATATGTGTGTATCTCGCCCTGTGAAGGACTGGCGCCCCCTCCAGGGTGTGTTCCTGTCTCGTCCCCAGTGATTCCGGGTAGGCTCCAGACCGACCGTGACCCTGAACTGGATAAGTGGTTACAGATAATGAATGAATGAATGAACGTTATAGTCTCCAGTTCACTCTGTGTTTTGGGGTGTATTTTGTCTGCTATGGCGACCCCTGGGCCCTGTCAGAACACAAGCGCAGGAACTTTCCTTCACAGTCTTCACTGTCCTCACACAAGGAGGATTTTTCTTCACTCAAAGTGTATTTTCCTGCTGGGAAATGTTTTCCCATTTGCATTTTTTCCTCACACTAAATTTTCTCAGTTTGCAAATTTTAAATTGGTTTTGACGCCGTAGATAACATAGATCATGGGGGGGGGGGTTTCCCACCTTGCACTCAGTGATTCTGTGTAGGCTCTGGACCCACCGTGACCCGGAACTGGATAAACATTTACAGACAGTGAATGAATGAATGTGTGAGACTGAAAACGTTGTAGCTTTCCCACTGTTACAAGCACTGTTCTAATCTTTCTAATGGGTTAAGTGCAATATGTTCAGCACACAGAAGTGTTTATTTATTTATCAGTTTATTATTTTAAACTCCTCTTAATCTTTTTACGCCCTCTGCTTCTTTAAACGCTCAAGATGGTAGTGCCCTAAGAATGTTTTCTTGACACAAGATATGGATATCATTACTTTTTTGTGCTAAAAAAATGTTATTGTTCCAGTGAAATCTTTCCTTGTGATTTTGAGTAATGTCTAAACAATGTGCATACACAGGGGTTGGACAATGAAACTGAAACACCTGGTTTTAGACCACAATCATTTATTAGTACGGTGTAGGGCCTCCTTTTGCGGCCGATACAGCGTCCATTCGTCTTGGGAATGACCTATACAAGTCCTGCACAGTGGTCAGAGGGATTTGAAGCCATTCTTCTTGCAGGATAGTGGCCAGGTCTCTACGTGATGCTGGTGGAGGAAAACGTTTCCTGACTCGCTCCTCCAAAACACCCCAAAGTGGCTCAATAATATTTAGATCTGGTGACTGTGCAGGCCATGGGAGATGTTCAACTTCACTTTCATGTTCATCAAATCAATCTTTCCCCAGTCTTGCTGTGTGTATTGGTGCATTGTCGTCCTGATACACAGCACCGCCTTCAGGACACAATGTTTGAATCATTGGATGCACATGGTCTTACTGGTGCAATGTGCAATTAATGAAGACTGGCCACCAGGCTGCTCCAATTTAGCCATGAAACCTCCCACAGTAAAATGACAGGGGTTTCAGTTTCATTGTCCAACCTCTTGTAGAAGTATGTCCTTTGTCATTGTGACAGAATGTAAACATTGTGATAGATATCGAGATTGATATAGTAAAACTTATCGTGATAAAATATTTGGCCACATCGCCCAGCTCTAATAAAACCTATGGAAGGTTTAAAAATCTACCAACTTAGGTCATTTCTTAAGGCTCTTTTCCCTTTAAAATATATTAGCAAAAATGGTTGTTAATGGAAATAAAAGTGGTTCTTCTATTGAATCACTCAAAGAAACTTGCTTTTCAACTTTTGAATTTTTATTTTTTTTTGGTAGACCCCCATGGAAAAGACCTAAATATTACCCAAGCCTCGCAGCCCTTAGCTCTCTCTCTCACACAAACACACCCACACACAAACACACCCACACCTGATTGCTCTCAATATGTCAATATGAATGTATGTCAGACTATCTTTGAGTATTCCAAGTCTGATATTGACGTAATCTGAAATGGTATTCAAAATGTTACATATAGAGTCTTTTTTAAATATATTGTCGTCCTAATCCTCATCCCTCATCATCACATCACAGCTGTGTAGGGGGCGGAGGTCCTGAATTTGCCTCTGGCTCAATACCGCGGATCCTCAAGATCTCTTTGGCATAACTGTGTGACATGCAGACAAGAATAACAGCTGTTGATTGACATGCACTTAGGGAAGGACTGCACTTATTTTCCCAGCTCGGAATCTGTGTCTGGTGGAAGTGGAATAAGAAACTCCTATAGGAAACAAAAATGGGCTTTCATGTTTTATGAGGGAGTAGCCTGTATGTGGAACTAATTACTGTATATTCTCCTGAGAGTTCGATGATAGGTGCCTTGGGGACATTGCTAATTTATCCCATTTATTCGGCTCGAAAAAGACTGTTGGAGCAAGATATCTACATTGAATAAATACTGAAGAAAGCGTTTAACTCTTAAAACAATCCACGCAAAAGACACAGACCACCCTCCGTTTATTTTTAGTAAAACAACCGTTGGTTACACAAAAAAAGGAAAGAGACAAAAAAGAATACATGTGAAAATGTGAATTTGAAATATTTTATTGTTTATTACACAGTTGTACAGGGAAATTTGGACTCTGCATTTAAAGGCGACAGTCACAATTTCAAAAACACTTTTTATAAAATTCTGAGTCTTTTTGCGCGCTCGAAACCTGTCTAATGTGTTTACGAAGGCCTAGTGTCTGTAAATGAGTAAAAAAGTCTGGTATTCTCTCTCTCTCTCTCTCTCTCTCTCTTCCTCTCTCTCTCTTTCTCCCTCTCACTTTCTCCTTTCTCTCTCTCTCTCTCTCTCTCTCTTTCTCCCTCTCCCTCTCTCTCTTTCTCCCTCTCCCTCTCTCTCTTTCTCTCTCTCTCTCTCTCTCTCTCTCTCTCTCTCTCTCTCTCTCTCTCTCTCTCTCTCTCTCTCTCTCTCTCTCTCTCTCTGATGTCAGAGCAAAGGCATCTGGATTTTTATAGAAGTAAAGAGACCTCCAAATGTTGAAAAGCACAAACCAAGACGAGGATATTGTTCTAATCTTGCTCCATATGTCGGTAATATTGATTGTTGATAATTCAAAAACTGAATATAAATTTACAGAGAAGTTCAACTTCAGCCAAACAAACCATTGCACCTTAAAAGACGTGGAGCTTCTGAAAGTATACAAAATAGAGAGAACATAGTTTTCCTGCACACACACACACCTTCTTCAGGTTGTGGATTCAGTCCCTGCTTGTGAGGGGTTTGGTGTGTTCTCCCTGTGTCTGTGTGTGTTTCTTTCAGAAGTTTGAGTTTCCTCCCACAGACCATAAACACATGTTGGTAGTTGGATTGGCTGTATTTCCCACAGGTGTGAGTGTGTGTGTCGTCTGTGATGGACTGGTGTCTAGCGTGTGCTCTTGCCTTGCACTCAATAAATGCAGATAGGCTCTAGACCCTCACAATATTGAAAAATATATATAAATCTTATAATCAGCTGTTAGAGCTCCTTTACTTATAGCATATGTTTGGCTTTTTCTTGATGTTGCAAAATGTCTTAATGCTTGTACAGACCAGAACTTTCATTCATTCATTCATTCATTCATTCATTATCTGTAAGCGCTTATCCAGTTCAGGGTCGCAGTGCATCCAGAGCCTACCTGGAATCATTGGGCTCAAGGCGGGAATACACCCTGGAGGGAGCACCAGTCCTTCACAGGGCAACACAAACACACACACATTCACTCACACACTCACACCTACGGACACTTTTGAGTCACCAATCCACCAACCAACGTGTGTTTTTGGACTGTGGGAGGAAACCGGAGCACCCGGAGGAAACCCACGCGGACACGGGGAGAACACACCAACTCCTCACAGACAGTCACCCGGAGCACGACTCGGACCCGAGCTGTGTGAACCGGAGCTGTGTGACTGTGACACTACCTGCCCAGACCAGAACTTGAATAATTAAAATGTGTTAAAATAGAAAGTGCCATAAATGTCTTTGGAGCCTTATGGGGAATTATATATGGTTCCCTGTAGAACCTTTTGATTGATGTGTGATTGTAAACATTCTTGTCAGAGTTTAAAGATCCTAATTTAATATTTCTATACCAGCTAACAAACTAGAACCTCTGTCAACCCTGTATTTTTAATAGAGTTGTATCAGTGGTGCTTTAGGAGGTTTGGAACATAGACAGATTTTGTGGTAGTGGTTTAGTGCTGTGGGCAGAAGAAGCTTTGGAAGATGCAGTGTGTGAGTCTGTCAGTCTCAGGCAGAAGGGTGTCTTCTTGTTGAAGGGAAGAAATGTGTTAAAGATTGCTAGTGCTAACATTGCAAAGTGTCATATATGGCATAGTGAAGCAGGTGTGTATAAACTAGCGTGTCCCACTTTTGCATGGCTCCAGGAAAAGAAAATCTCTCTCCACGGCTCACCCACCCACACTCCCTTTAGACAAAAAGGCCTTCAGTCAGAATCTGTTTCCTTGCCTGGACTTCAGCAACCACTGCAGAACTGCCACATACTTTTATGGAAGTGCAACACACCTCCATAAATACTATAGATGGTGAAATTTCACTGCTTTTTCAAGTCGAATGATATCAGATATGGAGGAATTAAAGTGAACATTGAGGTTGCGTCATCATATTTCATCTTAATTATGAATATATTAAAGGCTAAGGACCACTTAATGGACCTCCATGAATATTTCACATTATTTTAGCTACTGACATAAGTATGAATTAAAATGAAAATAGCAGCTTAATTTGCTTTAAAACTGACAATTTTATTAAAATGACGGAAAAACCCGAGCTCGCTAAGGAAATTCTTGAACGCGACCGTGACGTCACTGGTGGACAACAGCTGAACAACGCCTCGGTAAAACACCGTTATGACTGACTGTTATGACAGTATCTAGCTAAATAACCAACATTATTCATGAGAATAGCCTAGCAATAAGCTAAACTCAAATTTAGAGGTATTCTTATTCCGATATTCCGTTATTCTTGTAAATGTGATCGAAGTCGAACTCGAATTCCTCCGACACTATAAACCTCCGTAATGCAGCTACGTAGCCGAGTATAATCTGAGCCCCCGAGTTTAGCGAGTCAAGCTAACGTTAACTAACACCAACTAAAACAGGCGAAGTGAGTGTCCTTACCCTCTTCACCTCCATGTTACAGAGGCTCTTGAACACCTTTCGTTGGTGTCCTTACATGCCCATAGTGTTGGAAAAGCGCCAGTGAAATGAGCTACAGATAACGGAGTGAGCGGATGGTCCTTTCCAAAGTGCCCGTTTAAAGTTGACAAATTTAGTCAATTTTCTGGATATTTTGGGATCTTTGGGTCATTTGTGCACAGATGTCCCACTGTACATTGAGTGATTGCAGCCAAAAACAACACACCTTTTCGTCATTTTGCATTAAATTAAGTGCAACTTCTAGAGTTGTTGTCCACCATCTACGTCACAGACAAGACGCCTATTAGAGTTTCCGAACACCGTTGGGGGGGGACCAACAGTCTTTTAAACCTTATTTCTTGAATTAGTAAGAAATAACATGTTTTCTGACTATCAATAAACACAAGTTAGGAACTCAAATTCCACTGTATTTATTTGTTTGACACTTTCATATAGCTGCTGCTTAGCCTTTAAGAAATCAAAATACGAATATTTCTTCTACATGCAGGTTAACACATCTTCGAATTCTATTCACATCATACATCAGGCATCCTCATCAAAACAACCCACATAAACTAGCAAGCTTTGGCATATGTGGTGAGTAAGTTGCTCTTGCAGAAATAGATATTTTATGAGGCGGTGATGATATTGCTGTGTAATATTATCAGACATTTCAGCATGAAAGCGCTTGGCTTGTTTGAAGCTTGGGTGTATCATATTTAATATTTAGGCTTCTGAACTGTCTTGTAAATCAGGTAAAATACACTGGACTAAAGGGATTGGGTTTGGGGCATTTTTGTTTACCATGTGGCACAGTAACATACATTAATGAGAATATCATTTATTTTCATTGTAAAGAAATTCACCATGGTGTTCGACTTCCTAAATGGGTGTTACACACTGCAGAAATACTGTGAACTTCAGTGGTCTATGATACATCTCAATTATTTTAGATATAATTAGATGATTATTAATTTGATAGCATTTTTATTGCTGTTGCTATTAATATTACTAACATTATTATCTTTGTTTTTTTAGGGAAGGTTGTGTTGGGGCCTTTTCAATGCGTGTATTGCAATTTGTTCTGACTCTGATTGTTTTTAATTGTTTATTTATTTATTTTTAATTAAAGAACCTGCACATTAGATCACTTTGTCCTTCCAAAATTTAAACTTACTTTATTGTGATGTGTAACAGATGCTGAGGCTTAAATACACCTACAAAGATCCAGTGTAAACCTTTGTATTCAGGCAAATATAGTGACAGTCAGGTGCAACTACATGAAGCATACAGTCATAGATATTTTTCCCAGCTTATGATGAAAAAAATAGCTTTTAGGCACTTGTTTTTTTTTTAAATCACATTTGCATAATGTGAAGTCTACATTTACAAATGTGTCCATATTTTATCATGACAGATGTCTCTACAAATGTTACCAAAATATTTGCTGGAGTTGGGCCTGATTAAATATTGAATTTCTGTCAATATCTGACTCTAGTATGACCATGATACTATTGGAGTCAAGTCAAAGCCCTGAATCTCCAGGATGATAATTCCTCAGGAGGAAAACGTTTCTAAAATTTGAGTGAATATTAATAGAATATGATGGGCGGCTCGGTGGTGCAGCAGGTAGTGTCGCAGTCACACAGCTCCAGGGACCTGGAGGTTGTGGGTTCGATTCCCGCCCCGGGTGACTGTCTGTGAGGAGTTGGTGTGTTCTCCCCTGTGTCCGCGTGGGTTTCCTCCGGGTGCTCCGGTTTCCTCCCACAGCCCAAAAACACACGTTGGTAGGTGGATTGGCAACTCAAAAGTGTCCGTGTGTGTGTGTGGCTGTGTTGCCCTGTGAATGACTGGCGCCCCCTCCAGGGTGTATTCCCGCCTTGCACCCAATGATTCCAGGTAGGCTCTGGACCCACTGCGACCCTGAACTGGATAAGCGGTTACAGATAATAGAATATAATGTTTTAAAAATTATTTTGGAGCATTTCTAATGGTCTATTTATCATTTAAGGTTACACAATGTACACAACACACAGCATTTGTGAATTATATCTGAATTTTTAAAAATGACATAACTGGAGGTACACGGCTAATATACAGTCCTCCAAATTCACTGCAGCTGTGAATAACTCATGTTCCAGTTCTCACACACTGGATACACCTGTGGAAAAGACCCGTGAAGTCACAAGAGTGTGATAGATAGGTGTCTGAAAGTGTGCTGTAACATGCAAATAAGTGCATGTTCATGGAAAATCTAGAAAGATGTGCTATGATTGACCAATCACTGTTCATCATGCTTTTGACAGAATGAAGGATGGTTAATCATCATGAAAGATGACTGCTATGTCCTTTTCTGCTTTCTCCTGCCTGTGTAATTTTTTAATAAATGAGGGGGCTGCTCATGTTTCAGGAATACAACAAGCATATCTCTTTGTGGACATGAAGTTGGTTTCAGATGACATCAAAAACTTGATGTTCTTCTAAATTAGGGGGTTTAATGCGATTCTGTCAAAATAGGTCTCCAAGCAAAACTGTCAGTGAGTCATTTATAGAAGTGCACTTTTAATGGGAACAGTTGAAATACTTTTATGTAAATATGTGTGATGTTTATGTAAATATGTGTGACGGATGACCTAGATTGGGAATAAGACTTGGAATATGAACAGGTTTGAAATTTAAATCTGATATGAAGCTTAGCAAGCTTTTTTTTTACTTTCATAAAAAAACATCCAAATATACATATGCTTTATTGCCTTTTGATTTATTTGTAAAATGATGAATGTATAATGTTCAAAACTCAGTTTATTTGGCAGTGGACATTGTTTGGTAATATAATAAATGGCTCCTTACTGCTGTACAGTGACTGCCACCCTCTTTGCATGCCTAAGCTTGCTTGTAGCTGTATATATTCTTAGCAGAAAGCCCATTTTTGAGGTATCCCCTATGTAACTAAAACCACCGCAGCAGTACACCAACTGACTATACTACCCAAACTTCAAATGACCTTCATCTATTTTTTATTTTTATTATATTTTTTTAGGTCAAATAGCCATTAAATTGCAAATTTTTAAGTGCCAATGCCTGGCTGACTCTAAAAAAAACACAGGCAAATGTCTTGAAATTTCCCTTGCATATCTGAGTCCTAATTACCCAGAAGGAAAATGTTGAAAGTAGGTCAGTTACAAAGTGACAGACTTTTAAATGCTGGATGGATGAGAAGTGGGAAACTGGAGACACTGAACTTGACTAATGGTGCCAGAATTTGTAGCTTGCTCTTTGAAATGACTATTTGGCCAACACTCTTATCATAGTACAGTGGCAGGCTGTTATTGTGTTAAGAGTCTTGTCCAAGGACACTTAATTGGTTTAACACTGCTGTTGCAGCAATCTGAATTAATCACAGTCACCTACAACATTACACACGATAAACACCAAAATAAGCGTAGTCATATATTTTACGGGTCATTTTTTCCAAGACATTTTTCTGTTTTTTTATATATGTGTTCTATAGAATAATGGATAAATACCATATAATCACTAATCTCTAAGTATTCACAGTAACTGAGGGATACACACTGATCCTCGTGTACATTAACATCCCTGTTTTGTTATAGAGTCCCCACCAGCAAAGACTCACTTACAACCATCTCAGTCTCTGCTCTGGGGGACTGTGCTCAAAAACCATCTGGCTCAGTGCTAGCTTGTCCTGTTTCATTATACTCACCTGAGTTTGTTCCTCCTTGACACTTTCTCTCACCTATATCCATTTTTTTCTTTCACAAAATGAGTCAGAATGAATTATGTAGATAACAATTTCCCAAAGTTAAACTGATTTATGATTAAAATAATTGGAAGTCTTCTATGGCATTGTGCAAGTATCTATCTGTCTGTCTGTCCATCTATCCATCTATCCATCTATCTATCCATCCATCTATCTATCTATCTATCCATCCATCCATCTATCTATCCATCCATCTATCTATCCGTCTATCCATCTGTCTATCCATCTGTCTATCTATCCGTCTGTCTATCTGTCTATCTGTCTATCTATCCGTCTGTCTATTTGTCTATCTATCTAATGATTGATTAATTAATTGCATTGGATTTATGTCTGTGACTTTGCTGAGATCTTATCCTGGCGTTTTCTGGGCCGAGGGCTGGCAGACTGCTCCTGGAAGTCTTGCGTGAGTGCAGTGATGTGGATTGACTCACTGGCAGTGGAATACCCAAGAAGGGCTTTGTATTGATCCTGCTCACACATGATGATCAATGTTTGTGGAGATTGTTCTCCGTTCTCCCCTGGAGATGGATTCATACACTGCATCGTTCCCCTGTCAGGGCTGCCTTTGTGCTCCTCTACACCTCACCAGGCCGACATCACAAGTGTGACAGGACAGGGCACTGGAAGAGACGCCGCTCCCTTGGGTTTTTCACACACTGAGGGGTGTGTGCTGCTACCTAGACTTAATTAAGGTACGCTAATCTCTGCGCGAAGGCCATAAGATGTCTTACATCGTGTTTCCCTCAGCCATAGTTGGTAAGGAGCTGATAAAAAAAATGTGGTAGGACATGGTTACCTTTGACTGCTCATGTTTGTGAATTGCTAGTAAAGTGGCTGGCCCCAGTGAAGACATTTCTTTGTGGCTAGAAAGAAGTTTATTATAGTTAATGTGACATGTTACATTAGGCTCATTTCAGTAACGACAGATTAATATTAAAACAAATCAATTGGAGCAATATCATATTCAGTCTTAAAAGAACAGGTCCTTAATCGCTGTTGGCTTGGATATACTTTCATAAGAAATAACCACTAATCATTCTTGCAGAATGTGTTTTTTATAAAAACTATTATTTTAAAAGGGAACCTTTTTAAAATAAAAAGTCAGTTGAACTTTTTTGGTCACATTTAATATTAAAAATTTTAGTGGACGAATAGCACTTATTCAGCATCATAGTCTCAAACTGAAATTCACAGGGCTCCCAGTGGGAACATCTGGTTTAGCATTGGTCCTGTCAAGATGAGATAATGAGTCTGATCTCTTGTGATGTCACTGGCATATGTTTGCAAATTTAACATAACAGTTCCAGGAAGTTATTATTCTCTTTCAAGTATGTTGAGGTGCACAATGACATTGAGCTAGTGGTTGTTTAAAAAAATGTTTTGGCTGGTTAACATCTCTCAGAGAAAGCATATAGATCACCGTCCCAGCTTTTTAGCTAGTGAGTGGATTTAGGACCATCTAAAAAGTGGGTGGAACTGGCAAAAAATATTTAATTCATGTGAAATCATATCCTCTTGTTATTGTTTCTAGCAAATACAGCTAACACTTTCTAAACAGGGAACTTAGAAGTTAACTGACTAAAGCTAATGTCACTGTTTATAGAGGTTTGTTTGGGATATGGATTTTCTGACTGGCCTTTTAAGTGGGAACTCATTTTTAGAATGGTGTCAGACTAGAAGTGATAGGAGTCATCAGACCTAAATGCATACTAATCTTACATTCCCAGTTCATTTCTTTTTTTTCTAGAACTCAGGACATCTGCTAACAAGTCTGTTGCCATGCTGTTTTCAGAAAATGGATCCCAACCTGTTTATTGCATTCTGTGAAGAAGCTGTTGAGTTTATCTTGAGCCTGTTGCTTAAACACTGTGCTGGGGCATTGTACTGAAAAGGGCATTTGTGCCGGTCTGTCGGTGTGCCTTTGAGCAGGATACCCATTTTGCATTGTGTGAGGATGTTTTTTCTTCTTCCTCTCATTGTCAGGATGTTGCCAGCTCAGCTCCTTCCTTCTCAGGCCAGTGAGCCTGGGCCAGTCTATCCTTCTCTCTCTCACACAGTGACCTGGCCACTCTTTCACTGTGCCCGGGTCAGCTCGCTTCACACAGCATAAATATGCAGAATAAGCACTGATCAGCAGTCTGGGTTTGTGACCAGGTAATGATTACCATGAAATATATGCTCCCTGAAAACGTACTGTGTTACTGTGAGGTGAAAATCTATGTTAAAGTAACACCGTATAAACATTTGGTTGTGTAAAAACTTTTAGATCAGTTGACCCATATCTGACGAGTCCCCCCCTCCTTTGTTACTGTTGCTATGGCCACCTGGTAACGTGTGTAGCAGCTGTGAAAAGAGAGTAAAAATCTCAGTAGCACAAAGAGAAATTCAGAAGCACACAAGGGAAAACATTAGTAACATAATAAATGCAGAAATGTGGAAGCCATTAGAAAAATGGGGATGAAAAACCAAAAAGCTTTTAGTGACTGAGTGTTAAAGGCTTTCCAATATGAGAAAGATGATTGAGCCATGGAAGATACCTCTTCAGATAAGCTAATTTTAAAGCTAACAAAGGAATTATTCATTGCTAGATTTAAAGGACTGTAGGTCTAAATCTAGACTTGAAATTAAAAATTATGTACAATTATTTTACATTAAATTTTATATTTACACTTGTTGGTCCAAATTAAAAAACTTTTCATAGCCTTTTTATCCCCATATGTTCAAAATAACAAAGCAGATGTTTGCTCCTTTGATTGGTTCTTCTTTGTTACAAATGTGACGCCAGTGTGCTGTCTGCCTTTATTTAATATGTAATGAACCTGATATGGTTTAAAATAATGGAGTACCAGAGTTATTTGTCTTTTACAATTAATGGCTACTATGCATTATTTCTTGAAGAGGACATATTCTACCCTTTGCCCACAAGCTACTCAAGGATCAAAAACCTCAGCACCATTTTAATTTTCTTTTCAGAATGAAACATCTGTGTGCACTGTCGGTCTGTGCTGAGCTGAACTGCACAGTGCCGAAAACCCTTCACTCATTAAGCTCATGCAGCCCAACAGTGCATGCACCCAACTCCACCCCACCGTAACACTGTGTATCATGTTAATATTTTGAGACGTATGATGGTATATAATATGAGACAATAGAAACATATGGTTAATTTGAATATTTCAGTACACAAGTGAGTCTGTTACAAGTTGGTATAAAATATGGTGAGCATTTAGTTTATTAATATACAGAATCTACTGAATAAATATATACAACATGTACAGTGTATATACAGTGTACATACAGCGTTCTTATATATAGATATATACACAGTATATGTGAATGCTAAATAAAAAGAGGTCCAGTGTATACAGTATGGATCAATGTATGGACAGTAGAGTTTATGGTCTGTAGTGATTATCAGTTCACTGTGGAGTTCAGCAGGGTAATGGTGAGAGGAAAGAAGCTGGACCTGAGCCGACAGGTTCTGGCACAGATACTCCTGTACCTCCTTCCTGATGGTAGGAGGTTGTACAGTGTGTGGCTGGGGTGGGAGGAGTCCCTGATGATGCTGTGTGCTCTGCACAGACAGTGGTGGTGGTGAATGTCTCCAATGGCAGGGAGATGTGCATCAGTAATGCACTGAGCATTCTTCACCAACTTCTGGAGCGCACTCATGTCAGCCACAGTGGAACTGCCATACAACACTGTCACATTCACACAGTTGGTCAGGATATGTACCTGTGAGAGTACCACCACAGAGACAGCGAAATGTACCACGACAGTGGCAACACACAACTCCAAACATAACAAATTACCGCAAAACGGTGAACAGGGGAGCTGCTTTGCATGCTGGGAGCTCCCCCCGCCCCCATGGCTAAAATAAAAATTCTAATATGCCCGCACTCTATATAAGGAGCAGCACAAGACTGTATGGCTTGTTTTATATCTTGTTTACTGACCTAAACAGACCACAAATAAAATTAAGAAGAAAAAAAACGAACTGGAGGGTCTTGTTTCTCAGTTTATAGCTTGGTTGTCGCTCCAGATTCCCAAAATTAATGTGCACATGGACTGAAAAATTGAGATGTCCCCTTTAATTTATGCCAATGGACACCTGCTAAAAATTCATATTCAACAATAAAAGGCCACCTAGTGTTTCTATTATTATAATAGAAAACACCGTAGCGCACAGAAAGCTCCAGTTTGTTAATGAGATAAAGCATGGCAATGCTAAAATCCCAAAACATATCCCTAGAGGGAGTTTAGGTTGGAGAAGGTTAAATGTGGCACTATCCTGAAAATGTCACGATAACATGATGTTATTTTTTGCCGTGTCGCCCACACTTACTATGAGCAACAGTTCATGTTTGCAGTTTTGGTTTAACATTTGAATTATGAGCTATTTAGTGACACTGGTTTATAGTCACCATGGCCTTCTCTAGGCAAAAGCCCAAATATGTTATTTTTGAAGAGTCGGGGCGTGCATGCACTCATAGACATGGTGGCTTGGCTGTGCCTTCACTTCATATGTGCATGATAAATTGTGTCACTCATTTCGATGTTTATAAGGTGACTCATTCGTCCCCCAGTCTAAAATCCATTTTACTGGTTTAGCTGGGGCTGACTCTCAGCAATCCAAAAAAGCATGTTCTATCACATAGCATTAGCTGATGAGGAGGTAAACAGTAGCATAGGGAGCCGTGTGCTTGCCTGTGCCAGCAATACGTTGCGCAGAAATTAAAACTGGGTTGTTTTATTCTGGCTTTTTACAATTACACTTACAGGTCTTGTAGCAGTGGCAGTAAATTAGCCTCATGATGTGGGATGTCCTCTGTCACCAGCGCTAAGTGGGTAGTAGTTCTGCTGAAAACGCTGAGTTGCACAAGCCTGTAACGGTTTTTTGGTTTCATAGCCATTGAGCTGATTATTTTTGGCTTTAAACACCGTGTCACATTTGAATTGCGAGCATTGATTTTCTAGTCAGCATTTCTTGCTCGCGTGCTCTGGCTGAGTACAGTTTTAACGGATCACCCCAGCATGCACTCTTAAAGGCCTCGGCAGTCTGGGGAGACCTCTCGACTCACTCCCATTGAGCTACAGCCGAGCCACCTTATATTACCCTCACACCACACAACAGATATGGAAGTAAATGGAACCACTTATTAATTATACGACATGTTTTCAAATGATGGCGAAGCAATTTCACCCAGCGTGGTATGTGTTATTGCCGTCTTTAAAAGCTGCAGTTTATAATGCTGTTTCCGTCGAAGTATTAGCACACATAATAGTGCAGAGACTGCTTCTCCAGATCTGTGAATCATGGGGATTTCCGCAGCAGTCAAGCACATTCAGAACTAAAATACACAGTGAAAAGGCATTTTCACTGTTGCACCGATGAGTAATAGCTTCCCTAATAATAATACCTATTTTAAACAGTGACGCTTACCAAGCCATTAGAACCAACAGATCCAGTGGAGCTAATGCAGGCCTTGAAGGCTCTAATTTATTGGCAATGAAGGCGATGATCTTTGCTCGGTGGCGTAGGCATTATCGCTCTACTTAGCAATGGTATTTAACACAGTGTGGCGGGGGAGAGGAAGCGGATGTTGCCTTTATTTTCATTATCTTGATGAGCTCTCTTTTTTTTTTTTGGTGGCTGGAAAGAGGCGATATTATGAAAGGACACAACTGAATTAGATGGACAACTGAAAAACTGAAGTTGGCTGATAATGAAAAGCCTCCCCTGTTCTTTATTTTTTATATTCATATATTATTTATTTGTTTTGGTGTGGTATTTTGCTGTCAATCAGAGATGCTAATCTCTCCAATCAAATTCAAATGAGAACTTGCTCTGGACCATTGTCATTAAAGCAGAGAAGGCCAAAAATGCGTCTGCCCTGAATGGTTCATTGGTTTAACCAAGGATCGGGGACAGATTCGCCCATTTTCAAAACATCTATGTGAAAATGACCTTGTTGGATTACAATAGCAGCGAAGCTCTTGGCTGTCAGTTGTGTAATAAATTTGAAGATGGGTTCCAGGGCTAGGCCTGTGGGGAGTGGAGGAGCTATATGGAGTTATAAGGGATTAGAGGCTACACTGAGGCAAGCCTGCATAATGCCTTGTAATTGACAAGCTGTAAATTTTCAGCAGTGACTGTCAGGCTGGTGGAGTATGTTTGGGCTCACACACACACATGGGGGCACACACAATCTGCTGCTCCAGAGTGACACTTATTGCTTTTCATGAGATCACTGATGGGGATTTCCTTTATAACTTACCAAACAAATGTCTGATATGCTTACAAATGTAAATACTGGCTTACATTACGTCCATTTTGGAATGAAGCTAAGAGCTAATTATGAAAAGATTCCTTATTGGTATGAACTGTAGTGTGTCTTCCAGTATTCACATTTATATAGCACATGTAGATGTTTGTTAATAGTATGTAAATATATATTTGCACGAATAAACCTTGGGTGCAATCACAAAAACCTACTGTCTATTAATATTTAGATTATTCAATGCTCTATATATTCCATAGTGAGCGGTCCACTGTTTTAAATAGGCTATGTCAGATACTATAAACAAGTATTTGGTTTATGTCCTTGTCATTGATTTCCTATTCAAATCATTAAATATCTATGTAGTGTCAGTATATTTTCCCTTTCTAGCTAAATAAAGCAGTAGGGTAATGCATCACATTTGACCACATAGAGGCAGTATGTGAACAGCATTTTCACTTGCCCAAAAACATTCAAAAAGTGAGTGTGTGTGTGTGAGCTCTGCTGGAGTAGAGTGACAGTGTTACTCTCACCAGCTCTGGCATTTAAATCTATCTGAACCACACACAGTGAACTGCATTACTGGAATTTAAGCTCTTCTAATCCGAAGGTGGAACATGTTTGGAAGACTTGCTTCAGAGTAAATTGCAACATGACAGATATTTGGATTTTCAGAAAAGCTATGAGGACATTTCTGTTATGAAGACATCTATGTGCTTAAGATGAGACATCACCATTTCTAAAAAGGTTGTAATAATGGGTAAAATGCAGTAATAAGATAAATTCTGGGATTTGTTTATTCCCCTGAACCTTTATTTAACTGACAAATGTACAAAAGTATATATTTCCAGTGTTTTCAATGAACACATTTTGCTTTGAATATGATTTTGATGTCTGCGACACACTCCAGAAAGTTTGGACTGAGGCAAAATAAGAGTAAACAATTGAATATTAACCAGAATATAATATTCAGGTTACCAATTGAATCATTAAAAAAAAAAACAACAACAAGTGAATAAGCATATGCCAAAGAAAATGGGTACTGGCTCACCAATATTTAATAAGACTGCAATGCAGTGTTGCAAGGATTTTAGGTCTTTCACCATCTAGCGTACATACTATTATGATAAGATTCAGGAAATATGGATACATTTTAAATTGTATAGGGCAAGGCTAGACACCACTGTTCAATGTGTAAGATCTTTGAGCCCTCAGATGACATTTCAAGAGAAACCTTCATTCTACGATAATAAACAGAGACATTCTGGCTCGGGTGTTCTTTGAAAAACTAGTGTCACTTAAAGGTGATGTTCATGATTGTAATCTGAAACACTTTTACTGAAATTCAGAGAATGTTGCCTATCCATTGCTAGCTCTCTTCTTTGTTTGTGTGCTGGAAAAAGGCCTGGTGATGGTACGTACCCCTACCTCAGTAAATGGGAAACAAACTAAATATTCGAACTGGCTCAGGAGCTTCCTACAATGCCTACTCAGCCATGGCTAAGAAACAGAATCTGAATAAATTTCAACAGTGGAAACACTTCAGAAAACTGAAAAGCATGAAAAGGGATGAGGATGTTGCTCAAAACAACAAAACAAAACAAAAAAATCATTCTGCTGTGGGAAAAGTATTTCTCCGGAATCATCTGTGTCGTCTTTACATTGTACTGCAGTATGTTGCAGCATCAAGAAATGCAATCTGAAACTCGACAAGTAAAGTACATACATTAGTTATCTGGGCCAGAGATTATTTCAGCTTATTTTCATTAAATATAGACGTTGTCTTTTTCTGGGAAGTCCATGGTAATTTCAGCAAGAGAAAAACATAGAAGTGAGTCAAACACAGTGACCACAGACTGTTGAGAGGCTAAAATCTTGCATCAAACAAGAAAGAGCAAAAAAATTCTGCTTACAGATCTTCAACAGTTAGTATCATCAGTTCCCAAATGATCAAAAGGTTTAATTAAAGATATTTGATATAACACACAGGTAAACATGCTTCTGCTCCAGCTTTTTTGGAGTGTATTTTTAAAAAAATACAATCAAGTTTTTAGGAAAAAAAAACCCCTTTTCTTTGTGCTTTTGTAAGTTAAATAAATGTTCAAGAAAATTAACAAATCACAGATAAATTTTTTTTTCTTTTTACAAAATTTCCTTAAGTGCTTTTTAGATAAGAGATAAGAGAGATATAAGAGATGATATTTAGACTAATATTTCAGTCTGAAAGGGGAAATGCTGAAGTTTTGCCTAATAGAAAAGCAAGAATTGAGTAGAGCTGAGGAGAGTCCAGTTGGGACCATGTTTCTGCGTTTGTTTCTCTCAGTGATTTGAGCCCCTGTTTATTCTAAATGCATGATGCCAGCTGTGACAAACAAGGAGCAGAAAAGCTGATTTTTAGTCATTCTTGCTCAGTTTTCTTCTCTGTTCTTGTTTTCATATTTAATCAGTATACACATTTCTTCGTGCTTATTATATGTGTTTTCTTCTGTTTAAAATGTTCTTTGCCCTCTCATTTAAATGCAGGTCCCGTGCTCTGTTTGGAGATACTCAGACTAGGAGACAGGACAGTTTTAAAGTGTCTGCACTCTTATGTAAGATGCATCAAAATTTGTAGTTTGTGGATTGGTAGAAGCTTCAGATCCATAAATGAATATGATAATGCACTCAAAAGTGGCCTATTAAGGAAAAAAGTAAAATGCAACAAATGTATAGGATGAGTCCTTCAAATATTAAAATGTATTATGGTCAATAATTAAATATATGGAAATGATGTATTAATTTTTCATAAAACAGCCTCAGGATAAACCTCTGGATTTGGAGGCGTAGTCATCATTCTTTATTCCCACAGCCAAGCCACGGTGTGTTGCACACTTTTCATTCCAGTGCTGCAGGCAATAAATACCTATATGAATCTCAAGTAACATTGTGACAGAAGATATCATAACAGAAAGTCTTGTAAATATTAGTTTTAATTCAGCTTATAACCTTGTTTCTTAACAAACTATTACAGAGAAAATAAACCACCAGGCCCTGAATATGTTTGGCTGGGTGGGCTTAAAGGGGTCACGTTCAGGAGCAGAATTTTGTGTTAGTCTTTTCTGTTTGCTCTCTCTATCCGTGTTTTTGGTTCCCCTGTAGCTGAGAGAGCAAATTCCAAGTGAGACCAAGAGGTTGAAGGATTCTAATTCACCCCTATAAAATTACTATGCTGATCACTTCAGTGCAAACATCCCTCTTGAATATTGTTGCAGGAATGTTCTTCTGCATTATCCTGCCAAAGGTATCTTCTACTTGACTTGCATGTATTGTGTCCTCTCTGTGCTGTGCCTTGTTCAGATGTGTATGATTTCGCAATGCATTGTCTGTTATTTCCTGTCGTGCTGTAATAGCCCCATCCATGGTCTTACTGAGAATATCCAGCTCATATTGGATTGATTACTTTTTGGAATGGTAGTTGTTTGTGGGTTTGTTGCTGGTTGGGACATATTCAGCCGTGGTTTCTCAGATGTGAGTGAGGTCTCAAACCCATTATTAGCATAGTGTTCTTTTGCAGGCAATGTTTTCCCTCATGTTTTTCATTTAAGGAGTTATAGTAACTGTAATGAGCCCACATCCTTTACAGCTTTAAAAATAAATTACAATATTTTAACACGTGTACATGTACAGCAGGTCCAAGATGCTTCCCTATTCGGGCATGGGTCTATACCTGATAAACTACTGAGAATTTTTACATTTTGAATGAAGGGTTTATTTAAACAGCATACATTTTCAAGCCATGAGGTTACAGGTTTAGCTGTCCAGGAAAACCACAGAACAATCGCATGTATTGTACACATCTCATACTGAGTATTTAATCTGAGATCAGAACATTCAGCAAGGTGCCTGTTTACAGATAAATTATCACCTTTCTGCCAAATCAATTTGCTGGTAATTCATAAAGTCCCGCCCTCCAGCAAAAATAGCCAGTCAGCTTCCTGTGTACACTGCGAACAGAATAGGGTCGACAATAATGTGAAGCACTAATGTCAAGAGCTATTACAAGACAAATCATTACTTAATTTTAATATGCATTTATAGTAGTGGCACGGTGGTGCAGCAGGTAGTGTCGCAGTCACACAGCTCCAGGGACATGGAGGTTGTGGGTTTGATTCCTGCTCCGGGTGACTGTCTGTGAGGAGTTGGTGTGTTCTCCCCGTGTCCGTGTGGGTTTCCTCCGGGTGCTCCGGTTTCCTCCCACAGTCCAAAAACACACGTTGGTAGGTGGATTGGCGACTCAAAAAATGTGTCCGTAGGTGTGTGTGTGTGTGTTGCCCTGTGAAGGACTGGCGCCCCCTCCAGGGTGTATTCCCGCCTTGCGCTCCCAATGATTCCAGGTAGGCTCTGGACCCACCACGACCCTGAACTGGATAAGCGGTTACAGACAATGAATGAATGAATGAATGAATGAATGAATGAATTCTGTAGATCTAACTACTTCAGTGTACAGAATATGGCACTGATCATAATGCAAGTTAGACATTATGATATTCCAGACCTTGGCTTGAGGAAATTTTCACTAACTGGACTCTAATTAATGTTAATTAAACACCCCTGCACTGGTAGTGCCCATTTAAAAAAGGCTAACGCATTAGCCGTATCAGTGGGAGATCATAAGTCCGATCCTTTGTGTTCCCTCAGCCGTCTGGGGCCAGGTGTCCAGGTTATCACAGCTGCCCTCCCTCTCCCCCATAAGTCAGCATGATGCTCGTCAATGCGGATGTCTGTTAGCTGACATCAAAGAACTGGACAGTTGTGCAATGGTGTTGTTTTAGCAGATGTTTGTCTGGTAGAGTCCTGGCTAATGAGTGGAACTGGCAATAACCACAATAGGGGAGAAAAAAGCCATTAAAAACATTTAATTCAACATTCCAGATAATCTTCTGCTTTAGATCCACTTAACCGGGACTGGTGATGCTCTGTTTGTTATGAAACATGCATCTGGTCAGCATCCTTTGTGTATGGATGCTCTCTACAATATGCTCAGAGAACCATATGCTGTATTGCTTATTACAGTATCAGATTTACCATTGATGTCATATATTATTGATCAAATATCATGTTATGCACTTCAACTCTCAAATGCTTGTTTAACAATAAATATGGCCAAAAGAGATGTTAGAGAGATCACATAAAAGAAGCACTTTTGTTCTCTTTATAGATCTTGCAGTAAACACAAACATTCAGTTGGTTTTAGTTACCACTGTCTAATGTGTTTACGAAGCCCAAGCGTCAGTAAATGGTAAAAAAGAAAAACAAAGTGGCTTGGTCCGATATGCTAGGCTTCCTCTTTCTCTCTGTTCTTTGAAAGAGACCTTCAAATGTTGAAAAGCATGAAAAGAGATGAGGATGTTGCTCTATTCCTGCTCCATAGGTGGGTAATATTGACTTATGTTTGCTGTGTCAGATTACTTTAGGTGGAAATGATGCTAAATTCAGAAGACAGTTCATCAAACACAAATTGAAAGTGCTAAAAATTGAACATCTCTAAATTACAAATGAGTTGCTGTGTATTTCAAATGGTGAATAAACACTTACAGTTTATCATTTTTGTCCTCAAACATACCACTGCACTTTAACCCTTTAAGGTGGTTGAAGAATGCGCCGGCGCGTCAACGACCATTCTCGATGATTCAATTAATATCTTAGCGATAGCACAGCACAGAAATACAGTTCAAACACTCTGTGAATGGGCAGAAACTGCTCTTTTGATTGCATGTTATCACAACTGTACGGAATACTATACATCCCGAGTTACGAGCTTATGTAGCTTGAGACACGCCTCCTCTGCCTCTCGACATGTCTAACTGGTGGATTCGCTTGTTTTTAAGACTCTGATAAAACTATTTCAATCACCAAAACAATTCATCCACACGTGTAAAGGGATGTTTTCATAGGAAATATAAAGATTATCTTTTTATAAAATGCTCTAGATCACATGAGCTGAGATTTTTCTGAACATTTTGATATAAAACTTGGGCAATATATTATAATACAAGTACTTTAAAGACGAATTTCAGAAAATTGAGAAAATGTCCTTAGACCCCAAAGGATTAAAAACATGGAGCTTCTGAACATAAACAAAAAAGAGACCAGGAAATTTGAAGCATTTTAAATGTGTATATAAACTTGTACTCTTTACAGTGTGGAAATGTGTTACAGTGTGGAAATGATCCATGATAGATGGACCAATAATAATTATCCAAAATGACTAATATAATCTCTGAATTTACATTATTAATAAAGACTATTTGGTCTATCTCCTTCTCTCTCCATCTTTAAATCTCACTCTTCAGCTCTCTCCTCTGTTTCTCAGTCTTATTTGTTCATTCTCCCTCTTTAGCTCTCGGTCTCTCTTTCGCTATTCATTGCTCTCTTCGGCTCTCTCCCTCCTGCCTTTTTCTCATGTTCCTTCTTCATCTCTCTGTCTTGCTTCCTCACAGTTTGGTAATTTTGGACAGTAAGGGATTATGTTGAAGCATGCAGGCATGTTTTGCCTGCAGAAGGAGAGAATGGTTTTTTGAAGTGGTAGCGCAGGAGGAGTAGTTTGTGCGAAGGAAAGTGAAAGAGGATGAGGATGAGTGGGAGTCAGATGGTGGCTGAGTGAATAGATTTACCCTTCTGCATTTTTTGCCCAGAAGCTCCTCATCAACTATTCATCAGCGAGGCTCTGCACTTACCCACTGCAGTGGAGCATGTGCTCTGAGGCTGCTGCGCTCCTGTGGATAGCACAGCAAGAGAACGACCCGAGAGGTGACCTCTCGCTGCACCTGCCCCACTGCCTCCACATGCACACAGACACAGACACACACACAAACAAGCTAATCACTAGCACCACACTATGGCCTGCTGCTGCCTTCTGCTCCACACAAGCCATAGCAAAACACCCACATCTCTGTCTCTGTCTCTTTCTCTCTCTCTCTCTCTCTCTCTCTCTCTCTCTCTCTCAAATTCTTGTTCTAGTTTAGGTGCTAAAAGGCAGCCTCGTGATAATTGTGAAAACCATAAGCACTTACGGTTACGGTTATGTGCAAATATTATTTTAAAGAAACATCCATTGAGATGTTTTTTGACCTTTTGGCAGATTTATTTTGATTTAAATATATTTAATTGTTTGTAAACAAAATCATTTAGAGCGGTTTGTAGAAGACCTCCTGCAAATACGGGCAATTTATATTCTGTTTAAAGCAGTCAGTCACGTTTAGAGTCAATGTTTGTCAATATATAATTTTTCAAACAGTGCGATCTCATGTGTTATAATTTTTAGCAACATTACATTTACATTTACTCTAAAAAGGTTGAAAATAGTTTCTGTAACAGTGAAATGCCATAAATATTTTATCAGCCAAAATGCAATTTTTTACATCTCTTTACTGTAAAATATACATTATTTCACTGTTAAACACACAAACCATTAGGGGATGGTACAAGTGTCCAAGGACTGCTAGGAGCTGAGACTCATTAGGGAGCTCCCAGCATGCTTTGCTTCTCCATATTTTCTGTGATTTTCAGAGTTTCTTTGTTTTTTTCTGACTTTGAGACTTACTGATTTTGGGTTGCATTGGGGTGATCACTGTGTGTGTTTGTGTTTCTGTGCATATTATGTCGAGACGTGTGTTGGTCAGGAAACCTTTAAGAATGGAGGGAGTTGATTTGGCTTCCCAAAGCTTGTAGATATTAAGAAGGTTGATCCTAAGTAAAAAAAAAATGTGTGATACTCAGAAAATGGGAGTTATCGCTCTTTGAAGTTGAAGGAGTTTGGCTATGATTCAGCTTTGAAATACAGCATGTGCCTCACGTGAAAAGATAAATCTTTCCACCAGACTTATTTTTTGTAATTTTATAATTCAATAAGTAATGAAAACATTGGGTTTCTGGGAGAAATTAGATGTCTGGAAGAACAAAAGTTCGAGAGATGGACACTCATTGTCCATTCTATCAGCTCCATCAACCATAAAGGTACACATTGTTGTTGCAGAATTACAGAATGTAGGGCAATCAGTTGTTTTTTTTACTACTTTTTTACTACTTTTGCATCTTTTACACTGTTTTTCAATGCTTAGGACTGCCACAGAGCAGAAATAATTTACCTTGGGGATCATTCTTAGCACATAGGTGACATTGATGGCATGTTAGTGTGTGCCGTGCTGGAGTTTTTAAACACAGCATCCTGTGACTAGTGTCCTGTGTGCACTGATGAAGGACTAGAGGATGACCTACACACACTGCAACTGAGCAACAGATGAGCTACTGTCACTGGGTATTGCACAAGTAGTGACCAGCAGCAGGTGTTCTATGATCACCTGGTTTGAGTTGTCTGGGGATGTTGTTTGTGTGCTTTTATTTTGTATTGTATGTTATTGTACCTGGCTGCAAAACAAAATTTCCCTTGGGGGACAATAAACAGAACTGAACTGAACTGACTTTGCAGTCATCTGCAGTGAGGACTAACAAGGTAGGCAGGTCTTTAAAGTTGGCAGTGAGTTTGTACAATGACTAAAAACTCCAGCAACACTGCTGTGTCTAATCCATTCATACCAGCACAACACGCACTAACACACCACCACGTCAGTGTCACTACAGCGCTGAGAATGACCCACATCACACCCGCTCTGTGATGGTTCTGTGAGGACGTTGATCAATGAAGGACAGGGTGAAAGTGGGCGAACAAGTATTCAGAGCAATATATGGACTACAGTAACTACAAAGTGCAGTCAAATGGCCAGTAGAACTGATAAAATTGAAAACAGAAACAAGAGGTGTCTTTAATGTTACGGCTAATTGGTGCTATGAGACTCATATGTTTCTATTGAGTGATGGATGAAAGCAATATCAGGATTAGTAAGAACTGCAGTTATGTGCTTTGGGTTTGGGTCTGATTGCTCCAGCTTGAAAATTTATGGTTTGGAAATCAATGGCTTTCAGTGGGAGACTGGAGACATGAAAGAAATGGTTAGCTAAATTAGTGCTGTCAGGATCAAATGTTGGTATAGGTGCTGAATCTTTACACGGAGTTTGATGGCTGTACCATGAAGATACGAGTGAAAAAGTCAGTGTTCGTCTGTGGAGATGAGAGATGAAAGGCAGTATCTTAGGGTTACTGTAGGGTTACATCGCTGGGTCCTAGCCCTGATCCTTGTGTTCCCCTGCCCTGAAGATTTCTGCTGTTTTTCCCAAAAAGTCAACTCATGAACAAGCTCTCCCTGAGTTGGTGTTAGAGCAAGGAAAACAGGAAATGTGCATGTAAACCAGGACCAAGATAGAAAACCTCTGGGTGTATTTTAACAGAACCAAAATGAAATGCCGGTTTGTGAGTCTGAAGACTAAGGCCTAAAAATATTAGATAAATCAAATTCAATACATTTTAAGGGAGAATGGAGAGATAAAATAGAGGATAGTAGGTTAATATAGAAGTGCTCTCAGTGTAATAGGAATTTAAGATGAGTGGAGAAAACATTCTACCCTAATAGGGCAAAAATAAAAACAAAACCCAAACACGGTGGTGCAGCAGGTAGTGTCGCAGTCACACAGCTCCAGGGACCTGGAGGTAGTGGGTTCAATTCCCGCTCCGGGTGACTTTCTGTGAGGAGTTTGGTGTGTTCTCCTTGTGTCTACATGGGTTTCCTCTGGGTGCTCCGGTTTCCTCCCACAGTCCAAAAACACACGTTGGTAGGTGGATTGGTGACTCAAAAGTGTCTATAGATGTGAGTGAATGTGTGAGTGTTTGTTGCCCTGTGAAGGACTGGTGCCCCCACCAGGGTGTGTTCCTGGCACCCAATGATTCCAGGTAGGCTCTGGACCCACCACGACCCTGAACTGGATAAGCGGTTACAGACAATGAATGAATGGCAGCTGTTTACATTGTTTGAGAATATCCTGATAATTGTACCAATAAGAATGCTTTACTTTGTAAAATCTCTTTACGTTAAAGTTGCACTCTATATTTAACTTTGGGGAATGTTTCTAGTGAAAATATATGACTTCAAATATCATATATAGTGTGGAAGAATGTTTTCTAACTTAGATTGTGTTTCTCTAAGTGGATTTCTCTGATGTTTGTGCGTTCATTTATGTTGAAGGAGTATTCAAAGTATCTCAACTATAATTCAGTGAGAAATGTCTTCTAACTTATGGATATAGTCAAAGTATTAAACCATTTTCTTCTGTTTTTTGCTTTGATTTTTGTGAGCCAGGCCTGTCTGATATGGACTGATAAAACTCTGACAGCTTTGACTTCTGACTTTCTATTTCAAACTTTACAGAGTAAGTTGCAGCAGCAGGGGCACTATTTTAACAGCTGTTTTTTCCTCTTCACTCAATGATGCAAATACTTCACTTTGAAACTTAAAAAAAATAGAAAAATAGTTTTTGGCTTCTCTTGTAAGGTCATTATTTTGCTGAGTTTTTGTGTGTTTAGTTGTTTGTGTTTCTCAAACAGCAAAGATATATTTGCTGCAGGAATGAATGTTCATATCTCAGAGAATGTAACTGAAAAACACCCCACTCATAATCCATAACTCAGAATAACTCATTTTGGATGTATGGCAGTAGAACAGGCGTGTATTCCAAACTATTCTTGAACAATTTCTCAGAATGAGGAAGAGCTGCTGTTATTTTTTATAGTACAGGAGAAATGGAAATGGACAAAATTGTAAATTGAAAGTTTTGTCCAGACAGCAACAATACGTGGAAGTGTCTTTGTGATTTGTAAAGCAAAGGAGCAGGAAATCATTGATATATAAATTACAGTCCAAGGGATGAGAAGATTAGTCGTTTTAGTTTGAAGGATGTCAAATTAAGAGCTTTGAGTAAAATGAAAAAGACGTGAGGGGGAAACAAGTGGATGTACAGATGAATGAATAAGAGAGCTGTATGTGTGAGTAATAGCTCAAACTACAGCACAATAGGGACTTTTGAAAAGGATGGTGGTTCTAGTTCAAAGACTGTAAGGGGAGAATTGTTATAAAAACTACAAAGAATCAAAGAACAGCAAGTTGAGTTCATTAAGTTAAATGAGTATGAGGATATGACTGATATGTAGACTGTTAATTTCAGATTGTATTAAAATACTGACAAAAATGCCCCAGTTCTTTAAAAAAGAACAAAAACATGGTCAATGTTAAATATTTAAGTGTGGCCCATGTGGGCTTTCTCCAAAGATAAACCCATCCAGATGTAGGGAAGAAGAGTGAGAGGGAGAGAGATGACTCATTAGAGTATGTCACTGTCTTCTGGTGGTCTACACTTTTGTGATCATTACGCCAGGTGTGTTTTTTTTTAAACCAGGCTTTAGTTATACATAGTTTTCAACATGGCAGTTCTCTCAGCTTGGTGAAGCTTTTGATGCGCTTTTTTGGTTGAGTCACAGATGTTATCATTGCTTGGACTTTAATGTGTTGTTTCTTTTTTTTCTGTTCTCTCTTTTTTTTTTTTTTTTACCTTGTGCCTTCTTAACCCTGTCAGTGAGCACTTCCAGCGTTCCACCATTCCAAAAGGCTTTTCAGGCTTTAAAATATCATCACAGTTTTGGGCTGCGTTTGTAGTGAGATATTAATATCGTTTTATTATAATAATAATATAAGCCCCAGTAGGTTGTCAGCATGCTTCACAAAATGAAAGTAGATATTGAGATACCAAATTTAGCTTGTATTTGGCTTGTATTAAGATGAAGAATACATGCGCATGGTTTATTAGAGGTAAGCTGTCACATTTAACATATACTTTGTGGTGATTTAATCTCTCTCAAGTTACTCCCAAGAGAAGCAACTGTCTAAATGCTAGCTCTATCATCAGGAGATCAAGGGTCTGATCCTAGTGATGCCTTAGTCATCTGAGGCCCTAAGTACAAGGCAGCAGAGTTGGCATGGCTCTCTCTTCTGGGTGGGAAATGGTGTCATTTACACCCCCAAATCACTCAGCACAGTGTTAGCCAACGTTGGTGTCTGATAGCTGATGTAAAATTTGGGCTTTTAGTGCTGTCTTCCAGCGGTATTATGAGAGCAGATGTTTGAAAAGTGCCAGTGGATTCACATGTCTATTTGTCTTGACTCTGGAAAAGTAATTGCTAATGGGTGCAATTGGAAATGAGCAAATAAATAAATAAAAATCAGGGGAAACTACGTAAAAAGAAACAACTACAATGTGGACCATTTTCCCAAAACGCCAGATGTATATAACTAGCTGAAACAATCCTCTTTATTTCTGTGCTGGAGCTACAAGGCTAATGTAACTGATATGGATTATAGCAATCTTAAGGCAGTTTAAATTACTATAACTTTCACTCTCTACTTATGTGGGAGTTATAGCAATTTACATCCATCATTTTCAGGTAACCCAGCTGACCAGTTGGGATTGGATTTCTCAATTGTAGGAAGCAAGTCCCTTGCTCCATTTGATGTCAGAGAAAAATATTTTGCCCGTCCTGGTTTGCATCTGTTAAACCCCTTCCAGACATGCCTGGTAACCTAGAAATATTCTGGATTTTACCCAGAAGAACAGTATGTGGGAATGTATGAAATGTTCATAACATTTGTACCAAACTTTACCCAGACTTTATTCTGCCAACCCCTTTGTACAGAAAGTCTGGGTAATGTCAGAATGAACTCATGTGTGAATAGAGCTGGTGAGGTTCCCAGAGTGTCTGACACAGAAAATCTCTGGCTCTACATTACATTACATGTGTGTAAGGGCAACTCTAATTTTCAGAGTTCATATGTTGATATGACTTTCACTCATTCATTAATTCATTTTCATTAACTGCTTCATCTTGATAGGTCCAGAGCCTACCTGGAATCATTGGGCAGGAGCTCATTCTGGACGGGGCACCAGTCCATCACAAGGCATTACACTCTCACCCACACAGCTGATCAACCTACATTCAATCCACCTTGTGTTTTGTTTTGTTTTGTTTTGTTTATTTGGTTGTGGGAGGGAACTGGGGCACCCAGAGCAAACCAACACAGACATGAGGAGAACACAGACCTCAAGGCAGGGATCGAACCTAGGGTCCCAGGACCCTGGAGCTGTGAGGCAACCTGTAACACCACCGTTACCCCCCCGTTACCCACCGTACACCCTTACCCACAACATAGACATATAAACAGAAGTGAAGGTGAGCATGTTTTATCGCTGCTGTGATGATTCAGTTGATTGAGGCGGATCTGTTTCTGTTTAGCACTGTGAAGGACTGGCGCCCCCTCCAGGGTGTATTCCCGCCTTGCACCCAATGGTTCCAGGTAGGCTCTGGACCCACCGCGACCCTGAATTGGATAAGCAGTTACTGATAATGAATGAATGAATGTTTCTGTTTATTTGCCCAGATTTTGCGACTCGTGTAGATGAGCCTAGAAATCACTGGTGAAAATCCCTTTATTTTGTGTTTATTTCCACTCCCCAATTTAATACAATTTATAAAACATTTCAGCATAACAATCAGGAGGAAGTGGAAAAGAAGATGAGATAATGATGTGAGCATAAACTGTAATCTATGAAATATTTACATTTTCAGAGTTGTTTAACGTTTGTAATGTCTTCCTTTTGGCTTTAATAGTTTAATGACTCTACAGGTTAAACATTGACTTCAAGTTGATTAACTAAAACAAGCCCCTGAATGGTTGATCACAGCCACCTGAGAGTCATCTGAGCACGTGTTTCACTCGGAGGGATTAGACTCTAGGAAATCAGACTTGCTGGAGGTTATTAACGACAGCCTCAATGTCTTTATGACCCTTTTAATTTAGGACCTCTCTGTGACCTGCTGCTGACCTTCTCAGTGCCTCATTCTCAAAAGGTGTGTCTTGATGCGTAACCCCAAAAGGAAATTGACATGTCACTTGGTTTGCTATTTACTATTGATGGACAGAGCCAATTAGCACGTGGCTAATTGGAAGAATGTAAAGAAGTATATAAAGACACACAGAAGGTTCTTGTGTCCTCTTGAATTAGTGTAGAATACCAAAATATTGGTATTTTTTCATTATTATTGCTTTTCATAAAAGGTGTGGGAATGTGTTAACACTTTTTTACATATTGTAATGAACAGATTTTTTTGAGTTTATCAAATGTAAAACAATTAAATATGTTGACGGTGGTGCAGCAGGTAGTGTCGCAGTCACACAGCTCCAGGGACCTGGAGGTTGTGGGTTCGATTCCCACTCCGGGTGACTGTCTGTGAGGAGTTTGGTGTGTTCTCCCTGTGTCCGCGTGGGTTTCCTCCGGGTGCTCCGGTTTCCTCCCACAGTCCAAAAACACACGTTGGTAGGTGGATTGGTGACTCAAAAGTGTCCATAGGTGTGAGTGTGTCTGTGTTGCTCTGTGAAGGACTGGTGCCCCCTCCAGGGTGTATTCCTGCCTTGTGCCCAATGATTCCAGGTAGGCTCTGGACCCACCGCGACCCTGAACTGGATAAGCGCTTACAGACAATGTTTTACCCTTGACATTCATTAATTCATTCAGTGTTGCCATCACATAGCTCCAGGGTCTTGGAGTCCTAGGTTCAATCCTCACATTGGGTCACCCTTTGTAAAGATTGTGGGATGTTTTCCCCATGTCAACATTGGTATCCTCCAGGGGCTTGGTTTTCCTCCTGAAATCCAGAAACTATTGTTGTTAAGTGGACTAGCTGTCCCTGGGTGTGAGTGTTTGATTGACTGGGTGAGTCTGTGGTGACCTGTCATGGACTGGTGCCTTTGTTCAGCATGTGTTTCAGCCTTGGGCCCGATAAATCTGGGTAGGCTCTGGGTCCACGAGACCCAGGATGAAGCACTAACAGAAAAGGGATTAGTGTTTTTTTCATAACATGTGATAACATGTTAATGCTTGCCTGCTGGCTGTAAACAATACTTTGGCCGCAATTTTCTTGGGAGGAGACACAATATTAATATCAGTGCCTGTAAAATACAAAAAAGCACATTTAAACAGTAAATGTTTATAGACTTCGGGAGGGACATTGTGTAAATATGATATTTACTGAGCTGCTGTTTAAAACAATAATAAGGGATCTTCACTTCATATTATAAAGCCATTACACTAGTTACCTGGTTGCCTGGATGTGTCAGAGACTCTTCTAAACCCATGGAGCTTTAACCCATCTGTTTTATATAAACTAGTTAAATTTAGGTAATGTCTAGTAATTGTATTCATTTCCTATTCATCATTGGACATTATTGGGGAAAAAATGAAATTAATTTATAGTGAATTCACACGTTTCATAAAGATTTTCCAACCTTGATTGAGGCAGAAGGACAGATTGCTCCTTTAAAAGGTGTAGCCCTGTTGTTCTGTGGTCCGTATTGTTTTGTTATTATTATGGGATGCTTTCTTGTTAACCCGTCTTCAGTGTGTATCTAAAACAGGATAAGAGCGTGCAGTCTGAGCGTGCACGTGCATGTGAGCACAGTTCCTGGCCCCAGATGGCGTCACCGTGCGCGCTCTGGTCTGTTTACTTGTGTGTGCCTGCTTCGGTATGATCGAGGTCCAGAGAAATGCGGCGGCGCTCGTGACAGCGGCGTAAAAAACGCACGTGCTGTGGGAGCACAAGCAGGGAAGGGCGTGTCTGTGTGTATTTTGTCTTGTGCGCGTGCACGGCAAGGCGCGGGAAAGAGGAGCGCGAGTCTGCTTTAAACACCGACGTGTCCAGCCATGTTCCCACTCACATCCTCAGTGTTTGTTTCCTTAGGTATGCTGTAGGTGTGGATTTATGTGTGTCTTAACACGAAACGGCTTAAACAAGGAAAGAATGAATGGTTGTTCTATCTGCTAACACTTGAATGTGGACAAAACGAATTTCATTGTGTGTGTGTGTGTGTGTGTGTGTGTGAGAGAGAGAGAGAGAGAGAGAGAGAGAGAGATAGACTAGAGTAGTCTATTCTTGAAGGGAAAGCTTGATAAATGCTATAAATGTACATGGTTTGTTTACACAGCTTTGTTTACATCCCAGTCCTGACTAGCAAAGCTAGCAATGCCATTTCCCCTGCATTTACTAAATGTAATAATCATAATCATGGCCTTTAGCTAGGTGAAGTGTGTTTGGGACCGTGAGGTTACCAGCTCAATCCCTTTAACGGACAGGAAATGGGGGCAGTGAAGGAACAACACTGTCTCTTACCTAAACATTCACATCTGAATTGCCTTTGCAAGGCACCTAACCCCAAATACTCCATGGGTGCCAAGGTGGCTAGCTGCCACTTTGGGGGTGTGTGTGTGTTTGCTTTCTGCCCCTAGTGTACTTGTGTGTGTGTGTTTATACTGTCAGGGATGGGTTAAATGTAGAGGCATCATTTCATTGAACAATGACAGTAAAAAAATAATTTTGTTGACGTTGTTTTTTAAGTAGTTTAATGACTTATGACTTTATAACTTAGCAATATTGATGACTTGCTGTTTATAATAATGATTTAGCATATAATAATAATAATAATGATGATGATTATAATAAATGTCATTTCTTAAGCTCTTTTCAGTAACCCAAAGATGCTGTTACAATAGGAAGATATGTAAAGGACAGCTAGAATTAGACAGTTAACAGAAAAGAAAGGAACAGTTAACACATAACACACTACAAAAAGCAGGAGTAATAGCATGGGTCAGCCTGTTATATGCTTTAGCAAATAGAGAGGATATTAGCAACAGCAAACGGATGTGTTTTAAGGTACACTTTTGAATTTGTGGAGGGAGGGTGTTCCAAAAGTGTGGAGCAAGTCTGGAGAAGGCTCAGTCACCAAGACTACACAGGTTGGAAGTAGTGATCGACCGATATGGGTTGTTTGATGGCCGATGCCGATTTTTGGACAGCAGTAGTGGCTGATGGCCGATATGTAAAGCCGATATTCCCATTCCTCAGGCAGTGAATAAACTAGAGGCATTTTCATGATTTATTTTGACAGATAACCCTTCAAATTTGTAAAAGAAACCATTTAGAGGTCCTGAAATATATATGAAGTGGTCAAAAGCTTATGAAAACCACAAAAAACATAGTCTTATTTTTAAAAAAAATGTTAGTGACTATAAACTGAAGAGTTCATTAGTCCCATTACTTTTTTCTTTTTAAAATTGTGTCTCCAGGGGTCTACTTTCATCAGGTACATCTAAGCTAAGTATCTAAGCTTTAAAACATGTTTATTGACTTGATTATTGTTTGTGGAGCTTGTCTGTGCCAATACACAACCGTTTGAGTCTCATATGAAAACATATGCGCTCTGCTGTGTTTTTGTCCCACCTCCTTGGGTGCACATCGCCATAACTCTGCCTCTGATTGGTCTACAGATTTGATTAACTTGTCATTGTAAAGCTGAGAGCCTACGCTACGCTGCAGTGACATGGGGATAATATTTTAATTATTTTTTGAAAATGTGTACTTTTTTTTTCGAGATTTTTTTTTCGGCCAGTACTCTTGACACAAACACGAGGATTACTCACGAACGGTTTATGGAGAAGTTTGATTCAGATTTAGTCTCATTTTAAAGGGAACTATCTATGGTAAGCGCTGCTATGCTAACTTTGTGTGAACTGGGGTGATGTGGTTGTTGGACTGAGTGTGGGTAAGGAAGCAAGCGGCAGTGTTCTGGACCACCTGAAGTTTATGTAGTAGTGAGGAGCTGATGCCAGCAAGAAGTGAGTTGCTGTAGTCAAGATAGCTGGAGATGAATGCATGGATGAGACTTTCAGCAGAGGACTGGAAAGAGATGGGTGAATTTTTGCAATGTTATGAAGATGAAAGGTATGGTCAAGGTTGGTTGGTGTGGTACAGTGTTAGCACCATTGGCTCCCATGTGAGAAACCTGGGTTTGATTCCAGGTCTGGGCAACCAATCGGTGCCTACCTGTAATACAAGTAACTTTGTAAGTCACTCTAGATAATAGCATCTGCCAAAATGCCATAAATGTAAATGAAAGGAAGAGGTTTATATAATGTAACTAACATGTGAACCAAATGTAAGTGTAGAGTCAAGTATGACACCAAGATTACGAACAACAGTGGAGTTCAAAATTGGAGAATGGTGGGTTATTGATCAGGGGGTATGATGTAAAAAATGAATAGTAAGGGGCCGAACACAGAGCCTTGAGGGACCCCTTGTGTGATGGTGGAATTATGACTAGAAAGACTGACACATTGTTTTGGATTCGTTAAGTAAGGTATAAACCAGTCAAGGGCAGAACCAGTGACACCCAGCTCACACAGTCTTGAAAAGAGGCTGGTATGATTTACAGTGTCAAAGGCAGCACTTTAATCAAGTAGGACAAGAATGCTTAGGGCACTCGTGTCTGCCGCCACAAGAAGGCCATTGATAACCTTAACCAATCCAGTTTCGGGATTGTGGTGTGGGCGAAAACCGGATTGAAAAGAGTAAAGTAAATTATTAGACTCAAGGGATGCTGTTAGCTGTGTGGCTTACAGCAGGACTTTGGAAAACAGCGGAAGATTTGAAATTGGATGGTAGTTATTTAGATTTGCTGGGCCAGGTTTTTTAAGGATAGGGGTGACTGCAGCTAATTTGTTAGAGGGGACATGGCCATGAAGAAATGACTGATTAATATCATAATCATAATTATGACTTATTCTCTTATAATATTGAAAAAGGACAGCCTCCAATTATTAAATATTCTGATTATTATGGGATGCTTAAACATTATATTGAGAAAGTAGGTCATAAGATGCAATTAATATTAATTCATTCTGCACGGTGGCGCAGCAAGTAGTGTCGCAGTCACACAGCTCCAGGGACCTGGAGGTTGTGGGCTCGATTCCCGCTCCGGGTGACTGTCGGTGAGGAATTTGGTGTGTTCTCCCTGTGTCCACGTGGGTTTCCTCCCACGGTCCAAAAACACACATTAGTAGGTAGTTTGGCGACTCAAAAATGTCCATATGTGTGAGTGTGTGTCGCCTTTTGAAGGACTGGCGCCCCCTCCAGGGTGTGTTCCTGCCTTGTGCCCAGTGATTTCGGGTAGGCTCTGGACCCACCACGACCCTGAACTGGATAAGTGGTTACAGATAATGAATGATAATTGTTGATTCACTTGTTCCTTCATTTATTTTCTCAAACACCACTCCACACATCCAAAAGGTTCCACTGCTCTACATTCTAATGTGGGGGAGGGCTTATACCCTTTTAGCTTGCCATTTGATACAGTGACCTTGGACTCGATTGTATTCAATTGTATTTCAAAACGAGTTTGTAGAGAGTAGATAATTAGTTTTAAAAGCATTTCCCTTATGTAGCCACATGATATAAATGTGTCCTTTTATTGGGACAGCGTCACTAAGTGTTTAAAACCTGATGCAGTAGGGATAAGTGGCCTTCAAAAAGTGCACTTGATCAGTGAAAGAGCTATACAAAGTTGCCCAACGCATGCCGTGACTGCAGAGAGAAAGAATAACATTGTGTACTGGGATATCCGTTTCTGATTCCATGCTTCCATTTTCCAGAGCAGAGCCAAGCTCTTCAGCTGTGGAGGTCAGAATCTTTGTTTCTTTTCCACATTTTCAGACAGACGCTCATTCTGACTCATCACATTAGGCTTTGTCCTGCGTCAGCCCGATAGGCTGTTAGAAAAGCTCTTCAATGTCATGTTGTTCTGAACCCATGGACTTCGTATAGCGCTCTTAATCTAATTATTTGGACGGCCTGCGAGGCTCTTTGGCCCCCTCTGTGGAAATGGCAGCATGGATGCTTTCCTTCTATTTTCCAGTCACAGCATGTCACCACAATACTCATGTTCCCCAGTGGCCCTTATCGAGTGCTGTTTAGGAAGCTTCCTTATATTTCTCTGCCTGTCTCTCTCTCTCTCTCTCTCTCACTTTTTCAGTTTTTTTGTCTATATTTTTTCATTCAATTTCTTCCTCCTTCCATCTGTTGTTTTTTTTTTCTCTGTCCTTCTCTCACACTGTCTTTTACACTGTTTGTCCCTTTTGTTTTTATGTTTCCTTCTTTCTTTTCTTACTGTTTATTTGTCTTTCTGTTCTGGCTCCTCTTTCACTCCTTCTTTACCTTCATCTCCCCTTTTTCTTTCTTTCTTTCTCTCCATACATTCTGGGTAGAGTGTTGCTCCTGATAGAGCAGGTGAGAGTCACCTGTGTCCTGTGTGCCAGGGCTGCGAGAGAGAGTGAGAGCTCTGAGGGCTTTGCTGGAGCTGTTCCCAGAACAGTGCTGACAGAGGGGAGCAAAAAAAAAAAAAAAAACATCCGATGGAAAAGTTGCTAGGCCATGCGTTGATGCATATAAGCTAATTACCGTCACTTGTTGTTTTGCAACAGACTCTGGCAGTGACTCTGCTGTGGGATCAGCTTCTCTTACTTACACACCACAAGGTTTACATTGACTGACACAAGAAAATCCAAAGTAAAAAAACATTGCCCTTAGTGGGAAACAAGTGACTAGTAACATTGCCTTCTGCTTCCTTCCACTGACAAATGAGTGGAGCAGGTTCTGGAGAGATGTTAATGTGTGGTGTCGGTATAAAATAACATGTATAACTGAACATTTCCTGGGTTTTTCCATTCCACTTATATTCTTAAGGGTTTTTGCACCGAAAACATCTTTCATTTTCCAGCCTCTCTTTATCCTGAGTGTTAAACAGCATTTCTTTAACTCTGTCTTTTACCCTGATGTGGAAAGGGCCTCTGCTCTTTAGCCCATCTTGTGCCTTACTCAAAAAACACTCCTCAGAACTTCAGCATGAGTGTACTGGGCTAAAATGCTGTAGGGTAAAATAAGTGGATGGAAATGCATTGGTTTTCGTGACCTCAGAATAACATAATAGCTTGTGTTTGCAGCTTAATTGCCACTCGTTGCACTTCATAGTGCTCTCTGGATTCTGAATTCTCCACCAGATGCAGTACTTTGCCCTTAGCCACTGAGCAGCGCAGAAACTACTGGATCAGGGCACTGGAGAAAAATGTCCTTGACTATTCGAGTGGCTGATGCTGATTATTCTGGTTGTTATGGCTCAGTGGCTGAAGGTCTGTAGATACGGGCATATCGTTTTACAAGACTAGGGTTCCGAATTTGCATAAGCAATGATTATAAAAGCAATTAGATTTATGAGGAGCGTTGATTCAATCAGCTGGGATATAGGTGAAAATAAAACGTAAAAAGTGCTGCAGAAGAGTGGAACTTTAGTGTGAATAGGTCAAGAGAGCAACAATACACAAGAGGGAGTGCTATAACATGAGATATTGGCACTGCACTGCTGCGGTCGTGATGATCAGTAACCAGTGCCAATGTCTCACGTTATAGCACGGACCTACTACAGGTTTGAACTACACTACAGTTCTGTTATCATTGTTTATTATTAGGTTTTAAGATAAAGATGTCCAAAAGGAAAAAGGAAATAGTGCCATTCCTTAAAGCCATTTTCGACCAACCCTCAATCTTGTTCAATTCAGGATTGAATTGACGTTGGCGGTGTCCAGCGACTGGGTCTGTGTTTGCACCAGTTTTAATGGGTACCAGGGCTTCATCATTTTTGGTCTGTTTTAACCAGAACGGCACCGGAGCCACAGATAAACAGATACAGTCAGAATATAGTCATGGTTAATCCATTGTCTACAGGGTTCAGATCAGAGTGATACAGTATATGTTACATGTTAATGATGCAGGGTTTTGAGAGAGACGTATAGAGAAGTACAATCAACACGAAATATTTACTATTATTATTTCCAGCCAATTTTCTTTGGTTTTCAAATCAGAAAGCAGATAAGAGGTCCACTGCACTGTAACACCTTAGTCTCTGTGCAGGTTCTTTCTTTCTTTTTACTTATCGTTACACTTCTATAGTGCCTTTCTAGATACTTTTTAGATTCATGAGCTTCTTTATCTCGACATGACCACAGACATCATTGAGTTTCATGCTGAAGAACCTATCCTTTGGTTACAGCTGGAAATGAATCTTTTGTGTTACAGATTCTATTTAGGTTTATTTATGGAAATGTGCCAAACTTGTTATAATTAGGTGTGTGAACAGAAAGAGACCCGGTTTCAGTGGAAAAGAGCTATCGGCCCCTGTGTGTCTTGTCAGAACTGGGATAATTGCTAGGTTACATATGTATTGCGGAGTAATACCTGAAGTGCATATATTGCAGGGTCAGAATTGTAGTAAAATAGTGAAAAACCACTCCACACAAGATAATGCCATACCAGAGAGGACACGTTAGCTTTCCATTACATTGTTTTATATATATATATATATATATATATATATATATATATATATATATATATGTATATATATATATATATATATATATATATATGTGTGTGTGTATATATATATATATATATGTGTGTGTGTATATATATATATATATATGTGTGTGTGTATATATATATATATATATGTGTGTGTGTGTATATATATATATATGTGTGTGTGTGTATATATATATATATATATATATATATATATGTGTGTGTGTATATATATATATATATGTGTGTGTGTGTAGAGGGTTATGTTATTTGAAGGGAACACATTTTTCTCTTTTTTTCCACAAGTTTAACACATTTCTTCAAGGTCTTAATGAAACATCAGGGACAGGCTTTGGTCAAAATAACAAAGTGTCAAACAGCACATGATTGATCTTCCCCTGTCTAAACAGCCATTTTCAAAACAACCTGTTTCAGCACCTTTTCCTTTAAATGAGCCATAGCTCAGTTCAGCACGAGAGCCCAGGAGTGAGGAGCAATGTGCAGAAGCTCTGGTTTTTAGCCATTGTCACCTGGTTCTCATTCTCCTCCATGCTGGTTACCTTTCTTTTGCTCCGTCTAATATAGTTTTGTGCTCTCTCATTAATGCGGGTCCTGCACTGTGATTGGAGATATTCAGACCAGGAAATGTCTGTTCTCTGTGTAAAATACAGCACTAAATCTACTCATTTTATACCATGTTTATTGACTCAGGCAGACCACAAAACACTTACTGGGTGGTTGTTTTTTTCACAGCTCGTGGGTTAAAATGTTTAAGAAAATATGAAAAACGAGAAAAAAGTAAGCAAAAAATATGAAAACGCATCCACTATGGCCAGCACGTTACTGTTTATTTGCTGAGTTTGACATGTTTTAAAATATACTTTTGTGTCAAAATATTTTTGTAAAATATGTCAAATGTAGTAAATAAATAGAAATAGTGAACTCAAATTTACAGGAAAATGTCCTCAATCACCAACAAACTTTGTTTTGCATATGACTCTACACATCATTTTTGGATGCAAGTGTTTAAGGGAGATCATCTGAAGCAGGCCGGACGTGGTGCAGGAGTGTGTATCTCCCAGGGCAAACACACACTGCTTCCTCCCTGATCCCTCTCTCATATTGTTGTTGACACATAGACAGCAGTGAGTTGTGTAGCTGATGTGTACGTGTATAGTGTATGTGTGTGTGTGTGTGAGAGAGAGTGACACATTACTAGTGTAGCATGCATTCCTTTGGTGGAAATTTAGAATGAAATGCTCTAATGCATTATTCTTTGAAGGAGTCTTTATTTTTTGGCAGATTATTTGGTGTTTCATTCTGTTTTGACGTATATTAAATTTATCAGGTATGTAATTTTTGGATTGAAGTGAATCTTTCCATGAGGATCCCTTCAAAGCGGTGTTTCTCCCCAGTCATTGCATCAGAGCATGTTTTTCTATAAACTGTAAACATGTGCTACAGAGACACACAGCCTCAGAATCTTCCTAAGCTGCAGTGGGCATTAGCCCAAAATCTGTTCTCTGTTTTTCAATTGAGACATGGAAACGTGTTCTGTGATGCTTCGGTAATGTATGTGACAGTTCATAATATGACATTAATTAAAGAAATGCTTCACCACAAAATCAGTGTGCTCAGTTTTTAACCTCAGCCCATTTGTAGAAGATTGGTTAAGACATGCCTAAAATTTCTTCTTTAGTTTTGCTGTGGAGCAAAAGGGTGAAAGTTATAAAGATATGTCACTCATAGAAAGAACTATATAAATAATTTTCAACCATATTAGCCTTATAATTCTACTGCAAATAGGAAGAAGCACATTTTAGATGCCAAATGTTTCTCAGCCAATGGACTAGACCCCTTATACCTGTTTTTGTTAGGATTTTTAATCTTTTATTTATTTTCTGCCTTAAAATGAAATGCACAGCCCAAACTATAAGGCCTACAGACTTGAGACAATAATGTAGGTGCTACAGCAAAGGAAAATGCTTTTTCGTACGTATCTTGTACCACGTGAGGCGTGAAGACGAACTATTTCTACTACGTACTGCGTGGACTTTCACCTAATTCTATTGAGCTTGGTGTCAGAACGTTCACAGGAGAGTCTTAGAATAGAATCTTAATTTTTGAGATTCTACTTAGGGACTTGGTTTTGAGGTAGCATGTCTATTATGGTGCGAAAATTAATCTAGGGGGTGCTGTAAATGGTAGGAGTTGATATCTCAGAGTCCGCAAGGCAGATCAGATACTTGGCATGCTGTTTCTCTTGGCAACACAATACAGGGAAAATTGAGAGCATCAATGGCCAATCAGATTTCAGGAGCTGTTTTAAAAACCTTAACAATGTCCGATCATCATGAAACTTGAATGCTATGTCCATGGGGGCACATGAAAAGTTTTGTAACAATAGCCACTAGGAGCATGCATTTTACATTTAAAAAATATAAATATGGAATATATCAGTGAAAATTAAGCATATTGACAAGCAATTTGGTTTTCACTGTACTCTGCACAGTGTTTCACAACAAGTATTGTAAAAAAAAAAAAAAACGTAGTATTTACTTGTTGGCCAAAATGGAAATGTGAAAATAGAACTTTTCTAACTAGTCTCTGGTTTTGATCCAGTAAACAAAAATGATTGCAATCTGCAGAGTTTGGAGGTAAATAATTATTAAAAAATAAAAACATTTGGACACACAGCCAGCTCCTTAGTATCCTGAGGCTTCTGCAGAACCCCAGAGCTGGGTATTAGCTATTCCTCATCCACAGCAAGATCCGATCCATGTTCATGTACATGAAAAAAAAAGTAGTTAACAGAGCTGCTGTAGTAAAAAAAACATACTAGTTCAAGCTCAAAAATTTGTGTCTGCTCATCAATAATAAGCTTAATGTTTCATCTTGTAGCAAAATTTAATGTTACAGTTAACTGCATTTCTTTTTTATAATTATAAGGCGCACCTTCATTGAATGACCTATTTTAAACCTTTGTCCATATGTAAGGCGCACCGGATTATAAGGCGCATACAATAGACGCTACAGTAGAGGCTGGGGGTTACGTTATGCATCAATTAGATGGAGCTGCGCTAAAGGGAATGTCAACAAAACAGTCAGATAGGTCAGTTCAACTTTATTAATAGATTACAACCCAGCGTAGTTTAAGGTAAAACATGTAGTGCAATGTTAATATACCCCACATAGTGGGGGGGGGGGGAACTTTTCCTCGATTCAATAATAATAATAATCACAATATAGTAACACTCGAAAGAGTGCAAAGCGATAACAATATTTCAATAACTCAACGTTGCTCCAACGTTAAAATCACACAACACACAAAATAAACACGTAAAGCTCACTTTACTAAGTTATTCCTCTATTCCCGTGTTCTTCTGCGTGACTGATCGCCTTGAGTTTAAACTCTGCGTCATATGCGTGTCTCTTAATAGGAGCCATTTTGGGGTCTTTACATAAAAAACAAATGGAAATGAAATATATATACCGGTATATATCCAGCATGCACCGCGCGCGGAAGAAAATGAAGTAGGCGGCTGCTTACCGTAGTTGCGAGACCTGGCTCAATATTGTTCCATATATAAGGCGCACTGTCGGCTTTTGAGATAATTTGAGTTTTTTAGGTGCGCCTTATAGTGCGGAAAATACGGTAAATAAGACATAAGGTTGATTACTACTTGTGAAGTCTCACTGGCCCAAACAGCTTATGACCTCATGTTGATTTTTGTCTCTGTCTTTTGAGTCTTGGGAAGTATTTTCTATCCATGTAAATGCTTATGATTCAGGCCTCATACTTTCAAAATTAGCCTCATTTATGTTTTGTCGGGCTTAAACGGCCCAGCTCCCTAATTGTTCTGGGTACTTTAATGATTTAGGATGTATTTAATGTCCATGTGAAGGCTTGAGCATTTGGCCTGTTACTTCTAAAAAAGGTGTATTTAGGCGAGAACCTTGTTAATTGTGGCTTGTGGCTGTATTTATTAAATTATGCTTTTTCAAATGCACTCATTGGTAGATGAATACATGTATATTTTTGTGTAAAAACAAATTTTCTAAAATCAGTGCCTGAAATCAGTAAGGTTTGTGTGGCAAAATGCCAGCAAATCCTCACAGAAATATTCCTGCATTTTCCAATAGCAGAAACATGTCGATATATGGTTTGCTAGGGTGATCAGACGTCCTCTTTTTTAAACTTAAAAAAAATGTCCAGGCGGAACTTCACAAACGTCCGGGATTTAGTTTTTCTAGAGTTTACATAGAATTTCGAGAAGCGTTTCGTTCACAAACTAGTCCCGCCCTCCCCTACTCCGATTGGTTCGCTTGAGTGAGAAGGGGGAGTGGTGAAGTAGCCTAAAATTTTCTGATTGGACGGTCTGACTGTAGAGCTACCGTTATTGGTTGATAACCTTCTCTGTAAACATTTAATTGGTCAGTCTGCACGTCAGTAGTCCTTGTGTACGTCAGGCAAAGCTCATGTACCTACCCTCATCTCGAGCAGCTATGCTGAAATGTAAATGTAAGTTCTTGGATGAATTAAAAAAGAAATTCCCATGTTTTGTGTAGCAAATAAAGGTGTAATGGACCTAAAAGCACACATAGGTTCAGCTAAGAATAAAATGGCAGTGAGGGGCGAGAGCTCATAACCCCCCCCGGAGGCGTGTCCTCTTTTTCACCATCTCTGATCTGGTCACCCTAGGTTCACACTTATAATGGTCATGGACATATTTGGATATTTTGACCTTTGCTGTTTAGAAAGAATGAGTGAAATTTTGTCCTGCCTTCTAACAGCCCTGCGGATGGTGTCGCTGTGCTGTGTGGCCTGCACATGACTACTGGGTCATCGGGGTCAAGCAAGGATTTGACTCATTTAAGTACGGGGCAATGCCCCAACATGTTTTACCTTCAGGCTGCTTATTTAAGGAGACAAAATCTCTACCATCTTTAAACAGAGGGCCACTGACCTGAAGCCATATCTGAAAGACACGAGTGTCAAATTTAACAGCAGAACCTATTAAAATTTCCCAGAAGTGAACCCTTCATGTTTAGTTAGAGAACATCTGCAGCTCACTAGTTGGTAAATGTTTTTACTACGGTGCACTAATTACTTATTGGCCATTTGTCAAATGGTTGAAAATTCTTAGGGCATTAACATTTCAAGCCTTTAATGAATAACAAGAAAATTATACAAGGTTTAAGATTTAAAAGACTCCCAGTACAGAGTTCTGAACTGTTAATGTATAGCTCTTAACCCATTATAAGACTTAAACAGTGAGAAACTAGAATGCATTTTGCAATATACCTTAAATACCTTATACCAATATATCTTGCTTTATTTTGCACTAGATGTGATACTGATGTACGTCAGTGAAAAACAAAGATTTATAAACTGTAGAGCCTCTTACTTTACACTCAGCTGACGTGTTACAGTTTTTTATTTTTTATTATTATTATTTTTGACAGGAAAACTTGCCCACTGCCATTGGCTTTGTAAATGCTCCTTCAATGCAAGTCACAATTTTGCCCACTGTGCTTGTAGATGCTCGTTCACATGTCACAATTCTGCCTCCTGTGCTAAAACATGTCCTAATGATGAACTCGTAGCAGGAATGCAGATGTAACATTTAGCTAAGAGGCTCACTTTTGGAAATGTTGCTGAGTGAATCTTTCACTATACCAAAGGACCGGTCTCTCTGTCAGTATCAGGAGCTAACAGGTAATTATTCAGTTCAGCTTCAACAGCCTCCTGTTCTGTGAGGCCAGCTGATGTGACTGAATGAGGCTTCTTGAAAAACGTCTCAGTGTCATCTTCTGCTTTTTTAGCTGGTATAGCAGCTCCTCCCTCAGCTCCAGTGCTGTCAGTCTTTCTTGTACCATTTTGGCAATGGCTCTTGCATTTATGGCACCAGTTATATCATCTTAAATGTAACGAGTCTTGAGCCGAGGATCACCAAGAGATGCCATGTCCAGAAGGTCATCAGTGGCAGCTTTGTCATATTTTTCATTCAAAAGGCTGATGACAGTAACATGGATGCTGTTTGAGGTCTGAGGCTTTGGGTTCTGGCTTCAGGATCTTCTCATTGAGAAGGTGCCACACAGGCTTCACGTAGAATACATTAGTGTGTTTCTCTAGAGGACATCTGTGAAGCTGACTAGTGGATTCATAGTCTGATGGACAAACTCTAGGATGTTCTCCTGTCTTGCCAGGTGGAATTAGATGCCTTGTTTATTTATTAGTATACAAGACTTGCAATAGCCTTCTGTTGCTCCAGGACACTTCCTATCATTTTCTGATGAGATCTGGTGGGTGATTTTGGGTGTTTGTGTTTGGGCAGCTTGAGCTCTTCTTAAGCAGCTGCCAGATATTTATGTTTGTTTTTTCATGAGATAGAGGGACTTGACCACAGACAAATACACTACCTTCTTTTTTATTTCATTTTATTTTATTCATTTAATTTAATTTAGTATATATATATATATATATATACTAAAACAAATTAGAAGTCCTTCTGCTCTACCAATACAAGTAATGTATGTGAATATAATTTATTAGTTACAATACTCTCATACTCAACCTGGTATCACAGTGAAATGTACATAGTTTAGTAAAAGACTTTCCAGTAATTCTAAATTTTGTACGGTGAATATTTGGCAACCCAGAATGAAAAAGCAACTTTAAAAGATTCTCCAACCATAACCATAAACCCAACCCCAACCCTAACCCTAACCCTAACTCTAAACCTAACCTGAATATTTAACTGCAGAGTCCAAAAACTTAGAAAAGCAGTGTGTTGTATGTTTATCCACAACCAAATAACTCTTTGGGTTGGTAACAGAAACTTTGAGTGTTTGAAATTCAGCTGCGCCACCAGTGGATGGGGCTAACAAAGTGTTCTAAACTTACAAATGACAACATTTTAGACATGTCCTTTGTTTTCCCTCTGTTTTTGTTCAGTTACTTAATATTGTCAGTGCCTTGGGTTCTTGAAAATCACATTATAAATAAAATGTATTAATACTATTAATTAAATTCATTCATTGTCTTTAACGGCTTTTCCAAATCAAGGTCGCGGTGGGTCTGGAACCACTGGGTGCAAGGCAGGATTACACCCGGGAGGGGGCGCCAGTCCTTTACAGGGCGACACACTCAAACATTCACACACACCTGCGGACAATTCAGAGTCGCCAGTCCACCTACCAATGTGTGGTTTTGGACCGTGGGAGGAATCCGGAGCTCCCGGAGGAAACCCACACCAACACGGGGAGAACACACCAAACTCCACACAGACAGTCACCCGGAGTGGGGATTGATCCCATAAACCCCACCTGTTGCACCACTGTGCCGCCCTATTACTATTACTATTATTATTGTTATTGTTACTTATGTATAATTGTTTTTGTAGTATTTCACAGATAAGTTGATATAAAGAAAACTGAACATGTACTCGCTTATTTTTTTTTTAGTTCAAAAGAAGTATACTAATAGCACACTTGAATGAAGTGTTTTCACAGGGCGAGACTAACATGTATGACTCCATTTTTTACCTAGGACATCTTTGCTTCACTATAGTTTTACATAGTAATTTATTAAAATGTATGTTTAAAATGTCAGATATAGCACCTTTAAGTCAGTCTGTAACTAAAATCATTTTATCTGAGCTCTATAGTTACACCTGTTGATAAATTGAGTGTATTGTCATTTTGTTTTCACATAGTGCCAGAGCAGTTCTGCTTTCCAGGAATCATCAATTTTTTTTCTCCCAATGTGATTTATTTATTATGACATGCCAAATAAAATAAAACATCAACATGTTTTTTTTTCTGTATCAGCACTGTAACCTTTGAAAAATGAGTGTCTTATTCGTTTCCACTAGCTCAGAATTGACTTTGAACCTTTCCTCTTTCTACGTACATTGTGATTTGAGTCTTTATTTTGCTATTATAGTTTCTCTCTTGATGCTGTGGAATGCAAATAGTCTCCCCCATGCACTCTGTCGCCAAGAGAAAGTGAGCCAAGGTCAGGGCCATGGTCAAGGGGAGCTGGAGACCACGCTTTAGGCTGCCAGGGCTCAGTGTGGCCTTGAGAACCCTTTCACCCTGCCGCAGCCCTGCGGCTCTTAACCTCCTCGAGCATGAGCAATCACTGACCACAGCTCTCACTCGCATATAACCGGCATTTCTGAAACATGTTCATTACTGTTGGGCAATAAGTCAGCTGTCCTCTCAGGACTAGCGTAAACCCTGTCTTATATTTGGGTTAATTTATGGCCTATTTTCCACTAAATCCTTTATAGCCTTTGGGGCTGTTTCACAAGGCAGGATTTGTATATCTCACGATAACTTAAGCCAAAAGTGTGGACTGTCCAGTACAAATGTCCCTTACCTCTCTTTAGGCATGGCTTTGACTTAAAGGTTCTGGCCGGTGTCTGGCACACAGGACTTATAAAATCCTGACCAATGTTGAAAGAGTGAACGACCTCACACATAACAACAGGTTTCGCTGATGTTTTGTCCTCAGTCATCCTTCAGTCATCACAGCCCACACAGTACAAGATTTGCTCAGGATAAAACACCAGATAATATGAGATAATACTCATGAACTTGAGTTTCAACCAAGCTGGGCTCTTGCGTAATTTCACATGAAAAATATGACGACATCCAGACGCAGGTTGCTGTAGTAGGTATTTTTGCATTTTACATTAAAAAGTGAAAGGAAAATAAAAAACCTTTTCTCACTCACTCACATACAGCAGGCTGTAGACTTTCCACAAGGGGCACTGTTTGCATTCACTTGGCTCTTATGTGTTAATGAAAGGAGGCCTGATCTCATGCTAGAAGATTATATATATTCAATAGTATCGTAATCAAATAGCACTATTTGGTTATGCAAACACAGGGTACGATTTATGCAGCCGCTGTTTTAGTACTAGAGCTATTTACCAATAAAGCAAATGTTAAGTTGATAATCAAATGTTAACAGTACTTCAGGGATGAGGCGTCCTTGCTTTCTCTGCAAACCTACTCGGCCTTGGCAACAGAATTAGTAGAGACCTTGTATTGGATTTGTGCTTTCAAGAACATATACTTGGTTGGAGGCTGTTGAGTTGATTTTCCACAGGGTGACTATGAATCACTGTAGGCAGGGTTTGAAGTGGACTGGAACGGTGTTCCCACACCTTCCATTAATAATGTAATAAATGTGATAGGCAGTTTCATACATTATTATGTCAACATGAGCTCATTTTCATGCACTGGAGACTGACATTTCTTCCTAACACCACTCTTTCTGACCTCATAGCTTCAATTGTGGCAGTGTATTAAGCAGTTCGTTTCATGATTGAATTCAGTTTGATAATGTTTGTTGCAGTTGGGAATCATTTTGGGAAGTCTGTTTGGAATAGTGTGATATTACTGTAATTGAAGGAATGCTATGTAAGAGTTGGACGTTTTCACCTACAGTTGTAGAGTGTAACTGACTTTTACAGCACTGTCCTGTATTCAAGGGGGAAGGGGGAGGTGATATGGATTCCTAGCCTCCTCCAAAAGTTACATAGTGCAGTTTCTCCAGTGCTGAACACAGTGCTCATGAGTCTTATGAAACATTTGTGACATGCTGTGCTCAAAATACCACAAGGATCTAACAACACAGCACACTTCTCCCCCGTGTCAAAAAGGCACTATTCACAAGATTGGTTTCAGTGGCTGTTCCTTTAAATCAGAAAGAGCCATCACTCACTTCAATTTGAAAGCCCTGTTGTGAGAAGTAGAAGCACTGGTTTGTAGCCATTTCCACTCAGCGCTCTTTCTTCTTGTTTTCTCCAGATGTACTCTCACATAAATGTGGGTCTAGCACTGTGATTGGGGAGCCTGTGGTGAGGAGGCGGGACAATTCTGAAGTTTCTTCACTTGATGTGGGATGCATTTACAACATTCATTCATTCATTCATTGTCTGTAACCGCTTATCCATTTCAGGGTTATGGTGGGTCCAGAGCCTACCCAGAATCACTAGGCGCAAGGCGGGAACACATCCTGGAGGGGGCACCAGTCCTTTGCAGGGTGATACACACTCCCACATTCACTCACACACTCACGTCTATGGACACTTTTGAGTAGCCAATCCGCCTACCAACATGTGTTTTTGGACTGTGGGAGGAAACCCACGTGGACAGGGGGAGAACACACCAAACTCCTCACTGAAAGTCACCCAGAGCAGGGCTCTGAAAATTTTAAAATGAATTGTAATCATTTCTCACATCCCAGAATTGATGAAGGTGAATCACAGTCTTCAGACCGATGCATCTGTCCCCCGACTCTCTGACTCTGCTGTTGCTGGAATTAAGTGTGTATCAATGGCCAAGACTGTCTGCCTGTCGTGCTGAAACAGCCCAGCCGCACTCCGGGGCTTTCAGTGACCCTCATCTGGCTCTGGGGATGAAGGGGCCATCCTGACACCCACAAGAAAGGGGGCCGTGAACTCCACTTCCCCACATCTTCACGTCCGGTTTATCTAAGACCGTCTCCGACAGAAAATCCCGCTTCAGTCCTCACTCGAGCAGGCCTCGGGGCTAGAGAGAAACACACCAGGCCGGTGCAGAGCAGTGTTTTTCGGGAAAGGCTCTGCATGGCTGAAAAACAAATGAAGTGATAAGCAGAGCCCTTGATAAGACACAAGTCCTCGACTTGAAGCAAAAACAGAAATGCAAATGACTGGCGGAGTGGTGGTAGGGGGGTTGTGGATTGGGAAGGCTTCCTCACTGTGACATGTTTGTGCTGGGCTCCAAGTACATTCTCTAGATAAAGAACGAGCCGAGAGCTCGCTAGGAATTTGATTTGATTCGAATAGCGGCGTGCAGAGCGGACGTGTGTGTTTGTGTGTGTGGAACTGGGCCGATAAGACCTGAACCTGTTCCCATGTTCCTGCTGTTTATGCTCATCTGCTCTTTAAACCCCAGCGAAATATGCTGTCCGGTATACGTTCAGAGAAAGGCCCCATAGTAACCTGTGGGGCTGTGTTATGGGGGTTTCTGAGGGGTCAGTGGTTGTGGATGAAGCAGGTGGGTGTGTTTGTGTTCACTCTGCTTGGAAAAGGCCATGTAAATATCAGTGTTGATTGGGCCACATGTTGGCCCATGTAGCAGTGTTTAACAGCATGTGCATGTGTTTGCTTTAAAGTGCCAAAAACTATGTGGGCGCATGTTTGTTAAACTGTATGAGAAAGTGTGGGAGTGTGTTTGTCTGTTCTGCGAAAGAGCGAGAGTGAGCAAGAAAGAGTGAAAGAGGGAGACAGAGAGATGGAGTAGATCTTCGCCTGTCACTATCTGCAGTGTGATCAGCTGAGCTCACCCAGGTGGAACACTCAGACTGCAGCAGAGCTCATACACAGGGCCTTGACTAACCGTCACGATGGCTGGCACAAAGGACATCAGCCAGCACCCTTCTTCATTCGACTCAGACTGGCCTTATCTGTTTACCTTTCAAAACACTGGGCCCTTTCATCCTGATGGAGTAATTGCCACTCGTCAATCCCTGTTTGATCTGCCCTAACAAATGCTAATCCTAAGGACAAGGGGAATTAGGAGAATCCTTCTTTTTTTTTTTTTTTTGGTGTCATTTAACAATAGACTCCTAGACCGTCGTCATGACCACGTTAGAAACTCCAGGTCTAAGCTGAGTTCACTATGTAGGAATGATTTTTAAAATTGCTGTTTTCTAGTAGTGTTCTCCCTGTGTCTGCGTGGGTTTCCTCCGGGTGCTCCGGTTTCCTCCCACAGTCCAAAAAAAAAACACAAGTTGGTAGGTGGATTGGCGACTCAAAAGTGTCCGTAGGTGTGAGTGTGTGAGTGAATGTGTGTGTGTGTGTGTCTGTGTTGCCCTGTGAAGGACTGGTGCCCCCTCCAGGGTGTATTCCCACCTTGCGCCCAATGATTCCAGGTAGGCTCTGGACCCACCACTACCCTGAATTGGATAAGCGGTTACAGATAATGAATGAATGTTTTCTAGTACCCAGTGCTAAACAAAATGTTCTCCAAAGGTCACTGAATTTTCTGAATTGCTAAACGTCGACATGGAAACAGATGAACATTGGGTGAATAAATATATAACAATGTTCTTTTTTCTGCTGTTTGAAAAAGTACATTTGGTGTGCAAGTCACCTTCAGTTTTACACATGTTCTAATTCATTTACTCTCACTTCATTGAATGTGAAAAAAGGCCTTAAGACTAGTGCAGAGTGAACCAACCTCCAATCCAGTAACCTCACCGATATTCCCCGCACAACCAGGGACTTGTCAGATGTATTAGTTAAACGGCTTTGGCAGTAGAGTACAGTAGAGCTGAGTACTTGGTGTTATATAACAGAGTTAAGGTTCAGTAGTGCACTTGCATTCATGCATCATCATTTCAGTGTGCACTGGTGCTACCTTCATATATCATATGTTATTATTCATGTTTCGACAGCTATAAAATCCAGTAACATTCAGTGCATGTATTCTGTGGCTGACATGCATTTCTCCCATTTAGAACTCTGCTAAGACCCAACAGTCCTAATGAGGGCATGTCACCAAGTACAGGATGATGGCACAGCTTCAGAGGTCTATGAAACGATATGAATTTTTCCTCTGGTTTGCAGTGTTTAGATAAGGAATGTTCAGTTCCTTTCCTGGAGGCCCCGTCTCCAGCACAGTTAGGTTATTTGCAAGTTAACTGTTTGGAATCAGGTGAGTTTGAGCAGGAAAATCACCAAATTGGATCAGCATTTAAAACCACTTAACAGGGTTCATAGAACGGAACAGGACCTGACTGTTTATATTAGGTTTAATCGTGTTTGAATATCAGTTCCCAAATTATTTCCCAAGATTTATTTTTACAATTATTCATATTTCTTCTGTAACTGCCAGGTCATAATCAGAGACACAGTGGGCCTAGACCCTACCTGGAATCACTGGGCACAAAGCAGCAACATAACCAGGACAGGGCACCAGTCCATCAGGTATGGAGGCAACAAGGGTCAAAAAGTGTGTAAAATAATATTCACAAATATACTGAAATGGGCGGTACGGTGGCACAGCAGGTAGTGTCGCAGTCACACAGCTCCAGGGGCCTGGAGGTTGTGGGTTTGATTCCCACTCCGGGTGACTGTCTGTGAGGAGTTGGTGTGTTCTCCCTGTGTCCGCGTGGGTTTCCTCTGGGTGCTCCGGTTTCCTCCCACTGTCCAAAAACACACGTTGGTAGGTGGATTGGCGACTCAAAAGTGTCCATGAGTGTGTGAGTGAATGTGTGTGTGTGTGTTGCCCTGTGAATGACTGGCGCCCCCTCCAGGGTGTATTCCCGCCTTGCGCCCAATGGTTCTAGGTAGGCTCTGGACCCACCGCGACCCTGAACTGGATAAGGGTTACAGATAATGAATGAATGAATGAATATACTGAAATTTGCAGTCGTGATTGAGCAACTACCTACTCAAAGACTCCAAATGCAGAAATGAATTGGAATGTGCAATTGTGAAACACAAAAACAATAATAATTTAAATTCACAAATGCGTAAAAATATGTTTAATATATACGTAGAAAAAGTGCTGTGATTATATAAACCCAACTCTCTATCTGATTGGATTAGTTAAAGCTTTCCTATTGGTCCATCAATTTGCCGGCAAAACAGGGTCAAAATCTGCTTTCATCTTGGGGCAGCATGGTGGCGCAGCAGTTGGTGTTGCTATCACCAGGGTCCTGGGGTTGTGGGTTCGAGCCCCGCTCCAGGTGAATGTGTACTTTGTGTGTACTATTAGGAATGTAAAGTGCCATTTGTTCTCTAGATGGTGGCGTTCTTATTCTGATTGTCAGAATTGGTACAGCCTCCTGTGGGGTGCAGACTAGAGTCAGGGTGGTATTAGGATCAGGTTTTATTGAGTCAATACTGTCTAAAGCTCTTGGTCACAGATACATATTGCCTGAATTAGATATCCAGGTCCTAATGCTGCTTGTGTCTTTCCCTGAATGTTTATGCCGTGTGCTCATCACACTCTTTCTCACCTGCTCCGTGCTGGCCAAGGGGATCCTCAAGAAAGCTGTTGTTATTGTAGACAGATTAGCAAGCATTTGAAGGGATATGGAAGTTTTGTTAAGGTTTGTCACCGTGCCTCGCTGACTTTATTCATAACTCTTCAAAATTCCAAGCCTGACTAAAGCTGTAGGTCACTGCTACCTCTTGCATGACCAAGGCAGCCAGGTCATAATGCTACTCTGGGATTTTATTCCCTGTCTGGACTCAACAGCTTTTCCTGTTACACTGTGTGTTCATCTCCCTCCATCTCACCTCCTTGATCTTGGATATGTCAGGCTCATGCACTCTGTCATTATGACTAACGTGATTATCAGGCTCTATAAGGAATGTGGGGTTTTAGTCAAGTTCAGGCAGAGTTTTTTCAGCCTAGAGTGGGGTTTAGAAAACGTTTTGCCAGGCTGTAGTCAGGAGAAAGCCGCACAGTGGCGCAACAGTTATGGTGCTTTTCCACCACATGGGTCTGGCTCTAAACGACTCGACTCGACTCGACACGCTTGTCGCTTTTCCACTGGCAGGGCGTCCCCATCAAATGGAGTCAGTGATGTCGCAAAACCCCGTCTCTAACAGGAATCGCTGGCTTTGAAAACCACAACAACGGCAGTGGTAAAGTTAGGCTCTGTTTACTCATCGTGTATTCTCGTGTTTTACTTTTTTAGACCAAAGCTCCACTCCCCAGTTCTTGCGGATCAGTTTTACTTGTTGCACATTCAGCTTTCCCTGGACGTTTTCATTGACCGTCGGCCCAAGGAGCATATAAACCTCTTCAAAACACCTCGAGGTAAAGTGAGAAGTAGCTGTTGTGAATCCGATAAAAAGAAATGTCGAAGCTGCTGTAACTTAAGATCTTTTACAAGTTTGTGCGGGATTTGAATGAGCTCTGCATTTTGTGGTGATTGACATGGCTTTGGCCAATCAGTGCTCTGCAAGGTTTACGCATCACCATTTAGTACCTACTCGGTATGGTTGGAGTGCGGAGCGAGCTTTGGCCAGTGGACATGGAAAAGTGCCGTGCCGAGTCGTGTAGGTTCCATGCAGTGGAAAAGCTCCATTAGCGTCACACAGCTAAGGGTTCTGGAGTTGTGGGTTTAAACCACACTTTGGGTCACTGTCTGTCTGTTCCCCCTGAATCTACGTGGGTTTCCTCCAGGTGATGCACACCCCTCACAGTCTAAATATAGAAGAGGTAATTGGATTGGCTATGCAAAATTGTCCACAAGTGTGTGTGAAGCCCTATGATGATGGGGCACTATTTACAGGGTGTGTTCCTTCCATGTTTTTTAGTGATTCCGTGTGAACCCAGACCCTCCGCAACCCTGGTGTGATACAGTGCTTGCAGAATGACAGAATGAATGTAGTCAGGATTGGCCAGAATTTGGTTGGTTTGTTTTGACACCTCAGCCCTCTCCAGACACACCGTATGCTCATCTCCCTCTTTCACACCTCCACAATGTTGTTGGTTGGAATCCTGACTGCAGCATGATCACACCATCTGGCATTGGCCATCAACCCAGCTAGTGGAGTACTGAGGTGGGCTTTTAAAGCCGTCGTGTGACGAGAGGCTCCGGTGTCACCCTCCAGTGTGTGAAGGAGTGCCACGTCGCACCCTATTGGCTGCCGTGTTGCTATGCATATACCTCAGAGTGAAGTGCACATCTCAGGAGACAGATGTCCATTTGTGTTTACAGAGAGATCACCATTAGGACTTTGATCTGAAGACGCTAGAAGTGCTGTTTCTTCATGTGTAGCTCTCTCTGTTACTCAGTTAACGATACGATGAGCACATGCAGCAGCGGGTCGATGGTCTCAGCATGTGGACAGGGCTGAGAGTGGTGGTGGTGGTGGGGAGGGGGGGTGACAGTCGTTTGATGGACAGCTGCATGATGGAACCAGCGGATGGATGGATGAGAAAGTGAACGAGGCGCTAGAATCTCATTTCGTCTGTGGCCTAGAGAATAGAGCATGCCTGCTGTTAGAATGTGTCATTCTTTCTCTCTTTCCCTCTCTCTCTGTCCTTCTCTTGGTCTCTCTCTCCTCTCTCTCTTACTCTCTCTCCCCTCTTAGCCGCAGTGTTTCCCTGCAGACTAGGCAGAGACTACCTCATGGACATCTGTGTTTTCGTGTGGCGCAACGTTTCTCTCTCTCTCTCTCTCTCTTTCTCTCTCTCTCTCTCTCTCTCTCTCTCTCTCTCTCTCTCTCTCTCTCTCTCTCTCTCTCTCCTTTTCTCTCCTCCTCTGTCTAAAGCTCTCTCACCCCTCCCTTCTCCTGAATGGTTTCCATGGTGACAGCTGTGCTCTGCGGAAACGGCAGAGCCTGGTCCTTGCTAGAGCAGCTCTCCATTAAGCACTTACTCACCCTCGCTTAGGAAATACAGCTCTTGCCCATTTGCACATTGCCATGCACGGGCTCTGCAGGTATTTACAATCAGGGAAAACAGCATGTGTCCATTCGTTCATTCAGAAAAGATGCAAATGCCCACCCTGCGTGCTATTCTTTTTCCTCTCATAGCCCTTTTCTAGGAAAGGGATCCTCGCAGGGTCTCACGAGAACTCTAATCTCATGAAGTGCTTGGTGCTGCGCTCTACAGACATCTCTGCATCTCTCCTTTAGCTTCTTTCATCCAGTGCACACCCTCTCCTCCTGCTTTGTGCGACGCATGTGGGCTGTCTCTGTAACTGGAGATTTTATCCCCGCGGCGTTGACGGTGGCGGTGGCAGTTGGGAGGGGGCGGTAGGTGCTGGTGAGAAAGAAAGAGCCGGTGCTGACCTTGAGGGTGGAAGCTTTCATCAAAGCCTCAAGACGTCACTCACATCTGAGAGGACAGCTGTCTGAGGCTCAGCTGCCAGCACGCAGATCTCCCCAACACTCTCCAAAAAACACTCCAGCGCCTCCATCCATACAGATGCATGTTAAGCCCAGCCATGTTTTCGTGGTTTCTCTTATTTTTTTCTCTCCTTTTGTTTTGTTTTTTCTTAAGCACTTCTCATTGCCCCCCAGGGGAGGGGGGGGTCTCTATGAGAAACATGCCCCAATGGATGATCCGGGGCCAGAGCAGAGTACCCTTGATTATTTGCAGATACTTGGCCTGGCAGCGAGCTCCAGAACAATTTAAAGAATATTTGGAGGGGAGAGCGGAGAGGTGGGCTGGGTTCTGCGTAGCTGGGTTAGGCAATATTACTCATAGTTCTCATTAGAGCCGCTACTTCTTTGTGAGGAAGTATGAGTGGGGTCAGTCCATCAAGCTGACAGCCTGTTTTTGGCTGCTATTGCTGGGTTTTATTTGTGTGTGAGTGTGTGTGTGTGTGTGTGTGTGTGTGGATAGATAGAAACTCTTGGTTTATTTTTCTCTACCTCTTCCTTCTTTTCTCTGCGGCTTTTTCTAGTTCTCTCTCTCGTTTTTAGTTGGATGGAGAAAGATCTCTCTTCCTCCCTCTCTCTCTCTCTCTCTCTCTCTCTCTCTCTCTGTCTCTCTCTCTTCCTCTCTCCCTCTCTCTCTCTGTCTCTGTCTCTCTTTCTCTGTCTCTCTCTTTCTCTCTCTCTGTCTCTCTTCCTCTCTCTCTGTCTGTCTCTTTCTCTCTCTCTGTCTCTCTCTCTCTTCCTCTCTCTCTGTCTGTCTCTTTCTCTCTCTCCCTTCCTCTCTCTCTCTGTCTCTCTCTCTTCCTCTGTCTGTCTCTTTCTCTCTCTCTCTCTCTCTCTGTCTCTCTCTCTTCCTCTCTCCCTCTCTCTTCCTCTCTCTCTCTGTCTCTGTCTCTCTTTCTGTCTCTCTCTTTCTCTCTCTCTGTCTCTCTTCCTCTCTCTCTGTCTGTCTCTTTCTCTCTCTCTGTCTCTCTCTCTCTTCCTCTCTCTCTGTCTGTCTCTTTCTCTCTCTCCCTTCCTCTCTCTCTCTTCCTCTGTCTGTCTCTTTCTCTCTCTCTGTCTCTCTCTGTCTGTCTCTCTCTCTCACTCTCTTCCTCTCTCTCTCTTCCTCTCTCTATCTTTATTTTTCTCCTCAATCTCACTCCCTCTTTTTCCTGTCTCTGTACATATTAGATGGGTGAAAAGAATACATAGAAAACCTTGGTTTATTTCTCTCTGTCTCTCTCTGGGTATTAGATGGGTGGAGAACAGACAAAATCACTTGGTTTATTTCTCTCTCCCTCTCTCGTTCTCTCTCACCCTTCTCAGAGTGTTAGTCTCAGTGATGTGAGCCCTTGCTCTCTCTACATTTTTTTTTTTTTTTTTATACCCACTACCACCTCTCTCTCTTGTTCCCCCCCGCTCCTCACCACTCTCCCCACACACAGTGCCTTGAGAACTGCACGGCCATCTAAACAAGCAGATGGGTGTTTAAAACCATTATGTCTCTTAAGATAAACTCCCATGCTTGTGAAATGGCAGCGGTGTCTCGGGGCAGTGCGTGTGATGATGTGCAGGTTCAGTGGGAGGCCGGGGTGGAGGGGGAAGTGGGGTGGGTGGGGGAAGAAAAGACAGGGCACTTATCTTCTTCCATCTGGGAGGAAGTGTTGGGGCAGGGGGCTTTGGTGGGGTAGAGGGGGATGGTGCTGTTGAAGGTTGAGGGGTTCTTTGGGAGGCAGAGATGGGGCCTGGGAAGAGCAACGGATTCGAGGAATCCAGGCCCAGGACTTGTAAGGAGGTGGTTCCATATTCTTTTTATTTACTCGTAATGTCAAGTGTCCCCACCCAGGCGATCCCAGCCGTGAGTGCTCGGGGGCAGCAGAGGCTGAGAAACAACAGATGCTTCTTAATGGAGGGGCGAGGCAAATGCACTGGATGTTGGTTTGGTAAAATAATAAGAGAGAAGAGAGAGAGAGAGACAGAAAGAGAGAGAGAGAGAGAGACAGAAAGAGAGACAGAAAGAGAGAGAAGAGAGAGAGACAAAGAGAGAGAGAGAGAGCGCTTAGTAAGGAACATGGAGATGTTCCACAAATAACAGTTTCAGTGAAACTAAATGAAATTAATACGTTAAGCGGCTCGTCCAACAGAAACATCCCTTACCTTTCATCCTCCTAGACACACTTGACTTCTGCTGTAACCTCTGATTCAAAATGACTCAGTACGCACTATGATTTGTTGTGACTATTTTTGTATTCACTAAATATCCAGTTCATGGCTGGATCCTCAAAAGAATACGTTGAGGTATTTTACACTAATCTTTATCTGCTGCTTCCTCAACATGCTGTGGGTCAAGTTTTATTCATGATGTAAACCTACAAAGTGCTTTTTGTGGGCAGCACTGACAAGGATGAAGACATTTGAGCAATACACACAACACCAGAAAGACCACAGGCCACAGACCTGTACATAAACAAATAGACACAGTATAGACATGACCAGACAAGTAGAGGAGGCAGGTTCAAGCGCAAGTTCATATTATTTAATGAATTTGAAATATAGTTTTATTATTTATATAAAAACATAAAATTAGAAACACGAGTGTATTCTAAACACTTCTATGATGGACTAGGGCTGGACAATAATTCAATATCAATATATATCGCAATAATTCATTCATTCATTCATTTATTCATTATCAGTAACTGCTTATCCAGTTCAGGGTCGTGGTGGGTCCAGAGCCTACCTGGAATCATTGGGCGCAAGGCGGGAATACACCCTGGAGGGGGCACCTGTCCTTCACAGGGCAACACAGACACACACACATTCACTCACACACTCACACCTACGGACACTTTTGAGTCGCCAATCCACCTACCAACGTGTGTTTTTGGACTGTGGGAGGAAACCGGAGCACCCGGAGGAAACCCACGCAGACACAGGGAGAACACACCAACTCCTCACAGTATCGCAATAATGTTCAGTAAAAATATTGACAAAGCCAAGAGGTTGTTATTTGATGGTGATGTCATGTTACTGGCAGTTTTGAAATGAAGAAATATATTGTGATATAAATGTTGGCTATATCATTTACCTCTTAAGTCAGATGTCGGAGCTGGGAATTACATCACACACAAGCTGACTGCATTCTTAGCGGTCGCATCTTGCACTGCCCACACAGTCTCCAACGGTATCCATCCCATCCGCATCCGTAGACTTTCAGAAAACGTGCAAATATCTCGTACAAAATCAACGCAGAGTGCGGACAGAAGGCTCCGTCCGTATTCGTATCCGTATTTAACATTGAGCATAAATGACCCTTTAATCTGTCAAACTCTGTAGGTCCAGATTATTATAATTTTGCAACTAGATGCCTGGATGCGTCGTCTCATTCATCTCCAGAATCACTTCACAGGAAAAGGCAAAAACATCCCTGAAGTGGAGATGCAAGTTAATGTAAAGAGATGTTATTCCCGGTTATTTTGGAGCTGGTCGATTGGTCCATCAATCCAAAGCAGCCAGTGTGTTCACATGGTGTAGAAAAGCAAACATTGAGGTTGTCTAGACAGCAGTGGTATTACTTTGTGTAGGTTGTAGATAGTTGGGCCTAAGGTTAAAGCTGAACAATAAGCCTTCAGTTTAAAGTGTTAATTGCTCTTCAACTGTTTGTAGTTTGTTTATTAGTGATGTGATTATGTCATATCTTTCCAGTGCATAAGCTTTTCACTTTGCTAGCTATTCATGTACACACACACACACACACAATCTTTTATATATGAAGTTGCCAAAGAGGAGAACACAAGTACATAACAAGCCACGTCTTGTCTGGGTGTTCTCTGACCCACACCCGGAGTAGCTAGCTTGCACTGCTCAGTCATTACCACTGACAGGTTGGCTCCCCACACGGAAGCTGTCAGGCACCCACAAACACACACACACACACACATACGCACACACACACGCATACATACATACATACATACACTCACGAAGAGACACATAATTCCCACCTCACCTCCACGAGCACATATGCATACGTACGCAGACACAGAGACACACAGTTCCCACCTCACCTTCACATACATGTACGCACACACACAGGCACACACATGTTGGCTCCAATATATATGTCTGGAGTCTCCTCCATAAGGATAAATGTAGCTAATTAACACTAATCCTAACCTTAACTTTAACTTCAGTAAATAAATAAAAACCTTTGTCTCTTTGTGATTGGAAAGCCAACACACGCACACACACACACACACACACACAGAGACAGAGAGACTTACAATGGATATTTAGCTCTTACGTGGCTTTTGAAGTCTTCTGAGTAAGGAGGATTGTGCTGAGTAGCCTGGCCTGCTGGGACATGACCCTCGTTCTCACACACATGCGTACACACACACACACACACACACACACACAGACACATTTATATATACATAAACACATTTTTTTCTGAATGGTGTCATGTGTTTGGAAGGGGCAGAGTCAGGATGGTCCCGTATACCACAGAACCATGACTCATGTGAAACCACACACAGCTCACAGCTGCGCTCTCTCTGCAGTTCTACCTCTCTTCTTCCTGCTTTGGTTTCATAGTTTCTGTTGTCGTTTAGGCGTCGGAACGAAACTACAGCACTCCTTTCACTCTCAAATATATTAGAGGCGGAAGAAGAAGCATTACACGTAAACTATTGGCAGGAGGATGGGAGCAAAAAGAAAAAAACCAGAGAGTGTCCTGCACTGTCACTAGAATCTTCATTTTTAGCTTTCTGTTCTCACCGTGCTGCTTAATTTGACAAGGCTGGCTGTCCCACTGGCTTAAAAAAATACACGTCAAAGCATTACATTCACACCCTCATCCTCGACTGTGGGGATAGTGTTCTTGGATTTGAATGCTTCTAATTTCTTCCGCCAAATGAAAGCCATATCTCTGTCCAAATAACTATAATTGTGATCTCATCTGTCAGTTGTCAAAGCTATTCTGTCATCAGTTCTGTGTTCGGATGAGACAAAAATGTTGTCGTTTGGACACAGCGACATAGATTTCGTTTGGGAAAGAAAAGAGTCGCATTCAACCCCGAGGAACACAATCCCCGTGGTCAGTCACCGTGATGGAACTGTCAGGTCTTTTGCCATATAATGCCCTTTCTTTTTCAGAAAGACCTGTTGCATGAGCAGGTGTCCACAGACGTTGTGTATTTACGTTTGTCCTGGTCAGATAGAAAGATGTTTACAGAATGACATCATGTCTGTAGCAGAGACGCTGCAGTCGATTCATCCTAGTCACACGGGCACATCTTGATCTCGCTGTGTTTTAAGGAAACCCTTATGGAGGCACTGTTATGATCCTCTATCTGCTGCTCCTTATCTGAACTCTGGTGCCTTGCTTAAGGGCTCCACAATAGCGGGGGCGATCAGAGGGATTTGGACCGATGGCATTGGCAGCCACCAACCGTTGTCTCTTATCGGGAACGTTTTCTGTAGGTCTCAGGTGTGGAAGTAAGACATGGCTAGATACGACCATGAAAACTGTTGCTGTTTTTGTTCTAAAGAGTGCACTGTAACTCAATTACATTAATGAGTGTAATGGCCTCCGCTTAAAGGAACACAAGGTTAGATTTGGGTCTTTTGCTCCTGGGGCTGTATTGAAATCAATAGGGAGGGGGAGTGAGGGGCTGTGGTTTCCTACCCTCCTCTAGAAGTAAGATAGCACAGTTTCTGCAGTTCTGAGCATGGAGTAGTAACAACAGAGGCTCTGTTACAGCTCAGTGGAGCACCACAATGATTTTGAAGCTGTGACTTTAAGTTAAAATATTACATAGTGTCCCTTTAATTATTCTAGGTTAAAAGAAGCAACCTAAGAGTTAATTTAATACCACATTTGATTAGGAGATATTTGATTATGAATATAAATTTAAAGGTAGATACTTAAATAAGCAGTAGTCAGTAGAAGCAGAAGCAGTAGTGGGCTTCACGTGTGTTCAGACAGTTTAGTGATGCCATCTTTACTATGCATTACACAGAGCTGGAGTTTGGGGACAGACTGATGATGTCATTATGGTAATTGTCTTGTGGATGATGAACATGGATATCATCATTAAAAGCGTCATTTATCTGGCTGCTATAGCCAGCTGTCGAGCTTTCGGAAGGACCCTTCAGAATTCTCCACGTGGATTTCAGTTTACCCAAAGCGCTGCAGTCCATTTTCCTTCTTTATTCCTTTTCTTCTTTTTTCTTGGCGCCTTTTTTTTGTGATTCCTCACATTCTTTCTTGTGTCCTTGCTTCATTTTCTTCCATCCCTTGTCCTTGCTCTATTTCATGTTTTTCCTATTCCCTCTCTTGTGTCTTATCTCTCCACTCTCATATTTCCTGTGCTGAGGTGGGAGCCTCTAGCTAGTCTGGATATGCAAGGATAAGTAATACTCTGGTGGAAGTGGCACGCTCAAATGAAAAGGAACATCTCTGAGAAAAAGAGTACACTGGAAGACTTGGGTAATTTAATCTTTTCACTCCATGGAGATCTATAATCTGATAAACCAACTAACGAATAACCGACAGTTTGTACAATTTTAAAAATAGAGGTGCTTCTTTGGCATTAATGGAGCAATCCAATAGGTGGAACTAATTCACCGGAATAATCCAGTATTATTCAGTCTGAACTCCATAAGCCACAGATCACTACCACAGATAATAATGTAGGCAAGTAGTTCCTGTACGTTCAAACTTTTACCATGCCTTTAACTCCCCACTGGCTTCTATTACGTGAATGCTATAAAAATATTGTGTAACTGATGTAATAAAAATATCATAATGAAATTGATAATAGAATTATATGTATTATATTTATTAGCAGTACACAGATTAATTAATAGCTACCTTAATTTTATTTTCATTGATTCTGTGGCTCTTCAATGTTCATTTTGTTATGAACATTGAAGGAGTTAACAGATGTAACCATTTTGAATTGCCTAAAATGTCTAGTGTCTTTACACTTTACACATATTGTTGTTGGAACAAAACTTCTATTTCCATTTTTTGGCCTTTTTAAAATGTACTTACATCACTTAATATGAAAATACGCACAGGTTTTTACAGTGGGTCCAATTTCAGGAAGAACTCACCTAAACAAACGCTCTGGGTGATTTTCCATTGACTTACACTGTAGATTAAAAGTGATATATCCAACATTTTAAAACATTTCTATGTGGACATTTCTATGTGAAGACAGTGTAGTAAAGGCATCTGTGCTGTGAATGAACTCACACTCCCTCTATGCGTGTTGTTCTCTGCTCTTTGTTTTCATAGCCTTCCCCCATCCCCTCCCCCCAATTACAAACACACACATACATTTTGTTTTGCCCTCCCCAAGAGACAAGATTGTGACCGCACACACAGCATTGAGTGCAGTACGAAACATTCAGGTGAAAGTGACCGTCCAAATATTCCTCAGCTAAAAATGCCCAATATTATAATTATATGCTCCTCCATGCTCATCTGTATTTAGCAGCCATTTTCTCTGTGCACCGTGCTCAGAACATGAACGCCAGAAGGCATTCCTAAATGGATATTTGTTGTGAATACGAAGCATTTGTTTTGGTCTGACATACTGGTACCCTAGTGTGACATTTAGTGACAAAATGTCAGATATATCAATTCCAAGAAAGCTTATTCCATCCATGTTATACAGTATACTGAAGCAGAACAGGATACAGTATAAGAGAACAGAATACATTTTCTGGCAAAGACTCACTCTACATACAATGGATATCTGGTGTCAGATTTTTTTATTTATTTTTTTGCCTTACTGTGCTGTGTTTTTTTTCTTCTTCATGTCAAACCACTCTAAATGACCTGGTTTACATCAGAATATTTAGATTATTTGTAAATGTTTTAAAGATCAGACGACAAAAGCATGACACAAAATGGCATTTTTTTATTTTAACAGCAAGATAACGCAGCATGGCTCTCAGAGAACTGTACTGTAAGTAGTGTGACTGCAGGTTCCCATGCAACTAAAACTGCCGATTCCCCAGGGGACATGTTGACATGTGTGCACGGATGTTCTGAGCGTTCTTGCTCTACAAATACAGGCTTTTACCTTGAATTTTTCTTTCACAGACCCAGGTGCTGCAGAAGAGCCCTGACTGTGTGTCGCTGTATGCTGGGTGGTTAGCTTGGAGGGCTTTGAATGTGTGTGTGTGTGTGTGTGCGCTGAGGGGAATCTGTCAACTCAAGTTCCTGAACTGTGTGTATGTGTATATGAGAGAGTTCTCTGCTAGAATTACGGCCGACACTCTAGCAGCAAAAATTGCTGGAAGAGACACGTTGGGACTCGCTTTACAGTAGAGGGTGGGAGACAGAACACAAAGCTGAAGGGCGGAGGGTGGGTGCAGAGGGGCAGAAAAGGGGAAATAAGAGTGAGGGAGGAGATCAGGAGATGTAGCTCTGTCCACTCACAGCTGCAGTGTTTTATTAGACCACTTATCTTGCAATGTACATTCAGATTCTGGGCTGTTGGTGGCTGTGTGAAAATGACTGAATTTTAAAGGGCAGAAACGACTCTACACTGAACCCTCACTGGATTAAGAACACCTACCTTGTATCCACACTCACTGTCCATGTTATCAGCTCCACTGACCACACAGGAGCACTTTGTAGTTCTACAATTACACCCTGTAGTCTGCCTGTTTCTCTGCATACTTTCTTATCCCCATTTCACCCTGCCCTTCAATGGTCAGGACCACATCAGAGCAGGTGTGATATGGGTGGTGGACTGTTCTCAGCGCTGCAGGGACACTGATGTGGTGGTGGCGTGTTTTAGTGTGTGTTGTGCTGATATGAGGAGATCAGACACAGCAGTGATGTCTTGATATAGTGGAATGGAGCAACAGCGATATTCTGTGGTGGGGTGTAATATATTGGTGTGTAAATTCAGTGTTATTGATTGTATACTCTAATAGGAACTGGCAAGTGTGATATACGTACGTGGTCTTTATGGAGGTGCCTTAAGGTACCTCATTGACCTGTGACCTTTGACTTCAGGGCAGAGCCAGGTAAGCATGAAAGGTTGTCATTACCTCTCTCTCTTCTGGTATTAGTGGGACTTTCTCACTGTTATCAGCTCCTTCTCAGTGAAATGGATGACCTCATTCTCAGGGGCAGCACTTACCCCTCTGTGTCTCAGTGGCCCCAGTTCCTCTCAAAGTTACTTCCTCTGTGGTACTGCTGCACTCATTCTCATAAATATCATCTACCTTGGCCTCGATGCTACCAATGACCCCAGTTACCACTTCCTTTAGTAGGCAGTCCCTATTACATTTCTATTGGTGATAAATCTTAGATCTTATTTCTGTGGGACCAGTTACCCCTTGTTACCACTCTCCTTGTCAGTGGTACCACTTACCCCCTCTCTCTCTCTCTCTCTCTCTCTCTCTCTCTCTCTCTAATTTACCTAACAGCAATGGGAAATGCCTCCCATGCTCCCTCCTCTTTCTGTCCCTCCCTCTCGTCCCACTCGCTATCCTTCTCCTTAGTCTCTCTCTCTCGCTCTCTCTCTCACCACAATGTTTCCCTGTCTGTATTCTCTCTCCCTCTCTCGCTCTCTCTCTCTCACTCTCTTGCTCTCTGTGTCAAGTAGGGGTCTCTCTGTGCTGTCGATGGGAGCGAGTTTATGTAGGACACAAGTGTTCTGACAAGTTCAGAGTCTCGAGTGTGCCTGCCATACGCTGCCCCCTAGGACTATCTGTGGGATTCTTTTTTGTTTTTTGTTTTTTTTTCCTGCCTAAGCCATTTGATTTTTTTCCCCCGGAGTGGATTTATACTTTTTTACACAGCCAGTAAACATGTCAGAGGCCAAGGAGAAGAAGAGAAAGGAGAGGAAAAGCAAAGGAAAGAAGGAGCGCAAGGAGAAGGACAGTAATCCCACACAAGGTGAAGGTGTGTGTTCGTGTATCTATGTGGGGTATGAGGGGTGGAGTGCGAGGTTCTAGGAAGAAGCTCTCACCTTGTCTTGTCAAAGCTTGCTGGTTGCTTTGTCACAAGGGAGGACTTCCAAAGCAGGCGGCGTGTAGCAGCACATCTGGCTGCTTCGGCGTAGCTGCGTTATTGTGCATGAATTTTGCCTTGTGTGCTTCAGCTCAAGCTTTTTGACGTGATTGGACCTCCCCGCTGTCACGCCAAGGACGTTTCCAGCCGTTCGCTTGATTCCTGCCTTTGCTCGTGTAGCTCGATGAGTGCTATTGTCGCTGGAGCCCGAGTAATAGTGTATTTTCATTTCTGCTTACAGTCGGTGGTATCTGACCACTTAGAAAATGCTCCTATCGATTCATTCACTGAATGGGTTAACTGTGCAAGTGCAGCATGCGCCTGCTGGACGTGACGGAGGCTGCACTGCTGGGTTTCAGGGGGAATTAACTGCAGGGATGCCTTGACTACTGCAGTATTGTTGTAGTTTCATTGCTACCTCTATCCGAATAGGTCCTAGTCAGCGGGAAACCTCTCTAGAGGCTTGTAGTCTTTCCTTCTGCTTCTCTGTGTCTCTCCAACTCTCTCTCTCTCTAGCTCAGTCAGTTCCTGCAAGCCACAACTTGCCACAGCACTTTGACCTCAGGGTCATGGAGGAGGAAAATCCCCTAATTTACATACACAAATGCCTAACACTTTATAATGGGCTTGATCTTAGTTTGCATAGTCACGGATACCGACGTTTCTGTTCCCTATTGCTTCAATTTTTCTGCTAATAACAGACTTCTAAGTCTAGTTAATACAATGTTAAATCTGCATGAGGCATAACGTGATCATTTGCCCATTCTGAACTCATACTGTACTATTAAGATGTCAACAGGTATTCTCCAGAGTGGTGCAGTTGAAGAGCAATTAATGGTTTCCTAAAAACCTTTTAGTAGAAGGTTGGAAGATCAGTGTACGCAGATGGATTGTAATATGAACTGAGTGTGAAGATCCTCCAAACAAATGCAGAAGTTCCATGCCAATTAAAGGTTTATCTTAGAACCGTGAATGCATCCCAGAATCCTTTAAGGGCTTAAGATTGAAGAGGGTGCGTGAGAGATTTCTGGACTAGGCTTCACAGTCCTTTACAGCTTCACCTTGATCTGAGATACCCTCATTAGATTAGTGGCTTAGAAAGACATGGCAAAGTGTGGCATTGTCTTTCATTCACCACCTCCCCCGCCTCCCATTCATTTCTAGGTCTGGCCAATGCTGTCCTCCTGGGAGGTTTTCCTTTTTGCTCTGTCACCCCGAGGCTGTCGTTTATGCAGGCTTTCAGAGCGAGAAAGACCTTTTGTTATTCATTACACTTCTATTATTTTCTCCCTGAATTTCGTGGCGGCGTATGACCTCTTACACGCAAGTATACTGTAACAAAATCACTCTGTGACACAACATCCAGTGGCCCTGCTGGTTTCTCTTCTAGAAATAAACACTTCACGACATTGTTCTGAGTCTGTGGCGAGTGGCCCAGCGATGTGCAGTGTCTTCACACGATGCTAATCTCTTCTGCTTTGTCTACTATAAACAAAGCCTGAAAGAAAAAAAGTGCCTGAGAGAGTGTCTTTAAAAAAAAAAAGCATCCCCTGGGAAGCTAATATTATCCCTTTGAATAGTCTTCCTTCTCAACTTCAGTTTCTTCACATTGATGTGCTGCTAAATTTACCTCACTTTAAGTCATGTGGAACAACAAGAACTTTAAACGGGAAATCACAGTGATTGACTCATTGTGTCTGCAAAGCTGCAGGACAAAGAAGAAGAAAAGGTGTGTTGTAGTGACAGATGAATGCTGTGGCCTAAATAAGACCCGTGATGAAGCATGTGTGATGTGGAGATGGGTTTGAAATCCTTACAGCACTGTCAGAATGTAATAACAAAGTTAACAAAAATACACAGGCTAATCAGGCTCACGAGCAGAGGTCTTTAGGGCTCTACACTCAGTACAGTGCCTTTTGGGACTTGTCTTTTGGTCGCTCTTGAAGTTGCAGGTTGCTGTGTGAAATGCAGAACATAGCTGACTTCAGTTTAGTTCACTTTCCTCATTTTTATTGCTTTTATTAAAACCATTATTATGTCCTGCTTATTGTTGTTGTTGTTGTCTTTGATATTTAATGATTTTTCACTTTACATTAGCAGAATTTGGAGCTAGTTTCAGGACCAGTGTGAGCACAGCGGTGAGTTAAATGTGGTCCAAGTTTCCATGCTGGCGCAAGATATGAGAGGCATATTCCTCCAAGGATTTTCTAATGATCATGTTGAATCACAAGATATAAATTTATTTTTTTGTCTGCTGTAGTAGACTTGTCCAGATTTAGCGATGGTTCGCGAGACTGAGGAAAAGTAGGTAGACATCTCCAGTGGAATACTGGAAGCTATTAGAACATTAATCTTCATTGAATTTCTGTGTTCTGAGACGTTGCAGGCGATGGGGTGAGTTCCTTGTAGGACTAGTGCTGAAATGTGTGAAAAATGGTAGAGAGACTGGATCACGGTGACGATCTGGAGGCTGCGCTCCTGTTTAGGATCTCCCCACGGTGGCTGATGGGAGATGCTGATTGACAGGCTGTGGGTGAAGTAATCCATGTTGGCTTACACAGCTGAATCACACACACTCCGTGTGGCTCACAGCGCAGAAAGCCCTCGGGCTACACAAATCACAAATCTACTGCTACAAAAACACACATACTTCAGCAGGTACATATCACCATATCAAATCTCTTTTAAAATGTATGTGTATATATATATATATTATTTGTGATTTGTATATAAAAACCCCAATTATAGAAAAGTATAATGTAATAAATACAAGAGTCCCTTTTGAACTGACCAACTTAATTGTGTTAAGTAAATATATAAATAATTGAATTTGTGTCATATATCATTTAATGTACTCAATTTTGTGAAATGATAAAAAAAAAAAAGTTAAAGTAAGGTGAAGCTGGACATCAATATTCAATGAGCATTACCTTCAAGCCCTCAGACAGCACTGCAGAGGAAACTGTCATGCTACAGTGATAAATATAGCCATGTGGATCTGGGAGTGCAATTAATGCTGACCATTAATGCATGAAGAATGCCATATATCAATTCTCTGTGGAACTGCTGGACCCAAGCTCATCTCAGATTGTCCAAAAGACAGTAGAAACACGTGCTCCATGTTTCAGCTTGTTTTCATGAAAAATAAACATTATGTTTTCTGTGCTAATGACGAAACTGACCTTCCAGGCTTATTAGCAATAGGTGCAAATCCCACAACTCTGAGGCAGTGAGGGGCTGCGTTAGTGACCATGACATATCTGATCCAATATCAGTTTCCATTGATGTGTAGCTGAGTTTTTAGATAGACAGGTGTTCAAAACGACAGTTAATTCAGCAAAGTCCGCAGAAAGACAATGCCAGTGTATGATTGACTTGTGCTGTCTGCAGTCCAGGGCCCAGCTTCCCAAAAACATCTAAGTGTTAAGATCGTCTTATAAAGTGTTCAGTGTGATGCTCACTCCACCACTTAAGAATCTTCTTTGTTCTAAGATGCTGTTGGAAAATCCAGCCAATGGCATTATGTAGAGGACAATCAAAAAAGATTGAAGTATCTGAGAAAAAATTCCATATGCAAACTTTTTTATTCTTATCCTCAGAAATATCTAAGCAGTGTAAAAAACACAACATGAGTCTATGCAAAATAATTTGGAGTGTGTTGCAGGCATGTAATTTTAAATCTATTTATATTTACAAGATCCAGTCAGGTCGTGCAGAGAAAACTTTGCATAATTTTAATTTTAATTTGTCAGTTAAACAATGCTTCAAAGAATGCTTATAAATCACTGATTATAGTTTTAGTTGTATTTTACAAAATGTCCCAATTTTCACAAATTGGAGTGTATGTGTATGTGTGTGTTTCACTCACGTTGTGGGGACCGATACTTTTTTACACCTTAAAGCTACCCACTACATTAAATATTGAATATTAAGGTGAAGAGTTATTTTAAGTTGGGGATATGTTTAGGGGTAGAGTGAGGTCAGTTTTGCTTAACATTAGTGTAACTCTCCACTAAATTATTATAAGTCAGTATAATGTCTGCAAAATGCATGTAAATCATACAAAGTCTAGACAAAAAGGTCCTCATTTTATAATAATTTTGGAAAAATAGCATTAACTTACTGTTTCAGGGCAAACATTCATTCATTCTCTGTAAGCGCTTATCCAGTTCAGGGTCCAGTGGGTCCAGAGCCTACCTGGAATCATTGGGCACAAGGCGGGAATACACCCTGGAGGGGGCGCCAGTCCTTCACAGGGCAACACAGACACACACACACGTTTGAGTCGCCAATCCACCTACCAACGTGTGTTTTTGGACTGTGGGAAGAAACCGGAGCATGCAGAGGAAACCCACGCAGACACAGGGAGAACACACCAACTCCTCACAGACAGTCACCCGGAGCGGGAATCGAACCCACAACCTCCAGGCCCCTGGAGTTGTGTGACTACGACACTAGCTGCTGCGCCACCCCTCACGGCAAAGCATTTTAACCATTTTTAATAGTAACGGTTTAACAATTTTCAGATTACTCCTCTACAAGCTTCAGTATTTCCATTACAATCCAGTACAGAGTCTGGCTAATCCATCTTTCATTGAACATGAGTGTTGCTGACTGAAATGAACAAGTTTCTGCAATGGCTGTCGTCTGCTGAGACGTCAGGAATCTTTTTTTCTGACCAGTATATTGATAATAACAATAATAATCATCCTTTATTTATTTGAATTGGAATTAGAATTGCTTTATTGGTCACTGTGCTTGCACACAGTGGAATATGTTCTCCGCATTTTAACCCAATCCGTGCAGTGAAACACACATTTACGCACACGCTAGTGAACACTAGGGGGCAGTGAGCACACGTGCCCGGTACGGTGGGCAGCCCAAGCACTTCAGTCATGACCTGCCAACTCTGGGTGATCGAACGTTCCGGTTACTAGCCCAGTTCCCTAACCACTGTATATTTGGATATATATTTTGAGAAAATTTGAAGATATATGCCTTGTGAATGTGTTTCAGACACAGATACTGATTTAGAGAGTCTGCAGGAGCCTTGAGTAGCCTTAAGTAACCACTACTATTGACACTGTATAAAATAAATGTTCTCGGTGTGTGTAAATGTTCTTGGTGTGTGTGTGTGTGTGTGTGTATATGTGTGTCCTGGCCTGGCTTCTTGATTTTCTTGCCAGGTCATTCCATACAATTTTAGTACTGAATTATCCTGTTCTTGCTTGTTATATCGGGAATGTGAGTTTGTCCTGAAGTTGTTTGTGGAAAAACTCTAATCTCATGTAAGTGAGGGGGACTGACATTAATAAACAAGCGTTAATGCAGCTTTCATGCTTTGACACAAATATGACAAGGGTACAGCTGAATTTGTTAAAGGATTTTTTTTTTCTAGTAGAATTCCAGTTTTTACAGGTGGACTGTGCACACAGTTTATCCACTCAGTTTGAATGGGCTTTTTGGCCACATCAGTCGGTGCATGATGGTCTCAATCAAACTTTATACGGATGAATGTGTTAACTGCTTTGTATGTGGCCTATCAGTGAACTGGACCAAAGAGAATTACAACAAGTAGACATCTACTGTAATTTCTGTTGTTGAGATGTAAACAAAGTCATTTAGTGTAGTTTGATGTGAGATGATGCCTTAACTAAATTTATTTATATCAGTGGTGATAGGAACAAGAGGTCACAATATTTATAATGAAGATCAAACTATTTAATTTACCACTCAGGCAGGTTTTTATGTATGTTGATAATGGTAAAATAGCTGTGAATCTACTGTAAAAAACACTAACTAAAAAAAACACACTAACTAGGTACTTCTCCACCAAGAATTCCAATAAGACTCATACTATTAATATCAGACCTCTGATTCCTGTCACCACTTCCCTGAAGAACTCTGACTTGGTAATGGAGAATTCCAATATTTAGGGATTAACATGAAGGGTGGCACTGTGGTGCAGAAGGTAGTGTTGCAGTTACACAGCTCTAGTGACCTAGAGGTTGTGGGTTCGATTCCCACTCCGGGTGACTGTCTGTGAGGAGTTTGGTATGTTCTCCCTTTGTCCACGGGGGTTTCCTCCGGGTGCTTCGGTTTCCTCCCACAGTCCAAAAACACACGTTGGTAGTTGGATTGGCGACTTCAAAGTGTCTGTGGGTGTGTGTATGTGTGTGTTGCCCTGTGAAGGACTGGCGCCCCCTCCAGGGTGTGTTTCTGCCTTGCGCCCAATGATTCCAGGTAGGCTCTGGACCCCCGCGACCCTGAACTGGATAAGTGATTACAGATAATGAATGAATGAATGAACTTTAAATTAGCTTTTTGTTTTATAGCACTTTATGGGACCTTAGCTGACAACCTTTTGCTTTAAAATAAGAGCATTCTTTCAGTAAAATCATTCATTCATTATCTGTAATCACTCAGTAAATTCAAATAAACCTCAAACTAATTTTCCACATTCAGCTTTTTTGCAGCTTTGAGAGGTTTGAGAGCATATTAGGGTTTATATGATGGTCTGATTGTGCACTATATGTCCAGAGATTTTCTGACACGGTTTACAATGGTTGCGATATTCATTACTTTAAGGTAAACCAGAATTCAACTGTACACACCCACACAGCTCGTATAATAGCCGTAGACCAATAGAACGAGACTCTCTGGAGCAGCGGCACACGAGGCTAAGGTCACCATGCTTAGAGCCAAGAGCGTGCCATAGGGATATAAAAGTTCTCAAGCTTTGGGCTGTGATAAAGTGTGTTCTCTTGAGTGAGGACTCACCATCCCCTACCACTGAGATTAATTTGTGATCTTGTGATCCAAAGTCATTCACCATCCTTAACTGATCTCACTAATGTTCACAGCAGTGTTTAAACATCTAGAGAAACCATTCCCAGAAACTCAAGTGCTATTATTGCAGCAAAGAGGAGACCATCCCCCTATTAATACGTTTAATAGCAGCAGAAATGTTAGATTAGGAAGGGACCATAGTGTATTTTAAAGATATATTTCTATGCAGTCTTAAAGCATCACTTTCACTGTACTGTGCTGTTCATTGTGAAAGGTGTATAGTGTGTTCTGTGACACTAAACATTTACATGTAGTAATGTTTAACATAACAGTTACGTTGACATCATTTTGCAATGAATGAACCTAAATATACGTAATTTGTTAGTGTTAAATATTGTGCACTATGAATTAACAGCATTGGCTTTTAAGCAGTGGTGTGCTATTTTGATATGTTTGCACTCTTTAGATCTGTTTTAAGTATAAGCCACATGAAATCATAAAAGCACACCATATCAGTGGGATAATGGATTCTCAGTCAACTGGCCAGAGCTCCCGGACAGCTGATGTGATGTACAATTGCTTCCTGCGGATCTGCAGATCCCTTTGTGTTACTGGAGTGGAAAAAACCCTTGGCGTGTTTTCTCCTGAACCTACAGCTCAAGAACGCTCTCGCTCCTCAATCTGACAGAGCTTTTAATAGCTGTCAAACCCAGCTTTCCTTGGAATGCCTTCGTCCCGGTGTGTACTCAGGGAAAACCACACCTCAATAGCACGTTCCTGAGGCACGGCATTAAGTCCCTTGTAAAAGTGAATTTGGGGAAAGGAGGCAGCAATTTAATGCTACATCTAAACATCAAGGACTGATTTTTTTTGTGTGAGGGTGGGTTGGGGTGGGGGAGCTGCATTTTTTTCACTTTTTCTTCTCCAGCTTCGTCTTTTCTTAAACCACAAGGTGATTTAGAGTCTTCAGACCACACCTTGGCACCAGCCCGGAGGTTATGTATTTCCAAGTCTTTTTTTAAATTATGGGCAGGGCCACAGAGAGAGTGTCATGCGTCTCGTAAAGTGTGACGCCGGAGTTAAAGGGCTAGTGAAATATGCGACCCGTTGCCTGCTGTGGGCTGGTGATCTACAGTGTGCAGGTAACACGCACATACAGCCGTCACCGCGCCTCAGTATAGCCTCAGCCTCCAGAAGCCCAGAGAGCCTCCTCAGCCACAGTCAGAGGCAAAGGCAATTACCAAGCAGCAATAAAGTCAGCCACTATGTGCTCTGTGCCTGGTGGCTTACTTTCAGCTCACTTTTGGCCAAAAATTGCTTTAGATTCCATTAAATGATCAGAATTAATATAGTCACTCTCAGAGGAAAGAAGCACTTCACATCTCCAAAATGTTAACTTTTCTGGGGAATGGGAGAAGGACATTATTAATTTTTGTCTGGGATTTTTTTTGTTAAGATTTAATATAGTAAAATAATGTTTAGAAATCTATCGTTCACTCCCCAGTCTGAAGAGTGTGATGTACAATAAAGTAAGGATCCTCATTATATTGGTATTATGGTATTTGATTATCTAAGTCTTAACTAAAGATGTTTTTTCTACTGCGTTTCTAAAATTACATCTTCCACCGTTCACATTCCATCCTTCAGTTTTCGTTTACTTTGTGCTGGAGGAAAAACACAGTGTCAGGAGGTATTTGTTTTTCTCCAAAGACCTGTGATTCGGAAAATTGCATAAAGCACAGTATCGCCTGTGTTGTTTGCACAAGGACAAGTACCAGCCTGGATGTGCAGGAAAAGGCATGGCACGATATGTCTTGTTTGTATGTGCTAAGAAGCTATCAGTCATCATTTCTAGAAAGTTCCATAATCGCCTCAGTGTGCAGCACTCCGCAGCTCAGAGCTCCGTAACTGTTACAACTGACCCAGCCTCCCAGGCTGTGAATGTGTGTGTGTGTGTGTGGCTCACTCTCCATTGTGAGCTGTCTCTGATCCACTCGCTGCCTCAGTCTCAGAGCTGAGATCTCAGTCTCTGCATGAGTGAGTGTCAGGCGGCAACGTGTACAGCCCACATTAGGAGACCTGTTCACCCTTAAAGCATGCCCTGCACTGATGCATATCTCGGACTTAACTAAAGCCAGCTTTTCCTATCACACTAACCACCGTGCAGTGGGGAGAACCACAAGTCTTTGTTTGACTCGCACGAGTCTCTGAAGTGTTAAGCAGTGAGCTCTGCTGGCTTTTTCCAAGAATGTAGGCTGCAGAGCTTCACAGTGTCAGGAGAAACCTGAGAAAGTAATAACACTGTCACTACTCTCAAAACACTGCGCCAGGGAACGTCACATCACTTTTTTGTTACCACAGCGTACCAAGCTTCATTGGCTTCGGAGCCAGATCAGGAGTCATGCCAGAGTCATTCCAGTGAAACAAATTTTAGTAGCACTGATAAAAAAGTACTCCCCGTACTGGGACAAAGAAGTGGGTCAGTCTTCCCAAAATTAGGCTGACTGCTGACTATTTTAGCACACCTCCGTCTCGAATTTTAATTGAACTCATTACACGTACTAAGATGTTTGTTTTTTCCTTGCCCCTTTATCGCTCCAAGCAAGCCCTGATATCATCTCTTATTGCTGTCTTAGCCGCATACTTTCGGACACGTCATTTCCACATGAATAAAGTATACTTACATGAACAGAGATATTTATAAAAGTAAGTGAACTGATAGATAAAACTGTGACGGTGGTATATTTTATTCATGTGCAACGTCTATACACATTTGAACCAATTTACTTCAGCTCAAGCCAAGCAAATAACCCTAACGGCGTATGCAGCAGAAGGCCTATGCTAATTGCTTAGATGACCTCACCTTGGGAATGGCCATGGCACTGTTCTGACCCCTGTCCTAGCCCTGAGAGAGCTCTTAGCGTGCACTCTCCTACCTGGCGTGACAGCAGGGCATGGCGGCAGCAGCATGGAAACGGTAGAGTCCCGTCTGGGCATGTGGCTCTTGAATGGACATTTGTAACAGCCTCGCCCCAACCTTTTCTTACTCACTGTACTGTGGTGGTGGGAAAAAAACTGAATTCTTTGATACATCATTACAGATTTTTTTCTTGAAAGGTACTGAATACAGATACAAAATCAATCAAAGGCATACTTTGGAACAGCGCTGACTTGAGGGGGAAAGGAAATGTAGGATGGTAACATACCATCGAAAGTACATTCCCAGCATTTTTCAATCAGCTCCAGGGACCTGGAGGTTGTGGGTTCAAGTCCCGCTCCGGGTGACTGTCTGTGAGGAATTTGGTGTGTTCTCCCTGTGTCTGTGTGGGTTTCCTCCTGGTTTTCTCCCACGGTCCAAAAGCACACATTGGTAGGATTGGTGACTCAAAGGTGTCTATAGATGTGAGTGAATGTCTGAGTGTGTGCTGCCCTGTGAAGGACTGGCGCCCCCTCCAGTGTGTTCCTGCCTTGCGCCCAGTGATCCGGGGCAGGCTTCAGACCCACCTTGAATTGGTTATTTGGTAACAGACAATGAATATTTGAATGAAAGGATGAATGAATTCAAATGAGAGCTTAAATACATTTCAAAGAATGTCATTTCGGGTTTTACTTTTAAAGGAGCACTACCTAAGACTTCGTATTTTTGCCCCTGCTCTTTCTTTACAGTTGCACAAGGTAACTGATGTTTACAGCACTGTCCTGAAATCAAGGGGAAAGGGGGAGAGTGGGGTTGGTTTCTTACCCATCGTCCAAATGTTACATAGTGCAGTTTCTGCAGTTCTGAGCCTGGAGTAGCAATGACAGAGGCTCTATTCTATCTATTACAGGTCAGTGAAGCATCACAATGATTTTGAAGCTGTAATTTAAAGGTAAAAATACGACTGCATCCAGATGATTCTAGAAATGAGTTCTTATACCCCCAGCTCCAGCTTTACTCATTTACTTCTTTCGAACCTCCCTTTGTTAACATGTGCGCTGCCTCTGGTGTTTGTTTCATTGTGGCATAAATGGCAAGCTGCAATGTCTGTATTTTACGTTTCAAATTCCTGACAACCTCTGTTTGTTTGCGTTGGCTGAATTAGCCTCAGGTTGTTGGTGCATGTGCGTATTATTTAAGCCCTAATGTCAGTTGAGTTAATTTCACCACCTGATTTTTTATTTTGTTTTACATAATGGCTGAAGATGTATTGAAGACAGTCCAAGTCTATCCTCCCTGTTCACATTACTGAGAAAGCATTGGTATAGGCAAAGGGATTCCCCCTAGTCCTCAGTCAGGCAAGTTTTCCTTAGTCAGTTCCATCACGTTTTGTATGTTTAGCTGGCACATGTTGTAACTGCCATGGGAAACTTCCTTGAAACCAAAACTCACGCTGAAAGGGGGAAGTCATCCTTCTCTGCGTGATTCTGGGTAGCAAAACAATATGAAATATACAACTGTCGTTTGGCATGATACATCTGGAAGAGGTATTTGAAATCTCTGTAAATGAAGTTAAACAACAACAACCACAAGTTATGACACCTGATACATACTCATTACTTGATACTCATGTCTGGCCCACATTCATTGAGTGTGTAACAAAAAACATTTTGTGCAATTATTTGACTGTGTCTGGGTGCAGTGTCTTGCTTGAATCAAATCCAGAGAGAAGGTGGAGGTGACAGCAGGTCTTCTTGTGTAGGCCTGAGCTCTAATCTAAAGGAACTGGCTGCAGAGATTCCAGAGAATTCACTGCTGGACTGGCAGAACCAGCACAGCCACAGGCTAACAGTGTCTCTGGTGACATCGTCTGGCCAGCTGAGAGATCTGGTGACTGGCTCTGCTATGCTTTACTTTTAATTCGACATCATACTCTCTGTCTTGCCACATGTGATTGTGAAAAAGAAATCTGCATGTGTAATATGACCCTGTCTCTCTCTCTCTTTATTCTCTGTAGTTGCTCCTACAGTAAAGGCTATGAGGAACCCAATGATGGTGGAGGAGGGAAGAAGACTAACCATGAAGTGCGAAGCCTCGGGTACCCCACCCCTTTCCTATAAGTGGTACAAAGATGGCAGTGTTCTGAAAAAGAGCAAAGAAGTCAGGATCAAACAAAACGAGTAAGTCAAAGCGATTAGGTGTGTGTGCATTAGGTTACATTAGATTTAATGATTGACAATATACAGCAGTTGTAGGTAGCTCTTGCAGTTTCTGATTTATAGCCACTGTTGGACGAAATCTACATTTTTTAGGTCATTTTAATTATTTTACATAGTGACTGCTCCCTGTTTACACTGTGTGTAAATTTGATGAAGAAGAGACCAATAGTATTTGTACAAAAAGAAGTGAAAAGAGGTCTTGGTTAGCATTAAAAATTCAGAATGTTTTGCCTTCTCCTGTAAAGTCACCAGTTTGCAGCATTTTTCCTCTGAGAGCAACAACATAAAAAAGGGAAGGCAAACATCACCCTTATATTTTTCTCAGGTTTTAATGTGAGCCGTCCTAATAGATGATACAAGAGACATGGCTGGGTTGCGTTCTTATAGAGCGTTCCACATCATAAGACATTATGGGTCAAGTTTGTCACTAAAATCACCGCTTGGCTACATCACAGCCGTATAACCGCCGTCCATTTCATAAAGCAGTACGTTATGATCCTTCTGAGTCTCCTTGAGCGAGCTCTGTTTTGATCTCTAATCTAGTGTTGCTAGGTTTGGACGTGGATGGCGTTGGTCTCAGGCCATCTAGACGATTTCACTTCAGTTTTTCCAAAAGCCATCGCAGTGTCCCATGACTCCTCTGTCTCTCTGTTACAGTAAACACTCCAAGGTCCAGATTGTTAGAGCACGGATGAAGGACTCTGGGAATTACATGTGTGTGGTGGAGAACGACAGGGGAAGCAGCAACAGCACAAGCACCGTTCATGTCCAAAGCAGTAAGTAGCTGACAAGCCGTGTGTATGATAATGATTAAATTCCTCCATTCTCTAAGCCCTCTCTCTTTTTTTTAGCACAGCTTTAGCAGCTGTACTACCCGAGGGAAATATCTGTTTTACTGCTGTGATTGAAACGCTGTGTATCAGCCACTACCCACCTGCTGATATCTTTGGTTATTTGTTTCCATATTTTTTACTGCACACTCAGTACTGCCAAAAGAAACAGTGTTATTGTCTTAAAATGTGGAAAATCCTCATGCTGAGCGCCTTTTTGAAGGATTTACATGTTCCCTTTTGGCCTCTCTGGAGCTTCGTTTGCCTGTAATCTGGCTACAGGGATTTTTCTTTATTGTCTGTTTGTTAGACATCACGTAACTTCACTTTTGCTCTCCACTGAGTGATGTTAGCCTCCCAGCTTTGTTCTCCACTAGACTGTATAAACTTAGAAAACAATAATATAGTTTTGTATTATAGACTTTTTTTGAGGTAAGAGTAGTTAAAGTATGCTCCATACTCCTCATCAGAAACACCACATGCCTGGGGCTAGTGCTGGGCGATATGAGCACAAATCAATATCATGATTAAGTTATCACAATCACGATTAATGAACAATTATATATTTTTTTGTTTTTTTGACCCTCATAGTTCAGTGACGAGGCTTGTACTGTAAATATTCTTTATTATTAAATATAGGATACTTTTTCTAATGTTGCTGGGAGCTTGTTCCTCTCATTTTTTTTTCCCCTCAGCATTTACATTTAACTTCTTTTTGTTCAGTGTCGTCTTAATTACAGTCAAACACAGCACGTCCAAACCACAGACAGTGTTTTTCTTGAGTGGCTTGGTCGGCCTCAGCGTTTAGGTTGCTTCCATGTGGTAGACAGGGGCAGAATCATGTGACTACAGCTTGGAAGTGTGATTTTAAAGGGGCAGTACATGAACACAGAGTGGGGACCTAACAGAATAAAAGTAATTTATATAATCGATATAGACCAGATTTTGTCGATTAGAAATGTTGAATGTCGATTTCGATTAATTTTTGATTAATTGCCCAGCCCTCCCTGGTGCCTTGTTCACAAACACAGAAACTGAACAAAGGATATAAGGTACTGGACCAGACCTTAGAGAAAAATCACACAACATTCACGTACCATATGTATAATCACACGATTCGCATGTGGTTTTTAGACAATGCATGTTGTGTTTTACAGGATGTCACGTAAAGTCTTGAGCCTTGTATATTATTATGTTATGTCATGCTTATTTGTGACTGCAACGAAAATATGTGACATGATATTTACTTGGCGTTTCTGTTTGAGAATTATAAGGTTTCATGGAGAAGCTAGTTGTTGGGTAGTGGAGTGGTTAAGTATTTTGAATATCTGCCTTCTTTTAAATGCTCATGCTTAACTGATGTGCTTAAGTTGATTTGACTTATTTGTGTTGATATTGGTGTAAGCTGCAATATTTATAAATATATACACTTAGTCTACTGTTGCACAGTTAGTTAGATTTCACTACATAGAAAAGTGTTGTGAGCTAAAAATATATGTCCTATTTTTTAAAGCTATGCTTTAAAAAAGTTTTGAAGAGTTTGCGAACTATTCTGTGCATAGATATACTGTTTTATGTAAACTTTAAATTGGCAAAAATAAATAAATAAATAAATAGCCATTCTGTAGAGATTCTTAGAACTTCTTCTAAACAATGATTTCTCAAACATCGCATGTAATCATCTCGAATAATCTATATTTTCTTACATTTTAAGAGTGTAGTAGCCTTGAGTATTGTCTCTGGACTTTGCTGTGACTAAGTAACTTGTATTGATAAGATAAACACAACATTAGCTTGATATTGCTCCGGATGTATAGTCTTTGTTCAGCCGACAGACTCCTGGTCTGGTCTCTGTCGTAATTCTTGTGGATCCTTCACTGGTAAGAGATGTTCATATACGTTCTCAGAACTTCTTGTCTAATAGTACAGCATGCTACCACACAAACAGGAAGCACTGTCTTTTAGAGGTTACTGAGTTCTTCTTTGGTGGGGCCTGTAGTAATTTGACTTTCTCTTCGCTGTAATAACAACTTTGCTTGGTGCAGTGCTGTTGACTATATGAACTAAAATTAAATTTATTTATATATATTTTTTGCCATATCTGTGTACTGTTGCCTGAGCTTTCCTTCAATACCACAAATGTCTGAGCAATATACACAGATTGGCTGCTGTGGTGGTTTTGATGGAGTCCTGCCATGGGCCCACCCATTGAATATTTGTTTCCTCAAGGGTGTATTAAGTTTGTATTGAGGCTGCAGGTGTCTTGGTGATTTTTCTCAATACCATCTGAGTACTGAGAGTACTTTTGACTTTTGAGAGTCAAGGTGTGTGGACATCTGTCATAATTAGTGAATTAGGCTACTTTAATGTGCACTCATGTGTACACCCAGCTTTTTAAATCTCCTTAGGAAGGCACAGAATGACACGAGATGCTGTGGAGCAGCTGCATATGAAGTATGCATAAGGTCACCAAGAATGGGCTAGAGGGCTATAAAACTCCTGGCACTGAACTGTGGGCCTGTGGAACTGCATTCTCTGGGGTGATCCATCCAATAATTCTGGGATGAGTTGGACTGGAATAAAGCAGGACTGGAAATAAATAATGTTGCTCTTGATGATATGGCTGAACGCTATTAGATTTTGCAGCAATGTTCCAGCAACTAGGGTAAAGCATTCGCAGATCAGTCAGCGTTGTTACTGCAGCAAAAATGAACCAAATATCTGTTAATAAATTTGATTCGTAAATAAACTTTTATAAACTAAGACATTGTGTTTTTTTCATACCACGCATTCATGGGTTATGCCCTGTCTAAGCAGTACCAAATGCAGGAGAGATTAAGTTTTCTCTTTTGAAAATAGATGAGCAGTCTTCAGCCATGTCCAGGTGCACACCTATTCCAGCAGCTTTTTGGGCAGCCTCTTGGGCTTTATTTCAGGGTGGCCCTGTTTAAGACATCTGTGCAGCTGCTAGTTGTGCTACATTTTTCACCTCTGCAAGGTTTAAATGTGTACACTTAAATTTAGCTAAATAAGTTGTGTGAGGCGGCACGGTGGCGCAGCATGTAGTGTCGCAGTCACATAGCTTCAGGGACCTGGAGGATGTGGGTTCGATTCCTGCTCCGGGTGACTGTCTGTGAGGAGTTGGTGTGTTCTCCCTGTGTCCGTGTGGGTTTCCTCCAGGTGCTCCGGTTTCCTCCTACCGTCCAAAAACACACGTTGGTAGGTGGATTGGCGACTCAAGTGTCCGTAGGGGTGTGAATGTGTGTGTGTCTGTGTTGCCCTGTGAAGGACTGGCGCCCCCTCCAGGGTGTATTCCCGCCTTGCGCCCGATGATTCCAGGTAGGCTCTGGACACCCCGCGACCCTAAATTGGATAAGCGGTTACAGATAATGGATGGATGGATGGATGGATGAATGAAAGTTGTGTGATTTTTGTTTTTTTTTTCCCCCAGAACTATACGTTCAATCCATGAACCATTTTGAAAGTCTTTATTTTAAGAGTGTATGTTATGAACATGGCCAAGCAAAAAAGCAGCCATGCAAACTGTTCCAAGATTTCTATTACTTTGAGAATATAATTGGCTGGAGTGAGTGGTTACAGTATCTTAAAAGAGCTTACTTCATTTAAATAATGTATCAATAAAAGTTAAAGAAAAACCTTACAAATCCAGCTTCACTTGGAGGACAATAAAAACATCAAGAATCTCAAGCTCATGTAGAATCCGATGGCAGTTATTTGTACATCCGGCATCTATCAGCATTTAAAGTGAATTCTGAGCAGTGCTTTCCTTCTATTTCCGTCCTGTTTATTTAAAGTTTCAGATGTATCAGCGAAGCAGGATCAGTGATTCATTAAAACAACAGAAAACTAAACTGAACCTTAAAAAAAAACAAAAAAGGAGTTAGGAAAAGTAGGTTAAAACAGAAAAATCATGTAAACATGGCAGCATTACTTTATCTGTGCCCCTAAAATCCCCTCCTCATTACTTCCTAGACATATTACTCAGTAAATGTATAACTGGGCAAAAGCCCAAGACCATCCTCCTTTATCCGTTGGTTGTTGATCAAAATGGTGTTTAAGTACCCCACCATTACTGAATGTGTCTGGGGTTTTTTGGATCATAAGAAGAAGCAAATGCTTCTAAGACTCAGCTCTGATCTTGAAATTCCCCTGAAAACAAACAAAAAAAAAGCTGTTATATAGAAATACTGATATTAGAATTGACGTTATAGTAATTCTAGGCTCCCGTTTACTTATTTTCTGAGGTTTTTCCCTAATGCAGAAGTATAAGTTACTTTTATATAATCACCACTTTGACTGGAGATTGAATACACTTCTGCAGAGTACTGTAGTTGGATTAGAATGCACAGTGAAGGAGATTTATTATTTGGCCATTGAGGGGTATAATAAAACCTGGACTGGTCCAGTTATAGGGGTTTATCTACTGGGGAAGTATGTGTTCATATATTTTCCGTTTGGAAGCCTGAACATTAAACTAACATTTTTGGATTCCTGTTCAGATCTGTGACAATATTATCATTTCAGAATGTTATTAAAAACACTGCCATCAAAATGACAGTAAAATGTGTGTAATGAAATAAGTGTAAATATATACTACCTACTGCTAGAGGTGGTCCCTCTCATGGTCAGTTAGATGCTACCGCCCACAGGCTTGATAGAAAAGACCTTTCGTTAATGAGGCGGAGTGATTATTTTACCTGTGCTTTCCCTTGCTTTCCCAGGTTTCTGTTGGACCTGGGCCAGATTGTTTAGTGATACTTAAGACATGGAATTTCTAGAGGCTTATGAGTCTTATCTGATGGATCGTATTTGGCCGGATTGAGCACATGTGGTGTTATATTTTGTCTGCTATCAGAAGGCTGGGTGGCAGAGAGATTTCATATTCCAGTGAGGGTTGAAGGCTACAGTTCCTACCACAACAATGGCACGAAAATCCAAATAAAGTAGTGTGTGTGAGAGAGAGAGAGAGAGAGAGAGAGAGAGAGAGAGAGAGAGAGAGAAACTGTGAGAGACTGTGTGTCTACAACAGCATGTGTGTGTGTGTTAATGTGAGTGTTTATGTAGGGCTTTCCCCACATCTGTAAGTGCATAGTTGGCTGCTTTTCCTCAGCGAGGTTACCCCCAGTATCTGTTACCCCAGGTGAGGCTGACAGTGTGTGAGCACCTTCTCTTGCTTGTGCTGTCATGTGAAAGGTCATGGAGGGTTGCTTCAGCAGGCGGATACTGTGTGTGTGTGTGTAGGGCCTGTCTTTTCATGCAGGACAAAAATGTCTGCCCGTGTAGGAAAACCTGAGGAAAAAAAAGCAGGGCGATTTTGTAACATAACTATTTTTACTGTCCTACAGAGACAACCCTTGATCCAACCTATCGTCAATTGAAAATATTTTAAAGAACAATTCCAGCAAATGACAAATAAATGAATGTAAATTATGAACCCTACTCTGAAACTGCACGGATGGTGTGTAGGCGTACACTGTTGTAGCCTCCCACCATTTCAGTCTTCCTCTGTCTCTCTCCAGCACTCCACAGTTGTTTAAGCATTGTTCACCTTGTGTCTCACTCATTCACTACTAGTGTCTGTACTGAACATGTATGGAATTTTGTTCTTGTCATTTTTCACTAAACAATAAAGTGTACCAATTATTTACAGCTTGTACATCGTGTTAGGTGTTGTAAGTCAGTTAAAGACACCATTTAATTTTCTGATGAAAATGTTGGAGAAGCTTCAAAAAGTAAATATACGTTCATAACTTTCAGTATTGGCGGCATGGTGGTGCAGCAGGCAGTGTCGCAGTCACACAGCTCCAGGGGCCTGGAGGTTGTGGGTTCGATTCCCGCTCCGGGTGACTGTCTGTGAGGAGTTGGTGTGTTCTCCCTGTGTCTGTGTGGGTTTCCTCCGGGTGCTCTGGTTTCCTCCCACAGTCCAAAAACACGTTGGTAGGTGGATTGGCGACTCAAAAGTGTCCGTAGGTGTGAGTGAATGTGTGTGTGTCTGTGTAGACCTGTGAAGGACTGGTGCCCCTCCAGGGTGTATTCCTGCCTTGCGCCCAGTGACACCAGCGAAATGTCTTCTAACATGAGATGGATGGAGAGGAAATTGAAGCCTGTTAAATAGTGTTGTTCTGACAGTTTTAGTGGTCTATTATTAGGCAGATTTTTAAGATTTTTATTTTCTCTTGTTTTTTTTTTTTTCTGTTTTAGTGTTCTCTATGAATCCTATTGTCTCTTATCACTGTGGGACTTTTGTGGGAAAGTATCATATTAGGGGCTTTATTTTAAAAGGCCAAGTGAGTAATATTTGAAATGCAGGCGCCTGCACGTTTACAGGTCGATCAATTAAAAAAAAACTGAAGCAAGCTTCCTGCAGTGATCAGTTGAAGAACAGAGTCGAGGCACATCCCCACTGCCCCTGTGCTGTACAGAAAGAGCGCCTGCACAAAGGAAACACCAAGGTGAGGCAGCCGAGGCTGAGGCAGCCAGCAGCTCCCCAGCAGCCTGGGGTGGCGACAGATTAATATAACAGCTCAGGAAATACCTTGAACTGACAGTATATGATAAAATGTTTTCCCAGCTTACCCCAGCCAGCCGCGGGGGGTGAATACACGAAGCAAAGGAGCGCTCTTATCGCATCCTCGCCTTTCTCTCCTGTTCTGCCGAGCAGCAAGGAGGGAGAAGCCTTAATTTATTCGGCACACTGACTCGCTTGATTTCCATCCTAAGGTCATCAGTGAAATGGCTACTGCTGTGTGTGTATGTGTGTGTGTGTGTGTATAAGAGAGAGAGAGAGAGAGAGAGAGGCTGCAGTGCTGAGAGATTGCTGCTGCAGCACAGAGCCGCAGTGCTATCTGAGGATGTGCGTTTATCAGAGAGAGAGACGTAGAGACTGAGAGACAAAGATAGAGAGAAAGAATAAGAGAGGCAGAGAATTATGCTAAAGAATAAAAGCGAGTGAGCAAATTTTGGAAATAAAGAGAGAATTGAGAAGAAGGAATGGAGAGAAAAAGAGCATTGTAGGAGAGAATAACAATAAAGAGTGAGAGAAAGATGTAAAAGCCAGAGAGAGAATTAGGGGAAACTGAGAAAGATAATGAGAGCTGTGGAAAAGACGAGAGGGTTTTGACAGAGAGAGCGAGACAGAGTGAAATAGCAAGATAAAAAGCATAGAGAAAGAATTTGAGAGAGAGAGAGAGAGAGAGAGAGAGAGAGAGAGAGAGAGAGAGAGACCTGATGGGGGCAGAATAATAAATAAATACTCCAAAATTTTACAAGAAAGAAAGATGGATGTGGGACTCTGAGAATTATGAAAAAGAATGGAAATAAGAAAGACAGGTTTTGGGGAAAAAAAGACAAAGATGTAGAGATAGAGAAAGAGAAATGAGTGAGGAAGGGATAATTGGGGAACAAAGAGATAGAGAAAATAAGGGGAAACAGAAAGAGTGACAGAGAGAGAAGGTATTGGAGGGGAGGAGAAAAATGAGAATGAGTAGGATAATGAGAGAGCGAGAGAGACCCAGCTGCTTTGCACCCATTTCATAATGCAGCTGTAGATTGCTGGCTTGGCCCAGGCTTGCAGCCAATCACACGTGTCCTCGTCATCAAGCAGCCAATCACATGGCAGTAGTTTGTGTCTGATTTTTATCTGTGCTTGCGCTGCTTGAGTGATGCACAAAATAAATCTCTTTAGACTGAGGGTTCCTTAAACATCCTTTAACCCTTAGAAATGAGTCACTGTCAGTGTGCTTTACTATTTTCAGATAGAAATCATACGAGGACATGATTGATTATATTGTGAGTTATGTAAGATATGTATTAACGTTTGGGATACATTCTTTACCATCAGGTTTGCACTTCATTGCCTTACGTTTGTTCTGATATTGATTAATGTAATGTACAAAAAAACACCTAAAAATGTTTAAAAATATATATTTTATTCCACAAAACAGATCAAAGATTAGAATCTGAACATACAACAAACTTTTCAATCATTTCATTGAGGTCCACATGGAAATCATTTGTGTTTACCCTATGCTTCTATAATAGCTGAAGAATAGCTTGTGAATGCACAATAAAGTTCTTTGCAATTTTGTTTATGTTTTTCATTAATAACTGGGTAACTGAATAATGGTCAGCATGAGGGTGTGGACGTTTGGGAAGAGGGTAGGTAGGCCTCTAGAGTGTGTGTGTGTGTGTGTGTGTGTGTGTGAGAGAGAGAGAGAGAGAGAGAGAGAGACAGACATAAACAGATAAAAAGTGGAGATAAAAAGAGAAACCCTGCAATCTTGGGGCTTCAATTAATGAAGACAAACAGCTGCCATCATCCCATTGCTCCCTGGGGCTGACCAGCTGCATAACCATCTTAGCACTGGCTGCTATGTGTGTGTGTGTGTGTCTGTATAAATGCTATAACCAAGGAAAGCAGGACTCACTCATGTCTCCCTCCACCTACTGCATGGTGGTCCTGCAAGTACGTGTACATGTTTGTGTGTATGTGTGTTTAAAGTGATTGTGTTTTCTCAAGACGTGGCTGGGTCAGAGGTCACTAAAAGGATCAGGCTTGACGAGGGTTATGTCTCGGGGGCATGAGATCGTCAGTGAAGGGGGAAGCAGTAGCTATTTAAACCTTAAAGGTTGTGCTTTTTGTGGCGATTATTACTAGCAATTATTTAGCTAGCTCCTGGAAACATTCAGTTAAAAGGGCCACGAGTATTTATAAATGACAGACATTGGCTTTGATACCTTACGCTGCTAACGATCTGGGGTTTTTCCACCCCCATGTTCATTGTTTCCATAAACAGTCTGAAAGACTGATTGTCAGAATGTTTTCCACCATGTATCTGTTATTTCTGTTAAGTTTAGGCCCACATCATTTTGTGGCATTTCTTGATATTGTTGATATATGACATTTGGCTGTGCGTTGTTCAGTATTAGCTTGCATTTGTAGCTACAACAATGAACAGTGTCAACTGACAACAGTTTTAAGGTATTTCAGAGCCTATTTGGTGATATCAATCACAGAAGCGTTACGGTTTTTAATGCAGTGCTGTCTGAGGGATTGAAGGTCACCGTCATTCAGTTGTGGTTTCAGCCTTCTCTTATGCATGGAAATGTCTCTGATGTGCCTGAGTCTTTTGGTGTTTTTATGCAGATCAGATGATGAAATGCCTAAAAGTATTGCAACTTCCTGTTGAGCTGCTCTTATACACAGGCATGAGTGCATCACCCTTTTTAAGATGACTATTTAGTGCAGGTTCTAATGAGCAGTTAAAGTATGTGCATATATCGATTTTAGGGTCTTGCAAAATATATTCTGAATGTACATATAAAGTGACTTTTTAATTAAAATCTAGTGGTTGACTAGGCTGTATAATAACCGAATGACAAAAAAAAGCCTTCCTGTTGGAAGGCCCTTATTTTACCTTTCCCCGAAACAGCCTTACACCCCTGCTGTGTCTGTTTATTCATTATTCTACGGTAGCCTGGAGGCTGAAGCCAAAATGAGGAGGACGCGCTGGATGCGAGGGGAAAAAAAGCCTCCACACCCTAGTCATCAGTTGCTAACAATTTCACATCTCAAAAGTAAATGTAATTGTCCAGAAAATGACTAGGAACGCATCCCACAATATCATGAAGCACTTTCTCATGCAAAGGAGGAACAGATTTGTGTTAAACAGACTCATTTGTCCCAACGTGCCACGATTTTTAGGCTTAATTTTTAGTTTTGCATCAGAACCCATGGTCGACAAGGTCGTGAAGATTTAGAAACTGTCACCTCATATTGACAGAGATTGTGCTTTTGATTATTTCGTTTGCTGATGTTTTTGTGCAGACACGTATCTGGAAAAAGACGAGATGACTATGAAAATGAATCCAATAAATGAATAACTAGTAACGAAAGTACAATAAACAGAAGAAGGCTGGAGGCTCCTGATGACACTGAGTGGCTCTGACTGTGTAGAGGGTGGATGCAGTGGCGCCAGTGCTCTAGGATCCAGAGCGTTTAGACAGCGTTTGCTGCGGGCTTCATGCTCCAGTGGAGTCACGACTCGTGTTTCCCCGCGGGTTCTGAGACTGTCAGCCCTACACACTTTCTGCAGGGGTCAATCTCTGGCAAGGTTCACTATTCCCTGCTCCACATACTTTTAGTTCTTTTTCTTACCTTCGTTGGTGTGCTTTATCTGTGCGCTATTTCAGTTTTGTCTTTTTCATATCTGCAGGAGTCCTTCAGCCGCCTTTCGCTTGAAATGTTTTTGTTCTGGCTGCAGAGGTGCATGTGATTTCCTTTTATTTTTCATTTTTCTTCAAGGACACCTACGAATTCCAAAAAATTCTTATTTAACCCTGTTTTTAATTTGACTTTTCCCATCCTTGAGAAAAGCGACGTATTATTCGCGGTGTTGACCTCAGGTTACACTACAGTCAAGTCATGCTTGATTTTGGAAACAGTTTTGTGTCTGTGCTTATTTCTTTCCATTTGTTTCTATGTCAAACAGTGACAGAAAGCTGGCAAAGAGATAAGGTTTTATTTGTTTGTTTTTTTTTTGCACAAACTATTCTTCAAATTTGAATCCATCTATAAACTAAATCTGTTTTTTTCGTAATGAGAATTACCATGTTGTACCATGGTAAATGTTATATTGATTGAATGTCTACACTTTCAGCAAAAATTTTCTTGTTGTTTCAATGAGCACAGAGTGAAGTAATTAACAGAATGGCGGCTGGTGCCTGTTCACCACTGATGTGGACATGTGTTGTAACAGAGAGAGCGCGATGCTCTTCCTGCAGAATGTTCCTCTGGAAGTTTTGGCCACTTAAGTGTCTTGTCCCTAGGGGGCGCTGCCCCATCCATAGTGTGTGTGTGTGTGTGTGAGAGAGAGAGAGAGAGAGAGAGAGAGAGAGAGAGAGAGAGAGAGAGAGATGAGAGGAATGTGTTGATGGAAAACGCAGCTGGGCGGCGGATTGTTCCAACCTCATCAGTCATGCTGGGGCCCACCAGCAGCAGTCTCTCTCTCTCTCTCTCTCTCTCTCTCTCTCTCTCTCTCTCTTCTTCACTCACACAAGAACACATATCCACACACTCCCGTGAAGCTCACAAATGCTACTATGCACACAACACCTGCCTGCATGATGAAAGCTAATCCATTTCTGCCTAACATTCTTGTGTAAACCATCACTTACCTCCAATACAGGTTTTTAACCTTCGGTTCCCAAGCAAGCACTAACACTCTGTCACTCACGGCAGTCAGTCTTTATTTTTTTATTTGTATATTTAAAAGCGTTTCATCTGGTAAAACAATGCCATCTCTCTTCTGTCAGCTTTCGTACACTGCATACAGGCATGACAGCCTTTACATAACAAGCCAACACCCCCATGTTCTCTCTCTCTCACTCTCACACACGCATACTTACACACACTTTCTTTCATGCTCCTCTCTCTCCTTTCCTCATCCACCTCCTCACTCTTGCTGTAAAAGAAATAAATACACACACACACATATTTTACTTTCTCTGACAGCACAAAATGACAAGATTAAATGAGCTTAAATGGCGCTAGAAATCTTCCCCAGCCACGAGGCTGTGCTGAGGCTGAATGTGAACGACCTGTAAGTGGATCGATGGCATTGATTGTGATGGTGGAACAGCAATGAGGCTGCTGGGGGGCCACAGGGGGACCTCAGTTGGCGAGGAGCAGGGCCCTCAGAGGGATTCATGCCAAGCCCTGCTGGATTTACAGTGCCGAGAGAAGCCCTGCTGACAGGCCGCCCTAATTCAGCGGCAATCGCCCACTTTACATAAATATGTCAACAAACACAAACAGTGCCAAGTGCCCAGATAGGCCCTTTGGTATTTTCAAATTGTCTTGCGTACACAGGTGATTCAAGTAGATTTTGTGTGTATGTGTGTGTGTGCATGTGTGGGCTGAAGGAATGGGGTGGGGGCCACCTGGGTTGTGCCTTGACCTATTTTTAAAGTGTGCCAAAGAACAACTTGCACTAGCCTGTCACTATATAAATTCCAGATATTGTCTTGCACGTACTCAGCACTGTCAGGGACCACCATTCATTTGCATTATATATAATGAGACAGCAATGCTACCTGTTGCTCCAACATGTCCCTCATATGTTCTATATTCAATAGAACATTACATAAGACTCAGAAACGCAGTGACTTATATGTTGTTTTGATCCACACTTTGCTTGTCTGGGAGACAACATTCCTCTCTGCTCATAAAGGTGTTGCCCTTTGTGGTTGACCTGCCATATATGCCCCTTCTGTTTTCCTTTAAACCAAGTTCATGATAATGCTGTTGGTCTTACCCAATGAATATTCAGTTCTATAATATTCACAAAACTTACTAACAAAGGCATGTTGAACAAAGAAGAAAATGCTAGGGATGTGTGGTTTGTTTGTTTGTTCATTAGTTCTCTTTCTGGTGTTTGTGGTTGTGTTAAAGGGTATTTTCGGGCCTGAACTTTTGACCCAGCTCTTCTCCTGTTGTATTATGTTTAAATTGTAACTTAAAACACAAGACTCAAAAAATGTCCCTAATGACACCATGAGTCTAAGTGAACTAGAGTACTAGTAACAAAATCAACAATCAAATAAACAATATAAATAAGTAAACAGTAAAAAACAAACCACAATGGTGTACAATGCTCTTCTAAAGCAACAGTTAATACCGGCCAAAATACATGAGAAGTGCCACGTGCACCAAAATTAATGACAATTTTGAACCCAGCACGTTCCAGTTCCACCCACTTACCCATCCCTCTGCCTCTCGGATATACTCCCTGCTCATCCTGATTCTACTGGTGGTCTTGCCCACTGAGTATTCATTACTTCATTAAGCCCACTTTTACTGGGGGGGCTCTCTGTTTTCTCCATCAGGCTGGATGTTTTGTGTATATATGTTCATTGGCGAGGCTGCAGCTGTAGCCGTGATGGGCAGAGCAGCTGTGAGGGGGCTGCAGGCTGGTTCTAGGGCGGATGGGTGGGGTCAGATGCAGTTCTCCAATAAAGCTGCCAGCTAGGACCCTGACGCCACCATTTCACGCCCGCCAAAGTGTGTGAGGGACATAGCCTAGGCGTATGTGTGTGCCTGCAGGGGGGGGTGGAGGCCTGACGCCTTCATAGGGAGAAGACCAGAGGCATGCTGTCAATCCACACCAGCATAAGAAAGAGAGAGACAGAGAGAGAGTGTGAGTGTGTGTGTGTGTCTGGGCATGTGTGTGTGAGCTGGTGAAGCAGTGAAGAGACCAACAGACTGGGACGAAGATGAAGCGGTGATGGGGAATTTGTTTCGGATTGGGGCTATGTCTGCGAGAGCCCTCAAAACAAGCAAGATTTGAAGCCCCAGATGGACCCAGATGTGTCCATATATCCTTTGCCTGTGTTGCTGGTGTCATTGTGTGATGGCCAGAGGGTGGCAGCCATATCTGGGAGTGGAGCTGTGGCTGAGGCTCAGAGGAGTCCAGGGTCTCGTAGTTACCCCTGGTCTCGTTGGAGTAGGTACAAACGAGTTTGCAGGAGGCTACTGTTGCCCGTCTTGCTGATACTGTTACTGGGACTGGGTGTCTCCCTGCTCCTGCTGTACTGTGTTCTGACACAGAACCCTTCTAAAAGCAAAGAACCTGACCTGCTGGACCTCCTCAGAGGGGACGAAGAAGAGGTAGGGCTTGTAGAAGACAGTGGGCTTCCCTGGACACTTATCACACCTACTGACATCTCCAGTTCTGTTGCTTCTACATCCTTCCTCTGGGGGGTTTCAACAGTCTCTACACCAGGCCTTGGACCATCCTTCTCCTCATTGCCAACTTCCAGACCCACAACCATCCCAGGCCTCAGCCTTGTGCCTAGCAATGCCCTGCGTCCTGTAGGTAAGTGCTTCCAAGCCTCCCCACTTGTTTACATGTTCATCCTCATTGTGCAATCGCATGCAATAACGCCCTTTGATTTCCTTCCTCCTGCGCTGTCTCCAAAACGATTGCTGGGGACAAGACTGGGCACATCAGCTATGCAGCAGGAAAAGGGCAAAGGGAGAGGAAAAATAAAGGAAAAATACATGGCAGAGTTCATGCAAGGTGTATTTTTGGGGGATGGGGGCAATATCTTCATTGTTTTTGTCTCTGATGTTGGCAGTTTGTTTGTAGTTGACATCCTTGGCTCCTGAAAGGGGCTTTTTTAGAGCATTAGCTTTAGTAACGTTTTGTTTACAAGTCTCCCAATTTCTTCGGGCAGATAATGTTCCACTTTGGCCTCCTGCCTGAAGACCGATTGGAAAGCCTTCTGTCTGTCACGCATTTCTTGTGACCACAAGACTCTTTTTTTTGAAGTGTGGATTATGTAAACACTGTCTACATGTACACAGTGTAGTGTGCTACTGTGATCACTCAAGGGTCAGGGGTCAGATATTGAGCTGGACTTGAAATGCTGGGCTTGTAATGCCTCTTTTTATTGTCTTATTTGCATGTGCAATTCATGTACAAGCCATCTGAAGAGAGGAGCATTTGACCCATCAGAGATCTGAGGTACATAGTTTTCGAAGTCAGTTTCTATGTGACTAGTAATTCCAGCTATTTTCCAATGCGTATTGGAAGCTACTCATTCAAGCTCCAATAAGGAAATGTCCATAGAGCCAAGCAAAACAAAACAAAAAATCCCCTACGAAAAAACCTCCGGAAAAATAGATGTGTTTACCATAGCGTTCATGGTCTTAATAATGATAGGCTGGTTTGGGTGTGCCATAGCTTTAATTTTAGTTTGTTACACTTCTTCATTGCCGCTTCCATTTGAAGTCAGTTGCAAAACTCTTCTTGGTGCATTTAGTGATTGTGTAGACTGTTAAGGCTATTGGCCCCCGCATTATAGCAGGATTCTGGATAGTTTGATATTCCGATATACAGACACCTGTATATAATTGTAGACTAATCTTAAAAGTTAAAGGCTATAATAATCATAGTAAACAAACACTTGCCAATGTGATTTTGCTAAAAAAAAATAGCTCAGATGAGAACAGGCACATACCTACATTTTTAAAATATAAGGTTACATATTCATAAAGTAAATCTAGTGACATGTATATTTCTTAAGATATTTCTTAAGAAATGTTTACATATGTTCACATAAAAGGCTGGAGGCATTTTCACATTATGCCAGAACAACAAATATGGGAATGAAATGTTTAGTTCTGACAGTGATGATTCTAACACGTATTCTCAGAGAGATATTGCATATTTAGCTGCTGTCACACTTTATGAATAAATAGAAAACCAAGAAAATGTTATATATGTTGTCTTAGACAATGCAAAATCAATAAATATTAAACCATTTAATTAGACATATAAAAAACCACTTGCGTGTCAGTGGGTTTGTGCATTAATTTGTGTAAGAACCCTGTGCCTTGTTTCTCAGTGCAATGCTGAAACTGTGTTGAGCTAAGCTTTGGCTCCTTATCATTTAAAGGGACAGACATTGATATATATTTATTTCCAGCCAGTGTTTATGAATGTCTTGATTTTATATATTTTTTGCTTATATACTTATGCATGTTTTATGCACGAGGGCCCACAGGAAAGGAAAAAAATGTAATCTCAGTGGGTTATTTTCGCAGTAAAAAAGATTACTTAAAATTACAGGTTTTGATTAAAACCATCTTTCATGTCACTTGCCATTAATGTCAGAAATGAGGTCTGCAAACCATTTCTGTAATAGGGAAATTACACTCTATACCACACTGTATAGTTCTGGGGGGTCTGGGGTTTTGTTTTGGTGGTTGCTTTACATCCTTCTTGTAAGCTGGGGTAATAAAATCACTGAAATGAGTGCAAAAAAAAAGAAACTATTCATAAAATGTATTTTTCTTAGCAATAAACATTTTTGTTCCATAGAATCTCACAGGTCTAAGGTCTTTATTCATAACAGATGGATAAATGTTCTGAACCATATGGAATGCATTTATGACTCCTAAAATGTGGCCTGATCTTTATCTATGTCAATAAATGCACAATAATAAAGTCTAATTAAACAAATCTCATAACATTTTACATCACCATGCTGTATTGCCAATAAAATCAGCTAAGCATGATCTGTAATTAGTGATTTGCACAGTTAGAAGTTATTCTGATCCTTTCATATGTACAAAACTGTATGTAAGATGTTTCACCTAAACAGCCTGTTCAAGATCGTGTCACAGCATTTTCTAAAATATGAGCCATTCTCTATGATATGAATCAACACCTTTTTGATTCACAGATCACAGACAGACCCTGATATTTGGGTAGAAAATCTTTCTATTAGTTCTGAATCATTTGTCCTTATGGTTTAAGTTTGGTGGTGAGTGCGTAATAGCATTTGAACTGACACTGGCAAGTGCAAAAGTCACCTGCATATCCTTTTCCTGTGGGATTCAGTGTGTCGTGTATTTAAGGATTCTATGGCATTGTAGAGACATTCATTGTAAAGAGAACAGAGCCTTTGTCTTAATTCAACCTGATGTATTTGTCCCTGACTACACTTCAGGACTGAGCTGAATTCTGAGCTGTCAATTTGTTGTCAGATGTGTGTTGTGAGGGGATAACTTTGTCAGATTAGCTGCCCAAACAAGCTTCAACTGAGTCGTCAGGCTATTAGATGGATTTCTGACCTGTCTGTTTGCAGTTCATGCAGAGTGATTTTCTGAAGGTCAGATACAACCACAGATACACACACACACTCACACTATCACAAGATACAGGTTAATGCTAATAAAACAGATGCAAACAGGTTGTCAGTGCAAGCTGAGAATTGAGTATGTACACGCTCAGAGTGAACACTTTCATACAGTGGGATTTAAACTGTAGGCTTTAGCCAGACATGATGAGAGGACAAGATTTCAGATAAATGCACACTGCATGCCTGGCTTTAAGAACTTCATCAACTTTTTTAAGGTCTTCACAAATCCCTTGGAGTTGGATGATAATGGACTTGAATAGAATTCTTTTAGGAAGAGCCAGTAACAAAAAAAAAAGTATATGGTGGTGCAGGCCAGGTCACACCTGAATTGAATGGAATGCCTGGTTCCAATTACCCTTTTGCAAGAGGTCATTATCCTAGAGGTTCCCATTTTTTTCCATGATTGCTTAAACTGTTTTCTCAATAAACAGATGGCCATATAAAACGTGTGCTGTTTGTTATGTAGAAGTATCTGTCTTTAATATTATGACACAGATGAAGATCCGATAACATTTTATGGACTACTCATGCAGGAGTCCACATCATTTCAGTGGGGTTCAAAAGTTCTCACAACTACGTCTTCTGTTCGCTGTCCGTGTGTGTGTGTGTGTGTGTTTTGTTTTTTACAGGAATCATGTAAGGCAGCCAGTAGCCAAACCGTAGATCTTCTAGTGATAGGGAGTTTATCAGAGTCTTTAAATTACTTCAGAATGTAGCTTCTCTGTGGCCGCATTGTACATTGTGTACTTACATATTTGTTGCATTACACACATATTGGATTACTCAAAGGTTTCCTAAGATGGCTGTATCTTATATCTTGCAATCATGCCATGTGTTTTAGTCACCTGGATGGTCATCATGGTGATTCAGTCAAATGGCATGAGTAGAATATAATAGGCTCGACTAGACTAGAATAGAAGAGATTTAACTAAACAAATTTACACATCAGTGTTTCAGTTAAATATACACTCCATCAGATGATGATGATGATTATGGTTATTATATTTCTGTTTATATAGCACCTTTCGAGACACTCAAAGTGCTTCACTTTCTGCTGGGACTTTAGGGAATCACCTCAACAGCCACCTCACATCTTCACATAAACTTACAAACCAAATAAGAGAGTGAGAGACAGAGACATAATGCACCAGTCTGGCGTCTAGTCTCATTGTGCCCTGTGGTCTATGAAAACTACTACTACAAAGTTGATCTTCTGAACCACGGGTTCTTTTCTCTGGGGGGTAGCCCACATGTGTTTGTTTAGGGCCTGAAATGTGCCGGTGCTCGCTGCTGTGTGTGTAATGGAGAAGACCCCCTCTGAAAGATTTGGGAAGCTCTTTAAAAGAGAGGGATGTTTCAGATAATGGAAACCACACAAAATCAGCAAGAATGCGTGCAGTATAAATTGACCTTCTGGTGAAGTGATAAGGGATCCCTGTGCCGGCCGTAACGAGAGACATCTCCAGAACGCTCTGCCAAGAGTCGATGGGGGGTTGGGGAAGACACTGCACTGGTACTGTGGCAGGAAGCACGTCTGTGCTATCCTACTCTCTGTAGCATCATTTGTCATCCGCTGTCTTTTTCAGCTTTTACTCTCATGGACTGACTCTCAAGGGCTTTCTTTTCCTCTCAAACAGCAATGGCATTTACACATCAATCACCTTCAAATTACCTGTTCTCTCCTCTTTCTTGTAACCTACACTCATATAAACAAAGGCTATTAAATTTGTCTTTGTCTCCAATGTACAGTTCCAGGAAAATCCTTTAACTAGCACGGAGCTTATGGGCCATTACCTGGGGCATGGATTGGAAGGTTGTTCTGGGAATAGATTACGCAGCATTCCACAATATGGGAATGGCCTTTAAAGCGATGAGCGATGACTCTTTTTTTTTTTTTTTAATTTGTGAGTATATGGGAGTTTAGAAAGAGTATAAAGATGCCCTCCACTATGTCCAAAAGGACTTATTCAGCCCTGAGTGAGTATGTGCACAATGGACGTGAAAGAAAACATTCGGAGCAACAGAGACCTCTCCTTTCATTTTTACGACTTTCCTAGAACCCTTTGGAGAGCGTGGAAAGACGGACATGTTTATGAAGCTTTCCAGATGGCCCCCTTTTGCCCCCCCACACCCCCCCCCACCCCAGTCCAGACTCCCTTTTCACTTCCTTGGCCATGAAGGATTAATCAAACTCAGAAGCTAAGCTTGCTAGCCGAGCCCTTGGGTTTTCAAGCAAGAGAGAGTGACCTCGCTTAGGGGCTGCAGGTCAAACTGAGTCAGCCTTGGCTATTAGGCCCAAAGAACTTGGCTATAATCAAGCATGAGAAAAGAAATGTAACCTATCCAATGAGATTAAGAGCAGGAGTCTCTGAGCCCTGTTTGGTGAGAGAAGGTTAATTAGCCAGTGACTCTGAGGACAGATAAACAGGTGTAGCTTGAGACCTGCTGAAACTGACCTTGTTAGCGTGGAATGCTTTGTTGGTCCTTGCTGTAGCTCTGGGCAACTACGCCATGGAAAACAGACTGAGTGAAAACCTGTGAGAGGGCAAATCAGTGCTTCCTGTCACCTAATAGTCCAGAAGAGCTGACTGTGCCTTAGGCTGGAGGACTTAAGAAGAAGACTCGACACTGAGCTTGAAGAAGCAACTCTGTGATTAGCAACCACAGACGCCACTCCTGTCAGGAAGCACCTTATTTTCCCTCTGCTCTTCATCATCCAGCTGGTCAGTGAAGAATGCAAGCAAGAAAAGCCTTCAACCACAGCTAGCAGAGACACAGCCATTCTTCACATAGAGGACAGAGGAAGGATGAAGGGCTTATTATTTATTTGTTTTCAGATGTGGTCTCAGTGGGCTGAGAGTTGCCATGGTGAAGGATGTATCTCCTCATTTTATTAAATGTGTAGAGTGAGTTTATACACTGTCTTGGCTTGTCTTTACTCCCTCCAGTCAGCATATTCTCTCTCTCTCTCTTTCTTTATCTCCATCTTTGTATTTTTCCCCTCTCTCTTTTATTTGGTTCTCTGGCACATGCTGCCTCAGCAGGCATTTACCACATGCTCTCAGACCTCCAACAGCGAGGTGATGAAAATATCTAATACATGCACAAATACTGTACCTTCATGTATCTGTCAGAGCTCCACGACTGAACCTGGCACCGTCTCACAGGACCGGAGCCATGAACATGACAAACATTGGCATAATTAATTGCTAACACAATGCCTATGCTCTCTGGAATGTTTACTGTTGTTAAAAACCTTAATCGGAGATGGTTGAAGTGGGGCTGGTAAAATCAGCTCTGAGCTGTTTTCTAAAAGGGAGCATGATACATGAACATATTGTACGACTCGGTGGGGTGTGGTGTAGCGGCATAATTTGGTGCTCTTAAATGTCTGTAGCTTCAGGGTCCAAAGAAATGTGTCTGCCATTTTATAACTGTGCCCTTCATTTTATTGTGGTGAATTATATTTTCTTATATATATATATATATATATATATGACTGCAAGGGAAGCTCAGCTTCCCCTAAAATGTAAAAAAATAAGTGATCAAATATAAACTGTTGTGTGTACATGTCAGTGAATAAATATGCACTACAACGCGCTCAACTTTTGTTCGGAATCAGCTTCTTATCACTGGTAAAAACGCAGCTTTCCTCTCAATCATTCCCGCAGTTTCACAGTGCTTTAAACAATGAGGATGCTGAGCGTCCACTGAGTTCAATAGCAAAGCAGCAAAGTGCAGCGAAACGAGACGAGTCATTGGATAAATCCTGGGCTTTGTCCCGCCCATCAGACACTCAGCGTCTCTGGGGGTCTATGGGGCAGTGGGCTGGCCTCGGCTGACCCGGACGCTCAGCTTCTGCATGATGATTGGATGATCTGTCTGAGGCTGAATCCCTTTTTGATTGACAGCGAAATGAGCGAATCAGCGATCCTTTGGTGTAAAGATCCATGGGAGCACAGGCGGACACACTTCACATGGGCCAAGACCGTATAAGCAGCGTAGCTCTGCTGGACATTGAGAGGACACTAGTCAAGTCCCTGGAAAAGACGCCTTGTTGGTACGACAGGGTCACAGATCATTTTCTTAAAAAGGAACGGAGGGTAGAATTTAAGTATAAATAAACCGACACATTTTATGATGTAGGCCGAAATTGAGCTTCCCCTCCTTGAAAGACCAGCATCCGCCACTGATATACATATATATATATATATATATATATATATATATATATATATATATATATATATATATATATATATATATATATATATATATACAGCTCCAGGGACCTGGAGGTTGTGGGTTCAATTTCGAGTCCGGGTGACTGTCTGTGAGGAGTTTGGTGTGTTCTCCCTGTGTCCGTGTGGGTTTCCCTTGGGTACTCCGGTTTCCTCCCACGGTCCAAAAACACATGTTCATGGGTCGATTGGCAACTCAAAAATGTCCGTAGGTGTGAATGAATGTGTGAGTGTGTGCCGCCCTTCAAAGGACTGGAGTCCACTCCGGGGTGTGTTCCCGCCTTGCGCCCAGTGATTCTGGGTGGGCTCCAGACCCACCGCAACCCTGAACTGGATAATCCAATTCAGGGTAGTGGTGGGTCCGGAGCCTACCCGGAATCACAGGGCGCAAGGGAGTGTGTGTGTTTGTGTGTGTATATATATATATATATATATTTTTTTTTTTTTTTTATGGGAAAAAGTAATCATTGCAATTATATCAAAATTTAACCATTTAACTATATGTTACATACTATCTGTTACATTTTTTTTTACTTGACTATTTGTAAGATACAATGATTTGTTACAACAGCAGTGAAATGACCAGGATACCTAGTTCTCACACACAAAAAATGACAATCATTGTGCATGGAACCCTACTGTTAGCCTAAAATGATAAAATGGTCAACAATGAATTGAAGCCAGTAGGCCACAAAAGACTGCAATTAGCAGGACATCTCTAATTGTTTCTTTTTTGGCTTCCTCTGGGTGTTATGCGAGTTAGCATCTTTGGCGATGCTATTCTTTTGGCTCAGAATCAGATAAGCTGAAGGCAGACAAGTTTCCCCAAAATAAACCAACTCTTTGGAGCATCGTTGCTCTGAGTCTTGGAAATAAAAGAGAAACAATGGAAGAAACACAAAAAAAACCTCCCTAGAGCTGTGGCACTTGGGGCATGTATCCTCTAAACTGAGTGGACAGTGGAGGCCTCCCACTAGCGTGCTTTAAAGAGCACTGAGGCGATGTGGATCACAGGTTTATATATGCTCCAGTCTGGCCACAGAGGAACTCTGGAAGGTTAAGTCTGTACAATGGAGGTGGTGGTAGAAGGGTCTAGGAGAAAGAGCACACGCCTCTCGGCAACAGCGTTGGCTCCGAGCCAGCTCTCTCTGCATTTTGCATGTGTGTGTTGTGCAAGCCAGAAGAGCACTGTTATTACAGTGTGCCTCTGCCTGTTGCTCTGCAATACATTTTTCTTCTTCTTCTCTTGATTTCATGCCAGACCATGCGATTAATAGATAATAAGGTGATGAGGGAAGGGCAGAGAAAAAAGAGGCAGACGGAGACAAAAGCTAAAAACAAAGCTGGCATTAGGTACTCACTGCAGTCTAAAAAGAAACAAACAAATATCTACATGAAAAGCAAGTTATCACCAACGTGAATGAAGTGAATACATGTATTACAATGTCTGCTTTAACTGAACAGAATTAAAAACAATAAAATACAAGCTCCTGCTTTTTTTTTTTTTTTTTTTTTTTTTGATCGATCGTGCCGTAGCTGTCACTGAATGACAAATAAATCACAAAAAGTCTCTTTTGAACTGAGAGGATAAATCTCCATAGCAGTCACTTTTGCTTTATGCAAATTCAGCCACTCGGCATGTTGACACTAGACGGGGTCTCGGAGCGCTGGGACATTGAAAGCGTTGAATTTACACAGTCTAACCTGTTTATTTCCACACAAAAACGACAACTACAAATATGTACTTTATTTGTATATCTGTCCACTTTTGTTTCTCGAAGAATATTTTATTTTATTGTTTTCGGAAAAACAGTATCAACATGATTCTTAGGTGAGATAAAGTACAGGGGCAGATGTTAGAATTTAGTAACAATTGATGTGAAATCCTACAAAGCACTGTCTTTCCACGGTGCTCTTTGATGCTTTGCCAACATTTGACATGAGCCATTTCCAGTTGTTGTATATACTGAGTGGTTTCTGAGTGATTTCTGTGAAACCTTTGTATGGTTGATTGAGCAAATAATTTGCATCCTGAGAAATTGGTTTCTATGGCATTATTTTGCTGCATATTACCATCCAGTGCATGGCATGTAACTGATACGTCTGTACAAGTCGTCATACTGATATCACTTTAATATAATTTAGTTTGAGTGGTTGGAGGGTGGGTTCAATTTCCTGTTCGGATTTGCACACAGTGCTACAATGAATTAATATTAAGTTTGCCTACCTCTGTAACATGACCAGAAGTGTAAGTCTGGATAAAAGCAGAATGCTTTAAATAGAAAATGAGTAGAAAAAAAGATTAGCACGGGTTAGCCAATGACAATAATTCCACCATTCATTTATTCATTCATTGTTAGTAACCGTTCATCCAGTTCAGGGTCATGGTGGGTCCGGAGCCCACTTGGAATCACTGGGCGCAAGGCAGGAACACCCCCTTCACAGTGTCCTTCACAGTCCTTCACAGGGTGACACACACTCACACACTCACACCTACGGACAATTTTGAGAGGCAAATCCACCTACCAACGTGTTTTTGGACTGTGGGAGGAAACCGGAGCACCCGGAGGAAACCCACGCGGACACAAAGAGAACACACCACACTCCTCACAGACAGTCACCTGGAGGAAACCCACGCAGACACAGAGAGAACACAACAAACTCCTCACAGACAGTCACTTGGAGGAAACCCACGAGGACACAGAGAAAACACACCACACTCCTCACAGACAGTCACCCGGAGGAAACACACAGACGGACACAGAGAGAACACACCACACTCCTGACAGACAGTCACCCGGAGGAAACCCACGCAGACACAGAGAGAACACACCACACTCCTCACAGACAGTCACTTGGAGGAAACCCACGAGGACACAGAGAAAACACACCACACTCCTCACAGACAGTCACCCGGAGGAAACACACAGACGGACACAGAGAGAACACACCACACTCCTCACAGACAGTCACTTGGAGGAAACCCACGCAGACACAGACAGAACACAACAAACTCCTCACAGACAGTCACCCGGAGGAAACCCACGCAGACACAGAGAGAACACACCACACTCCTCACAGACAGTCACTTGGAGGAAACCCACGAGGACACAGAGAAAACACACCACACTCCTCACAGACAGTCACCCGGAGGAAACACACAGACGGACACAGAGAGAACACACCAAACTCCTCACAGACAGTCACCGGAGCAAGACTTGAACTCACAACCTCTAGGACATATTTAAAAATAATTAAGGTCATTCTCTGACTGAAAATCCTAGAACATTTTCCACCATCACCTGCATAAACAGCTGTGTGTTTGTTAAGCCAGAAAAGACGACGCAATACGTTTTTCATACCAGCCAAACCTCCTGAGAGAGGGAGATGCACATGTGCAGTGTTTTCGTTTTCTCTCTTCTTCCTGCGGCTAAGGTGTGCCAGATGTGCGCTGGTCGCTATGGTCCCATCATGAGCTCTTCTTCTGCCTGGCCACTTCCCCACTGCCAGCATGAGCGTCCTATCACTGCTATATTCACCTAGAGCCAGCGACAGTGGGGGAGACTGAGAAGAAGAGAATAGCAACACAAGTTTCGGAGTGACTGTGCTGTCTGGCCTGCCTCGCCTGAGGCTGCTCCAAAGACAATTCCCTTCCCATTACGTGCTGTTGCACTTTTTCACACATTCATTTGGAACAAGATTGTCTTCAATCATCAAACACAGGCAGACGAAGCTCTTGTTGGGTGGTTGGGTTTTTTTTTTTTTTTTTTGTATTTTAATCTATTGTCTATGATCTCTTAATATCAGACACAGTAGATCAGAGCATCTCAGACAGAAGAATGGTATTCAGGATTGTAAAAGATAAATGATGTTGTAGAACTGCGTGTGGCATGTATCTGCATGCTCAGGAAGGTGCATCGCTGTTCTGTAAACTAAGTGTATCAGTTAGTGGTGTCTGATTTAAAGATAGAAAATACCTTGAACAAAAGTTACCATTGTGTTTGAATATGCACGTGTGGCCTTGTGTTTAGCACTTGGTGCGCCAGATGTTCCCAGGATGACAGGAAAACGTGACCATAGTACTTTTATGTGTCATAATGACCTGGCCATGATGATCTGTCAAAAGCTTCAACTTTCCGTTATCTATGTTACTGTAATGAAGGAATGACCCATTAACTAATAAAATTTATAATAAAATACATGTTTACTTTTGCATGGTTTGTTACAGTTTGTCAAGTGATCACAACAATACTTGTACTTTTTACATGAGAACTTCACACCATGTTCACACGAACCTATTCATTAGGGACAGCAAGCAGCTGCATGTGCTCTTGGCCCTGGTGAGTTGTGGAGAATATGCTGCAGTGCAGTTTGTTCTTTTACAAAAAATCAGAGGCTTGGAAAACACCATAATTGCTCTGTGCTGCCATGAGAATTTGTGAGATTGTCCCACACAATAGTTGATAAATGGTGGAGTTGTGTACCAGCAGGAAACGACTTCCAGTGTCAGTCGTCACCTCTTTCTTGTTTTGATTCGAAAGTCAATAAACATGCACACATGAGCCCCAGTAGAGGGCTGCTTGAATGGAAGGCGTAGATAAGGGGAGCTTCGACAATGCACTTGTAACAGATTCCTGGCAAATAACGTTTTTTAAAAGAACAGTTCGTTCACATTATTTTCACCTAATCACACTTCATGAATTCTCTCACACCCACAAACACCTCTCTACTCCTCTCACTGTCTTCCTGTCGTCCTCTTTTCTTCCCTTCTCTTTTCTTCCCTTCTCTTTCTTTCTGTCTTTTTCCCTCCTACTGAATGCTTCTTGGCAAATACAGTAAGAGTCAGTAACCATTCCAGAAGTCTGATTGCACTAAGGCATGGGGGAGGGTGTGGGGGGTGTGTGTGGGGGGGGGGGGGGGGCTCCTTACAGAAATGTTTATCTTTTACACGTTGAACATCTTGAGACGCCATCAGGGAAGTAGAAATGGAGGGAAAGATAAGTGATGGGGACTAAGAGGTCATTGTTATGAAGTGAATGGCTGTTTTATTACGCTGTTTAGATGGGATTGAGAGTGTGGAGTCTTGGCTCAGTGATGGGATAAGATGGCCATTATGAGGATAACGCCAGCCGCCTCGAGCATGATGTAATGAATGTTATCTCTCTGGATGGTTCACATTGTCTTTTACAATTGATTCCTGAGAAAGGGTGGCAGGTTTTTCAGCAGGAAACGTCACCAGAGTGTCGACTAAGACATAACACGATTAAGTATGACTGAGCAAACATTTGGCTGTATTTTAGATGGTTTAAATGATCTTTATTTAAACTACACAAGCATGTGCAGTCAAAAATACTTGTATGTGTAATGTATAAATTGCTCTGTACTGTGACTGAAAGAAATGGTATATACATTTTTTTTTGTATGTGGCCATTACTATGTAGAAACCATTTTGCTAAGAGAATGCATCACAACAGTAATCAATAGGTCTTATAGGCTGATTAAAATGTAAAAGTAAAAGTGCATTAGCTATTCAAATCAACTGAAATAAATAAATACATAATTCAGGGAGTGCAAAACATACATTTTAGAAGAAAGCTAAAATTCATCATGTAACATTGAAGACAATAACAGCTTTTTTTTCTATTCCACCTTCAGCTAGCAACCTAGTGTTTCAGCTAACTTAAGCTTTGTTTGTCAAACCAAGAAAATCAACCAAAGCAAATAAAATATGTTTAAGTACATTTTGAAGCTGTATTTGATGTATCACTTAGATTTGGGGAGAGTGGAAGATTATCCTTCCTTCCATCTCTCAAAACGCAACTTGTGCTGCTTGAGCAATGCTAACATGCTAATGTATTGTGTTCCCTCAGTAACCACAACGTTACCTCCAGGCTCCGGCCATGCCAGAAGATGCAACGACACCGAGAAGGGGTACTGCGTGAACGATGGCGAGTGCTACTTCATACATGGTATAAATCAGCTCTCCTGCAAGTGAGTCCTTTGCTTTTCCATTCTCTCCCTTCTTCTGTCTCTCAGTTTTATTATGAGGCCCCACTTGTTTGATTATAGCTAACAGCGGATCACATTGTTAAACTCTCATGTCTTTCTCTGGCTCTCTGTTATTGTCTTTGTCTCTTTCTTTCTTCAGTTTACACTTAGTCATCTGCTATTGTAAATTAATGCTAATTGATCTGCTTATCTGACTTGCTCATTTGCTGTTATTTTTACCTCTAATTCCACTTTTAGAATGGAATCCATAACAGAATATCTGCATATGTAAACATATGTAGCTCTTTTTAGACAGCTGTGTAAAAAAGTTGACTTCTGTGAGTATAATGGGGATTTTGGGAAGATGATTAAGAAGACTTGTTAAACCCATTGCTTTGTTTGGAGTACACAACCTCTTCAGCAGAAGCCAAATGGAATCCATCAAATCATCCATCTTATCCTATTATCTTCTCTTTTTCTTCTCTCTGTCTCTCTCTCTCTCTCTCTCTCCCTCACATTTTCACTTTCTCCTCTCTCTCGCTCTGTCTCTCTCTCCCTCTCTCTCTCTCTCTCTCTCTCTCTCTCTCTCTCTCTCTCTCTCTCTCTCTCTCTCTCTCCATCATGGGTCTTTAGCAGTACTCTTCCATGTCCCCCTAATCTCCAGCTTGTTTGGGACACAGCAGGTTGTCTCATTGGTGCAGATGTTGATGAGTGTGATTTGTCTCTCTAACTGTGTGATGTGCTTGGGGAAGAAAAGATGGCCATCTTGCCCCACACTGACAGGCCCCCTTTAGCGGGCTGGAGGGAACCACGCGTCAGGCCACTCCAAAATGCCATGTCATGCTGGTTTAGAGCTGGTGCAAATATTTACGAGAGGCTGAGGCCTCCCACAAGGTAAATAGGGCCCTTGCTTACATTTTCACTTTTGGAGGCGGAGGGGAAAGGAGGCGGCTTTTGCGCAGATGCTTTTAGGATCACTGAGGAGATCTTGTTTTGACCCTTATTATGAAAACAATCTACAGCTGACTAAGGGGATCAAGTAGCTTTATGCTTCTGCAGGAAGATAAATGGGGTCCATCGGGGGGTTAGCCGAGCTCCAGAAGCACATGTGTAAATGTATGTATTTGCAGTAGATATACAGTATGTGTCATATATGCTTTTACAAAACATTTCTGCAGGTGCTTGTAGATGTGTTTTAGTGGGAGAGCTCTTAGACAACTACATGCTGTGCCATGTTATGTTTGCACCTGCTGATACTGTCAGCCCAGCTGCAATATGAATGTATGTGTGTGTGTGTGTGTCTGTGCGTTTTTGTATGCTTGCTGTGCTGGCCACTGGAATACTGCTCTGCAAGCAAGCGGCGAGGACATGGCTGCAACAGCCATTCAATAAGCTGTGTACAAATTGGAGGGAGCAATAACTCAATTGGTGCAGCTAATTCACTCACGGGCAAGGCACGGGTCCAGAAAAGTCAGATAATGCAGTCGAGGCCTGCAGGGAATTGTTGCCCCAAAGCCATCTCATTCAATATAGGCCAGGCTTCCGTGGGTATTACTCACCGGCCGAACAAGTCGGCAGACAGCCTGCCTCATATTTATGCCCTGGCTTCTTTCACTTTGAAATATAAAGTTACACACACACAGAAGTGGCACAGAGGAAACGATGACCCTAGCTCTAATTATTTGTTTGCTGTGAAGGTAAAGATATGTAACTCAGGGTGTAGCATGTTGAGGCTGCCACACATGAAGAGTGTTGTCACGTTGTGTGAAGATACAAAAGCAGCAGGAGTCGAAGATGGAGCAGATTTATAATCCTGTGCATTATTATGGACTGCATGCCTGAATAGAGCAGTTTTTCTGGCTGAAAATAATAAATCAGTAAAGCAATCAGGACCAAGCAAAGTGCTCAAAATTACACTGTATAATGCAACAAGCAATACTCTAAAATCACAACAGAGTTCTTATTCTGTGGTTGGTTTCAGCTTAAGAGCAGAGATGCTATTCCACCAAGATCCACTGGCAGCTCTACTGGAATAACAGTGACTTGTGCAGGGTTATGGTGTCAGCCTATATTTTATGGAATGGAGAGTTTTTAAAGGAAAACTAAATAAGATTTGCTGAATTGGCTCTTGGGCTCCCCCTGCAGTTGAAGAGTGTAATATATTTGTACAGGACTGTTCAGAAAACAAGGTTGGTGAGAGGGGGTGGTTTTCCTATCCTCCATCCAAAGTTACATAGTGCAGCCAAGACAGAGGCTCTGTTCTCCCTATTACAGGTCAGTGGAGCATTACAGTGAATACTACCTAGTGTTCTTTAATGATGCAGCAGCCCATTGGCTGCAGTGTTAGTGTTGCAGTGATTGGCAGCAGATTCTTATTTTTTTATTTACATTTTTTCTGCCATCATCCATGAACCACCAAAATATAAACACAGCGTTAAGGATATGATGTATGATATATATTCGTCGCTGTCTGATTAAAAACACCATTTTTTGTGTTTTTCACTTTTTTAAATGTGTTAAATCTGTTCATTGCAGCTGATATCAAAATGACCAATGAAAAGCTGAAAAATCACACTGTTTCTTTAACAAGTATCTCCACTGGCTGCTAGACCTGTTCATCAACCTGTATCTCCGCCTCCCCATTCTCCCGGTATGTTTGAATGTCCGTGCTAAAGTTAACGACAGGTCTCACGTTTACTCACGTAATTCACGTAATTACTCACAATAAGGATTAAATTTGCTGATTTCGATGAAGTACATTGATAGACTCTGCTTTTGCTAAATCATGGATTCATAGCGGCAGTGTTAGGAGGATACGCTGCAGGCTGCGGCTACATGGACTTGGACGTGGCTCATTGGAATTCACTAAAAGAAACCCGCGTTCGTGCGTATTTGCTGTTTACAATACACACGCGTCCATTTTACATATTAAACATTTGGACCTGCGTCCAAATAAAAATATTTTTACATTTCTGAGCTGTAATGTGTATAAATCAATTTATCTGTGGTTTATTTTTACTGTTCCCGGTAAACATTTAGCCGTTGATTCAACGTTGAAATAACGTAGTAACTGCCGTCTAATCAACGTTCTCTTAAAGTTGAAAATGAAAGTTGAAAAGACGTCCAAACACAGACATTGAAAAGACGACTATTAGACGCATTTTGGACGTCCATTGACGTTATTAATTGGACCCGAAATAAATTACTTGTATAAAACGCGTTTTGGACGTCCACTGACGTTATCGATTGGTCACCACTTAACTAACTTATTAAGATGGATTTTGGACGTCCATTGACGTTTAAAATATGTCCTTGACGGACAGACTACTTTTAGACCTATTTTGAACGTCCAGGGACGTTCCTTGTTTACTGGGTTACCTTCAGAGAAATATAGTATTTCCCCATTCCTGAAAAACCTATAACCTCATTTCCCAAATTATTCTTTAAACAACCACAATTTAAAGGTTTCTATGGTTTCATGGGATCAATCCAGATGACGTTTTGATTTCAAACTGCACATGATATGTGTATGCTTAATTAAGTAAACAAATACTGAAGTGAGAATAGCCACAATTATGCCTTCTTGCATCTAATGGACCTCTGTGAAATAAAATAAAAACTGGAAGCACATGCTTCAGAACCCGGTGCAGAGTTAGAAACTCCTGCCACTTTAACCCCAGCTGCGTAATCTTGAGCTCTGATTGCAGCAGACTGTCTGTGGGTCTTGTTAGCGCATGGTGAGTGTGCTGGTGGAATGATTAAAGAAGGTGATTGAATCAGAGTGAGAGTCAGAGACAGGACAGAGACGCTTCAGTGCTTTCTCTGCTTCTCTCTCTCTCTCCAGGTCAGAACGGATGCCTCCTTGTATCTGGGTCAGGACACGTCTCCTCTGCTCTTTACAGTGCTCACGCTCCACGGTATAATGGTGACCCAGAGCAGGGTGAAGGACTAGGTGTAAGGATTGTTTCTATGAATCTCTCTGACTGCACTGAAAGAAGAATGCCGTAGCTGTTTGACCTCTGATATTTCTTCTTGTTCCTACTATGAGAGAAATTGTATTAAAGAAAAAAAAAGAAAACCTGAAACAAGCAGCTAATTCAGAAATGCAATAAATTGTTCACTTTCGCTTGTTGCAGATTGGTTTGAGCTAATGTCTGTCGGAGTGACAATGGTCAATTTGTGGTGGAGATGTAAGATGTAACATCATCCTGGAGCTGGAGTGTTCCTTCAGATCAAGAGGCTATTACAGTGAAAAGGAAATATACAACAAAGAAAACAAAACTGGGATCTTCAGAACCCAGACCTCAACACAAGTCAATGAATTTGGGAATACTTGAATCAGAGTGAACACTGGAATGGTGGGAAAATATTCCTGCATGTTTTGAAAAGCCCTATTTAAAGCTAGAGAAACGCATGGGAGCTGTTAAATTTGCTCACAGGAGTTTTGATTTTTTAATTTGTTTTCCATTTGGAGGCTACTGTAGTATATGTGCACGGAAGGCACTCACAGAGCAGATTTTCCAAACACTCTTAACAGAAAGGACAAGACCAGAAGGAGATAAAAAGTACAAAACATGGAGTGAACTAGAAGCAGTCAAGAGCTATCCAGACTGTTGATGAAGTGGGCAGGTGTCCCCATAAACATCAGTAGAGCCTTCAAAGAACTCTTGCCTGAGCTTCAGCCATTTACGCAAGACCAGGACACTCTCTGTAAACAAACTCCAAAGGAAGAAACAAACAACAGACATGCAGACATGCTAGACCTGGGGCCAACAGAACGTTTACGCAACACAATATACACTTCTGCGTCCAGACAACCAGGCAGCTAAAGATCAGTCTGGCCCCCATTCAGAACTGAGTGAGAAGAGAGTGGAGGACAAGCCCAGATGACCAGAGGCACAGGGCTGATGGCAAAGTGCATGTGTGTGTACACATGTTGGTCTCCGCTGATCTCTGACCCTCTTAGCCACATACTTATTACTTAAAACATGCCTACATTGTGGAGGGGAGTAATACTATCCTAGTCTGCAGTCCCAGACTACTCACCTCATGTCAATGGACTGTGCGCGTGTGTGCGTGCGTGTGCGTGTGTGTGATGTTTGCAGAATGGCTGAAGTTCAATTCTAAGAGCTCTTCTTATTTCTCAGACTCTGGGTAGCATCAACTAGATATGTAGAGCAAAGGTTCTTGGTGTGGCCGGCTGTGACACAGCTCTATTGAATCATCTAATTAGCCCTTCTTGAAGTCTGCACACCAAGGGGGACCTAAGAGGGTTACCTAGTAGGGTCTGTTAAGCTGGACTTTGGATGGTTTTCACATAGATAAAGTATGCATTTGAAATGACTCATTCTTGCCTTTCAAAATGTTAACTGTATTTATTGCTATTGCTGTATATTTTTATTGTACATTACACGGTTAAACCAATACATCCAACTGGATTGTACAATAGACAACCTTGTAGTCCTTTGAAGGTGAAATCCCAGTGAATGGGATAAAAAGAGTCGTTGTGATGTTGTGCTTCTTCTAATGTGAACTGTGGGGACTAAAGACAAGCCCCTCATTTGTATCTCTATTTACAGTGCCGGACCTGTGTTCCTGTGGGAGCAAAAAGACCATATTAAACATTTCAAAACAGACACAAGTATAGCACAGAGAAACAAGAATAGTGATTACTTTTGTGGAGAATAAAGGAAACTAAGTGAAAATGGCTAAAAAAACAGAGCTTCTACTTTTCACACCTCACGAGTAGGCCCTCACACAGCAGTTAGTGGTAGCTCACGCTCATTTAAAGGAACGGGCGCTGAAACAGAGCTGTGTAAATGGGGAGAACTGTGCTGGATTGTTTGATCTTGGTGGTATTTTGATCAAAGCATGACACTGACATTATGAAATTGTCACTTTATTTCTTTAACTGGATTCATGGTATTTTTATATCCATCCTTTCCTTAATAGTGTGACTATGATTGTTCAGAACAATCATTGTTGCCAAAAAAAAGAAGGGTTTAATTATTAGCTATTAGACTAGTGGGATGTGGATGTTAGAACATGGAAACAACCAAAATATTCTAGAAAATACATGTCAGCACCAAGGGCTTGAAAAGCACTTAGTGGAAAAGAGTTTTAAGGTCTCGTCCTCACCTTTTTTTTTTATCACCTCGTAAAATGGTGGACCATTTCAAGTCTTTGCATGTGGGTTACATGTGCCAGATCACAGGCTAACCCCTCACATCTCACTTTAAGTGGCCCTGAACGTGCCCCAAGAGGTGCGGGCCACTTTTAACAAGGCCCTGAGAGGGAGTTGCTTGGACGGTAAGTGGAGTTACAACCTCCTCCAGCTACAGGAGGAGAGGCAGCAGATCTCCAAGTGATGGGAGATAACATGCTCTCGTTTTCTGTTTGTCCTGCAAATTGAAGGTGGTGAGGCGCCATTCATCAGCCACTGCTGACTATGGCAGAGCTGTCTGAGTTAGCGGAATTAGCGCTGTGAAAACATTAGCTCCATAATGCTCATTATGCCCTGATGAGTGCTAATTTGTTTACCAGAATAACATGAATAAGCATAATTGGCCATCAAAGCCATGAATGGAAATCACGTCAGAATCACAGCATCCCGCACCAACATGATTTCAGCTCAGCCTTGGCTAGCAATGCTCCAATTCACCTAAAAATTGTGCACTTTTTTCCCCCCAAATTGTCACATTCTGTATGAGTATTAATCACATAACTCCAACAAATTGATTCTGTATTGGATTAGCTCTCTTCCCACATCAGTGTGCAGGACTGCCGGTGCATGAGAGCACATAAGGGCTGAAATGTGTAATGTATGGGTGTTTTGTCATCTTGTCCCCCTCTCCTTCCCCGCAGATGTCCGTCTGGATACTTCGGGCCACGGTGCTTGCAGCCAGAGCCCCTGCGGCTGAGCATGCCCAAACCTACTGAAAGTATGTTGACTTGAGAAGCGCAGCTTCACACAGAGGAGAGGTGTCTTTCTGGCACCACTGCTGTCCCCTTCTTCCTCTGGGGGGGCTCTATATCCCAGGACAGAATTAGTGGTGCCAACAATGGGACACTTCTGCCTCTGCTGTCCATAGTGCTACTCTTGTTCTAATTTCATGTTTTCTCTGCTTTTTCTCTTTTTCTTCCCGTCTCTCTCTCCTGCCCTCTCTTTCTTTTGTGGTTTCTTCTCTTTTCACAATGCCCCTCCCTGTTCTTTATTTCCCTTCTCCTTCCTCTTTCTCTCCCTCTTTTCTGTGGTTCTGTTTCTTTCCATCAGGTGTCCAAATGACTTTACTGGCGATCGCTGTCAAACCTACGTTATGGCCAGTTTCTACCGTATGTCCATTTCTTCTTCTATCTGTCTGTCTGTCTGTCAGTGTTGCATGCTGAACCTGGAAGTGTGGAATGTGCTCCTTGATAATCGTGGATGCTCTGCTTCTTGTTCTAACAAACTGAAATCAGAGTGTCACCCCATTCAGTTACAGATTCACCCCCATACCTTGCCTTTTAATGAAGCATTTTGTTACTTAAATCTTAAACCTGAATCATTAGTTAACATCATAGACCATATGCATGGTTCCTAATATGACTGCATGTGTAGAAAGTGAATTCCCAGTTTTAATGTCAGACCATGATTAGATGCATCCATTTGGTGTAATGTATGCAGTGTTGGATACGAAAAATATGTGACAAATGGATTGAACTAAAATATATTTAAACAAATAACAAGTACTTACTAACTGCAAATGTACATTCTACATCATTTCTAACTGAAAGCAAAATAAACAGAACAAATCCAATTAAAAAAAGAGGAAGTGGACAGCTAGCAATATGTTCAAGCATTATGTTAACATTAACTCTTAAAAATGTTTAGACAAAATTAAAAAATTAACAATAAAACCCTAATATCAGTGTAGTAAATATTTTTTATAAATGGCTCCAAAATTCAGTTCTATGAGAAATATAATTCCAAATTGGCATGTCTGGAGCCCACTGCGCCCAAAAACAATCACATCCTCTATTCAAAATATCAAGTTCAGGCAAGAGTACTGGACACAAATGGTCTTGTCGTTCGTTTGATCAAACATGCCAAAGTTGAATGTCATGCCACCTGTACACAAAGCATCTAAAAGAAGTGTGTCTAATTGCTGCCAATTAGCCATGATCCATAAGCAAAAGATTTTTTTAAGCTGTTTGAAATTGCATTTAAAACGATCATGACAGCTCTTTTTTATGCTCGCAAAGCATAACAGTCACATGATAACTTGAGATGATGCCATCTTCAGTGAAGCGAGCAGAATCATTTCTCTGGAGGCCATGCTAGCTTGACAGATCTGAAGATATGAAGTATGTGATTTTTATGAAGCTTTGTCTTCTGAAGCCAATTTACTAGTTCAGGGAAATGAATTTACATACTGTACACTCCTTTCTGGGTTTTCTTATTTATTAGCTCAGATATGCTACTTTCAAGACAAATGTGGTTCCTAGAACTTCCATTTAATTATTCTGTGGTGTTAAATAACTCCCTCACCATGGGGTAATATGCTTCAACCCCAGTCCACGGCAGCATCCGTACTGCGCGTGTCCATCAAGTGAGGAATTACACCCAGATTAAATAGGAGACGAAGAATTGGGCCTGACAGTTTGTGGCCCTGGGCTATTGGCTTCTACCTTTGGCCGCCCTTCACACTGAACCAGGCCTTTGTGCTCCCGTCAGCGTTGCTATGCTGGCACTGTTTAGTTTCAACATGACCCCTGTGTTAACACGTGTTTATTTGCAAAAAGGACAGCAGATAAATCACGGGCATGATTGGATATAAACAAATCCCTGTGTGGACGAAGAGCTTATGGAGCTGCGCGCACTTTAGCAGAGATTTCCTCTCCAAATAAAAGGATAAAAAGGTATAATTTATGGGATGTTGTTAAGGAGGCACTCAAAATGGCAAACAGCAAAAAGTATAATTTGACATAGGGCCTATTAACATGTCATGTTATATCATGACGTGGGATTTATCACTGCAGAATGGTTACCTTTGTTCAGGTCACCTATCAAGTCCTTGCACGTCAAAGGTGCATGGTTTGTTGGTACTTGCTCTGTCAACAACCTGGGTTTCTTTCTATGCTCCATAGTGGTGTTCCGTTTGGGAGGTCTAGAAAGAAGAGTCTTCCAACATGCAGGACAGCCACACAGGAATAGTGCTGGAATAGTGTGCACACCTTCCCCCAGCCCAAAACATGCCCTGTGTATGGCTTATTACATATACACCTAATCACGACTAATCATTGGATTTCACATCTTGCAAGAGCTGCAATTCAATTTATTAAAATCTTAAAATGTTGTCTTATCAAGCTTGGTAATTGCTTGCAGATGGAACCCATAAGGAACCATAAGATGTGAGATCACAAAATAAAATAAAAATTTACAACTTAACTTTAAATTCACAGAAAATAATAATAATTTAATTGACGTTACGATATTTTTGGAATACTGCAATTAGACAATTTCCCAGAATTTAACAGCCCTAACAGACATAGCTTTTAAAAATGTTTTTAGTGTAAACCACAGACACAATATATAGTATGGCATTAATTCCAAGATAATATTAGACGACTTGCAGTATTTTCTTGCCAGTTTATTAAACTTGATTATTGTATTAGTGGAGTAAATGATAATAACCACTTTATAAGTTCCTGATTGGCTGCATTAGATAGGCCGGGTTGGTGACCACGGCTTTAGAATTGTTACCTAATTTTTTACATTTACCTAATTGCGTTTTAGTTGTAAAAGTTTATCACAAACATTCCACATTAGCCTGAATTATTAGGCATGTGTTTGAAGATTTCCTTTCTAATATGCAAATAGAGCTTCATGCCAATGGAATCAGCTTGAGGGAAATGTGAAAACGACAAGAAATAAGAGTGCCCTCCATCTCTGTGTGAGCTCTGACTAATGAAACAGCATACACAGAGCCAATCAGACGTGATGTCACTTCCATTTGGAAGGCCCATCTGCATTTCTTAGTTCTCAGTGGCCGTGCAGATGGTTCTGTGAGGAGAACATGAGGGCCAACACACAGCACAGTCTGGATCTTCTGCCAGTTCTCACCCCAACTGACAATGTCCCTTTACCCCTGGTTGCCAATTAGAGCCATATCATGACATTAAAACTCCAGAGGAAGAGACAGGCTTGACGTGGCTGTGTGAAAGCATAAATTGCCTGTGGTTTCTGAGAACACTTGGGGACATGACGGCCTCAGACATACAGAAACACATGTAGTTCCTTTGAGAAGGGGAGTGCTGTTGGTCCTGCGATCAACCTAAGACATCTGGGCCGCCTCATCCAGCCAGGGCTGAGGGAAAGTATGTTGTCATGACAACAGTGGGGATTTGCCGCAGCTCATGTCCAGCACATGTGAAGCTGCCCAGAGAAAACGCTATGGCCCCAGTGCTGCAGCCCATTGACTCTCTCGCCACCCACAAGAGACACTGGATTATTACATCGGATGTTATGTCGCTTTGCTGTTCCACATGGGTCATGTTCAGATTTCTCCAAAAGCTCCAGAGCCCTCCTCAGCAAACTAGAGACAGTTTTATAGACCACTAAAGTTGAGACATTTCATAAAATGCAATAAAAACAGGAAGCTGTGATTTGTTCATTTTTCTTGAGCATTCATTTAACTGACAAATTTACAAAGAAAAAAAAAGATTTCCAATGTTTTCACTCATTAACTTGACTTTGTTTTGTTTTTGAATTTGATGCCTGCAACAAACCACAAAAATATGGGACACCACTGCAACCCTGAACAGGATAAAGTGGTTAAGGAAAATAAATGAATGAATGCAACACATTCAACAATAAGCAGCAGAATTGGTAACAGATGAGGGTGTCATGTTAAGTTATTCGCCATGATTACACAGTACCAATCAAATATATGGACATGTAATCATGTAATATGTAATTATAGAGAAAGGTGATATAACATAGTGGTAAACATGCATCTGTTCCGATGTTTTTTGTTTGTTTGTTTTTGTATTGTGTTGCAGGCATCAGATTCACAATTTGTTTATATTTACAAAATACAGTGTGGCCACTGAAAACACTGGAATACTTTCCTTTGTGCTTTTGTCAGTTAAATAAATATATAACAGAATTAACCCATCACAGGTTTCTATTGCATTTTGCAAAAAAATAATGAGGTTTAATGTCCAGCTGCAGTATTGGGACACCAGAGAAATGCTTTTGCAATCATTCGTTCATCTATTCATTCATACATTGTTTGTAACCACTTATCCAGTTCAGGGTCGCGGTGGGTCCAGAGCCTACCTGGAATCATTGGGCGCAAGGCAGGAACACACCCTGAAGGAGGCGCCAGTCCCTCTGCAATCAATCAGTGTAGTAATAAAAATGAATTTATTAATCAGGGCAAGGTGTGCTTTAACACCTGAGGCACCTGAGATTTTTGTTATTTAAAATGTTTTAGGTCTTTATCTGAGAGTAGCCATGCAATAAGCCCATATAATACAGCTTTGATCCTTTTCTGCCTATGTTTCTCTCCATCACTGTCAACAAGTAGCTTGTCTTTATTGATATCCTGAGGCAATCGAATATAGCACTTTTCATAATATGCGCTATGGCAAGTACAAAGGCTAAATAGCTTTAGCCAAGCTAATAGTTTATTAGTAGCTAACAGTTTAGACAGTTTCAACTTATGACAATCATGTTTATCACTAAAAGCTTCATGCACATGATACAAAAGCTGTATTTAGTCTATCCTGTCCAAGTGAACAAAAAAAAAAGGAACCTCAGAATGATTACATTATATTATTATGCAATGTTTATTCTACAATATTTGAGTTACACTACAACATTTTTTCAACATTCTGTGACACTTGAACAAACTTACAATCCTAACAAAGCAGTTGCTAGGGTTGAATATTTTTGTAGGTGGAGCATGGACAACGCTTGCAGGCAAAATAAATAAATAAATAAATATGTATTTTTCCCAAGAAGCTAGGAAAATTTACATTATCCAGAGTTATTTTATACAATTCAACAACATGGATATACAGGGATCTTAGGATTTTTTCCCCATACAAACAAGGGGAAGGCTCAGTCTAACACACACACACACAGATGTGAGCACAAGCTGCTTCCTAAGACAGGTTTTATAAACACAGTGTATGTGTTATGAACATAAAGCAGAGGCATTTGCAAGTAGTTAGTATACAACAGATTTTACCATTATGCCAGCGGTCAGTATGCAGCTGTCGGTATGTAACAGCCTTTTCAAAAAAAGAGAACTTTGAATTGTATGAATGTTTGTAGTTCAATAATTTATTTAACTTTCTCAACAAATTTACTTCTACAATTATAGCCGTGCCTGTCCAAAACAACTGCGGTGCTTGTCTTGCAAAGATAAAGCCAACACCACAAAGAAAACACAACCAAGATAAACCTAAACATGACTTTGATTGATAATAAATACAACAGCATGTTCTCACTAACGGCTATCGGATATAAGTTTGCGATTAACTCAAAAATGTAGGTTGAATTTTTCATGTCTGTAATTGTATGCTACAGCTGTAATTGTACCCTACAGGTAAGATTTGTTTAAGAAAAAAATATGTATGTTGGTGTAGTTGCATTCTTGAATTCCTCTTGCATTTCCACTGTTTAGTTGCCCTGCCTTTAATGTGATAATGAGCTTTGACATAGAGACAGTAGATGAGCTAAAATGTATAATATTAACATTAACTGCATATATAAATAATCAGAAACATTAACTTTGGACATATGCATTAAAGGCATTCATCGATGTTCCTACATATTAATGGCATATTACAATGGTTGTGCATATTAATTTTAACTGTATAACAAGTGTCATGCAATTTAACTTTACTTGAATATTACAAAGATCGTACATATTAACTTCATCTGCACATAACATAATGTTACATTACATAAGTTTAACTATGTTAGTGACACCTTTTAAAAACTAACAAACTTCAAACAGAAATGAACCCTAATTTACCATCCCAGAATCCTAACTAATTTACTGACAATGTATAAGATGAAGAAGATTCCCCTCCACGGCCCCCGCAGCCTCTTCTTCCTGCTAATCCAGAAATGTGTTCTAGCATATAGGGCAGCGTGTGGTGTGCTTGCCTGCCCCTGCATGCTCTAACAGCTTGCTGTTGACATAACTTTCAGCTGCAACATTGTGCTTCTCTTGCTGCCTGACTCATTCCCTCCTAATGTCTCCAACCTTCTCACGCCACTCACATAAAGCTCATATGTGCCAATGTATGTTGGAGTATCTTTCTCTTAAACTTTGTGCTTTTTTATCTCTCTTGTGTTTTTTATACCTCCCCCCCCTCCAACTGTCGCCTTTCTGTCATGGCAGAGTCTCTTGGGATTGAATTTATGGGTATGGAACCGTCCCTTTCTAAAGCAGAGCTGTTTAGGCCCCTGCTGCCTTTGCCGTGCCTTCATCGCCTCTCTCTGTGATGGACTCTAAAGCAAATGAACACATTGATTAACAAATCAGTCTGTCCATCAGCACAACCCCTCTTTCCCAGTGTCAGCATGAGGATCTGTATCTGCAGCCCTTGTCCCATTGGGGAAACTTGACAGAGGGTTCAGATGGCCTCTTTGTCTTTTTTTTCCCCCTCGCTCTAAATGAACCCAGGGAAGATTTTCTCCTTGCGCTTACAAAGTGCTGCATCAGAAGCAGTTTTACAGTGAGCAGGCGGAATCTGCTTAAACAAGTGTTAGAGCCACAATTTGGCACCTGTCTAGAACTGTAGGTAAACTGTTCGACCGGTCTTCCTAAAGCTGCATGGCATCTGCATCCGTCTTTCTGACACAAACCCTGTTTACACATTCACAAACACTTGACCTAGTGTATATCGAAATGACATTACATGACTTTAATAACACTACATAATGTCACATCATCAGTATTGTGTTACAGTGATGTACACTGAGCTACAGAGTTATTCGTCATGAAGTGTTTCCAGCAGGTGTTATCACGCAACGCAGAAAAACAGCGTTACCCTAATTAATAAGCAAATCTGGGGAGTAGGGTCATGCACAAACTCCTCCCCACAGCCCTATACACCCTCCAAACTCATGTCATTCCTGCATCGGACGAACTCGCTCCCACCTTTGCCCCATCTCCAACCTTTGCGTTCGTCTATACAATGGAGTTGGGCTTTGGCTTCACACACACTCCAAATCCGCCCGAATATCAGTAAAAAAAAATCACATCACATATCTAACAACATTAGAAACACCCACCTGCAAAATGCGAATTTATTTTCAGATCATTTTCAGTGTAAAATTGCACATACAGTTCTACACAGATTATTTCTACAGGCACATTTCCTGAAATGACTCCTAGCTAAAGTTAAGTTTCTCCATACAGAGGAACTAAATCAAGTATAGAGTTCCTGCCGTGTGTTGCCTGCCTTCTTCAAGGTTAACATGATGCAGTGTTGACATGCGTAAGCCTTGGCCGCTTTGTGTTTACCTCACAGTAAACATTACGAGTGGATAGCTTCAAGTGAATTTGTTTGTGTACACTGCAGTAGTGTTAACACTGCTAAGAGTGCAATTATGTTCCACCTGGTGAGTTTAGACCTAAGTTGTGTCACCTGCTTGTCATCCTCACTCACGCAAGTCTCCTCATCAAAGCTTCCTCAGCCACCGTTTGATTATGCTATTAGACGTCATTCTTTTTAAAAGCCTGCCTTGTTTACCAAACACGAGTCCTGCTCTCTGAATTATACCTGAGTCCTACTTTGCTTTGATTTGGGAAGTGGATGCTGGACTGCGTCTCAACAGCCCTGCATTCCCACATTTTCGAGAATTCTCAGTAAAAAAGGGGATGAGAGCTGCAGATAAGAATCGTTTCTTTCCCTACACATGCTCCTGGTTCCTCTCTTCAAACATCTCCTCTCTGTTTCTCCACTCTCATTGGCTCCCTTCTCTTTTCATTTGCTTTCTTGTCTCCTATCGTCACTTCTCTTCTTTTCTCTTTACTTTGTCTATACTCATTGCCTCCGTTCTTCTCTTTTCTTTTGTTCTTGTCTCATCTTGTTGCATCTAGTCTCTTCTTTTGGTCTTTTCTCTTTCTCTCCTCTCATTGCTTATCTTGTGTTTTGGGTTTATGTCTCTTGTCTCTTTTCTTGTTTCGTCTCGTCATATCTCGCCCTGTTTTTCCTTTCTATTTGTTTCTTCTCCACTTTTTTCTGTTACTCTTTGCCCTCTCTCTTTGTCCTCTGTGCACTCCTGCTTGTCCTCCATGTTCCTATTTTTGTTTGATCGCCTTTTTCGCCGTTCTCTCCCTGCACCCCTGAGATTCTTGCTGTTGCTTGGTACTTCAGTTGAAAATTGGACATCGTCTTTTGTTTTTTGTTTTGCTCTTCCTGATTTTGTTTGTCTCCCTATCCTCTGTCATAAGTAGCATGCCAGACTCCATTAGCAAGCTAATTAAGTTGTTTATATGACCTTTCTAGAATGACCTGTTTTCTTCTGTTACAGCCTCTTTTTTTCCCTTGAAAATGACCCGATGGACAATACACACATATTTTTGCCACCTGCAGAGTGGACTGGAGTTTAGAGAAGAAGGAGACAAAAATTAACATACACACTTGAGTCACACACTTGCAGAATTAGCCCCGAGAGCCCCTGGTTCCTTTCTCTGGCTCTACACTTCACAGCCGCTCTTTAGTGTGGAACGCAACACAGCTGGATGATATCACTATTAATTATTAGACATTTCCCCCATGCTTCTACCTTCCTGCAGCATGGCCCCTAATTCTTCTTTGATGAAGTCCATGTGACCATTAAACGGTTTATTTCCCAGGGAAACACAAGAGGCTGAAATATAGGCTTTTTTACATTTTGGTTGCTAAATCTGATTTGTAGTACCATTTGAATTGTACTCAACTTTCAACATGCTTTATGGACAGTTAAGTTTCCTTTTTTGAAATGCTGTATTTGTGGTTGTGGCAATAAAAAAAAAAAGAGCTGTAATTAGCTTCACCACTTAGAGACCTGACCTGCAACTCTGATGGCAAATGTTTTGTTATGTAATGTCCATTAATCTGGCTTGAATTATTGAGCCTTCTGTATTTTTGCCAGTGTATCCTTAAGCGAATCAGCTCTTGAATTGGCCTGAATCACAATGCCCTCCAGTGGACAGAAGCATTATATGGCATCAGAGAGGCAGGTTTCATCAGAGCCTTCAGGGATTCCCTTTAGCATAGGTCCAGCCACCCTCGCAGCCATGGTAATGATGCAAATTATGGCTCACACAAGCACTTTCCACTGCTGAGCTGGCCCATTAGAGACAAGTGGGGAGGCCTAGGCATGTTCCACTACTGTGATTAACCCTCATCCCCTTGCAGCTAATGACTGTGTAGATCTTGCCTCCGCTGCAGAACCTGAGTCATCCTGCACCTAGACAGCGCTCTTGGGGCCCTGGTTCTAGCAGAGCAAGAGCACAAGGTGGTTTAGGCCAAACTGGTGGTTTTATTATTACAGCTGCGGTGGAAAGTGTTTAACAGGGGTTGGATGTGAGGAGATTTAGAGTGAATTTGAGAGGCTAAATATATCTCTGGTTGTACTTTTTCTGGTGGTACAGAAGCGGAGGAGCTCTATCAGAGGAGAGTCCTGACAATCACAGGCATCTGCGTGACTTTGTTGGTGGTGGGCATCGTTTGTGTAGTGGCCTACTGCAAAACCAAGTGAGTAACACAGTAGAAATACATGATTAATCTGGTAAAATATTATTGAGGTACTATACTCCCTTGTACACTCTTAAAACAGTCTCCGGCTTAGATTTTAACTCTTGGCTTTGTGATAATGTTCTCAAATTCTGATCCTGATTCTGATGTTCTACGAAAATTGAAAAGTTCTTTGAACATAACCTTGTCACATCATTTACAAAATCAAAATGAAACCAGAAGCGCTGCTCGGATTTGACCTCATTTGGTTTTAGGAGTGTACAGTTTCTGTCATTATTGTGTGTGATGTGTATTTGTGTAACTCTTGGCTGGTGTCTGAGAGAGTGACACTGCCTCACTATAGCCTCCCCCCCAGGAAACAGAGGAAGAAGATGCACAATCACCTGCGACAGAACATGTGTGTGGATCACCCCAATCGCAACCTGGCAAACGGCCCCAACCACCCAGGCCCTGGTCCTGAGGAGATACCCATGGTAGATGTATGTCCTTTAGGCTGGAAATGTATGCTATGCAAGTACTCAAATGCAGTAAATTCAAGAGCTTAACAAAACATTAAAAATATGTCACAAGTTGAATTCTTGATCAAATAAAACAGGGTTAAACAAAATAAACCAACATGCATATGTCTACTTGTTTTAGGTTCATTAATCTATTCTGTAATGACTTGAGTATTTAAACTGCTTCCAAATGTTGAAAGACATAAAATCTGTTACCACTATGTTTTATACCACAAAACATGAATTCTGATATTTTTAAACGCTACAGTAAAATACAAACACATGGAATATGTAGCGCAGAGTGTGTTGCCTTATGCATTTTTGTACTTGTGTGGGGTATGTTTCTGACCTTATATTCCATTAACTCATTTTCAGCTGAGACTTGTGTGCAGAACAGCTGACAGAGTGTGTTTATTCATTGCAGTATATCTCCAAGAACGTTCCGGCCACAGAAAGAGTGATCAGACATGGAGCGGAGGCGTCATTCTCCGGCAGCCGCCAGTCTTCCAGATCCCACAACTCCTCCACCCGAGCCCACTCCTCTACACACAGGTACGGCTGCCAGAGCACACTCCATCCCTCCAGTGCAGCAGATGTGAGTGTGATGTGTGTGTGTGGGTGTACCGCATGCCTTTGGCCTCTCAGGCTCATGGAGGTCATGCTCCATTTGCCCTCTACCTGAGTCCTATGACTGTTTTACGCTTACTCAACATTCCTTCTTCTTTGCTTCCCCCACTGGGGTCTGGTATGGAATTCCAGCATAGATCCCTCTTCCAGACTCAAAACAGCAAATTGTTTTTCACTCTGTTCTGAATGAAATACATGCAGCATTATTGGGATTGTAAAAGGAAACTGATTCAGGGCTTCTAGGAAGAGAGTGCTGTAACTCATAGATATCTAGAAATATTACTATCATTTTGCATAGACATATGCTTGGGTTTTCCTCCCACACTCAAAAAAGCACATGCTAGTAAGTGAACTGGATGTTCAAAAGTGTCCATAGGTGTGCCTAATAATTCTGGGTAGGCTCCAGACCCGCCCTGAACTGGATAAGAAGTTACAGACAATGAATAAATTATTGAATAATAAATGTATTTATTGTTACCTAAATATTTATTTACTACAGTGTAACCTAAGATATACTACTGTTTACTTTTGAATTTTCAGATGTCTAATAATTATCCTGATTATAGGCTAAATCATTGTTTAATTAAGTTTACACTAATGTCATAGTAACTTCCGATGTATAAAAACCATCCATAGTCAGTTCAGTATTTGTACTTATTAATAATCTTGTGGTTGGATGCAGTCAAATCCTCACATAAATGTTCCAGCATCTTGTGCAAAGCTTTGCCAAACAAACAGAGGCTATTACTGCAGCAAAGATAGACTGAATTCCTATTAGGTGTCCACAAACTGACATGGTGTTTTGTATGTAGCTGAGTTGAATACTTGTTACATGAACTTCACGTGGTTTATGTCAGTGGACCATCTTGACCCTGGAGTACCCCAAACTCTCATCATACTCTCTCTGTTTTTCCCACTCTCCCTCTCTGTCTCAGACACGAGGAGAGGACGTGGAGTCTGGAGCGGACAGATAGTGTGCTGTCAGACTGTCCATCAGGCATGCTCTCGTCCTCCGTGGGGACAAGTAAGTGCAGCAGTCCAGCGTGTATGGAGGCACGGGCGCGGCGGGCCGCTCACTGTGGTTTCCCCGAGCCCAACCGGCCACATCTGCAGTACGGAGACTCCTTTGATTCACTTGGTGACTCTCCGCATAGCGACAGGTGTGTATGAAACCCCCAACTTTACTATCAGGGTATATACAGTGCACACAGTGTTATTTAACTGTACAAATAAAATAGTCAGTGGCAAATATGTACAAACAGCTGAATGGGGTGAGAAAAATAATCCGTTCACATCAAACTTTGTTCACACTACCATAATTTGTCCACACGTACCAAATATGATTTGGATGAGCAGACTGTAGCTTTATTTACATATACTCTGTGAAATACAACAAAATGAATCTATTCATTATCTGTAAATCAGATGATGTTACCTGTTATCCAGTTCAGGGTCCTGGTGGATCCAGAACCTACCTGGAATCATTGGGTGCAAGGCAGGAACACACCCTGGAGAGGGCACCAGTCCTTCACAGCAACACACACACATTCACACACACACTCACACTTACGGACACTTTTAAGTCGCCAATCCACCTACCAACGTGTGTTTTTGGACCATGGAGCACCCGGAGGAAACCCACTCAGACACAGGGAGAACACACCAAGCTCCTCACAGACAGTCACCCGGAGCAGGACTCAAACCCACAACCTCCAGGTCCCTGGAGCTGTGCGACTGCGACACTACCTGCTGCACCAGCATGCCACCCATACAACCAAGTGCTGTGTGAAAATATAAAATGCAACAAATTCGCACACTGGCAAAGTAAAAGTTCTGGGCCCCTTTACTCTGTAATGTATATAACATATCTATTCCTTGCAATAGATTGCATATCATTAAAGCAAAATAAATGTCAGTAGAGACAGAGATAAGAGAAATGACAATTCATCGCAGCCCTAACATCCACAGTTCAGCTTAGGACAAGCTTGTTAATGAGCTGATGAGTTGAGTCAAGTGTGCTACAGCAGGGAAAACACAAAACACAGGGCAGGGGTATTCCAGCACCAGGCTAGCGGATCACTGGGCTAGCGTGATAGGCTCCAGTGTGTTCAGAAACATGGTAGTTAGCATGCAGCTGTGCAGGCTGGCCCTGAGAGAGGCTCAGTGAGGGTAGAGAGGTCAGGCTGGTCCCGCTGCTCCACATTCACACTGTTTGTGCCGGAGCACAGAGAAGAGCTAGCCCACGACCAGCTGTATTTACGGTTATCTCTTGCCTGCAAGCCACCCCCGCCACCGAGCAACAGCCAAACAGGAGGATTTATACCGTGAGGGGTTCATTAAGTCAACAAGAGCTGAACAACACATTATCTCAGGAGGGTTAGGCAGGTCTCCTGTGTACTGCACTGTTCTCTCTCTCTCTCTCACATGTTGCTATCTGCCCTCAGGCCCTCTGCACATGTGTGACAGGCCAAGCTAGCGTGAATTTATCTGCTCCCCCCTGATCTCTGGCCACATCTCTCTGAGTCCTCTTTCCAATTTACACGACAGAGGTCACGTGATAAGGCCAGATAAGAGAAATAGGATGTCTGCTCTTCCTTTGCTGTGAAAGAAAGGAATTTCTCCTATGGTTGTCTTGAGCAGAAATGGTGGGTCTCATGGCAACATGTGATGTGATGGACACCAACAAGAAGTCATAGAAAATGAGCTTAGGCAATAACACTGAGGCAATAATAGTGAGGCAATAATAGACATAAGCAAATATTTGGACATGTTTTTGGAGTATGACTACACTAAACACATTTCTACAGGGAGCAAACAATTCCTGTTACTTACTGAGGAAAAAAATAAGACACATGTGCCATAACTTTTGCACAGCCCGTATTTTATGTTTTCGCCAATATAAGAAATTAATAAAAACAATAATTGTGCATTAAACTTGGCAGAGGGATGTGTTGCCATATATAGTGTATATAAACAAAAAATCATTAAATGTAATTTGACAATGAGTGCCTATTTTAGCTCATTAAACCTTCATTAAAATTAAAACAGTTGGGCTGACGGCATTTACCAAAAAAACGTGATGGCTGGGGAGCATTGATAATAAGAGTTACTCAACCTGTGCTCTAACAAGGACATTAATATACTTATATATATATATATTTTTTTTTTAAATATATAATTCTTGTCACATATTTATTTTAATGTTTACCAATGTGATAGACTAAAATGTAGTTACTGTTTTTAATATTTTATGCTTATTTCAGTTTATAATATGGGTTGGATTCTTTTCAACCAGTCAGATCAACTTTCAAAACGCTTACTGTAAATTATGTACATTTCTGTTGTTTATTCTAATGTTATATAGATATATACATACTTAATGCCAAGATAAATAATTTTCACAGGTGGCTTAAAACACAGATGTATAAATGGGTCATCCATTTGAGCCCACATGCTGTGCTGTTTACAGTTACCTTATAATGGCCTATTGTGGCAGTGCTGATTTTCTTTACCCTTCATTTGCTGTGGAACTTCTCATCTGCTATTGAGCCTCTCAGCTGCTGGGTCTTAATGTGCACACTCTAATTTTCCTAGTGGAATAGCAAAGGTGGGAGGACATGTTTACATCACAGTGAAACAAACATTGCATCAAGTTAAACATTGCAGACTTCTTAGAAGTTGTAGTGCGCATCACACGCTAAAAGCCCAAAGCTCATCTGTTAATGTTTGTGTTTTTGATGGGGCACTTCTCCGATTTTCTCTTTATGAAAACATTTGACTCACACTGGATGTATCTGTTCCACGAAAGCCTCCCCACCCAACTCTCCCAACCACCTCACACCCATGCCCTCACTCTCTCTCTCTCTCTCTCTCTCTCTCTCTCTCTCTCTTCTCACAATCAAAACTCTTTTACCATAGAAGTCTAGAGTTGTCATAGTAATTCTGATTTACGTTTGATTTATAGTTTTATAGTTTGGTTTACAATTATACTTTTTGTTGTTATTGTAGGTTATCATTTAAAAGATAATATCTTGTTAATTGTAATTGTAAATATAAATATAGTCTCTGCTTCAGACTCTCTGTGAATTTCAAACATTAAGCTGGCCACGAATATTCTGATTTTGTTAGTTGTATTCTGATTGGCAGACAGTCTCATGAATGTACATACAGGACTAGTTAAACTCAAATTTATAAATACCCAAGCCATAATTTATTTTATAGTTCATTACTATTAGACCAACAGATCAGATGTTTACAAATAACATAAACAGGTAATGAAAGATGGTAAGTCATTGGGCTACTGGGCTAAAAAGTGCCATTTCTAAAATAATTCATATCCTTTCTCAGTTATCAGTGGCAAAGCCTTTATTTGTCATCACTGCAGTCGAGCAGTTCTTATAATTGGCAACAAGATTTTTTGCATGTCTTCCTTGGGATTTTGGACCAGTTTTTTTCTTTGTAACCATCTCCAGGTCTTTCAGGAAATGATTTTATTTCACTCTGATATTTAGTTCTTCCACAGATTCTTAATGGGATTCATTATTGGACTCTGGCTATGTGACTATGTTACTTAAAAATGCTGATATTGACCATTATGGGTATATGTTTAGTGTAGTTTTTTGTTGGAATGTCCAGTGCTACACAGGGCCATGCTTTTCTGCAGACTGCCTGTTAGCCTCCAAAATCTTAATGTAGTCCCTTTTTCTCATGATGATGTTCAGGTTAACAAGGTAGTCTGGTCCATTGGCAAAAAATAAAAAATAAAATAAAAAAAAAACCTCATCCAACGTATTATATTTTCCACACCATGCTTGACCATGGGGTGCTGCTCTTAGGGTTGAATATTATTTCAGCAAATAAAAGCTATGACCCTGTGTCCATACAAGTCCAAATTTTCTTCTTTGTCCAGATGAGCTTTGGTGAGGGTTAGGCAAGCTTTTGCTTGCCAGTCTTGGAGAAGTCCTCCTCGTTCAGTGTCCATGGAGACAAGCCTTGTGGAGTGTCTGCTCGGGCATCTGTCACAAAAAGCTTATACCATGGTAGTGATCCGTGGATACGTCCTGGCCTCTCACACTACCAATATCGCCAGTGCATGGGTCACATTTGGCTTCCTATCACACACTTTGAGATTATTTTTGTGTAGTGTGTAACTCATTGTACTTTTTGATTATGTTCTGCACTACATCCACTGGCCCTTGGTTCTGGTTTTATAGTTTTCCTCATCTTGTAAGCAGCCACAATGTGTGACCTGAGGTCCTCACAAAGCTCTTTGGTTTTAGTAGTTACTTGTAAGTCAATAGTTAGTTACTAGATAACTAATGTATCAGCTGTTCTCAATTAGAAATTCATTAGAACCGTGTTTCTCAAACTTTTTATACAAAGTACCACACTTTTATAAACCAAAACCTCCAAGTACCACCTATGTGTCTTAACACAGAAACATGTACGCCCCTGATTCATCCACCATTCTGTGTGCCAGAAGGCAAAATCTTGATGGAATTTTTGTATGGTTTTGTTGCTTTTTTTAACTTTAAATTTTCATGTTTACAGAAAATTGTACTAAAATAAGTACTAAAAATAATGGATAGAATGTTTTAAACACAATTATACATTTTGAGAACATAATATTTATAGGAAATAAGCATTTCGGAAAAAAAAAAGAAAAACAAGAACCAGTCAATTTAATATTAGTTATGTGCATATAAATATGTGAAACCAGCGCAGCACTTGGAGCAGGTGCACACAGCAGCCCTTTGCACTTGTATCAGTAGGTGAAGGAGGTGCAGCATTAAACAGTGTTGTAGGTCTATTATGATGCGAAGAAAAGCCACATTGTTTTCCTTCAGTTGTGTGTTTTCTTCTATTTTGTCTTCACATGTACAGAATTCTCGATATATTTCTCTCTATTTTTGCCTCTGGATTTAGTCCTTGTGCACTCAATATTTTGTGGGCTTGGTCACTACTTATTTTACTCATTTCCTCTTTGCCCTTTTTGAAAGAAGTACAATTTATTCATATCTGTCTCTGTCCTTTACTTACATCCAGTAAGCAAGTGAATCTGGGGTATCTTTACACAGATTTATCAAAAAACTGAGAAATCCTTCAAAATTTTAATTAAGTAGTCAATTTTTCAGCTTACCACTTGATTCTTCACATACCACTAGTGGTACGTGTACCACAGTTTGAGAATCACTGATTTAGAATGCCTTAGAACATGGTGGACATGACCAGGAACATGTGGAATGGTATTGAAGCAATTTCTCAAAAAATTGCAACTATTATAATAGATATTAATGAACTTGGAACATGAAATTGAAATTCAAAAGAAATTTAATTCAACCTCAATCCATTACTCTCACCAATATACTACATGCTCACAGCTGAGCCTTTGTCCCTGTTTTCTTTGAGAGACTGCTGTTGTGCACCATATTTTCTCTTCCTGCTCTTGAATAAAACTAGTAATCACCTTCAGTTTCTCTGGTGACATGACCTTACTAAGTACTTGAATCTATGTACCCTTGACTCTATTTTTGCCCTCCTCCTTGCATCTGCCCCATCATATTTCTGTGCTTCAATGCTCTTTTAATTAAATGTACTAACCCTCATGGATTCCACATTCTTTTGTCCCTAACAACGTAATTTCATGACCTGCTTTAACACATTTAAATCCCTCAACTAAGCTTGTTAGCAGTAGTTTCAACACCTCTCTCCCAAAACCTAATTTTAATTAACCTTCCAGAAAAGATTAGTAGGAGCAGATTAATAGATCAATTAGTAGAAATAAAACCTAAATTTAAAATACAGATTTTTTCAGAGATATCATTAAAATTTTTTATGGGCAGCTTTTTTTTTAGAGCAAGATGAGTTTTAATGTTCTTGCCATTACATCTTTAAAAGGTTATTTTTTAAAAATTATAATTTGTAAAACAAGATATCCTCACATTTTGCCAACAGTGGTTTTCTTGTAGCCCTGTTCTGAATGATCACCTGACCCTTCATTCCTTTCTAAAGAGTAGTTTATGGTTGCTTATTTTTTAAGACTGTTAAATAGTCCTTCCTATCACAGTAAAAGATTCCTGGACAAAATGCACCCGAATTAAAAAGCGTAGAGTACAGACACATTTATTTAATCAAAATCCAGACTTTGCAAATGTAACTTGACAGAGTGCTGTTGTCACTATGGAATCTGCAGCTGAATAATGTTGATATACTTACTAAACTGCCTATACCCCTGCAGGTATGTGTCGGCCCTGACCACACCAGCCCGCCTGTCTCCAGTGGACTTCCACTACTCACTGCCCCAGCAGGTGCCTACCTTCCAGATCACATCCCCTAATGCCAGCCATGCTGCGTCCCTGCCTCCAGCTGCCTGCTCCCCCTATCCCCCACCAAAGGAGGAGGAGGACCACCCATTGCTGCTGCGCCGCTACCAGGTTCCCCTGCATGAGGTGCAGCGATACCAGCCCTACCGTCAGCAACAGCAGCAGCAACGGCAGCAAAGGCATAGCTACCTGCGGGACAGCGCGGGCAGCCTGCCCTCCAGCCCCCAGCGACTGGCCCATGACGAGGAGGAGTATGAGAGCACACAGGAGTACCCAGCCTCGTCCTCCTCACTGGAGCAACCAAAGAGAAGCGTCCGACGCAGCTGGCGCAGGTCCAGACTGAATGGACATGTGGCACCAAGGGGCTACCGGCCCCCACGGGACTATGGCTCTCGCAGTTGTCTGTCGGACAGCGGCTCAGAGGAAGAGCAGGAGGAGGAGGAAGAGGGGGAGAGCACACCCTTCCTCAGCATGCAGAACATGAGTATCCCTGAGCCGTCCACCATCTACAGGCCAGTGGCTCCCCCAGCAGCCGCAGACACTCGGACTTCACACAGCACCACGGGACGTCATGCGGCCCGCTCCAGCACGCAAGGCAGCAGCAGCAGCAGACAGACGCATGCTCGCTCCAAACCGGACAGCAGAGCTGCCCGCTAAAAGAGAGAGAGAGAAAGAGACAGACCACCCTACCCATTCTTCACTCCCCTGCCCGTCCCCTCCCCACCCCCCACAAGAAATCTGTATACCTATAGACCTGCACCTATAAGAAATATTTTTATTTTATATAACAAACAAATATCAAATATTTATTTTGTTTTTAGAAAAAAAATTGTCTACTAGATATCAGAAAAGACTTTTTTTATAGGGAAAACTCTATTTATATGTACATTTTGATTTACAGCATAAAAGAAAAGAAAAAAAAGATGTGCCAATTTTTTCACAATTTAAGAAATAGAGTAACATTGTGGTGCCTTTTAGTATGCCGATGCCAGATGGAGTTTTTTGTAGCCTTTCTTATACGGACGCCTCATTTTTTTATACGCGTTTACTTTTGTTTTCTCCTTTTTTTTTCTTTTGCCTATTTTTCCTTTTGGTTTTCCAGGTTGTATTCTTTTGGGAGCTAATCCACCATGTGAGCTGTGACATTGCCCCCTCCCTACACACACACACACACACACACACACACACACACACACAAACATACACACACACACACACACACACACACACACACACACACAAACATCATGCAATATAAACCACTCTGACTTAAGGTGTATGTTTACAAGGATATAATTCACACAGATTTTCAATGATTATGTTGCTTTTCTAACAGCTGATGACAAATGCAACAGGCTTTTTCCCTATAAAGAGGGAGGGAAGTGTGAGTGTGATATGTGTCCAGATGTCAGACCAAATGTGTGTAAATCTGCCACACACCACTGCAAGGTGTATGTTCAGAGAGAGGGATTACTTAGGAGCGAGTGTGGCTCTGAGAATTAATGCTGCTGTTGTCCAGACTAGTGACCAACTATCAGATGTTTCACAGTAAAGCACTGTTGGAGCAGGGTTAGTTTTACCAGAAGAGGATGTATGATACATTTTCTTAAAGGATTTGGTTTCATTCATGCAGAATAAAGAAGCTTTGTAAAATCCCCCAAAATACTACAGATAGTCCAAAAAGAAATGTGTTAGCCCTTATGTATATCCTAGCATTACACCGTTTGTGTGGCTGTGATCAAATGCATCTTATTACCTCATTATGCTGAGTAGAAAAGACTATTTATTTTACTTAATTAGCAGCAAAAACACATGGATCAATAAATGAATTCAGACACTTCCCCATCAACCTGTGTCAGCATTCACCATTCACATAAACAAGCCAACATTAATTGCTTGTTTCAGCAAAGCTAGCTAATGACATGATTCCTTTTAAACAAATCGTGTCGTTGATGTCTTACTCTAGTGAAAATTGCTTAAGATAAGCTACCAGACCATTTTGACCCATCAGAATAATGCTGCTAGTCTACAGGTAGCTATGCTATGCTTTAACTTCCAAATAAATGACTCCATTTTACAATTCAGAAAACTGTTCCCCATCACAGTGTCCTACAACACCGAAGGGATCTCTTTCACTAACCATACCAACACAACAACTCACGGCCTTGTCTTTTACTACACTGTTTAATTACACTGCATTCAAACAGTTCAAACAGATATGCTATTAACAGAAGATTAACAGAACTCTAGCTTCAGTCTGAGCTCAGTCTGTGTACTTAACACCCCCAGGCAGTTATTCACAGTCAGGACCAAGTTAGGGGAATGGGGAAGTCAAACTCAGAACTAATAACAAAGTAAAATTTCAGAAACATGTTTGAAATCCCTGGTGAAATGCCTGCTAGGTCCAAAAATGGTTCTTGTGCCACTTGCTCTTTTACAAATTGCCTATTGTGTAATTTCATCAAAGGACCATACTGTAATATTTGCTAATGGTATTCAAGCTGTATCCAATACTGCAGCCTGTGAGCTACAATGTGAATTTATATTGGATTAAAATCCCAGATCTGGTAGAGTATTAATTTAACTTAATTTATAGCACCTCCCCAAGTAAAATGAATCCTGCTCCAGTAGGGCTGAAGACCGATCTAGAATTCTCACTGTTGTAGGATTTTTTTTGTCATGTTTATTAAGCTCTTAAAGCCAGAAACAGGTCATAAATCTGCATCCTTGCCTGTGAGAAGCTTGGTAGGTGTGGAGGTTTTGGTGAGTTACAGCTGCCTTGATTTCCTGTCACTGGAAAGCCTTGTCTATCCAAAGGGGGGGGTTGTGGATATTTAGTAGGGGGTCTGCAGGCCTGGCCTCAGCTGTTAGTGCTAAAGACTTTCACCAGATAAGAGAGAAATAAAAGCGTACAGTTCATTCTACACAGCTTAGCCTTCCATTCCCAGCCATTCATACTGTTACTGTGGCTGACAGACAGAAAGAAAGCTGGAGTTACAGAGGGACAGCCACACAGCGTCTCAGGACTCCACCCACTCCCCCACCTCCCACCAAACCCCCCCTTCCCTAACATTACAACTCCACCTCTGCCTCCCTCTATTAAGCTTCTGAAGAGAGAGAGGAAGACCCTCGCAGGCTGATGGATGTGTCAGCCCTGTTATCATCCTTTACACCCTTCATAACACAGGATCACATAAATACAAAGAAACACAAGACAAATAGCTGTGAAACTTCCGAGGGGTCATAAAAATGCCAAAATATGCAAACTTTCTATTTTGCTCCTGTTTGATGACATTCATATTTTTTTTCCTGAAAGAACTATTGTGTGTATTGTGTGGAAAAACTGTGATGCCTGTCGTGTGTCTGAATTTAGGTCCCCGTCATTCCAATCAGTGAGACCACCAAACAGTGCAAATTAGCACCAATTTACTAGAGTAATTTTATTATTATTGTTATTATAGAAAACCATAAAAACATTCTTTTTCATATGCAATTATGATATCAAGCCATGGCTCCACCTCCATGTTGAAGCAGTCATTGTTACATGTTCACGAATGGCCATCACTCGTGGTCAAAACCAACCAAACTTACAAGCAACTGCACCAAGCTGATCTTGTGTGAGTGAGAGTCCTCCTCCTCCATTCAGGACTCATCACTGTCAGCAGCGTTGCTTGTCATATACAAATTTATGAGCAGTTGCTTTTCCAATTGGTCACAATGGCTAAAAATGGCCACTGTCAACACCGCCATGCCTCCTCATTTTGGAAGGTAAAGACAACTACGATTGTAAACAGGACAACAGTTGAAGGAAGATGTTAATTGTGTAGATAAGCTAAGCTAAACTATTCCAGACCCAAGAAATGGAGGAATATGGTGTTTTCTGACATCTCAGCCTACTTTCATGAAGAGAGATACAAGACTTCTTCAAGTTGCAATTAGTTTAAAAAAAAAAAACAAAAAAAAAAAAAACAAAAAACAAAACAAAAAAAACAAGATAAATAATTTATAAGATAGGTTCTAAAATTATTCTACTGCAGTATTGTGATGGCACAAAGGAATAGAGCACCAAGATTGTTTGGTTTTGTTTGGTTTCTTCCTCGCACTTTGAAAGCCAGAATCTCTGTTCCCTGCCCTGGTGTTTTGGATCTTATTTGTATGTTTGAGAAATGCAAAACCAGACAGTGCTTCTCTAGTTAGTTTAAATGTGATATCCCTTACCCCTCTCCAAATCCCCTCTAGACTCTGACCGTTTCTGTTTCTACCGTTCTTTTTGAGTTTCTTCCTCGCTTGAGAAGTTTGAACACCTCTCCTCTGCATGTCCTTGTGGTCAAGGTTAAATGGGTGCATGGTAAAAGCAGCAGATGATTTTTTTCCCCCTCCGAGTCGGTGAAAGTGTATTTCATTTAATATTCAGCAATAAAAAAAAATAATCTTTTCCCCCCATGTCCATTCTTGGAATATGCTAGAAAAAAAAAGAAATACATGCCAGATTGTCATAGATTGTAAAATAAAATTTAAAACAACAAACCCACGTCTTCATATGGACAAATAAATCCTTCTTCGTATCATTTGAACTATATGTGCATGTCTGTGCTGATCTGCTTTGTGCTTTGTTCATGTTGTGGATATATTTTACATGGCCGTCGGTGGCAAACATTGCAGTATCGATAGTGTTTCTGTGCGGCGCATTGGTGTTAGCCAAAGATCTGTCCTAACAGTGTTATGAATTCATGAAAAGGCTTCTAAAAGTGTGTTTAAATTTGAGCTTTGTTGTATGTGACCGGGTGTGCCTGCCTGTTATAATAATCACCATAGACCACCATAACTGGCAGCAAGCAGAAAAAAATATCTACGTGGTGATTTGGATGCTGGTTTGCAGGTCAAGTGCTTAGATCTCACATACTGAGTTTGGACTTTCCATTCATTTATTCATTCATTGTCGCTTATCCACCCCTTATCCAGTTCAGGGTCTCACTGAGCCTTACCCGGAATTACTGGGTGCAAGGTGGGAACACACCCTGGAGGGGGCGGCAGTCCTTTGCAGAGTGACACACACTCACACATTCACTCACACACACCTACAGACACTTTTGAGTCGCCAATCCACCTACCAACGTGTGTTTTTAGACCTTGGGATGAAACCGGAGCACCCGGAGGAAACCCACGCGGACACAAGGAGAACAACTACTCACAGAGCGGGACCTGAACCCACAACCCCAGGTCCCTGGAGCTGAGTGACAGCAACACTACCTGCTGCACCACAATGCCACCCTATGACACTTTTTAAAAAAAAATCATTTAAAATATGCATTGTGTTCAAATTAGCAACAAATTGTCCAAAATTTATTTTGGCATTAAAATTAAATTTTTATAGTGTTATGATATTTTTGTCCAGCAACCCCAAATTATTTTGCTCTGGACAATGGCTGGTCAAACAGCAAGCATACGAGCATTCAGCGCCTGTGTTTCTGAAAACAGTATTGATTCAGGCTGCAGTCAGCTTGACCTGTGATTGGTGTCTCCAGCGATGACAGAATGTTCTCTCATGTGACTATTGCTAACAACCGAACAACCAGTTTGCCACTGACCATCAACATGTAAAGGCAGGAATAGAGAATGTGCTGTATGTGTGCATCCAGAACTGGAGGGCTTTAGTAATGTTGAATGACACTGTGCCAACATTTTGTCATTTCCAATGATAATAGAACAGTAATATTTTATTTTGCCCTTCCATTCTACCCCATTTCGTTCAACTATAATGCAAGCAAGATGCATGAGGACCAGCTCCAGGCCTCAGTGACTTCTGGCATCCATCATAAAGGTGGGTAGTAAGACTCACGGAAGGAAGGAAGACCAAAATAAACAGTGCAAACTGATACTGGAGACAGAGGGTGACATACAGGTAGGCCCCAAAACGTTGAGTCCAGTACTACATAATGCCCCTAGAGCCATGAGCACTGAGTATTTGAATGTTTAATTCAAGTTCAGCTTCAGCGAGTGATGTGTGGGAGACAAGGAGAAAAGGTCAGAGAGTCTGTACAAGGGAGGCTGTACCTCCAGCTGCACACATCTGAGCTGCTGTGTCAAAACAGCAATTTTTCTTCCTGTACAAGACATTTCCAAGACATTCATCTGGCTCCTATCATCGGCAACACTTTCTCCTTAGTGACCCTGATCAGCTATCAGTTTTTATGTGTTTTCCTTCTTCCTGGTCAATCCTGACATGCCTAAACATGAAACATATGCCTCGCTATGTTCCCACTAAGCTGCGTAAGCAAGAGCTTGGACAAGCTGCTCTGAGGTTGCCCTTCCACCACATTCAGTTTATTAATTATAACTCTAATATTGTTCCTAAATTAAATTGTACCCATCAGTCGAATGTAATGCATCAGTAGATATGATGGTTTTATGGTTTTGAGAAGAAAGGAAAACATCTCACTAAAGACCATTTTAGGTCCTGATAATGAAATTTAAATGAAAGCAACAGTTAGACATTTAAAACTGCAAAAGAATTTGAACTTTTTATAGGTCAGTACACAAATGTTAGACTTGTCAAACATTTCCAATTCTACACAATTTCAATAACCATTTTCAAGGGTCATATTGTAAGATTTTCCCCCATAGAAATGAATGGTGGAGTTTTGGGCAAAAATTTAGACACTCCATATTTTAGCTTTGAACACAACCCTTTAGCAACCAACATCTACGTATACCATAGCAACACCTTAGCAACCAACACCGATACAATAGCAGCAACGTACCAACCGTATAGCAACCGCTTAGAAGCTCATTAGCAACAGGCTAGCAACACCTTAAAAACCAACATCTACACCATACCTTACCAACAACTGAGCAACCCCATAGAAACTATCCAAGCACTACAAACCAGACCACCCATTCCACATATGACCACCACACACACACATTTCTCCTGCAAGGTGCTATTAAATATGTTTTTATATGTAATTATTATGTTTATATGCATTTCCACTTCATGGTTAATCCTGACATGCCAAAATAAAGGGTCTTCATAACAAGTAATTTGACAGAACAGCCAACTAACCTCACAGCAGACCTGGCACAGGTTTCTCCTTCCTTCTCAGGCATAGGATTGGCCCTAGGAGCACACAGGTGCAACCTCAGTGACAAGGTAGCAAACGCACTGAACTGCACACAGACACAGAACCAAGGCAAGCTAGAAGTCAGGTCTAGAAGTCAGGTCATGGTTTTGCAGCAGTAACACCAATGGCTGTGTCACCATGTCACTGAATTGGAAATATTAAAATTTTCTATTTTTCACTCAAAGTTCAAAGAGGTTATTGTTATTTGCACAGTAAGGAACAGGTTCAGTGTACAATGAAATTCTTTCTTTGGCTCTTCACTGAGAATACCAAATGGAAGAGAAAATACAGTGAATAACTAGATAACTAATAAAGTGCAAAGTTCACTGAGATGATATACATAGGTGAACAGTAAAGTGAACGAGTGCAAAAATCAAAAACAGCAATAAGTAGAAACAATCATTTGTGTGACAGCAAATGACAGAGGCATTTAAACATGTTGACAGTAAAGTGCAGAGTTATTTCTGAGGTAGGTTCAGGAGTCTGATGGCAGTGGGGAAGAAAGAGTTCTTTAACCTAGTGGTCTTGCATTTGACACTTCTGTACCTCCGGCCTGAGGGCAGAAGTGTGAACAGTCCATGCTGGGGGTGGATGGGGTCTTTAAGGATGGAGGCAGCTCTCCTGCTGACTCTCTGGTGGTAAATGCTTTGCAGAGAGGGTAGTGGAGTCCTGGTGATCTTCTCAGCAATCTTCACCATTCTCTGCAAGCGTTTTCGGTCCATCACAGTCGTGCTGCCGTACCACACGGTGATAGAGCTCAAGTTAACCTTTAGTAATGAATGAGAAAGGAATTTAAAACTAAAGCATTTTTGCAGGTAAGATTTTTAAAACTTGCTGCATATGAAGATTCAAGGCCCTAAATTAGTTTCCTGACCCTAAAAATAATTAATAATTAGTTCAACGTGTAGCGCATTTCACAAAATCAAGGATACTTTACAATCACAGCATTAAAAAAATGTGAAGGACACAGAAGAAAAAAACATTTTGAGCAGAACTTTGAAGTGAGACAGGGTCAAACAGTTGCATAGGACAAGAGTGCTTCAAACCAACAAACCATAACACTGTTTGTGATGCTCCCTGAAGAATTTTAACACTGTACTGTGCAGAGTAACCAAAATGATATGACTAGTTTCCTAGTACAATATTTGATATGATTTTAGATTCAACAATTTGTGTCTTTGTTCTTCAGTGATGGAGTGATGGAAGATGTTTCCACCTGCATGGCAACTTTCCATAAAGTGAGATATGACTGCTGATATACGATTGCTTACTCTAATTTTTTGGCACTTTTCCTGTATTTCCCAGTTTGGCACTCAAGGTTTCAGTGCATCTGTGCTGAAGCATAGAAAAAACAAAGCTAAATGCATAGTACCGTCAACATTCTTGGTAATGTCTGTCAGAATATGAAAAACACACTGTCATGTTCATGTTCTTTCAGCAGAAGACGTATGAACCTTCTCGTTGAAAGGCAGTGGTTGAAGCCAGAGATTTCAAATATGATACTAAGCTGTCTTGGCTGCAATAATGTTACAAATCTTATAAAGGCTCTAAGAATCCAATATGTTCACTCTGCACCTACTGACATTCAAGCCATCGAGGTTTATAGTTGGCATGGACTGCTTTGTGTGGTCACTGATGTAAGGCAATACTAAATCTTGTAGGTAGAGCAATGTCAGACTTATTAAACACAGTTATTATTCCTCAGTTATGAGAAAGTGTTGCAAGTCTACACATGGTAAATATGTTCACAGGGATCTGGCTGTACATGTCTAAAAGTTGCAATTGCAGTTCCCTGGTAAATTAATACGTGTGATAATGGCATGCACAACTTTGACAACACTGAGGACTTCAAGTAAATTCTGGTGAAGGTTTGTATCGAGGCAAAATGAGAAAGCTTATAGCAATCCACAGTCATAGCCACATGATCCACTAGTCAAATTTAGCTAGAATGCTACCAAATGTTATAAGATGAATAATGCTTTAAGCCGTTTAGAAAGTAAGCAAAATCAGTAATTATTCTTTTAACCAAGCTACTGACTATGCTTCTTAGATAAGACACTGTTCATGTCCTGACGACTCCAGAAGTATAAAGATGAAGCTTTGATGTCCAAAGTCAAACAGAACAAATCAACAAAATAGGTGTTGAGTTAATCGTAGCTAGCAAGCAGGAATTACCTTAATGTTGTGAGCATAGGGTAGTTTTGTTTACTATTAACTGATCAATTGGCAAAGTTAGAGAGGTTTATTATATATACACTGACCAATGAGTGTAAGCTAAAGTGTGGTACAAGGATAACTGGTGTATAGTAATGCAGTGGGCTAGCCAGGGATATTTTGTCTTCTGGCTAATACTGGCTATTAAGTAAACATGTCCCTTTTGTCACAGTCCTGGTCGTATCCAAAGACCAATCGGACTCCACTACCCAGAATGCTGTAGCTGTTCACGTGATGCCCAACCAGAGTCATGTGATTTTTTTTACAGGTCTCTGTCACCTGAATATTGATTGTTTACACCAGGCCCGTGCACAAACATTTTTTGGGGCAAGTGTTCAAGCCAAAAAAGGCCACCCATTGCCAAAATTACTCATAAAAATAAATAATATATTTTTTTAATTATGTAACTTATTTTTGTTAACACAATGTGTAGGCTATGCATTATGCATGGATGCTCTTTTTATGAAAGGCAAGCGTTTTCAGCTGGTGTGACGCCTAAATACTCCTGTCCTCCTTTTTTTTTAATAAAAAGGAAACGTCGGGCCATTAGCCTTGTAATGTTTTCAGCGGCGCTATAATGTTAAGTGTTGTGGCTAATTTTGCACCAAACAACGTCAGGGATTACACAAACACTGTCATTATCTGTCTGTCTGATGCTGTGGATCAGAGGAAAAGTGTGCACTAGCGGTTTGGCATACAGGGGGAGAAGGAGTTATGGTATTTACTTTTAAAATCATTTTAAATGTTACATAATGAACATTCCATAGAATATATGTTGTGGACAATGAGGACAGTGGTAGCTTTTAGCCTACATCTCCCAGGAAATATGCAGGACAGAATTAGTTAGCAGTTATGCCAAAAACATAATGCAGCTTCATAAAGAAGAGTATTCTGTGTTATAAAAACAGAAAGATGAGAATTTGAGCTTCCATTTAAAATATTTACAAGATGTTTCAAAAGAAACCTATTCAAATTTTGCAGGATAATGGGAGAATGACATGATGCATGTTGCTGTGTCTATGTAGCTCTGCAGATGCCAGACGCTGGGATATCAAAGACTTATAAGCAGTTTATCACTGCATGGGAACTGTGTTAAAACTGTTTCTAATTAACTTCACAAATGCAACAAATAAACAGCAATTACACAATTATAATCAAACTCATTCAGGCTTAAACTGCCATGTGCATTGCAAACACACACACACACACAGCTAGGTAGCTGGCAGCCAGGTGAGGTGAGTCAATATTTCCATGAGATGGATTCCATTAAACTATGAGGAACTGCCAAATAGATGTTGTACCAACAAACCTATTGTGGAACTAAAATGTGGCTTGGGGTGTAAAAATGAAAGTTATTTCAAAAAGAAGAAGCCAGATGGAGAAACTTATGCCAGTGAAGAAGTGTTAAGACAAAAAAAGACAGTGAAGACAAGAGATTTAAAGTTCCCAAGTACACAGGAAAAAAATGATTGAAATGGTCAATGAAGGTCAACTAAACCTGAGCAAACTAAAAGGTCTTGTCAATAAACATCTCCAAATCTTAATCTTGAATGACTGCAATATTATTGAAAATGGAATAAGCAATAAGAAATAATGATGGGCTCTGTATAACAGCTGGCAGCTTTCTCACATACTGTCATTGTATCTCCATTTTGTAATTTTTTCTTTGTTTTTGACATAATTCAAAAAGAAAAAACTGTTATACATAAAGCACACTCATAATTTAGAAAATACATTTTCCTTCCCTTGTATAATTCATTTTTCTTGTTCTGACATAGAACTTGACCAATATTAGAGCAACAAAAGGAGAGGACACATCATGAGTAGCTCTCTGCCATTTGGCAATAAGCTGGCTTACATTAACTAGCTAACGTTTAGCTTAGGACTTGCTAAGAGTTCACGGCTAATAGAAGTGAATCAAAAGAGCTTGGTTTATATAGAAATATTTCCGCGTGCCCATAGGAGAGAATGTTTGTTGGTAGTGTGTAAATATGTAGCCTCAGGGTCTGTGTTAGTTTATGTGTAGCCTCACAAGCAATATGTCTGACTTCTGCATAAAGTCTGCTGCCTTTTGTTGCTTACTGTGGCCATAGGACTGCGTGCTTTGTAAGGAAGGGGCCATTTGACTGACAGATATAAATTACGCATGATGTATTGGCTAAGAGTGTAATAGCTCTTTGCTCCCATGTTCTCTCCGCTGTTCTCTCTGGTCTGTTCCATGAGTCTACAGGATCCAGGTGTGACAGCTCCCACAGCTGGACTCTTCAAGGCTTTGGAAATAATTCCTGACTACATGGCAATAGCAAGGTTGCTTACTACCCCCAGCCTCCCACCCACTCTATTCTATATACACGCACATCTACACAGTCTCTGATTTAAAAGAAGGTCCACTCTAATAGCAGCTACAAATGCCCTGATATAAAAGCAGGAGATGAAGAGGCCAGACCTTACATAGCCTTCTAGATTGACAACGAATGAATAAAAGATAATTATCCCCCAGTCATTGTGATCCAGATGTTTTATGATATCAGCTCATGCTAGGACATCTCACATGAAAGACCCTTCTAAGTATACAGTGTCCGATGTTTGTGCATGCTGTGTTGAAAACTGAGAGTGACTTGGATACACTAATACACAAATATTTAGAGACAGCTGCCAATTTCTTGGTATATTATACAATATCTTTTCTGTTTATTGCAGTTTCTTGGCGAGTGATCTGCCTGATTTTATCAAAACTTTGTAATAGGTGCCATGAATGTATATTTAATACCCTGCAATATGTCTTGATTTCATATGCCTTTCATTGCGTTTATGGAATATTATGATTCATGGAATAAATTATTTTTGAACCTGTAGAGTTATAGATTACTGGCAGCGTGTTTCAGTCTGTCAACAGTTATATTGCATGAATGTGATAGTTTAATAGGTTTTTATATTGAAAATGTTTATTCCAAACTTCTGTAGAGTCCAAAAGTGTTTTTTGAATTTCATTCTGGATTTCATACACAAATGCACTTAGATTCCCTAAAGAATGTGTCACTGAATGAGACGAACAGACGTGAAAATCCTTTTCATTGTAAATAACCTCCACAATATGTAATTGCAATGTTTATGAGAGGGCGGCACGGTGGCGCAGCAAGTCGGGTCGCAGTCACACAGCTCCAGAGGCCTGGAGGTTGTGCGTTCCTTTCCTGCTCCGGGTGACTGTCTACGAGGAGTTGGCGTGTTCTCCCTGTGTCCGTGTGGGTTTCCTCCGGGTGCTCTGGTTTCCTCCCACGCTCCAGAAACACACGTTGGTAGGTGGATTGGCAACTCAAAAGTGTCCGTAGGTGTGTGTGTGTATCTGTGTTGCCCTGTGAAGGACTGGCGCCCCCTCCAGGGTGTATACCCGCCTTGCACCCAATGATTCCAGGTAGGCTCTGGACCCACCACGACCCTGAACTGGATAAGGGTTACAGATAATGAATGAATGAATGTTTATGAGAGAATCAGTTAAATGCTTTTTTATTACAACCTAATTTCTTATGTAGGGGTCACTTTAGCCTGGCATTTAAAGGAGATATATTATGCAAAACTTGTTTTGTGTGCTTTTGTATTTACACTTGGGTCTCTACTGCTGTGAAAAAAAACCTATCCATCCATTTTCTGTGAGTCAGTTAAAAGATTTTGGTGTCAGTAATCATATCCTTTCACAATAAGGAAACTTCCCTGGCACCACCCCTCACCTGCATAAACATGGGATGGGTGGGGCATGGCCAGCAACATCTTATTTGCATAAAAGTAACAGAGCCCTTAAACGTATCATTCTGAAAGGGAGTGAATCAGGCAAAAATAGAGCTGGGGAGATCTCTACGTGAGAGTGATTTTGTGTAAAGAACTTCATAAACATTGTTTGTATAGCCCATATTCTAACTTGTTTAAAAAAGAGGTACAAACCGGATTCCAAAAAAGTTGGGACACTAAACAAATTGTGAATAAAAACTGAATGCAATGATGTGGAGATGGCAAATGTCAATATTTTATTCGTAATAGAACATAGATGACAGATCAAAAGTTTAATCTGAGTAAATGTAACATTTTAAAGGAAAAATATGTTGATTCAAAATTTCACAGTGTCAACAAATCCCAAAAAAGTTGGGACAAGTAGCAATAAGTGGCTGGAAAAAGGAAATTGAGCATATAACAAACAGCTGGAAGACAAATTAACACTAATTAGGTCAATTGACAACATGATTGGGATAAAAAGAGCTTCTCAGAGTGTCAGTGTCTCTCTGAAGCCAAGATGGTAAGAGGATCACCAATTCCACCATTGTTGCGCAGAAAGATAGTACAGCAATACCAGAATGATGTTACCCAGCGTAAAATAGCAAAAGACTTTTAAGTTATCATCATCAACCGTGCATAACATCATCAAAAGATTCAGAGAATCTGGAACAATTGCTGTGCGTAAGGGTCAAGGCCGTAAAACTCTACTGGAGGCTCGTGATCTCCGGGCCCTTAAATGTCACTGCACCTCAAACAGGAATGCCACTGTCAAGGAAATAACAGAATGGGCTCAGGAATACTTCCAGAAAACACTGTCAGTGAACACAATCCACCGTTCCATCCGCCGTTGCCAGCTGAAACTCTACAGTGCAAAGAGGAAGCCATTTCTAAGCAAGCTCCACAAGCTCAGACGTTTGCACTGGGCCAGGGGTCTTTTAAAATGGATTGTGGCAAAATGGAGGACTGTTCTGTGGTCAGATGAGTCACGATTTGGAGTTCTTTATGGAACACTGGGACGCCATGTCATCCGGACCAGAGGGACAAGGATAACCCAAGTTGTTATCAACGCTCCGTTCAGAAGCCTGCATCACTGATGGTATGGGGTTGCATGAGTGCTTATGGCATGGGCAGCTTGCATGTCTGGAAAGGCACCATTAATTCAGAGAACTATGTTCAAGTTCTAGAACAACACATGCTCCCATCTAGACATCATCTCTTTCAGGGACGACCCTGCATTTTTCAACAAGATAATGCCAGACCAAATTCTGCAGCAATCACAACATCATGGCCACGTAGGAGAAGGATCCGGGTACTGAAATGGCCAGCCTGCAGTCCAGATCTTTCACCTGTAGAGAACATTTGGCGCATCATAAAAAGGAAGGTGCGACAAAGAAGGCCCAAGACGATTGAACAGTTAGAGGCCTGTATTAGACATGAATGGGAGAGCATTCCTATTTCTAAACTTGAGAAACTGGTCTCCTCTGTCCCCAGACGTCTGTTGAGTGTTGTAAGAAGAAGGGGGGATGCCACACAGTGGTAAAAAATGGCCTTGTCCCAACTTTTTTGGGATTTGTTGACGCCATGAAATTTTGAAACAACATATTTTTCCCTTAAAATGATACATTCTCTCAGTTTAAACTTTTGATCTGTGATTTGTGTTCTATTCTGAATAAAATATTAGATGTTGGCACCTCCACACTATTGCATTCAGTTTTTATTCACAATTTGTTTAGCGTCCCAACTTTTTTGGAATCTAATTTGTAGAATATGTCCCCCTTTTAATGTTTGACCTGCTGTGTTATGTAGTATTCCATCTCTCAGTACAGTACCCAATCAGCTTTTGGGAGTATTCACCATTTCGATGTTTGGCATCTTTGCATTAGCATTATTTATCAGGCTTTCTCCTGCGGTGGTCAATTATTTCAATCAGCCCTCAACCCACCTTTCCTGAGGCTCCAGGGCTGTTGTGGTAGCACTGTATGGCTATTATGAATGTTTACAATAAATGCAGTATAGGTTCCATTTTTATTATGGGCCAGAGTCACTGTTCTGTGAACTACAACTAGAAAGTATGTCTCCGTGGTATGTCTGTGTGTTTCATGGAAGCAGATGAGGAATGTTTTTGGGTCTCAGTGGGAGAGTGGTGGAGGGAGTGTGTGAAATACATCAAGAACATCTAAAGGCTGGGATGTGTCCCGGATGAGGCACTGCATTCATCAATCAAACCTTAACCAGAGGTCGCCTCAACACAGCTTGCTCCTGCAGGCCAAAGTGTATTTATTATGTCTTGTTAGCATGTGAAGTATTTACATAGAGTAAATTGTGGTTGGAAGCGTGAGGGCTGGAAGTGCTGCCATGGCTTTGAAATAGCCTGAGAGGGAAAGAAAGATAGCCTCATTTACGTAAGGCCAAGGTGGCTGCCATAAAACCGCTAGATGGCAATGATCGCTCCAGTGCTGTCGTCTGTTGGCCAGTGGAGAAATGCAGGGATTACTTTAACCTGGACATGATAAGCCACAAAAATATAAAAAGGGATCAAATTACAATAGATACAATAGATGAGGTTGGGTATGCTGCTGTGATTAGAGAAGTCCTCCATGATGTTTGGTGCATGATACACATTATGTTTATTTCACTCTATTTCACTGTAAAATCTTACTGGTTTATATACATCACTGCGGAATCGATAACTGTTGGAAACATAACTAAATCATATCTTGGACTCGATCCCTGGCAGATCCCCAGCCTCTGGCCTCATACTGTCTTTGTGTGATACATTTATTCCTCTAAACTTTGGGCAATGCTCAACAATTGGAACTCACTAGAGGAACCAATGCATAGCAGCATGGTGACAGCATCTGGACTATGCTGACTACATTTGGCATGTTTATACATTTGTATGTTTTACAAAGGAACATGAGATTTATTCTGGTAATAGTTTATGATCTGGATATTCCTCCCTTTGTCAATGTTTTGCCATAATATTAGTAAACGTCTCCTCCTGCATAAGTAATAGCATACTCAGTGATTGGTCCATGTGGGCCTATTTGTAAAGCTCTGATAGAAATGGTATTGATTGTGCTGCTGTCTCATATTACATGCATCTGTGTGTTCTCAGATAAATGGGCACAGTGCCTCCAGCTGGCACAGAAAGGAAAGTGGTAAAAATAAAACAATCCCTTCAGAAATGCTCAGCAGGCCCAGCCAAAGTGTCTGACCGATATAAACTAAATAATCCATGCACATGCTTTTGAACAAGAAGCTGTTAATACATCAGACCATTTCATCTAGAGGCATGGTGGTTTTCTGAAACAATTTCCTCAGCCTTGCAACAACGAGTGCAAAGTATTTTTTATGAGAATTCACCTTTGTGTAATTTTCTTTCGGTTTTTCAACACTTAAAACAGTAAAAGTGTGGTTTTAAAACTTAGCAACTGGACCAATACCAGAACACTGGAGGAGGCAGGTCTGATACAAGCGACGTAAATCTTGAACTTTGGCTGCAGTTAAAAATTACAGAGAGAGAGAGAGAGAGAGAGAGAGAGAGAGAGAGAGAGAGAGAGAGAGATTGTTTAACTCTTGGTACTTGACCCATAATTTTTATCAGTGCAATCACTATTCAAGAATTCCTTGCACATGTTGAAGTCTGGTTCTTCCTGCTGTGTCTTCCTCTGAGCAAACCTTATATTCCAGATGATCCACTGATTTGCAGAGGGACAATTTTAATACTAAATCTTTGTTTCCATTGTCAGCACTCAAACATATTAAAGTACCTTTCTTTCCACACGTTAGTTAATGTGTGTATCTAAAAATGAATTATCATCATTGTAACCATAGAGTAAAAATGTGCAGTGTTCTGTGAGGACATCTTCTGGATGCGTAAATGAGCATTAAAGCTGTATTATGTCAAATTTGTTTGATAAAATTGAAAGGAGTGGCAAGAAGTATCTTGTAAAATATATCCTCCTTCTGCTGCGAGTCACTCTGTAAAGCCTGAAACAGTTCCAATTTGTGGAGCTGTGTCCATTTTGAGTTTTTCCCCTGCACCTTTTTATATATTCCACAGACAGAAAAGGATGGTTACCTGAATAATGTTAGCTACTTTCTGGCTTCCTGCTTCAGTTTCCCATTCCACATTAAAGAACTGATGAAGTGCAAAGTACTAAAACCAACCTGCTATTAAACACATTACAAATGACTTTTTCTCTTATTCTTCACAACCATTTAAGTTTCAAGCAGGTGATCATGCCATAAAAGGCCACAACTAAAGCAATGATATCAGCACCTCATGGCTGTAAACAACCGTATGACCAGCATTTGCAGATAGACTTTGTCCCTGAGTTAAATAAATAAATAAATCATAGTCATGGGACACCCTGGATTGGTCACTCCAGTTCATACCTTATCTGGTGCCATCTGTAATTCCTTGTACGCACCTGCCAGTAACATGCACCAGGAGATGCAGATATGACATGGAAAAAACAAATGTACAAACAAATGTGACATGCTCTGACATGAAATCAAAAGTAAGGCCACTATCTATTTTCATCTTTCTTCAAAGTTTGTGATACATTTTAGAAGAAATCAGTTATTTTAAGAGCTCTTTTTTTGTCCCACTATCACGAGTTGTTTACATGCATTCGGACATCATTATTTTGTTTGTTAAAGAAAGCTTTTATCTTGCTTTTTTTAGCATCAGGAAGAAAACACATTTAACATTAAATAACACAGAAGGAACAACTGACTACAACTTTCCGCAGCCTATTCACTGTGTACAAATATTTCCTTAATTAAGGTTACCATTTTTCCAGGAGACTAGCTTTCGGTTTGTTTGTTTGTTTGTTTGTATCCAAAATTCAGTCTCAGTTTTCTTAGTAGCAGCTTTCTGACAGCTACACATCCTTTCAGACCAAAATAACGGACCCTTCTCACTGAGGGAAAATGGATAAAAGCAGCTCTGAACTTGATTTTCTCTTATCTCTCAAACAAGAAAGGTTTACTGGGTTGTTAAAGCACATATAATCTGCCAGGTCTTTCATGGCTGATCTCAGTCCCATTTTCTCTGAATTACTTGATTTGTTTTTTCTGATTAGTTCTGATTAGTAAACTATACTCTAAGTATAAGTAGCACAATCATATATTAAATATACATTTGCTTTTTTAATGACAACTCTATGTATAAATCCACATAAACATCTATACAGACACGTATTCCTTTTTATAAAAGCTGTTCTTCCATCTGGAAAATTTATGGCAGTGCAATAAGCCTTTATAGATGTGTATGTAGGTTGTTTACAGTGTTCTTGAATGACTTATGAACTTGTTTTATAGTCATATAGTCTTATGAACAATGACCTACTGTAAAATCTTACTGAACAAGTTAATGATCAGCTGAATCATTGTGTATGAAAGGCCCAAGACCGGATGTCCTGAAATAATCCATTTGAGGGTGAGAAGAGAAACATGGCTAAAGCTGGACTGGAGCGGACTTGGACAGTATAAATCGACTGTGTTTGAGAGTGCAGTCATATCTCTGCTGCTGCTACATCTGTTGCAGTTTATACATTCTGTTGGATCTTTTCTGGAAGTATGCGGGCCTTCCTCCTTCTCACCCTCAGCCTGAGCGTCCTGCTTAGTGTCCAAGCTCAGAAACCACACCGCTGCAGTAAGTCCAGCACCAGCACACTCCCCTCTGTATATGCCTTACCTTTAAAGTGAAATGATCAACCTGAATAGGTAATATACGATAGTTTAAAAGGATTTACTGATTTAGTATAATGCTGTTTAAATTCAGTAACACTACTGATGTAGCATTCTACATCTGTATAGAACTCCTAGCTGTATTCTGTTTATGTGCGGTCAGGGGCCATTTATGAGGTAAATGTTTAATGATTGATACTGATACCAATTTTAGGGAGCCATAAGGTCTAATAATATTGGCTAATTCAACACGAACAGAAACAAAACAGTAGTATTAGTATGGTTTCGATGAAATTAAGTGCTTACTAATGGACATGTCAATAAACTATATGAATCACAGTTAACTAAAAATGAACTTTAAATGAAATATGATTCTCATATATGATTATTATTGTTAAATAATAAGATAAACACATTTCATAAATAATAAGACACTAAATAATAAGATAAACACATAATATTTACTTTAAAACAACAACAGGTAGTTTTTCCCCTTAAAATTACAGCAAAATCATTCTGATTCTTCTGATCTGTGACAATATCTATGTGCTTCTCTTGGCTCAGCACTGACCAAACCGGAAATCAATACAGTTTATCAGGGACAAAAAGCCTCCCAAACAATTTGTTCCTTCTGTTATATCATTTTATGTGACTTGCGTTTTATTTATTTTTTTAAATAAATAATTATATAAAAATATATATATTGTGAAAGGGGTCAGCCTGTGCTGTCGGCTGCCAGCAGGGGGCGACGGCAACGAGGAACTGCTACTCTGAGAGACACAAAGTTCCAGAATACCAAGAGGTAGCCTAATTAGTACCAACCAGATGCACCTGATGGTGCCTGCATTTAAGGCTGTGGCCAAAAGCACACCTTTGTTGAGGGTTGACCAGTATGGTGTGCAAATGAAATGAAATGAAATGAAATGAAATGAAATGAAATGAAATGAAATGACATGACATGACATGACATGAAAGGGTAGCACAGCTCTCATATAAAGCTGAAAAAGTGCTAATAAAAGAAAAGGAAAGAGAAAAGACTAAAAAAGGCAAGCACATCTCTGATCTGAAAAGTGCTTTAAAAAAGACAATGAAAAGAGGAAAGACGGGAAAGCACAGCTCTGATATAAAAGCTGAAAAAATTAAAAGATAAACAAAATTTTAAAATGATCTAAAAAGCTGAAATGGTACTGGGAGGGGAAAACAGCCCAGCTCTGATCTAAACCTGAAACAATGCTGTAAAGAATATCAAAATTTAAAGCAAGCTTTGATTTTTAGGTGGTTTAAAAGCTTATAATAATAAATACACTCTCATTAGGAGTTGCTTCTGTCTTATTTCATTTTGGTTTGTGCGTTATTGAGTCATGCTATTTTAATGTCTCCGTTTGTTTTTTCCAGCCTTTTTCAAGTCATTACTCAGAGTCTGTGGCGGTTGCGCAGTAAAAGTCCAGATATCAATGTTTGTCCCAAATATGGTACATCTGCTACCGTATGGGCTGCATTTGGCCTTGAATAGTTTTGACTCAGGGTGAATCTGGTTGTTAGAGGTCCACCTTATTATGGGCCAACTGTCACGAGTTGTGAAACCACTCCGGGGGGGATTTATACAGTAAAGTGGCCAAACGGATTAAGCTTCCTGGACTATAACCTCCTTGCTATGGAATGTCACCATTCAAAATGCTATGTATCTCAGGACTAGGCTTAATCGCTGTCTAGGAAACCATCCAAATATGTGCTATATTGTGATATAACTCATCTGTAAGTGCAAAAAGAGAGCGATTTGGCTTAAATGTGTCTACTGTCCGTGGGCTCACTCATATATAAAGCTGTTTCGAGTCCAGCTGGGAGTGAATCCTCTCCCTAAGTGCACAAAATACTCACTGTAACAATGCTTGGTTAACATTGTTACATTTTGGTGGTATGAAATACGCATTGCTCCTTATGAATGTTTATAAAGGTGGGTGTCATAAATTTCATACCATATTTATAACACCTTTACCTTCCCTCCCTCCAGAGGCCCCACCATACCTCGAGGGAAAGTTACTTGTGGTAAGTCAGTGGGCCTAAGAACCACAGTTCTTTGCTAACTTGCTAGTTGTGCTAAGGCTAACGTGCCCCTGTAAACGTTTCTCAGGTGTCCCCTGAGGGAAAGACTGCTGTGTTTGAACGCTTCTCATACGACGCAGTGGAACAGAGGATTCGCGTGATTGCGTCTGGGAAAGAAGGCACTCAAGATGTGTTTGTGGACTTTCTGATGTTATTCAGAGAGGTAACGTTACAAACGAGCATTGTCAATTAGCTGTTAAAGTTACAATATCAACTTGTACCTGTACAGCTGTTTATATACAACTACCCGTATCAGCAAATGCATTTATTTATATAGGGTGACCAGACGTCCTCTTTTACCCGGACATGACCTCTTTTTTAGACTTAAAAAATGTCCGGCTGAAATTTCACAAACGTCCGGGATTTAGTTTTTCTAGAGTTTACATAGAACTTCGAGAAGCGTTTCATTCACAAACTAGTCCCGCCCTCCCCTACTCCGATTGGTTCGCTTGAGTGAGAAGGGGGCGTAGTGAAGTAGCCTTAAATCTTCTGATTGGACGGTCTGACAGTAGAGCTACCGTTATTGGTTGATAACCTTCTCTGTAAACATTTAATTGGTCAGTCTGCACGTCAGTAGTCCTTGTTTACGTCAGGCAAAGCTCATGTACCTACCCTCATCTCGAGCAGCTATGCCGAAACACACATAGACACACATAGGTTCAGCTAAGAATAAAACGGCAGCGAGGGGCGAGAGCTCATCAGACCCGCCCCCCCGGGAATAAAATAATATATTTTATTCCCAGCAAAGAGATGTAAACATTTGTCTTTTGGTTAATATTTACATTACAGTATTTCATTGTTTCATGAGAAACTGTATTCAAGCATCTTAGGGATTACAGTTATTTACTGTTATAGGTTTGAGGTTTTTCACTGTGTAAGGAATAGTCTTTGACTTTTATAGTTTTTAAGAGTGTAACTTCCCAGGAAATATATTCTTCATAACTACAGTTCAGATGTAATCAGTGAATAATGTTCTCCCCTAAAGAAAAGAAAATTGCACATTGTATTTGTAAAAGTGAAATTGTGCTGGCAACTGATTCAGATGATGCTAATGTGATTTTTATTTCAACAACTAAAATGTTTTTCCTCGTCTTCTCAGGGGTTTTACTATGACATCAATTACCACAACAAAACCTGTGTTAAGGTGCCTTTCAGTGGTGACTTCATTCCCATTGAGATTCCCATCAATGCACAGCACACGGCCCAGTTTGTCATAGGAAGCCTTTCTGCTCCTGCTCAGGGCCTGCTGGTCAACAACTGGGTGGGATCTCTCCCTGAGCTTAAAGGTAAAACAAAATATTTCCAATGGACATCATACATCAGAGTAACTTGATAGTTTAATTTTAAGTAATTTTTATATTTCCTATTGTTTCTTTTTTTTCCCTAGCAAATTATTCCTTGAGCTTCACTGAGTTTGGCTGCATTCCTGTCAGTGCCTACTATAATGTTGAGAATACAGGCCACGTTTTGTCAAGGTTGGTGTTCTGATATAAGCCAAATGTCTTGTTAAAGGAGTTCACAAAATAACACAAAACACATGCAAGATACAGTTACAGGCTTCCATTATATTTACATAAAGACCAGTAATAATGATTATAATAGGATTTTGTGGCCAGAAAAACTGCAGAAAGTGTACAGGACAGTTGGCCTTATTGTGCTGGCTTTTAAACCAGTTTCTTGAAGCAAGATTAATGGACTAAAGCATACTATTTCTCATACTAAGTTTCTGAGTTTTGTGCTGCTTTTCCCTTTTGCTGAAAATGGAATACCTCCATGTGACCCTTAATCGAGGACATGTGTTTGAGGCGGATTTTAATCAACGGCTCAGACTTTATTTATATTAGAACTGTATGCATGGTTGAAACCTTATGTTCTCAGTGTATGATAACATAGTAAGTTTTTATTTATTTATTTTTACCACTGCTTTTCAAGAGGACCACCTACTGTATCACTCATTACTGAAGGCATCACATAATTACATATAATTGTGCTATTGAAAGCCTTGACGAGTTGAATGATTAATTAGAAATACATGATCCAGCTTGTGGCCCTAAGGATTTGTGTGTGAAACACTGCCACAAGACGGCTGAGAAATGTAAGCATGCTGTTCCTGTGAGGTTCTTGTTACATGGCCATTGTTATACATCTGTCCAGACGTATGAAGGCACCCCTTATATGTTTTGGACATTTAATTGTGCACCCACACCAGGTTTATCTTCACTGTAGTTGATTTTGTCATTCTGGATGCCAAACGCCTGGGAGAGTTGGGAGGTGGATACATAGAATTGTGTACCATTTGGGATTTTACTTCTGATGGCAACTGTGAGCGAGAAACAATCATCCAGTACCAGTACCTGACATTACAGATCTGGTTAAGATTTCCTTCTAAATGCTTTTAAAGCATCGTTGGATTTCAGAGATATTTGATGAACAGGCTTCCACAAACGTGTGTGTGTGTGTGTGTGTGTGTATATATATATATATATATATATATATATATATATATATATATATATATATATAACTACATTATTTCTTACTGCCCTCTTTTTACAGTTGTTTGCAAAGGCTTGAGTGTCTCTGATCAAATGTATAGTATTTCAGAGTTAAATTAAGGTCTCTACAGGGAAACACTTCTGCACGTTTTAATGTGCTATTACAGATTGTGGGAATTTTCCCCCCATTATGCTATAGCTTTAAAAATAAATTTTCTTTCTTGTTCATAGCTACTTTGACGTCGTGGTAGGGCTAGAAAACCCTGACGTCTTCATTCCCCCTTCATTCTGTACCTCTGCAAAACTGCTGGAGAAGAATAAGGACGAAATGGCGGATTTCTTCACGGCTCTTCTGTGAGATGCTAGGCATACAGTACGTGTGTAATCAATCATTACTGAGCTTGTTGTTTTACCTTCTCATTCAATAAAATGACAAGACTGGGTTAGAAATAAATGCCTACTGCAAACTGTTTATTCACACAAACATTATAATGAACATTCTATAATAAAACACAGTACTTAACTGAGAGAAGAATAACCCAATAAATGATCATTATGAGAGAACTGATTGAGAGAAGGTCTTGGATTTATAGAAAAAAAAAGACAACTGTACAATGTCCAGTGTTTTAAGTCACAGAATCTGAAGACACTGTTATTGGGGTGCTGAGATGGAGATGGCAGGTTAAAGTGCTGGGCTTTCAAATTCACTTTTCACAGCATTGAAATCAAGTCAAACGTCAACCACAGCACTATGAGCTTGGAGAGGCCTGGTCAGCTACAGATCCTGAGCAGCTACTTGTACAGAATGTCATAGTGGCCTGGCCGGTAGAGCAGGAAAACCTTGGGGGCCCCGTCCTCAGGAAAGATGTGGTGGTTGACTGTCCCTCCCTCCCCACGGTCCATGTACTCCACCAGGATACACACATTGAGCGCCTGAGCTAGAGCTATGATGTGTATGTGGTCACTCTCCTTGGACATTGGCTCCACCTCCTGGTCAACAAAGAGGATGACGCTAGTAGTTCCGAACAATATTTACAACCAAAATAAAAGTATTATATTCAGCTGTATGTAAATGTGTGGACACTTAAAATTTAAAAGTTCAATTTTTTGTTGACTTCATCAGTGAAAATAAGAACACGTTAAGTCATGATACATTTAACAAATAACAACAAATAAAACAAATGTGGCCTGTGCCTAAGTTAGACACACAACGTGGTCATTTACAAAACGACAAATCTATTTGTGTTCCATGTAAAGGATTGTGCTTAACTTTTATAAACTAAACAAAATACCATTTTCAAACTTTTATAAATGCCTGTTTATAGCAATTAAAGTGAGAGTTCCTTTCAGAAATGTATTTTAAGCTTGTCTAATTATCTTTGTTATACTATAACAATTAGGATGTTGAAAACCACAGGCACAGGTCATTGCAAACTTGCCTGAAAGCAAATACAATTGTCATATATGTCATGTTCCTGACACTATGGCCTACTGTAATATATAAAGAAAAATAATGAGGGAAGTTTAGCAGCCATGTTGAAGCAGAATTTTGGTCCAATTTTAGAGATGTTTGTGTCGTAAGTATAAAATAATGAAAGCTTATTACAGCTTAATCAAATACTGAACACCATATACACAGATCAACCATAACTTTATGACCCCCTCCTTGTTTCTACACTCACTGTTCATTTTCTCATCACCACTGTCCATAGGAGCATTTTGTAGCTCTACAATTAAAAACGAGAGTCCAGCTGTTGCTCTGTTTACAGTTTTCACTCTGTTTTTCAATGGTCATCAGTGACACTGACATGGTGGTGGTGTTAGTTTGTGTTGTGCTAAAAATGAGTGGATCATACACAGCAGTGCTGCTAGAGTTTTTAAAGCCCTCAGTATGACTGTTGGACTGAAAATGGTCCACCAACTAAAAATATCCAGCCAACTTCGTCGTGTGCCTGGCGTCCTGTGTCCACTGATGGAGGACTAGAGGACGACCGACACAAACTACAGCAACAAATCAGCTGCTGTCTCTGACTTTACATCTACAGTGAGGACCAATAAGGTAGGTGTATCTAATAGTACCAGCACAACACACCACCTCAATGTCAGTGTCACTGCAGCACTGAGAATAATCTACTACCCAAATCACACCTGCTATGTGGTGGTCCTCTGAGAGTCCTGACCATTGAAGGGTGAAAAGGGGAAAATAATGTATACAGAGCAATTAATGGATCATTGTCTGTAATTATAAAACTCCAACAGTGCTCCTGTGTGGTCAATGGAACTCAGAGAATGGACAGTGATTGTAGAAACAAGGAGGTGGTCATAATGTTACAGTTGATCTGTGTATTAGCCAAGCGACTCAAGGTCTCATTTTAAACCACTAATAATAATTAACCACTAATAATAATAATTAATTTGAAATCCTCCAGTAGAATGGCTTTACATTAACGTCTGGAAGGAGGTAAAGGGGTAGTAGCTCCCTTACCTGCTGGCAAAACTCTCGTACAGTGCGGCCACCTTCTATAAAGTGCTGGAAGAAGTCCTCCTCTCTCTGCAGGTAGCCTGAGGTAACCAATCGCAGATACACCACCAGGTAGTCCGATAAACTCTGCTCGTTGAAGGAGTTCAGCAGCTCACCTACAGATGGCTGCTTATCACACGCTTCAATAAGGTCCATGAACTAGAAGCAAGAGGTTGGAGAGGTTCTGTTTGATACTGCAATACATTCCTTGTTCCTCCGAGTACTGTTCTGTCTGACCCAAGAACTAAATTAACTTGCCATGTGAACACTGAATCTCAAGTTTGCTCTGAAAAAAAGAGGGATATTCACATAGATCCAGTTTAGAGAATGTAATTATTATAATGTGTCTTTAGTGTAAATCTCGTTCAAATCCGTATTCCAAAAGAGTTTGGATATATGTCAAATTCAATAAAAACATGGATCTGTGATTGTTGATTCTCTTTAACATTTATTTAACTGAAAACATTCATTCATTCATTATCTGTAAGCACTGATCCAGTTCAGGGTCGTGGTGGGTCCAGAGCCTACCTGGAATCATTGGGCATAAGGCGGGAATACACCCTGGAGGGGGCACCTGTCCTTCACAGGACAACACACACACTCACACCTACAGACACTTTTAAGTCGCCAATCCATCTTCCAACGTGTGTTTTTGGACTGTGGGAGGAAACAGGAGCACCCGGAGGAAACCCACGCGGGCACAGGGAGAACACACCAACTCCTCACAGTCACCTGGAGCGGGAATCGAACCCACAACCTCCAGGTCCCTGGAGCTGTGTGACTGTGACACTACCTGCTGTGCCGCCCTAACTGAAAGCAACACACAAAAAACAAAAATGGGCAGCAGGCTGCCAACCACTTCAGCGCCCATGGTGAAGTTTGGGGGTTAGGTGAAGTCCCTCTGGTTTTCAGGTCACTTCCCTAAGCTTAAGCCCATGGCTGTCCCCAGTTTCTTATGTTTTCACGAACAAACATGATTGTATTTTGTATGCCTTCATGCAACACACTCAAATATAAAAAGTTCCTGCAGGCTTATTGTGGTTATATTTATCACAGTAGCATGACCGTTTATCAAGAAGGGCCATGAATGCGTTCAAAGTCCCATTCAAGAGTGATTTTGCCAGATTTCTCCAACTTTCACATGAACAAAGACAGTGTTTTGTTTACCGTGTTGTGAAAATCTTCAATGGTGAACTCTGTGAAACCTTCGTTCACTAGGTCCTGTTTACTCTTGGCAGCAATGGCTTTGAACCTGAGGACAAGCATAATATTCTGACATTCTATATCTAAGGAATACACAATTTCTAGAAGAACTGCACACACCTGTTCCTTTAAGTAAATATTTCTATCACAGGTGTATCACAACCCTACACACACACATACATAGTATTAGCACTGATAGCACTGATAGGAAAGGACACACTGGATCAGCCACCCATGAGTGTGAATCCTAGAGGAATATACGTTTCTCCAGAGAAGTAGACTGGTATCTCTTACATGATGGAGATGGAGCAGCATCAAATATCACAGGGATAATTTGCAGTACTCTATACCTAACTACTAATCATTCAGCTCTATCTGACTTCACCTACTGTCTTGTGGTGAAGACATTAAATGTATAGTCTTCCCAGAATGGTCAAGTGTGTTACTGCAGAATTTCATTTCTTGATTTCTGAGATATTGTACATGAGTAAAAACGTTTTTTTTTTCTGAGGATTACCTGTGCAGTTCCTTGTTATCATCCAGCAAAGACTCCAAGTATGAGAACCCGAATGCTCTGTAGAAGCAGTTCCCATCGGGTCGTGTCTTACGTACTGATGAATACTTCTTTTGCAAATCCTGTTTATTAAAAAATGATATTTTGTTAGTCAAACACTGAAAAAAGATCAATACTTGTGGACTACACAGAAATATGCAACAAATTCTTACCCTTATTTTCTGCTGGTAAATGGTGTCATCATCAGCATACTCTTTCTTAAGTACAGCTAGATCCTGTCGATCTGATACAAGAGGAATACTGGTGGCAATCTGGAATTAAACAATGATCAGCTGATTTGCATGCGGAGCAAAGATTTACCTTCTTTTTCACCAAGCTTTTATCATAACTCCACGATTAACACACTGAATGTTAGTTAGAGAACAGACATTACCTCTTGCTGAATCCGGTCTTGTTGTGCAATTATAGCTTCATCATAGGCAAGACAATTCAATCCTGTCAACAGACAAAGCTAAACTGAGTGCTGTTTGTAGACACAGGACCAGAAATGATATATATGAACTGGTTTGTCAAGCATTTAGAATTTAGATTTTAAAGCCCCTATAAAATAGGGGTGTCAGGCTGTGGCCACTGAGGATTGCAGCACAGGACACATTTATGCTGAATCACTCCAACTAAACCTGGCCATTACTAAATGAGTTAAAGAATGTTTGAGGGTAAATCATCAAGCTGTATTCAACAGCACTGCGGAAAATACTTCACCAACATTACGTCAAGATTAATATAACCATGATAATTTTCTTTGATCCATTTTTAACCAGGTTTCTATGTTTTATACCTGAAGGAACAGACATTTTTTAGAAGTGAAAGGAGAGATGAGAGACAGTGTTGTGTCTGAGTACTACCTGGGACAAGATAATGGAGAAAGTTGAAAAAAATTTAATATTAAATCTAGTTTTTGAGGGGATTGGAAGTTTATATAAATTGTATAAATGGGAGCTGCTTAAAAGTCTGTTAAAGGTCAAAAAAGAAAGTAATCTACTGAACTGAGAAAGCCAAAGAAATTTGAAAAGTGATCCGAAGATGTATATCAAGTTTCAATACAGTTTGAAGAGAGTAGTCAAATAATGATTGTGTAGTGTTTTAATAGACACTTTTTTAAATAATATGCCCTTTCTCACCTACTGGCTCTGCATTCAAATTTGCATTAGCATAAAGATTTCTGATCCTAAATTCTCACACAAAGTTTGACACAATCTTTCTTTAGAATAAAACAGTCTATAAATGATTGAATGCCTTACCTTCCTGTCAACTACATCACCCTCAGGGCCACTCTGATTACCCTGCCCCATGCATGCGCACTGCATGCATGGAGACGTGCGCCTGAAGACACAGGTATGTGGAAAAGAGAGATGTAGGGAGAAGGCTTTTGAACATGTCCTGATGAAGTGTTGCATGTTTTCTTATATGTAAATTACACATGAGGTAAATTAATTGTGTTGGAAGGTGAGGCATTGAGCTCCCCTCTGTGTGCCTTGTCAAGTCACATCCATATTCATGTTATATTAATGCAGGAGGTGGGATATTTTTAATTAGCTTACTTCTTAGCTTACTTGTTTTTGTACCTCACAAATCCCGCCTTGTGAAAAACTTCCTAGATTTCTTCCTTAACCATATAAGTCTGGTCTGAAATAAAGCTTATCTAGTAGGAGAGGAGCAGGATAATTCTATTTGACTACTCAGACTTCAGGCTTACGATACCCTGCTAACTCTGAAATCTTGGTTACTAGATAACTAGATAAACTGAGGACTGTCCAACAGGATATATACCTTATCTCATTTTGTATTGATTTGCTGCTAAAATACTGTGTGTTTGAGTAGTGTAAAATATTCCCAATATCCTTTACATATATTGACTGCAAAAACTGGGAAGGAAAGAAATGTCCCTACCAATCATCAGTTAAAACATTATGTAATTTTATGAGAAATACATATGTATTGTAAATTTCCCCCCTGTAGGATTATAAAAGGATAACCTTATATGTAACATGTCAATTACTTATAAGGGTGGAGAAAATGTCTTGAACTCTACACCTTCATTTAGTAAATATGAATGTATGAAAATCAATTAGGCTAGTCCTCACCACTTGCCTACAGTTTCAAAGCCTTAAAGCTATATGAAAGTGTCAAACAAATAAATACAGTGGAATTTGAGTTCCTAACCTGTGTTTATTGATAGTCAGAAAACATGTTATTTCTCACTAATTCAAGGAAAAAGACCGTTGATTCCCCCCCAACGGTGTTCGGAAACTCTAATAGGTGTCTTGTCTGTGACGTAGATGGTGGACAACAACTCTAGAGGTTGCACTTAATTTAATGCAAAATGACGAAAAGGTGTGTTGTTATTGGCTGTAATAATTCAATGTACAGTGAGACATCTGTGCACAAATGACCCAAAGATCCCAAAATATCCAGAAAATTGACTAAATTTGTCAACTTTAAACGGGCACTTTGGAAAGGACCATGCGCTCACTCCGTTATCTGTAGCTCATTTCACTGGCGCTTTTCCAACACTATGGGCATGTAAGGACCCCAACGAAAGGTGTTCAAGAGCCTCTGTAACATGGAGGTGAAGAGGGTAAGGACACTCACTTCGCCTGTTTTAGTTGGTGTTAGTTATCGTTAGCTTGACTCGCTAAACTCGGGGGCTCAGATTATACTCGGCTACGTAGCTGCATTACGGAGGTTTATAGTGTCGGAGGAATTCGAGTTCGACTTCGGTCACATTTAAAGTTTAGAGTTTAGCTTATTGCTAGGCTATTGTCATGAATAATGTTGGTTATTTAGCTATCAGCTAGATACTGTCATAACAGTCAGTCATAACGGTGTTTTACCGCGGCGTTGTTCAGCTGTTGTCCACCAGTGACGTCAGGATTGCGTTCAAGAATTTTCGTAGCGAGCTCGGGTTTTTCCGTCAATTTAATAAAATTGTCAGTTTTAAAGCAAATTAAGCTGCTACTTTCATTTTAATCCATACTTATGTCAGTAACTAAATTAATGTGAAATATTCATGGAGGTCCGTTAAGTGGTGCTTAGCCTTTAACTCCGTGTGACAACATTTGTCGCGTAGGTCTGTGATGTAAGAAATCTTAGCTGTCTGACTGTTTATATGCTTATGTTTTTGAAACCCTGAAACTTCAATGTGTAAATGCTTAGCCATGTCACTGGTGGCTTATTTTGCTTCAAAGCAATCAATCATAAGGTGGGCTTTAAAACTGATTTTTTATATCATCTTACGGTGTATATCAAATTTTACATCAAAAAATGTAAGAATGTTTATCAATAACATGAGCCCTTTTAATGAAATGCAAAAAACATCACTTAAATCAATTAAAAAAAAACAAAAAACGAATTACATAAAGACTATATTCGCTTCTAACTTATACAATGGCACAAAAAAAGACAATGTACAACGAGGAAAGTTGCAGAGCATGTAACTGGTAAATGACGATGTAAAGAGTACATTAAATGGTTAAAGCACAGCCTCTCAGAAAATTATGGGAAAACGCTGAACTGAGGTCGGCGACGAAAACAAACAGCTGTGAGAAAAAAAATATGTCTATCGAGTGGCTCCTCAATCGCATTATTCAGCCTTCAGACTGTAAGGCAAAACCACGGAGCTCGACCGAGGCTGAAATTCGTTCGGGAAACTGTTGCTACTGAAATACTAACGTTAACAGTGGGGCTTTAGCAAGTTAGCTAGCATCCGTGGAGGCGCTTGACGCTACCGGATCATTACAGTATTTCTGCGTTTAACGGTAAACAAACCCAAATTGAATGGCTTCTGTAAGCTACATTTAAGACTCCGACCTTAACCAATATATATATTTTTAATCCTCACCATCAGCTTCTCTCTGAGCCACCCCCTCTTGTTGTTCTTCCTCCGCCATGTTGTCTGCTGTTGTTTCCTGTCATGTGGCTATAGGCAAAGGCAATTCCGGAGTTCACAAATAGTTTATTCAGCTTTCTCTTTTGGAAGTTCAGGTTTGCAAAAAAATATTGCAAATTCGGTCATCTTTTGGTCTTTAAATTTAAAGTCAACCTTTTCTATAACCAAAACACGGATTTGTAATATCAAAGCCTTTGCTATTTTGTAACCTCCTCAAGCTACATTTTTATGACAATGGTGATAAAAATATTCTCTACCGCATAGTGGTTCAAGCCCAAAACACACCTTTTGACACAATTTCAGTGTTAAATAACAGTTTATTTTTAAGAGTGTAACAACATCCATTAGAGGAGAATCACCCATTACAAGTTATTATTAAGCCCATTAGCTGACTACAACAAATTGTAGTGCTGGATGTAGGTAAAACGGTCTCATGGTGAAGAGGTAGATGGGTGGCTCAAGAGTCCATTCTTGTGGGCTGAAGAAAATCAGGAATGTAGATATCTTTTGGACCATGACAACAGAATTTACTACTGCCTCTTCTTGTAGCTCTCCAGATTGCTCAGCACCCATCCAGATGGAACTAGGATGGCCACAGAAAACACAGCCAAACCTACTGTGGTTTCCTGCAAATTTATAACAAACACAATCAGGTCACATGTTTAATCCCCCATGGACAATCTTACCATCATCATACCTATATATAATAAAAAATAGTTGGGTCCTTAAAAAGAACACAAGGCATTAATTTTACCCTACAATTTCGATATTTCACTGATAGGTAATAGATCGAATAAAGACACTGTTTGCTACCCCAGGATCTTTTTCTAGAAGACAGAAAGCCATAAGTTACCCAGAGCTTAAGAATTTGTGCATTAGATTCAGCATTAAGTCTCAAGTTCTGCTCAAAAATCACATTTGGATTTAAAGTTCTGATTAGAAAAACTGCAACATAATATTTTGTACCTAGAAATTAATCTCTAAGGATTATTAGGGAGTGACTTAAGAGAAATGGTAAGGGGAATAGGGGCATATTAAAACTATTGATATATTAATGTGGAGGTTCCCAAAATGGGGCACACAATGTAATTTTCAATAATAATTCCAATGCAAAAATGTCACTTTTTTTAAGTTGTAGTTTACAAATGTTTGAAATTACAGTGGATGTTTACTGGATATTTATTCCCTTTCACTGGTAATTGATGAAAGGGCGCGTGTTTTGGACAATTTTGGGAAGGTAATAGAAAATGTTCTCTCCTTTTATATATGTGAAATAATGTAATAATACAATGACACCACAGAAATCCGTGTGGAACAAAGTTGACTAAATTTGGTGGAAAAAAAATCTAGGCTAAAACTATGTTTAGTCTAATTAACAGTAAGTGTGCCGAGATTAATAAACAAACTACAGCGAAAGCTGATACAAACCTAACCGTTTCAGGACTAGAGAAAATTAAGCATTAAACTCCACATTTACGATATTCAGATATTTAAAATAACGTTAGCTAGTTATCACTGGCTAGCTTTATATTTTTGACTTTTGAACTGCTTTACGTCCTTATACATAATGGCGGAAATTATAAACGGAACGTGAATTTATTGTAGACATAACGATGTTGTAACTTTAGTTGTAACCTAATTACTTCAAATATTGTCTATTTTCCTAGCCTCGATTAATGACCTTTACACGGAGTGTTGCTATGTGGCTAAGCTACATCCGGACCATTTCTGCTAGGGCTAAGAGTCTTTAAGTAGTTAGCTATTTCAAATGCCTGACGTTTAATATAGTTGTAAGTATAAAGTCTGTTTAGCTGTCGATAAACAGATACTGTGATGGTCTCCGGTCGCGTTTCAGTTGAAGATTAAATAAACTTCAAACTGTTACTGAATGCTGTATGTAACGGCAGGCCGCAGAGGGTCATACTCTTTCCACTCACCGCGGGGCCCATGAGGTGTTTAGCCGGCTTCGTGGTGATGTTTGCCCGCTGGGTGAGGGATGTTCCCTGCATAGCCGCAGTGCTGCGGATCCGCGCGAGTCCCCGGAGCAATCCAGACATTTCTCGGCTTCTTCGGCAGAGTCCAATATCTGACACAACTACAGCGATAAGCTTTGTGGAGGACAAGAAGAGAAATGGCTTCTGGGAAACTCGAGAGACAGGGGCTTGTGGGAGTTGTAGTCAATATCTCAATATACGCCGACAAGCCACGACATTTAAAATGACGTCCTCCTCTTCACGTAATATAAATTTGCACGTTGTCATTCTAGAATGACCTAGTCCATCTATGGTTCTGTACATTTTGTTTGCTTCTTTCACTCTGTTCTTCTATGGAATCAGATTTGTGCCAAAAAGAATCACACAAAAAATCATCTCAAACATAAAACTTATAACTTGCAAACAAAACATCCTCTCTGAGCTCTGAGTTCTGCCCGTGCTTTCTGAGTTTTGTGCACGGTCTGCACGAGTTCTATGCGCGAGCTCTCTCTCAGTTTTGTGCGCCTGATCCCTGAGTTTTGCGAGCAGTTTTGGCACAAACCTCTCGCGTGGGCGGGTTTTCTCAGGGGTGTCTTCCCATTGGCTAATGAATTTTTAAGTCCAAGTTATTTTGTACTGCGCATGCGTACCCCACGTTGCAGCTCAGCAGTGGAGAGACACAGTGGGTATTTTACATAAACACGAATGCTCTGTGATTTACTGTTTTAAAACGCTGAAATACCTGCAAAGTCCGACGATATCAATGTAGATATTGGTAGTTTTGTCTAAAAAAAATTACTGTGAGAACAAACCTGTTTGTCTCTCGTAGATACTGATCTGAGGTAAATGCACAGTGATGTCTGTGATTACTTTGGATAAATCAGAATCAATGAGCATTTATTTCTGTTTATTTGTAAATTATTTTTATATGAGTGCTTGAGCTCCTGTTCAGAATCCCGTGTGCTAACATACTGAACCTATTCCACAACGACTGTTATGATTTAAAAGCTCAGATTTTATTTTGATGATCAGAGTTACTCTGTTTTTAACACATTTCATATGTGCATTTTGTGTTACATGAGGTCGGAGAAAAGAGAAACATGACAATAAGGAGTGTGAGAGATGTTCCTGTTCCTTTAATGAATGCAAATTTAATAAAGTTGTATTTAACGTCTGTAAAGTCCATTGTCATTTTCGCATTTTGTGAGGAAATGTGAATTATTCATTAAAAAATTCATCATTATCAGCAATCAGCATTAATTATAATAATAAATATTATTAATATTAATAAACAAGAACAGGTGAAGTGACAAAAAATGTAAAATATTCTCATAGTATGCAGTATTAGCAAAAAAGGGCTATATGTTTAAATATTAGGATAGGGGAAATTCTATGAGAGCTATTCAGCCTGATATTCGGCACATGCGGAGTCCCAAAGCCAAATAACACACGCACGCTGCAGTGCACTGAGTTTTCACTCAAAATCTCATTAGCCAATGGGAAGGCACCCCTGAGAAAACCCGCCCACGCGAGAGGTTTGTGCCAAAACTGCTCGCAAAACTCAGGGATCTGATACAAATAACTCGGAGTGCTCGCGCACAGAACTCAGAGAGCACGCGCAGAACTCGAAGCACTCTCGCACAAAACTGAGAGAGCACAGGACTCAGAGCTCACGCGCAAAAGCCATGAAGCACAAATGTCAGAACTGAATATTTTGTTTGCAAGTTATAAGTTTTCTGTTTGAGATGATTTTATTTGTGTGATCTTTTTGGCACAAATCTGATTCCATATTTTTTTACGGTCGGTACCCCCACAACCACCGCAGATTATGACGTGGCGATGATGTGTTTGTTGTGCTGAAATACACTACTGAAAATCTAACCATTGAATAATGAGCACACAGCACCTTCTGAGAATGTTGGGTTTTTTTTCATATTTTTTCCATTTGTCTTTTTTGAGCATTACTTTTCCGTATTGAATGTCTTTCCGAAAAAACGCAATGTGATCAAGCGCCTGCTGAACAGAATAGTGTAGCTGTTTGTGTATGAAACATAAATTCTGTATTATTAGAGAATTATTTTTTGGATGAAATACAGCATATTTAGAAAGAATTTTTAAAAGGCTTAATTTATTTTGTCTATATATACATAACATACAACAAATAAACAGTCCTACATGTAAAAAATTATTAAATTCAGTAGTTCAAAAAAGATATAATGATTTTTTTTTAATACCTGAACTGACATCTGTTTCATCTATTCATGTGCTGTTAATAAATTGTTTTGCAAATATTGAGTTTTACACAATACATCAGTGGATGTAACTCTACATTCAAACTGAGGTAAAATAAAAACAGTTCAGCATATCTTCCCATTCCTCTGATATCGTCAGGAAACCTGCAGTGCACAATCACTAGGATCTGTGTAAGTGTAAATGGAGGCCAGCGCAGCTGAAAAGTGTACACCACAGAAAGGATGCTCACAGTGGACTAAGGCACAACTCAAACAGAAACAGATTCCCCCAGTGGAGTGTTGACAGGGTCCTTTAGGACAATTTCCTCCTTCTTTGATGAATTCTCTTTTCTTCTGAATCTCCTGATTAAAAAAAAAGTAAAAGATAACATTTAATATTTTTGTATAATAATAAAGCTTTTGATAATTCCAGTATTTCTTTAAAGGGTTAAAATATCATTATCTTATTAGAAAAAAACACTTCTACATTCTCCTCACCCACTAAATAAACACAAATATTTATTTGAATCTGCATGTAATGAAAATGAAAAATATACTTAAATATTTATTGTGCTTTTCCAGACTTACCTGTCCTCAGCATCTTTGATAGTGTCTGGAAGCGGAGAAGCTAAAGTCTCTGGGAGGAAATAGGCAAAAATGCCACTCAGGATTGGAGCTCCTCCGTAGATAAATCCTGGAATCCATGCTACAGCCTCCCCCAGCAACAGAACCATAGGAGCCACCATAGCCCCGATACGAGCCATCATCGACACCCAGCCCATGCCACTCTGCCTGTAAGATTCAATATAATTAGCCTTCTCTACATGAGTGCATTCCTAACATTCTAGTAACAAAACACAAATTAAATAATCATGCATGTCATCACTGCCAGAAAATAAACTTGTGTCTCCAAAACACTAACAGAGGAGACAGAATAATATATATTTTTTAGTTCAGCATGACATTGTATTTTAATGCATTGCAAAGAGCAGTCATTCAAATGAAAATTACAAGGCTGAAATGTAATTACAAGGTTTTGTTCCAACTAGATCTGATACAGTATGAAAATGTAATATGATTATTATAGTGACCATATTGAACACAAATTAGCAGCCCTATTCAGACCTAAATGAACAATACATTTTTAAGCTGTAAAAGTCATCCTGTGAAATTAAGATAGTAATCATTTGTATTAGTTTTTGTTTAACAGGTAATCAGTATCAGTAGTCATATGTTTATTAACCTCTTTTATTTTTTTTGTGCGGATATTTGCTGCAAAGGCAAAATTGAGATCCCTTTTTAAGAGGCATGTCTATTTCAAATAGCTTTTAGAACACACTTAATGTTGGTGGCAGAATGTTACCAAGCTCTGTTTAAGGTTGAGAGAAGTTCTTCACGGTTTAATGTGGGGGAAACTCACGCTGATATAATTATTGCGCCATTTCAGGTGGAATGGGCTGTGAGTTTGCAATTCTGGTTAAAATATGTTCATTAAAAAAAATAAAAACAGCCTTTTTTTAGTCTTAAAATGAAAACAATGAATAAACCAACATGCCTTTCTACAGCCACATATGTGTTTACAACAGAATCAGCATCAGTTAGTCCAGTGGTTAGTCCAGTTAGTCCAATGGTTAGACCAAGAATCACACAAATCAAAATCTACGAAGTACCACCTATGAGTCTTACCACAGAAACATGCGCCCCGGTTCTTCCTCTGTTCAGGCATAATGCAAAGTCCTGCTTGAATTTTTGCTTGTTTTTTCTTTTACTGGAAATGTACATGCTTTACACAAAATTGTTTTTTAAAAATTTCTAAAATGTAAAGAGCGAATACAGATACAAAAAAAAAAGGTTTTACATAATTCAGAGGAAGTTTTCTCATCATTTGCTAGCTCCCCAATTTGTTTGTGCACTGGAATCATGTCTAAAAAAAGATCTCTGTCCAACACACTAGGCTTCTTTTCTCTTGCTCTCTGCTCACAGCAGTGGAATTGTTTAGATGCCAAACTTTGAAAAGCATGAAAAAGAGGATATTGCACTATTCCTGCTCCATACGTGGATAATATTGACTTACAACCCCAATTTCAATGGAGTTGGGACGTTGTGTAAAAGATGAATTAAAACAGAATACTGTGATTTGCAAATACTTTTCAACCTGTATTCAATTGAACACACTACAAAGACAAGATATTTAATGTTCAAACGGATAAACGTTATTAATTTTTTGCAAATATTCACTCCTTTTGAATTTGAGGCCTGCAACACTTTCCAAAAGAGTTGGGACAGGGGCAGCAAAAGAATGCTCAAAAAACACCTGTTTGGAACATTCCACAGGTGAACAGTTTAATTGGAAACAGGTGAGTGTCATAAAGGGAGCATCCCCTAAGGGCTCAGTCATTCACAAGCAAGGATTGGGCAAGGTTCACCACTTTGTGAACAACTGTGTGAGAAAATCGTCCAACAGTTTAAGAACAACGTTTCTCAATGCACAGTTGCAAGGAATTTAGAGATTACATTACCTACAGTCCATAATATCATCAAAAGATTCAGAAAATATGGAGAAATCTCTGCAAGTAAGCGGCACAGCTGAAAACCAACATTGAATGCCCTTGACATTCGATCCCTCAGGGAAACTGCATTAAAAACCAACATCATTCTGTAACCACATGGGCTCAGGAACACTTCGGAAAACCATTGTCAGTGAACACAGTTGCCATGCAAAGTGAAAGCTATATATCAACAACACCCAGAAACGGCGCTGGCTTCTCTGGGCCCGATCTTATCTGAGATGGCCTGATGCAAAGTGGAAAAGTGTCCTGTGGTCTGACGAGTCCACATTTCAAATTGTTTTTGGAAAAAATGGGCCAAAGAGGAAATGGACTGTCCGGATTGTTATCAGCACAAAGTTCAAAAGCCTGCATCTCTGATGGTATGGGGGTGTGTTAGTGCCCATGGCATGGGTAACTTGCACATCTGTGAAGGCACCATTAATGCTGAAAAGTACGTACAGATTTTGGAGCAACATATGCTACCATCCAAGCAATGTCTTTTTAAGGGATGTCCCTGCTTATTTCAGCAAGACAATGCCAAGCCACATTCTGCACGTGTTACAACAGCGTGGCTTCATAGTAATAGAGTGCAGGTACTAGACTGGCCTGCCTGCAGTTTAGACCTGTCTCCCATGGAAAATATGGGGTGCATTATGAAGCACAAAATACAACAACAGAGACCCCAGACTGTTCACTAACAACTGAAGTTATACATTAAACAAGAATGGGAAAGAATTCCACCTACAAAGCTTCAACAATTATTGTCCTCAGTTCCCAAACGCTTATTGAGTGTTGTTAAAAGGAGAGGTGATGTAACAGTGTTAAACATGCCCCTGTCCCAACTCTTTTGGACCACGTTGCAGGCCTCAAATTCAAAATGAGTGAATATTTGCAAAATAACAATAACATTTATCTGTTTGAACATTAAATATCTTTTCTTTGTAGTGTATTTGATTGAATATAGGTTGAAAAAGATTTGCAAATCGTCGTATTCTGTTTTTATTTAAGTTTTAAACAACGTCCCTAATTGTATGGAGAGAAAAAAAAACAGACCGAAAATGCTACAAAACTAAACAACTCAAGTTACAAGTTTCCGTGGTAATTCAGTCAGTGAATTAAAAACCAAAATTTGCAAAAAAAGATTTGTTCTACTGTTCAAACAAGTAATGTGAACATCCTTTTTAATAAAGCAATATGTATGGTTTGTGAAAAGATGATGAAGATTAAATGGGACAGGGGTGTCCCATCTTATCAGTAAAGTGCAGAGTTTTCTTTTAAACAAACCACATGTTCTTGTGATTTATTGTTGGAGACATGAATGGAATCAGGGGTCTGATAAGAGGAATCTGCTTATTTCAAATGAAAACCTGCAGCTGCACAGGCCTTTTACAGATAAGTTTGGACACAAATGATGTGGATGATGATGATAATAATAATGAAGGGAACAATTACCGGATCACTGTGGGATACAATTCCCCTGAATAAAGGTAACAGCAATTAAAGGAGGCAGCCAGACAGCCCTTTCCAATCACTGCCAGACAGGTGCGTAGTGTTTGCAGTTCTAAACATGCACAAAAAAGCAGGCATTAGAGCAAAGCACTGCAGCACAGAGCCACATTCAGCTTCACAACAGCAGTGAACCTCCTCATGCAGGAGTAGATTAGAATAATACATAATTATAACGTATAAGACTCATTTATGTAATTATGCAGATGCTGCAATCAAGGGCATCTTACCATTTTAATCAAGTAACAAAATTATGTGAATGTAGTGTCAATAATCTTATAGTGTAGAGACTCTCATTGGTATAGTGTGGTATTCTTTCTCAAAACTGCGACCCAACCCCAAGCTAGTCACCCTAACACTAATTTAAAAAAGTATAATTAACGTCTAGTTCCTAGAACAGTACTACTAACATTGGCATGCGACATTGTTTTCCTCACCATATGGTACCAGCACATTAATGAGGATCATAATGCCAGCCAGTATGAGTGATACACACTGGGACATTCTCCGTCCGACCATACTCATAGACACTGTGACAATGATTTTGGCTGGAATATCCACGGCTCCAAAGATCACCTGGATCAAATAAATGTTCACCCCAAATTTCTGTAGGTCCATGGAGAGGCCATAGTAGGCAAAGCTTGTAGAGAACCTAGGGGAACACAACAGTTAATTAGCAGTGAGTTATACAGAATCCCAAATATGAGAGAAATATATTTTTCTTGACTTGTTTTGAAGACGTTGTAGTTCAACTGCTCTTTATCCCTTAGAATGAAATGTTATTTAAGATTATATTAGGGTTATTTGGACTGACACATTTTTAGCATAAAAAGGCAGAGTGAACTGATGTAGGATAAGTGGCCAATCATATGCAGTTGTGTTCATGAATATGACCAACCATCACAAACAATTAAAATTCAGTTTTTGTTTCAGTTGTTTTTGTACTTCACCTCTACATTTGGACCATGTGGATTGAGGAATAAATGGTACATTTTGATAAACTGGAAGTAGCCCCTTTATGGAACTTAGCTATGTGTGTGAGGTGAAATATGTAAAGAAAAGTGGAGTGTACAGTGACTGACCAGACTGCAGAGAGGCAGATAGTGATGGTTCTCATTACAGGTGTCCGCATTAAATCTAGTGCATTATGAGTGGTCTGTGAGCAAGACATCTCTTTCATCATGGATTTCTGCAGCACCTGCACCGACACACACACAACAAAAAAATCACACATAGACACTTATGGAATGGTTTGGAGATATCTAAACTAGCATAAACACGTTCCCTGTTATGATCATCACCTCTAAATTGATCTTGTCCCCTTCAGTCTTTTTGCAATTGATGCGAGCCACAGCCTTTAGGTTTTTGACTGCTTGCTCAGGCCTCTTGTTCAAGACCAGCCACCGCGCAGACTCCAGGAACCACCTGCACGAATGTGAAAGTACCTTTACTGAAATGTAGCAGGTTGTAATATTTGTCTAATCTTTGCCACAAGCCTTGTATTCTGATGTTAAGCACGTTTACAACTTGGCTGTTTGGTTTTAGGAAAAACTATTCATTCATTCATTCATTATCTGTAACTGCTTATCCAGTTCAGGGTCGCGGTAGGTCCAGAGCTTTCCTGGAATCATTGGGCGCAAGGCGGGAATACACCCTGGAGGGGGCACCAGTCCTTCACAGGGCAACACACACACACTCACACATTCCCTCACACACTCACACCTACGGACACTTTTGAGTCGCCAATCCACCTACCAACGTGTTTTTGGACCGTGGGAGGAAACCGGAGCACCCGGAGGAAACCCACGTGGACAGAGGGAGAACACACCAACTCCTCACAGACAGTCACCTGGAGCGGGAATCAAACCCACAACCTCCAGGTCCCTGGAGCTGTGTGACTGCGACACTACCTGCCACCGTGCTGCCCGGAAAAACTATTTATTTATTTATATTTTTTACCAATGTTATAGTCACACATGTACACCTGTAGCATGATGGTTGAGAATCTACAGCTCTTTATTATATGTAAAATAAACTTGTGATCTCCTGATGATAGGTCCATGCACTTAATGATGCAAATTGCTATCATCTGGAGAGGACAATCCACTGTAAAAACTCAGACATGTCCCTTTGCCCATCACTTAGCTATAAACTAGTCAATGTAGACATCAAAACATAATTATTTTAGCAGGACCTTGATAATAATCACTGGCCCAGCTTCACAGAAGAAACATGCTAGCATGGTGTCATTGGGAGACCTAGCTAATGATTGTGGTGCTTACCATGAGTAGAGGAAGAAGACATAGAAAGGCAGTGAGACAGCCAGAGTGAGCCACCGCCAGTCTCTTATATTATAAGCCAGTCCAGCTAAGATCAGTTGACCTGTAGTGTAGCAATAACCTGTGCATGTCCCTACCACTGTCCGCACGTGGGTCGGGATCCACTCCACAACTACAGGTGGAGCAAAGTAAGGAGTAGAGTCAGGACAATATTGTCATTTTCACAAAAAATAAAAATAAATAAATAAAATAATTTAAACCCTGGGATTTTAAACAGTTGGTGTATTAATAACTTTATAAACTATATATATATGAATGAGTTCTTTCTGACTGGTTACAATGTGGGAGAAATACATGCAAATATGTCTACCAAGTTTATGGCGCACCCACTATGGACACTGACATTCATGTGTGCACACACAATCCAAATCTACACATTAAAAGAAATTTTGACACTGGAACAGCTGCACAAATCTGTGTGTGATAAAACTTTACTGAACATAGTCTTGGTGACTGGATGTTCATGAGTGTGGGGTGGATACTCACTGAGGGAGAAGGAGTTGAGGAGGGTGCCTGACAGCGCCATGCCAGAAAAGAAGCGGAACAGACAGTAGAGAGAGAAGGTGGGGGCAAAAGCAGTGCATGTACCTGACACTCCCATCATCAGGTTTGTGATGAGAAGCAGAACACGCCGGCCGAACCTGAGGCACACACACAGGTCATAAAGATATGGCCTCTTAATGTTGCACTCGTTTAAAACATGGCACTTCATTTCTTTATAGAATTTCTTCATTGAAATTCTTCATTTATATTCCTTCATTGAATATGAAGCGCAAAGAATAATGGTCAGTAATGCCACACAGACTTGGAGGTCCTCTATTAGTAAAAGGACAGAGAGAACTGGCCACCTAAAGGATACAGTATGGTACTAGTATGGCACAAGATGATGCACAGCAGTTTTAGTGTTTCAGTGTATATCACTTTGTATCGCTTCCAAACCAATGCAACAGGCTTGAAATTCACTAATGGTTTTAGGCAATGGTACTAACTTCCAACCACTGCACTGGAGAAGTGTCCCCCAAATTCTATAGAATCCTTAGGTGGTCAGTTTTACATCACTCATCTTTTACCAACATTTAACCTCACCATGACTCACTATATTTCAATATTTGAAGCTATGATCATTCTTAACCTCTAATAACTAGCTTTATTGAATATCTGTATTTGTGAATTTATGCATCAGTGAAATGCACATAGGATTATTTTCATATACAGTGAATCATGTCTTGATTTCCTCCATGCCTCTTATGTTAAGTAATACTTTTTTTATATTTAGCTCTCAGAGAAATATGGAATTAAATAAGATTACGGCAACTAACACTAATACTCAGAAATCAGTGTTAGCCTAGTTTCTGTATGCTGATTTAGACAGATTAGCCTAGAAAGTGATCTTTGGATGACTGTCAATGTCCTACGCATAAAAGCACAGTAACCCCTACCTGTCAGACAACCCTCCAAAGACCACTGCACCCACAAGCACCCCTCCCATGTAAATGGTTTGTGCCATCTGCTTCAAAGACCGGTGATCACAGACCAAATCCCACTGTAAGAGATGGACACACAACACAAAACACTAGGCTGTATTTACTTTGGATTTTTACCACTCCAATCAGTAGATGTGCTGGGACATGCAAGACAGTTAATACAATGAATAAATATTGTGTTAAATATTATGCCAATTGTCTAAGTGCAACCAGGAAGGAAGACCGATTCTCAGGCCCAAGGAGAAATCAGAGAAACAAAGAAACAGAGTCAAAGATTCTCTCTATTCTCTCAAGTTTATTGAACAAAATCAAGTCATATATATATAGGACCTCAGTCACGTACACCATCAGCATGTCTCATTCCTTTAACCCAAACATTCCCTTATTGGTGCCTCATTATCTCCAACTTTATAGTTGCCAGGAAGCCTACATAATTTAGTAAGAATCAACCAAGACTAATCAAACCCCATATATATTATGACATTAGTTATTATTAATCATTACTCATTAGTGTTAATCTGCATTTTTCCATTACATTAAATAACGCCACTTGTGAATACATGTCTCTTAATGGGCTCATGTCCTACATTTTTATTGCATTTCTTAAAATATTTAAAAGATTCAGTCACTCATTTTCTTAAATAATTTTACTTCACATTATGAAGCAGCCATTCAACTTTTCTGTCCAAATCCCAAGGAACATCAGTTGGACGACAAATTAAATAATTGGAAAAATAAATGAATAAATGGCTTATTGCATGTTTAAGGCAGCCTTATATATAATTTTTCAGATAATTTCTTGTGTCCTACCTCAGTAATGATAGTTGAGGTCATCTCAGTCACGTTGTATTTCCAACCATCCACACATCCCTGCATCTCAATTTCATTCTCCTGCACCTCCCAATTGTCTGGCTCATCATTGGAGCTGTTTGTAGGCAGCAAGTACCACTGTGGGTGGACATAGCGAGTGCAGCACTCAGGCCTGCCCTGTTGGTTCAGTGGTACACTGACAAGCAGAGTGTCCTCAGGGCTTAGCGCTGGACCTGAGAGGTTGGCATGGGCAGCGCAGTAGTGTGGGGGTACAGAGGCTACAAAATTCTGCAGCAGGTTGTGGCTGGCCATCATGAGGATAGGCAACGCAGCCAGGGTCACATGGAGCACCTGGAAACGGCCAGTGCTACCCACTTGCTCCAGCAAGTCTGCAAACGTCATGGTGCAGGCACACAGTAGATAGATTCCCTGAGTTCTTCTGTCGCTTTCTGAGGACTTGAGCCTTCTCTGGATGTTTGGATCTCTGTCTCAGGATTTATTCTGAAGTGTCTGTGGAAGCACATGAATTCAATTAAGATGGTAGATCTTTGGAAAGAAAAATGTATCATATCATACCAGAAGTTTAGCTGAGTTGAGAAGTTTAGCATAGTTATATTACATTAAAATTACAGAGGAGTCTTTGCACTTCAGAATCTGTAAAAGTTTATAAAATAGCAGCTGGAAATAGTCAAGAAAAATGAAAGAGTATATCTCCTTAAAATCTCTGTGTATTCTCCTAGACAATCATGAAGGACATGGAAAGACAAACAAGAGGTTTTTGGTTGTCATATATTTCACCTGAAAAAGTTGTAGTATTGCCTTGAGTTTTAGTTGAGATCTCAGTAAAGTCTCACACTGTGCTCAGATTTGCTGAGATGCTTCTCAGTTTTGATACTATTGGCCAATAGTCTTTCAAATCTCCTCTATGCCAATTATAACTATTTTACAGAATTTTAGAGGAGTCTAAGAAGTCTCATGAGATCCAAGCTTTGGCAAACTTAAGCAAATTCTCAGCATTCCAGTTTTCTTATGTGTGATCAGCTTCAATATCTCTAATGACAGTTACTTTTTATAAACTGGAAAGGTGTAAAGTTAAAGTGTGTGCAAATATGTGAAATCCAATTTTAAGCACATTAGAATTACATTGCCTGGGCTTCCTGGTGCTGATGAGGTTCCAGAAGTTTTGGCACTCGTGGTGATGTAAAAACCCTCCTGGCCTCATTAGAGTCCTTCGTTGAATCAGTAAACGCAAATGTCCAGCAGCAGTGTGAAAGGAGCCAAAAGCGTCATCACAGTACAGTAGGTCAAAACAGATGAAGATGTAAATCAGACAAGCCTTTTGAATGTTATGGGGTTCCTTTCTGGCAGATTGTAAACTGCAGCGTAATCAGCTCAAAATAATTCCTCCAGCTTTTTCTGAGGAAATCCTACACAGCATTCTTTAACACTTGTTTAAGAGCAGTGTTACTAAACCTCTTGTTGTCACAGCAAATTTTCCAGGTCATGGGCAAATAGAGGATCTGTTAAGGTGGCACAAAGAAACTCAGGGTGACCAGTGGATTCCTCAGGCTTTCTTCCCTCTAGTTTAGAGTAGCTGTTGCTTCTGGTTAAAGATCCTGAGAATGACTGCTGAGGGAGACAGACGGATGGGGTAGAAATTCAGTTCACTATGTGTGTGCGTAAGTGTGTGTGAGTGTGTTACGCACTGAGTCTGTCAATGCGTAAGGAAAGGCGGATGTCATGATATCATGATATCATGGGTAAATGATGTTAAAACATAATACCTAAGTGGGACAAAGACACCAGTGCTGATTTCACATGATGATAATGACATTCAATTGCAATGGATATAGATGCTGGTAGAATTTTAACATATGACCCTAACTAACACACACATACACGGCCACCTTTGCACTTCTCCATCTGCCACACCTTTTCTGTCAAAGTCCAGCTCCTTATTTTCCCTCTCAAACTTCTCATTTAAGGATTTTATGAACATCCAGGACAATAGCACCCTGATGCAACACACCTCACACTCACCAACACAAGCCAGTATGAAAAGGCTAATGAATGCGTTATATAAGAGTGAATTGCAGCGCCAGAGAAGCAGAAGGGTATCTAGACTGATAAAAGGTGTAAAAAGATCTATTATGTAACAAAATAATTTATTAATTGTGTAATAGATTTAGAGGCTTGGATAATTACATTGTAAAATCAGGTAGATTACATAATACAAATACAACAGATAACACTTTCTGTCATTAACATTAAACAGAGATAATTTAGCAGATACCAGTGGAAAAAATTTTTTTGAGTTGTTGGAATGTATAGCTTTTAAAAAGCATGCTGACGTACTGACCACAAACATGAATACACCTTAAATACAAGTATAGTTCTTACAATAAGGTATGTTTTACTGTTAGTGTACAACACTACATTGAAATGCAACATCTGTGGCCCTAACACACACACTGGTGATCAGCCAGAAACCTTCCAGTCCCAATCCCTCCTCTAACCACTAGGCCATGCCTGCTCCTGCTTTATATATTCTTAACTTTAATAAATCATCACTTATTAATCTTGGTCTATTGTTGATCATCTTCTACTAAGTACCGCAGAAGTATTTTTAAAAAATATTACCCCTGAAATAGTCAAACCTACATCACATATTGCAGATTGCAATAATGATGCCCTGTCATCCACTTGTAATGTTTTAGTCAGTGTTTATTACTATGAAATAAAAATGGTGCTTGTTGCAGTTGCTCCAGGTATAACCAGTAAAAAAATAATATACAAAAAATAAGCATATTCCACGGAGAAGTGATCAGACTATGTAAATAAAAAAGACAGAAAGGTCTCTCAGACCCTCCAGTACCTCTTTTTAGTTTTTTAGAACAGCAAGACAAAAATATTTAGTGATGCTGCTTTCAGGCATTCACATTCCACCGCAGTAATAGCCTTCCAGTAAAAGTGAGAGGAAAGGAAAATACTGATATGTTTAAATGCAAATTAAAATGTATTCAGTCTGGATTTATGTAGTGTTTTATAAATGTTTTCATGCTCCTGGTCTTGGTTATTGCTTTAATATACATTTACTATTAATTTGAATCTATTTCTTAATATATCTGTGTATCATTATGATAAATTGTACTTTTATGACTTTTTTGAGTAATATTTTTTCATTTTACTTAATACTTCTTTTGTAATTTGTTAGTATTTTTTGTTTATCAGCTTCGAATATTTCTCTTATTATTTGTACTGTATTCATTTTTAATATTATGTAATTATATTCACTGTTGGCATTTAATTGGAATTGAACATTAATTATTAACTGATCCATTAGGGACAGAATGTGAAATGCTTATGAAAAAACAAAGGATTAATTTGCATAAACCAGCTAACTACTGTAATTAATAGCTTTACATATAGAATAATATATGTATTGGAAAAATGTTGTTAGTAATCATATTTTATTGTGGAAATCAAAAATACTTATTATACATAACAGAATCCATATGTAAATCATATCCAAAAGCATTAAATTATCTGGGCTAGAATTAACGTGAAGCACAGTAGAAAGCATTAGATGGAAGGTGCTCGCTCTGAAGAACACAGTTCCACTGTACCACAAGGCCAGTGCTGAAGAGCTTTATAATCCTCTAGCAAATACTTGCCATTGAGCATGGTGACCTTAAGCTCTTTTGCATCCCATTTCATTTCATGCTTTACTGTCAAGTTGCAGCTTTATTTAAGAGAGTCTTATGAAGGTAAAAAATTAGATAAACATGTAACTTAAGCAAAAACTTAAAGCTTAAAAATTGCAGTTATTTGCAGTGCTCTCTGAGTGACCCTAGGACACAGCTGGGTGGCAGTTGTTCTGTTTTGCTTTCTGTCTGAAATCTCCTTTGTACCAGTCGGGGGCTGCATGACATGCCAGAATGAATGTATCTGGATCAGTGGGTTCAAGGAACGTGCTGTGACAGAATGCTCCCCGCTGCCTGTTCTGGTACCTAGTGGTCAATCTGAGAGATTATAGTTTTTGGGGTAAGGTACAAGCAGGAATTTAGCATTTGCATTTTAGCTTAGTCACATATCTTGTTAACCAACACTGGTGACAGGTAACCCATTACATGACTGTATGTCATAACAGTTTATCGTCAACACTTGATTTAGACCTTGGTCAAACTCTCATGCATGTGTGGGTCTACGTGCCAATGATCAGTTTTAGTCCTAAATTTGATTATGAAATATAATAAAACGGGGTGGAGATCCTGTGTGTTTACATTTGTTTATTAGTGACAGTGTAGTGCTTTGACAAAAACATCACGGACACAAATGGCAATTTATTTTGATTATTAGATTTTAGTCTTTATTAATGGGTATTAGATATGTCAGAGAAAAGATGAGAAATTTAAGTGCATCCCTCTGCTACTATTCCTGAACTAGTGTGTTTTCAAAGGTTCTCCCATTAAAAAAAAATCCAGTCGAAACACAAAACCATCTGAGTTCATTACAAATAACAGCAGTTAACACAGACTCACTCATACTTACAAACCCTACCTAATGCTTTGCCTAAGAAGCAGCCTTGGAGGAATTTAAGACATATTATTTGAAGAATGAGCTACTGAATGATCAATAACTCCAGCTAATCTGTTTCAAAGGAGTATTTTGTGGGGAGTCAGGGCATCAATATGGAAGAGAAGAACAGATGAGTTGCCTCGGATTTCACTCCAGTTCTGGAGTGTTAAAGCAATTTCATCCCAATCCCAATTCCAGCAGATGACATAGTAAAGAAATAATGCACTGACTTAAGAGAAATGACTTTGTCAATGTGTCCCATTTAATAAAGTGATACGTGGCTGAGATAACGCACATCAGTTGAACATTGATGAACATCTTTGAACTCATTGCTCATAGAACAGGGGAGACAGTTTAACGACAGACAGACAAAGATTGAAGATTGACAGACCGTGTCTGGAAGTTCGTGAGTGTTTTAGAGCTGACAGATGTAGTGTGGTCACGCCATTTCACATTGGAAGATGAACAGACGAATGGACTAATCATTGCTAAATTCATTACAAAACAAAACTAGAGCTGCTTTGCTCTCAACTGCTCCAGTAGCACTGGGTTGAGGTTTGGGCTCAAGTGGCCTGTATGGTTTATTTGGGGTCATCAGGAGCTGCAATCTTTTCCAGACTAGGCTCTACACCCCAGATCTCACGTGCATACTGAGCAATGGTGCGGTCACTGGAGAACTTGCCAGAACCAGCGATATTGTAGATCACCTTCTTGGTCCATTCCTTGGGTTTCTGTAGAAAGAAACAATTTGGAAGAGGAGAGGAGTTTAGCACGCGTATGAATACTGACACTGGCCTTATCCAATACAACTAAAACCCGGCCCAGCACAAAAACTCAGCTTAATATGATCAAATCTCCTTTTAACACAACCAAAGCCCTTCTTTTACAGTACTTTGGTGATACTTGAATGGAAAAAGGCTAATCCTTAAGCTGATTTTACAGTGTATATGAAATCAGATTCAACTGTATCAGGATGTAATCTGCAAAGTAGTCAACTAGTTTTAAAAAGGGGCTAAGTGACTTCATTCACCTTGTAAAGGGCATTGACTTTGTCTTGGCATTTCATGTAGTCTTCATAGTCTGCAAACACTTTAAACCTGTTTGGGGAAGAGTGCAGACATAATAATCATGCATGCTTAATATACAGAATTCATAATGTAAATGAGCCCATTTAAAGCACTGTAACGTGGGTTACATGTAGAACATGTGTGTATGAGTGCAGGTCTATTTGAACTTATGTGCATTTATCACTTTTCACTTTTTGTCTGTACCTGTCATGGTGCATCAGCATATTGACAATGTCCTTGAAGAGGTCTGGCTCCTTGGGGCTGAAGAAACCTGCTGCAATCTGGTCAATAGCCTGCTTCAGCTCTGGAATACGGTTGTAGTACTCAGAGGCATTATATCTGTGGAGAAGCCAAATCAGATTAAATCTTTGATTAATCAAAAAATGCTTCTTTTAAAGAAGAATTGTCAGAAAAGGGTCAGAGGATGCAGCCTTGCCTTAGTTTGAAATGTTGGGCAGGACAAATAAATACAGAAATGAAAAAAGGAGCACAAAGACTTGTTCGTAATATATAACATCGGCCTCAGTGTTTTTCTTGTTCATTGTATTTAAAAAATAAATACAAAATGATCTACCACCACAGAACAAAGAAAACCAATAACATTATGTTGATTTTAAGAACTACAATTACTTATTTATTCAATGTAACATGTTGGAGTAAAGCATGTAATGTTTAAGAAGGCTGTGTGCAGCTATATGGAGCTTTATAAACACACTAACACAACAAAATGTCTCCCCATCAGTTCCCTTTCAATATTTCAGACAAAGACACAATTAGACAAATTCTGCAGAGATATGTGTGTAATTGTTGCAGAGCTCCAAGCCGTCCTCCTGCTGAGCTTGTGATCAGTGGAGAAACGTAACCAACGCCAAGCTGTGTCTCTGGCTAACATGCATGGTGTCACGCCAAACACAGCTCCGGAAACACACACAAACGTAGTGTTTATATGAAACTTTGTAAATGACCCTGTTCAGCTCCACAGGGTTATATTGCGGTATTTGGGGCTCTGAGCTTTTTCTTGAGTTACTGAATCTCAAAATGCCCATGGACGAAGACCCAATACGCGTTGAAGAACGTACTCTTCTTTGGTTCCAGGTGAGAACTAATTTTTCTGATTTGCGAACCAGTTCATGTCGGTGGTAACGCATTGAACTGTTCCAAACTGGAACCGTTCCTGTTCCTCATTGGTGGAAAAGCGCCATGCAAAATATGGCTGAACTAACAACAGAGGGTGTAGTAACACCAAGTTTTCTCTGTGAAATATAGCTGAACTAACAGCAGAAAGTGAAATAGTGTTCCTATTTGCGCATGTGCATTTCCAAATTAAGAGTCAGTCAGTAAAAGAAAAAGCCTTGTCTAGGCCGACCCAGTAGGTGGACAGGCAAAAAAAAAAAAAAAAAAAAAAAAAAACAGAGCAAAGAGAAACTATGCAAGCCTAGGTTTGCCATTATCACAGGTGTTTCTGGCATTGGAAGGTCTGGTGAAGTTTTGGTGCTTCATATCAATACTTGTTTACAATAATAATTAATGATAAAGGAACAGGGCATTGCTGTTAACTAAATATTTATTACCGACTTCAATTTCTAAAGGGTCCGACTGATGAAATGGTGCTATAAAAAATTCACAGCCTCATTTAATTTGAGCAACACCTTGCTCTTGTGTTCTCTCTTTAATAAACCGGAGATTTTGTCAGTTTTCGTGTAAAGTTAAACAAAACGCTGTGTAGATGTAATTAACTCGTCAGAAAGTCAGTAACGGTGAGATGTGTCCGTGTATTCATGTCTTTATAGGGACAGACAAGATGACATTTTGTTTGTTATATATATATAGTAGAAAACAAAAGGCTGTGTCACAGAAACATTCTCCGAACATAAAGAAGAGACTATGATAAATATTACCTCAACAACGTTCAACACATTTGTGTTCGAGGCTTCAGTAAAACAGAGCTGCTCAACGCGGTGGATTGTGGACCTACAGCGCTGAAGCGGCGCGAGTGTGTCCCAATTCAGCTCTCAACTCTCTGACGTATTGAACACTTCAACCCTTGTGCCTTCTGCTCACCTTTCAACACCATCATCAAAGTGAACACTTTAATGAAGGATTTAAGGCTTTTGACAAGAAATGGGACAGGGGAAAGCCTGCAGACAGCAAAATCCCAGAAACTTTTGGCAATTTAGAAATCCCTGCTGGACGCATTTTTTTATGTCCCAAAAAGAGTACTTGTCTGGGGGAAAGAGGATGTTGGGTCACCGTCAAACAGTTCCAAATTTAGTTCCAGAACTGGAATGTGAAATATGGCTGAACTAACAACAGATGTGGTAGTGGCGTCACCTTTAGTTCTCTCTATGAAATACTGCTGAATTAACAGTTCCTACTCGCGCCTGGGTGTTTCAACATTAGGTGTCAGTCAGTCAGTAAACGCAAATGCTAAAGAAAAATAATAATAATAAAAAAAACATGAAATGGCTTAGTTATGCTGAAATAGATATACCCCTTCTTGTCCAAGGCTTCCACATCTTCAACCCTCATTCCGAAGATGAAGAGGTTGTCCTCTCCGGCCTCTTCAGCCATCTCCACATTGGCTCCATCCATGGTGCCAATGGTCAGAGCACCGTTAAGCATAAACTTCATGTTGCCTGTACCAGAAGCTTCTGTGCCAGCTGTGGATATCTGTTCAGACAGGTCTGCAGCAGGGATAACTGCAGAATGGAGGAAAAAAAAGAACTATAGACATAAATGTAGCCTTGCTCAGACTGGATAAATTTGTCAGCTGGATGTATGTAATGAAAAAACAGACGTGTTGTGTATGATGCAATGGAACACCTTTTTCAGCCAAGGTGACTCTGTAGTTCTCCAGGAAAATGATTTTAAGACGATCACCCACCACTGGATCATTGTTGACCACATCACCAATAGCTGTGACCAGACGAATGATCATCTTAGCTGTGTGGTAGCCTGGGGCAGCCTGGGACAACAAGAGGATGAACAGTCTAAAACTGACCTAACAGTATATATGATTTTATACATATTGTTTTACGGCACTGTGGTGCAGCAGGTAGTGTCACAGTCACTCAGCTCCAGGGTCCTTTTGTTCTTAAACTGTTGGACGATTTGCTCATGCAGTTGTTCACAAAGTGGTGAACCTTGCCCAATCCTTGCTTGTGAATGACTGAGCCCTTAGGGGATGCTCCCTTTTTACCCAGTCATGACACTCACCTATTTCCAATTAAACTGTTCACCTGTGGAATGTTCCAAACAGGGGTTTTTTGAGCATTCCTCAACTCTCCCAGTCTTTTGTTTCCCCTGTCCCAACTCTTTTGGAAAGTGTTGCAGGCCTCAACTCAAATTCAAAATGAGTGAATATTTGCAAAAAAAAAAAAACAATAAAGTTTATCCATTTCAACATTAAATATCTTGTCTTTGTAGTGTATTTAATTGAATATAGGTTGAAAAGAATTTGCAAATCATCGTACTTGGAATTGGGGTTGTAATACCCATAGTGATAGATTTACTGTTATGGTGTCATGTAATTCTAAAAATTATAGATTAAAATTCATGAGAATAACAATGCAAAGTTTTGTTCTGACAACTGCATTATCAATTTCAACTGTTTGGGAGAGTGGACCACAAACTTGGGCCTTTCAAGCAGGTTCCATAATCATAAGTGTTTCTGTGACTTTCCAAGCTATATAATTCATGCCTATTACCTATACCACTTTCTATGTTGCTTGAAAAAAATAAAGCACATTTTGAAACAGATAGACATCATATAGCTGGAGCTGGCCAGGCTAAAGTACATCTTACACAAGGCAAAGTTAATTGTAAACTGCTTTAAAGTCAGTTTTATAGCTCTTGCCATACATATGCAACCATATAAATCAAATACATATAGGGAGATTATTATAAACATCAGTAATGTAGTACAGAGGTCAGATTGATAAGATTTATATAGGTTTTACTGTGCTGATTATTGCATTTCAACTTTGCAGTGAAATATAAATTTGTTAGGTGTAACTGTTCAAATGTTGGCCCTATTACAGATAGATCATGAGTCTGAACCTCAGGAAGGCCACTACCCACTGTGGCTGGGAGTTAAAAGTATCATTTCCCTTGCTCACTCAGGGTGGGGACAGTAACTAACTAGCCAGCGAAAGTATGTGTTAACATGCTTAACATAAACAAGCTGTTCATCTCCTGTAGTCCTGTTGAGCGGTGCAATGGCACTGCAATAATGAGAAATTGATAACTAGCAGTGGATATCTTAGAATAAGCATATGCTAATTTCCCCTTTTCAACTTGGTAGCATTATGTAATGGGGGAGACCTAGACTGGATCTGGTAATAACTATAATTAAGATAAACTGGGTGAATCCTTAAAAATATAATACTTCTTTTAAACATTTTTAGCAAAACAATATGTGTTTTCTCATACACAGTCATCTTACCTTTCCACCAATCATTACTGTTCTTGGAGTCCACTGCTTGTTGGGCTCCCTCTTGATGCCTGAAACAAGTATTTACACAGAGTAATGGATGTGAGATGAGTAATGGCTTGTGAAGAGATTATAAAAAGGAAAGGAGCACTCACGGTTATAGAAAGTGATAATGTGCAGGCAGTTGAGCAGCTGTCTCTTATACTCATGGATTCTCTTGACCTGGACGTCAAAAATTGAGTTCGGGTTTATCTTGACTTTGTAGTGCTCCTCCAAATGTGTAGCAAACTTCAGTTTGTTTTCCTACAAGAGGGAACAGCAACAGGGGGCTTATCAGATGTCAGGTCTTGGTCTTTAGCAACAGTGTACTATGATGTAATATGATATATAAAATCCACCATTAAATATTAATTCACACCCTTGAATTGAAAGCAGTGGACACAGGAAACTCTGTAACTGTTAAACGTACAATCTCACGGAGAACAAGTTAATGTCTTTCTTACCTGTTTGATTTTGGCAATATCACGAATGAAATTATCATCGTTAACAAAGTTGAGTATTTTCTTCAGCTGGCTCAGGTCACGGACAAAGTCCTCTCCGATTCTCTAACACAGGTTAGAGATTAGGTAAACATAAATACAAGGAAAACGTAAAAGGAGACGTTAATTAAAGTCACTAAAGTAAGAGTTAACATGTTCAAACACTAAAATGCTAACAGTGGACCACACTTTGAAAAAATAAAGGTCTCTAAATAGTAAAAGGCTTGGACAATTCTATTACTTAATGTTTCTGAAATAAGTTTTTCCACACTTGTTTTTATACATTAATGTTTGTTTTTTACACAGTTTGTTTGAAAGGTTCTTTATTCCAAAATGTAAAAAGTGTAACTTTTTCAACGTATGCTATAGTACTTAAACCTGTCTAAGTTAAGCACTAACCTCTGCAATGACTTCGGCCAGGCCAGGGTTGCACATGAGCAACCACCGTCGAGGGGTGATACCATTTGTTTTATTCTGGAACTTGTGTGGGTCCATCTCATAGAAATCTTTAAACCTGTTAACACATTCCATGTCATGTGTAAAGGAATGTGTCTAGAGGCCAGTACATACTGTTTAACTACACTTCAGAATGCAAACACAGTAGCTTACACAGTAGCTTTAAGGATGTCTGAGTGAATTCGTGCTACGCCGTTGACTGCGTGGGAGCCGACAATGCACATATGGGCCATGTTGACTCTCTTTGTTCCTCCCTCCTCAATCAGGGACATGCGGCGCATACGATCAAAATCTCCAGGGTACAGAGAAGCCACACGCTGCACAGTCAAACACAAACACAGGAACTCCTTAAACTGACCTGTACATGGATGTGTAATATAAATCTTCATTTTCATATTTTCATAACTTTACATATCAGAAATGGTAAGGAATGGATGGGGTTTGTCATATTTTTGAGTATCAGAATCAGAATCAGAAATACTTTATTGATCCCAGGGGGAAATTGCAATTATTACAGTAGCAACCAGTTGTAAAAGAATAAACACTCTAATAAAAAATTTAACACAAAAGGAAATTTACAATATGTACACATCTATAATAATAAATACAGATATACTGTATACGGCAGTAAGAGTATTGCACATTTGAGTTGTTACACTCATAATTAAAAAATTGTTCTATTGTTATTACTGTACATGTGAAAGGTGTCGTGCTTTAAGTGTGGAGTTATAAAGTCTGGTAGCCACTGGTAGGAATGACCTCCTGTGGCGCTTTGTAGTGCATTTTGGCTGAATGAGTCTTGCACTGAACGTGCTCCTGTGTCTCATTACCATGTGATAAAGAGGGTGGGAGCCATTATCCATAATAGCCTGCAGTTTAGACAGCATCCTCCTCTCAGACACTGCCGTCAGCGAGTCCAGCTCTACACCCACAACCTCACTGGCTCTATGGATCAATTTATTAAGTCTGTTGGCATCTGCCACCCTCAACCCGCTGCCCCAACATGCAACAGCATATAGGATGGCACTGGCCACAACTGACTCATAAAAAATCCTCAGCATAGTTCTGCAGATGTTGAAGGACCTCAGACGCCTCAGAAAATAGAGACGACTTTGGCCCTTCTTGTAAAGGGCGTCAGTGCCCAGTCCAGTAGTGTTCAGGTCAGTAGCTGAATAAGAAATCCTAAGTTTTAAATGTACCACAGTAAGTTACAAGAGATAATTGGTTGAGCAAAATCCTTTTATGCTAAACCCAATCCACTACCTTTCACTGCATGAGAATGGAATTCCCTCAAATATCAAATCTGTAAGTTGTTATGGAAGTACAATTTAATTAGTTTATTGAATTTGTATTCAGCACAAAAAACTACACTGAAATGCCAGATATTGTGGTCACAGAGGTTAAATAACCAGCTCCTAGGGTTAATGTTTACTTCCTTGAAGTAAAGTATGTCATGCTGCAAAAAATGTTATTGAGGGCAAAGCACTAAAAGCAGCAGCAAACTGCGAGTGCTAGAGTTTAACTGGTATAAGTCTAAATGTAGATTTGATTTAAAATTACTTCAAAGTTAATTCTTTTTTTTTTTCAGTTAAAATAAATGTATTAATGTAAGTGTGTAACATCCAAACAAGACAAAAATGAATTCTGGTTGGGCATCACAAGCAATCTGATGTCTAATGAAAGTTCGACACTGCTGAAAGACTGTCTGGGTGAATTGTGCAACCTCTGTTCTTCAGCCAGGAGCTCACAAACCCATATGCCAAGCTTTACACAAGGCTCCAATACATTCTAAAGCACATGGTGACACATCAGATGTCTGCATGCTGGAACATGTTTTGACAAGCTGTCACCAAGAGTCTGACCAAGAGTCAGCAAAAATATATATTTATCACTGTAAAATTCATCATTAGATCCTGTATAGTTTAAATTATATTTTTTATTCAACATGGTGAAATGTTTTTCCCCTTCCCAAAGTATTGCATTTAATTTAATTCCATTGATCTATTGATTTTTTACATGGAATACATAACATACATGGAATTATCTGTATCTGCAGTATTTTTTCAGTTTTAAACACGTATTAATTCAAAACAACTTATAATTTGATTATTATTAGTTTCTTAGTAATATTACTTATTTTAAGTTAACCAATGAGTAACCATGTGTGTGTGTGTGTGTGTGTGTGTGTGTGTGTGTCAGTTCCTGTGTCAGTGTGTGTATGTGCTGTATCTTACCTCCAGGTGACGACGGTTGATTTCATAGATGATCTCGAGGTGGCGGGGCAGAAGGTTCTGGAACAGGTCGATAGGCCAGCGCTCTAGAGCCTCTGGCAGCACTGTGTGGTTAGTGTAAGCACAAGTCTTCACAGTGATATCCCAGGCCTATTTTGATAGTACAGCAAAAATGTTAACACACGAGTTTAAAAACACCATGGATTGTGATTTGATTGTTTTACTTTGTTGTTGTTTGTAGCAGAGGGGATCTTGGCTAATGTAATGATATAATGTTTTACACGGCGTTTGTATCTGTATTATGCCCGTTCCCCTTACTTTGTCCCATAGCAGCTTCTCCTCGTCAACCAGCACCCTCATCAGCTCAGGAATAGCAAGGGCAGGGTGGGTGTCATTCAGCTGGATGGCCACCTGAGGGCAGAAAAGAGATAAATATGTTTCAGCACCCTCTAAGTTCCTCAGACTGGAGGATTAATCTTTGGCTCAGAAAAAGTTCATTATATAAAACATAATATCACCTTTCACATATATAGAAATAATAGACAGGTCTCCAGCCCACCTTTTCAGGGAGGAATGTGAAGTCAGTACGCACAAGCTCCTTGGAGCCAAATTTGGAGGCCTTGAATCGGCGGATGATGTCCTGGAGAGTGGCGGCCACCACAAAATACTCCTGTTTCAGACGGAGCTCCTTCCCCTCAAAGAACTACAAAGAAACATAGGAGGGTTAAAATTAGGAGAGGACATTGCAGAGAAAAACCTAATTTGCACATTTATTTAATTATTTACCCCAAATGTAAATTGAAGTGAACTGGACCATCTCTGGTATATATTTATATGCACACAGAAAAAATGTCTACTATTTAATAAAATGATGTGTAGATACAAGTGAAATTTGTGTATCTTTAAGTGAAATATATGAAAAAAGAGAAAAAACACTAGTGTATACATACATGCTAACACTATTAGCATCACATACATTGATAAAAAATAAATGGTAAATGGTATAATCCTTAAAATAAGAGTTAAAACTGATGTTTTCTTGTTTTAAGAAACAGGTGACAACATATTAATTCCGATAGCAAAATTATACTGGCCCTGGCTCTTGCTATATGGGGGCCATATAAAATCCAATTAAGATAACATATCAGCCAGAAATTAAACTCACAACTGGTCTAATATACACTTGAGCATCATTTGGCTCATATCCAGTTTGCGATCTCCAAAACAACCACATCTTTGCAAGAAATTTGCCACATCTGTTCCTTGCCATTTTAATTAGTGGCCCCCAATGCTCAATGCTACCAATGTCATTCCAGCTGCAATTTGCCGGAAGTGGCCCAAATCCGCAAGCTATCTACAAACACCAATTACAGTGAAGTTGGGACATTGTGTAAAACAAAAATAAAATCAAAATACAAATGCTTTTCAAACTGTATCTAATTAAATACGCTACAAAGACAAGATATTTAATGTTCAAACGGATAAACTTTATTGTTTTTTGCAAATATTCACTCATTTTGAATTTGAGGTCTGCACAGGTTAATTCTAAACGGGTGAGTGTCATGATTGGGTATAAAGGTAACATCCCAGAAGGTCTCTGATTTTCTTTTTCTTTATACACAATGTCCCAACTTTATTGGAACTGAGGTTGTAAGTTATTTTTTTTTCAATGAGGCTAACTGATGGGTAAGATCTTACATTCCTTCATCCTTCTAGCTCCAATGCAAAACTAAATAAGAATTCCTTAAGCAGTGTTTGCTTCCAATCCGATCCCTAAAAATTTTCCCAATATGTTTAAAAATGCCTCCCGCACTGTTGCTGATTTGAAAGCACTGAAGACAATTAAGATGACAAAATGGATGGTTTACTAACATTGTCATTGGGGTATAGCACTCTTGAGATGTTCTCAGCCAAGTTCCTGTCCAGCACAGCCTGGATGTAGCCACCAATGTTGACTGCGAATAAAAGAAAAATGAGTGAGAGGTTTGATCTTGTATCTTTTCAATACGAATGTGTGTGTGTATACATTGCCTGTCAAAGGTTTAGTAGAGGTATTTTTTATATTTTCTTATTCTGATTTTTTTTATATTCAAAATCATTTTCATGCTCATCAAAGTTGAGAACAGATGCTGCTTATAGTTTGATTTGATGGTTTGCCATTTTTAATTCTTGTTAAATGCAAAATAATTTAGTTTTTGCCAAAAGATGGTTTAAACACCTGAAAAGTTTGGAAGTTGCTAAGTGAACAGACACTGGGACAAGATTTTTAGGGTTTGGCATTATTCCCAAAGTTGTAGTGTAACTAAAGATGGCATGACACCACTTCTTCTTTATGAATACTGATGCTAATATAGAAACATTGGCTAGTAACCGATATTAAACTGATATTTAATCTTTTTTTAAAACTACTTGTTGTAAACTGAACTTTTTTTCTTTTAGTGCTTCATTTAAGGTGATCATCTAATAGGAGGCAATCAAGCTCCAGCTACTCAAACACTACCACCTTACAACCTTACCTCAAATAATGTGAGTGTGTTATTTTTTAGGCTGGATATGTTCCAGGACTGGATCAAATTAATTATTTTTTCTTTTTGCTGAATTCCTGAGACCAATACATATAAATACCAATAGAGTTTCATATGTGTGACTTACAGTCCTTCAGGTTGAACTCGCATGGGGCCTTGGCAGACCACAGCCTCATAGTATTTACAATGTTGTTCCTGTAGCCTGGCACAGGAGTGTCATATGGCAGGGCCAAGACTACCTGTCAACACAGATGAGTAGACAAAAATGGATAGAAAACAAAAAAGTTATTTCCCTGAAAAATAATACGATCAGATTTTCAGTTTTGGTGCTATTACCAGTTACAGTTATAATTATATGATTATAATTTACTATAAAAATTCAATGCCTAAATCATTATAAATTTAGGTCAAATGTATCTCATTACTGCTACAATGCCTGAAGCTCTTGAGTCACTAAAAGGTGACATCTGAGCTATAAAACTGAGCAATAAAACACAGACACATACCTGAGTGTCTACCCATTTGACTCCATCCGGGTGGTGCTCTGTCCTGCCATAGAAATGCACAGGGCGCATGTATTCGGGACGAGCTTTCTCCCATGGGTTGCCATAGCGCAGCCAATCGTCAGCCTCTTCCACCTTTTGGATATAAACAGGGATAAGCTCTCAGTATGTAAGAAATTATTTTGTCTTACATGTTTCTCACTCCTGAGATATTTCATTTACAAGGACGAATTTGTAGCATACCTGCCATCCACTAACGATTTTCTGGTTGAAGATGCCAAACTCATACCGAATGCCATAGCCATAGGCAGCCAAACCAAGACTGGCCATGGAATCCAGGAAGCAAGCTAGACGTGACGGTCAAAGTAAAGCATAATGGTGAACGAGAAGGTGGAAAAAAAGGTGAAGCTCTCTAAAGATACAGCATTTAAATTTGGGCCCTTTTTTCAGGCCTAGGCCTCACTAATAGCCAGAGTGGTGTTTGTGGTGAAAAGCACTACTCATCCAACATCAAGTTCTTACACGTGAATGCAGTTAAATCCTCACAGAAATATTCCAATATCTAGTCTAAACCTTCACTGAGGATTTGAAGCTTTCACTGCAAAAGGCAAAAACTTCATCTTATTTCTATTCAATTTAGAAGAAATGCTGAATGAAGACTTGCATTACACTCATGGCTGTATCATTTTATTTTTTAAAAACTAAGGTGAGGAAGACAGACTGGATTTCAAAATGCATATAAAAAAGAAAAACATATACCAGCAAGACGGCCCAGGCCTCCATTTCCCAGTCCAGCATCCTCTTCAACGTCTTCCAGCTCCTCCATGTCCAAACCAAGCTAAGGAAAATAGGACAACTGTTTTGTTATGGGTTTCAGTAGGATTAACAATCACATCTATATGGATCTAAGATAGTGTTTGACACTTAAAGTTTTAAATGTCTGGAGTCTTTTATTGGTTTGTTTTTATGTTAGATTGTGTGAATCAAGCACCTGGTACATAGCTTCATCACAAGCGTTCTCCAGGGCCAGGTTCACCATGGTGTTCTGCAGAGTGCGGCCCATGTAAAACTCCAGTGAGAGGTAGTACACACGCTAGAGAGGAAGAGAAAGTACAGCTGGGAATCTGATTCTTGATATATCTAATGTATATTTTAAAATGTCATCACTGTTCAGAGAAAGAAATTCAGAGAAAGACATGTATCTCCATTTCTGTTGGTTTATAGTTTATTGCATCATTTCAACACAGCAGCTATCCTTCACATTGTGTGAAAATGTAATATGAAGAGAACAATAAAATGCTTCACAATTATATGGAATAAAATCTTTTTATAATAAATAAAGACTCAGAAGTGAATGGTAATTTGTGAAACAATATCCACATGCTACATCGAATTCTTTTCATTTATTCATTCATTATTTCATTGATTCACTTATCCACTTCAGGGTCGTGGTGTGTCCTGAGCACACCCTAGAGGGGGCGCCAGTCCTTCGCAGGGCGACACACACTGACACCTATGGACAATTTAGTGCAGCCAACCCACCTACAAAAGTGTGTTTTTGGAGCATTGAAGGAAACCAGAGCATCACATTCTTATTTTATATAACACCAGTGTATTATATTCATAAAATTGTGGGCCCTACACAGAGACCTTTCTTTTATTACATTTCTGATATATTTCTAGGGAGATAATACCAAACAAGACTTTGTTACAAGTAGAGAGAAAGAGAAAATTGAATTAATAACATTCTTAAAAAGGCCTGGTACACCAACAAATAAAAAGAGAGAGACCAGAAAAGGAAACAGAAATGCAAAGTACTGCCATCAAAGTATACAATTAATAATCAACTTGAAAGGGCTTGAGAGAATCTGGAATAATGAGAACACTGCAGCATGAAAGCAGCATGATACTTTTTAAAGCAGTTTTGTGGCAAGCAGCCACATTTCACTGTACACACATTTTAACAAATATTTCATACAATCATTTGTCGCAGCTTATAGATTAGTTTTTGGTTCTTAATTTCTGCACTGGAAATGTTTCTTTTTTAAAGCTTAACCATGTATTTTGTGCAAGAAAATATAAAACATGTCAAATGAAATACAGTATTGTGTTTTGTATTTACTGTATTAATATGTGGAAACTAACCAGTGTTATAGTAGTTGAGCCATGGTCTGAACATGTCGTTCTTGAGATAACTAACTTCTCCTCACAGAGAAGTGCCTTGAGTCTGAAGACTATTTTAGGCCTACATCAAGTACTATATTTATTCCCTGTCCCCTTTCTCTAGTGAACTGCGTGGCAGCATGCTGGTCCAGCCTTTGTATAAGTGTTTTTTTTTTCGGCTGTTGGAGATTTGCGTCAGTATAAAGAGACCAAGTCTGCAAAAGGTGAGAAAGTGGATGTTTGGGGGTGTTTGATTGAGGCAGGTTGGAGGGAGAGGAAGGTCAGGTGTATTATGTAACACTGGCATTTTGACTCCAGTAAAAATAACCCCCCCTGAGGTCACTAGCAAAGGTTATGTTGTCTGTGTGTAAGGCTGCATAGTCATAGGAAGGGGAAATCTGACTTGGGGCAGAGATGGGAGACTTTTGCACAATAAAGCATTCATTTTAGGTGAACAGGCAAATAGGGTCCTTAAGGCAACTGGGCAACTCTGTATTTATGCAGGAGTCCTGGTGCACCGAGATAAACTAGACTACATTGTAATGCACTGTAAAGGCAAAAGAGCAATTTGGCATACATGAAGAAACTAAAATAATATTTAAAGAGTGACTGTGTCTCGGATTCTACGGCAGAACTTGGATGGCGTTGATACACATCCTTGCACCTTCTAATGACTCATGTTCTAGAACAATAATGGTTATTATGAGAAGTCATAACATCACTGGAGTGATACTGATGAACGTGTATACCATTGCCAGGCATATGTACTATACTGCATAGATGTCGTAGTCCTTTTTCACACCTAGTTCATTTTCTAAAAGCCCCACTTTGGTTTGGAGTTTTCACACCTGTCAAAATCGTAGAATAAACATTTTATTATTCTGTAAAAATAAAGCAGGTGTGAAAGCTCCTTTAAAAAAATCTTAAAATACACTGAATATAAACCCATTTTAAATTCTTAGACATATATAAAAGAAAGGCTATACATCTGGAGTTTTTAATACCAGGCAGGATTAACATCCTATATAGGTCTGAGTGATGACCTTTCCTCAAGTGAATGACTTTTGACCTTTGAATGAAAGATACTTTAAACTGCTGGCAACCTTGGTCTTAACTGCCGAAAGAAAGGTCAGTGCATACACTGAGATTTCATGTCTGTGTAATAACCTGACTAAAATACACCCGTCATACACTCATTGACTGTAGAAAAACAACAGAACTGCAGCCTGTATAATCTCAAAGCATAACGCTGAAGGGAACACTTTGGAGCAGAAGCACTTAAGTTCACCATACTCAATGCCAAGTGTTGGCTAGTAGATGGAGCACAGTTTAAAACACTTGGGAAGACCTGATGTGGTTTTGTGATCTAGACTAACCAGTGCCATTATGGCTGAATGCCATGAAATCCTCAGAGAAACATCTAGTGTAAAGCCTTCCCTGAGGAAGAGAGACTGTCAGTTCAGCAAAAGGGGACCAATTACCCAATTATAGCCCTTAATTACAGCAGGATGAGCAGGTGTTGAAAGGTTTGGCTACATAGTGTATATAAGTTTCATACGACATGTACTGAAGGTACCAATAAATCATGAGTGTAAAATGATTTAAAAAGTTTGCTCGCATATTGCCAGCATCTTCCAGGCGCTCTGTACATGACCAGTAAATTGCAAGCTGTAAACCTGTTTGGGGTTTTACGGGGAATATTTTTTTTTATTATTTATAAAAGTAAGATTTCCTTCCCAGGTAAACATCCTTTTAAAGAGGCCCACAACATTGATATTTTTTTCTTTTTCTGGCCATTTATTCTCTTCTACTAGCGCATTAGGCCTCTACAATTTAACACTATGAACATTTCTGGATAGTGAATGCTTCTTGTACACAGATACATGTGAAACCTGCAACGTTTCAGCATGTGCGGAAATAAGAACACAAGTCATTCGGCTCTGCCTCGTGAGAGCTTTGAGTTCTGCTGTTACGTCCCTTAGCAACAACAGAAAGAGTCAAGCTTGTCATCATTACCTCCCAATGAGAGCACAAGCAGCCAGAGAAAACAAAGATCACTTACTCTTGTTACTGTTCAACAGAATTCTAACAAGCATCGTGGTCATCTTCATGTGTCTTTCATTCTTAAACAGCCTTGTTTACTGACAACAGCACGCAGGCACATTGATGTTGATTGTTTCTGGTTCTGAAAATGCAGATCTGCCTTGATCTGAGTTGAGTGTTTATAAATTATCCTACATAAACAAAATGCCTCTACCAATGAAGAATGAATATATGGTTAAGCTCACTTCTCTTAAAATGTGGTGTAGGTAAATATTGTTCTCCATACTGCATTGACTGTTTGCCACAAGAATGTTAATGCAGTACCCTCACCACTGGAAAAAAATCAGCTTTTAATTATTTTGAAATACAACATTTTGTGTTAGAATTTAAGATGTTTTAGTGTAAATTTCCATTCCCTACAACTACAAGTCTGATAAATGGACAGTTTGAAGAGGCAGGCTACAGTAGAATGCACAGTGTTAAAGACACTGGCAAACAAGTGGGTATGTGGTGGGTGTGGTTTAACACTGCTGACTTTGCAAGTGATTTGTGAACTTGCAGGATCATGCAAGGCTGGTGCAAAACACTGAAACAAAACAAAATCACTTGAAGCAAATAATATATGGTTTACATTTTGCTTCAATTATAATTTGCTAATAATAATAATTAGATGTAAACAATCAAAATAATATCCACTTACTTTGGGGTCCTTCTCATAGTAGTGTTGCTGGGTTCTGATCCACCTGCCCACCAAGTGGTCCCGGACCGTGTTGGCGAGGGCGAAGTAGTAATCCCGCTTGGTGGCCACATTCCTGTCCTTTACCAGGGTGAAGTGGAGATGGCGGTTAAAGTTTGTCTTCAGATCTGAAACATTCTCAACGCCAGCCAGTCCCCTAACTGAAATCTGTTTCCTCCTCTCGTGGTCAGACAGTGGCTTAGACATTGTGGCTGATATCTGAGTGTGTGTGTCTAATGGTGGAGGAGCCAAAAGTGGAGACACTGAGCTGCTTGCACTTCACTGTCACCACAGCGCCGCCTGAGTAGCCCCAGTTGTGCAGCTTTAAACCCCACTGCATTAATATTCATTAAGGGGTGGACCGGGACAGGCCACTTATGGGATGTCTACTCAAAACATTTGCAATGAAGATGCATTTGGTCCATGATAAATAAATACACACACGCACACACACACACACACACACACACACACACACACGCACATGCACACACACACACATACGTAAATCAGGCCTGGCACCAGGGGAACATTTAATGGGGCAATGTCCCACCAACTAATCATCATGCTCTACTAAAGCTACTATGTAGTACATGCTTTTTCATTGTCCAACGATTCTTAACAGCTCATACAACTGGTGAATGTTGGTATTTTAAAGTGCAACTAATGGACGATCATTTGTGCATGCATAATGTGTAGAATCTCCATTGAGAAGCATGAAAATGAGATGCTCTGGAGCAGCTGCACAGAGCTTAAGGTCATCAGGCTCAGTGCCAAGCATGGACTACAGGGGTAAAAAGCCCCCCCAGCACTGGGCTGTGCAGCAGTGAAAGTGCATTTTCAGGACTGATTAAACACCATCTTTTGAGTGAGTTGAAATGGCTTTTGTGATCCAAAACTCATCATCAAACATCAGTACCCGACTTTACCAATATGCCCAAGGCAGAATGCCATCAGATCTTCACAGAAATGGCCCAACATCTAGTCTAACGCCTTCCCAGAAGAGTTACAAGGCAGTTACAGCAGCAAATGGGCACAAACTACTTATATAACGTTGGGTTGGAACTTTAAAGTGATCTAAGAGATATTCTGTTCCCAATGACCACATGACTTAAAGCTACACACTGTGACACACCCTAAGCAGTAACAACACCATTAAACTACAACCCCCAAAAAGCACTCTGCCATTTGATTGACATTCCAGTCACTCCAAACCAGGAGAAGCGCTAGAGTGTAAAACTTTCAAGTAGGCCGAGACATTAATAGCCACCCTGACCCGTCCCAAAGGCCGTGATATTTGGAAGGCATGCCTCGTGAATGTCAGTAGCCAGCAGCCAGCAACCTCACGCCTGCTGCTGGAAAACCTGCTATCTGCACACAGAGCAATCACCACAACCAAGACACCTCTGATGGTGTTTTCATTGTTTCACTGCATCAGTTTTCTCTGTTCTTCTTTCTGAAAAGAGAAAGAAGCAACAATCAAAAGATAGGACGGAAATAATGCATTTGTTGTGTTTGTGTCTGTTCATGGTTTCTGTTCAGTTTATCTGCAGTGTAGGCACGAAGGCATAAGAACTGAGCCACTAAAATGTGTAGACAATAGTGACAAAATGTCCCTGACAAATTTTCACAAATAAGTGCCATATATGAAAAACATTGTTGAAAATTTGCAACAAATATCACTTTACATTTTGCACTGAAAACTATTTAGACTGTGTACCGTGCTTGTATTCAAGACGGCGAAGAGCCATTTTCCTCTTGGAATTGTGTATTTAATAGGTATCTTTTGTATCAGTAGCATCTTCTTCTCTTCAAGGAAGTCTTTAGATTGGACACTGTAATATTTCTGTGAGCATTTATTCACAAGAATATAAATATGGTCTCATACTGATGTTGAACGATTAGTTCTGGACCATAAATGCCACTCCAGCTCATTCCAAAGATAAATGCTGTTCCACTGCTCCACGGCACAATTCTGGCAGGCTTTACACCCCTCTAGCCGTTAAATGACATTGAGCATGGTGACCTTAGGTCCTTGTGCAGCTGCTACAGCTCATCTACCTCTCACACATAATGCATTCCTATGGAGATTGTGTGCAATTTGTACAGTGCACACTGCACAGACACTAAATATAACGGGTGTCTACAAACCTTCGGAAAAAAAAATATATATTGTGAAAAAGTTCATTTTGTTTATATATTTCATATATTTTTCACATTCATTACCCATAAAGTGATACATTCCAAGCTCTTTTACTTTTGATAAATATGGCTAATGAAAGAATAAATCAAGTATCTCAAATTATTAGAATATTACATATTCTAATATTTCATTTCAAACAAAAAATTATGCACAATACAGAATAGACAAGTATGTTCATTTCATAAACTCAGTATTTGGTTGGGATTCATTTACCATGAATTACAGCTTCAGTGCAGCATGGCATGGAGGCAGTCAGATTGTTGCACTCCTGAGATCTTAAAGCCCAGGTTGCTTTGATAGTGGCCTTCAGGTCATCCGTAATGCTGGGTCGGTGTTTCTGACAGTCCACTTGACCTCTTCCAGTCAACTTTCCATTCATATCTTTTGCTATAGCACACTGCAAACAGCCAGCCTTTTCAGCAGTGACCTTCTGTGGCTTGCCTTCCTGGTGGAGGATGTCAAGTATGGAACTATGGCAAGTGTTTTTCACATTAAAGAAAAAATAAGCATATTTTTTACCTTTAACAACTTCAAAAAACATTGTGATGCTTCACTGACATGTAACAGGGCTCTGTCTTTACTTTCAGGGCTTCAAGGCTGTGAAACTGCACTATATAACTTTTGGAAGAGGATAAGAAAATAACTGTTAACGCTCTATTGCATGGCATTGCTTCGGGGTAACACTCATTTTCCCTCAGTATCACAATAAAAAAACATACCCCAATAAAAATGCCCATTTTAAAAAGGAGGAAACAAAGGAAGATTATATATATTTGATCACATGACTTTTCCCAACTTGTTCCAGCCTCTTTCCCTCAACTGTGCTCACACGTGGAAGCCAAGTAAAGTGACATTTACTTGAATTAAAAAAAAAATCACAATTTTGGGTCAGTTCTGATTTTATGTTCATCCACTGTTTATGTTTTCTTTGAATAAATATTTTGTGAAATGATAAAATAGCTATGTTGCTTGAAAGCAACACCATGAAAACATCCATGTTTTTATACTCCCTAGCAATATTCCACACAGATGGCAGAATACTAAGAAATATTGAAATGATTGTCATTATATGTTTTTTATGTTAAATAACAAAATGTATGATATTTTTTTTAGTTTGTACTCACCTGTGCATAGGCTAAGATATATTGATGCTGTAGCTCTGTGGCTCAGTGGGTGTGTGTGCATGTGTGCCCCCACACACATGGTAAATTCATTCATAAATTCCGTCTTTGTTCTTCAGTATTTTCCAGCTATGCTATGAATAATAAATTTGGTTTTATGTATTGTTGGATTTCTTAGCCTAAAAACTGGACTGAGAATGAATGAATAAAATTGATATTCTATTTTTGTGCATTGTTGCTTGTAGGTAACTACCCTCCACTAAAATGACAGTTGATAATAACTGTATTATTTCGTCAGTAAAAATGGTCTTTTAAATGTAGTTTTTAATCAATTCTTTAATAAAATTTGATTTGCTAAAAATAAAAACATATTTTTTTAGTAAAATGCACATTTTCAATGTATTACCATTATTGCATGTTGTTATGCCAAAGTAACATACTTAAATTGACCCCCATTACCATTTTTTACATAGGGTGACCAGATCTTAGATGGTGAAAAAGAGGACACGACTCCGAGGGGTGTGGGGGGGATGAGCTCTCGCCTCTCGCTGCCGTTGTATTCTTAGCTGAACATATGTGTGCTTTTAGGTCCTTTACACCTTTATTTGCTACACAAAACATGGGAATTTCTTTTTAATTCAGAACGTACATTTACGTTTCGGCATAGCTGCTCGAGATGAGGGTGGGTACATGAGATTTGCCTGACGTACACAAGGACTACTGACGTGCAGACTGACCAATTAAATGTTTACAGAGAAGGTTATCGACCAATAACGGTAGCTCTACTGTCAGACCGTCCAATCAGAAAATTTTAGGCTACTTCACCACGCCCCCTTCTCACTCAAGCGAACCAATCCGAGTAGGGGAGGGCGGGACTAGTTTGTGAACGAAACGCTTCTCGAAATTCTATGTAAGCTCCAGAAAAACAAAACCCCGGTCGTTTGTGAATTTCCGCCCGGACTATTTTTAAGTCTAAAAAGAGGTCATGTCCGGGTAAAAGAGGACGTCTGGTCACCCTATTTTATACATTACTATTATAATTGTTCATTGTGCTCTATGGAATGTAACAAAATGTGTGCAAATATGTTTTACTCCATTATTTCATATATCATTCAATAGGGGGTTAAAATAATTGTTTTCAAGTAAAGTTTTCCATATTTCACAGTGAATTGATACACGTACAACTGGAAAACTGGCCTCAGCTGGGGAAAAATGAATTAAAAACTACATTATACTGATTAAAACAGTACTCTGTAGCATATAGTATAACTGCAGGATGCAAACACAATTAAATGTCACTAAACCCTATTTTAATAACTACAGCAGCACACAACAGCTCCGCTAGCCTAAACCGAGCAGGGCCAGTAACACTAGCTTCGATTAAAAATGTGTCAAATCATTTATATTAAGAGCTAATATTTACACATTCAACATATCATGTAGTAAAACGCGTTACTGAGCCAGAAATAATAAGATTGAGTTATTCGACTGAAAAATAACGATTCAAATATCTTAGGAGTCTATAAGACTACCCACCAACTCAACACTTTACAGTGGACCGTTAGTGGCCAGCAGGTGGCGTTGAACATTTGCAGAAATATCAATGAAACACGACCCTTTTTTAAAAGTGGCCTACGTAATTTAATAACCTTTAAATTTTATTTATTTATCTATTTTTAGCTGGTATGTTAATGTAAACATAATGTAAAGTAAATATTTATCAGGACAAGTGCATTTTGTGCCTCAGAAAGTCTGTTTGAAACCCGTGTTTGTGGTCTGCTTCACCCCTAGTCGTCACTCTAACTAATTCACAAGATCACTATTTGGAAATTGAGATGTCCAACCTGTGGCTATACAAACTTGTTAAGGTAAACTGCACACAGTAAATCTTGTGAAACAGGCTAGTGCATTCTTAACTCCCTCAATCATTTATTCATTCTTTTTCTGTGATGTTGTTCAGGATGGTAGTTCAGGAAGGCCCAAGGCAGGAGCACATACAGCAGGGTGCGGGTTCATTAGGGCATCGCTCACTCACACATACTTACAAACTCACACTAATGGACCACTAACTGTGCCTTTTTCTTAACTTGTGCTTTTGAACTTTGGAAGGAAACCAGAAAGCACCCAGAGGCAACCCAGGCAGACACGGGGAGAACACACCAAACTTCTCACAGACCAAACCTGAGGACATTGCAGCTGTGTGATGGCGATACTAACTGTTGGGTCAAAGTACCACCCGTTTTAGAACAATATTCACCCACAACTATGATAATTAATAATATATTTCTTTATTACCGGTCTAAGCTGAATATTATTATTTCTCTCCACAGACACAAGAGGGGGCTGTAACTGACTACAAACATTTGGACAGGGAGCTGGCAGCTCTTCTCATGTTCTCCAGCAGAACACACAGTCCGGCTTAATGGGTTACCTGCATTCACCTGAAGGTACCAATATAGTTTCTGCAGCCATAACAGTTTACACAGTGCTATGAGAATATACCCAGTGAACACCGAAGAAATTTATGAATAATGAGGAAAGAAGAAAGAGTTCCCGAGAGGAAAATGGCTTATTACTAGTATTGGATGTTGAACAAGAATATTATGCTCAAAATCACAATGGCTTATTAATGAGTTGTTTATATATATATATATATATATATATATGTGTGTGTGTGTGTGGTGCAGGCATGAGTACATTTAAAATATATTGAGCTCACCATGTAAATATAAGCAAAATAAGCTGTTAATATGGTTGGGGCATTTCCTCAAACAGGAACATTTACAGTATAACCCTATAACCCTAAGGAATTATCCAGTTCTGTCAACTTGGACAGAGTGGGGCTTTGAAACCGCAAGTGAGTGAAGATAATGGGGACCAATTGCAGAGATTTGTGCATTAAATAAATATGTAATTCTGATGAACAGAAGTGAGTTTCTTAGGAGTTTAACTGATGAGAGTAGGGGGACTTGCCATTTAATCACGAAAATATTTATTTATAGATCTGTCCACTGGGTAATATGGCTTTATGTACACTTTATTTTCAAGGGTTCTGTAAGGTTAAATAATTGTTGTTAATGATATAGGCTAAATGCTTTTATATATGGTTCTCTACATAACTTAAATATGTTTATGTGCTGCTTTTCTCAAAAGTTAAAGAACTATTTCTGTTACTGTATAGAACCCTTTATCATAAGTGTGTTTTCTAGAGGGAGTTTTCCCAGATCTGTACTCAGTACACATGAATACGACTTTCACTAATAAGTCAGTAAATATGTATGTTGTGTCTAACATGAAGTTACAAATAAGAGTCAAGGTTGTTTTGAAAATCGTAATACTTCTGCTTAGTGTGGTTATAGCTGGTCTGAGGACTTTCAGAACGTGACAGAAAAGTTGCTACTCTTCTGTTAATAACAGGAAATGCAATGGCTGTCAATTTCACAACAGACAGGAAACCAAGTGCAAAACACAGCTGTAGTGTGTGTGAACCCCTGCCCTTAATGAGCTTCAGTTTCAGAGCCTGTCACAACGTATTCTCTCACACTTTCACAGCGACATTTTTGAAGCTATTAATTCTCCCTTCTTTACAATAAAACTACAATCATCTTTCATCTGTTGATGTCAGAGTCTGAAGGTAAGTACACTTCAAGCCTATTTGTCACAATTTTATTCCTGCATGTATTATTTTATATTTGCATAACAGATCTTTTCCACTGTCTGAGAACAGGCTTTCAACTTTTATGCTTTTGCATAAGAGCTAGAGATAACGCTTATGTTCATATCAAAATATTAGTGCTTCAATTTTATTTCTAGTGTTTGCCTTGACTTCCATGGTTTTGCCTTATAGTATTTGCAGAGTGACAAAAAGGGATCAAAGTGAGCCGTGGAGAATTGTGAAGGGGAAAAGGGGGCAGAGGGAGTGAGGAGAGGAGAGGAGGATGGCGAGCGTTTCATTTGATCAGTCAGCAAGCGTGGATGAACTGGTGGAGGCCTGCATCAAAGCCTTTGGTCAGTAGTCTCACTCGCTCTCGTGTAAGCCTACTGATCAGGCAACTGCCCAGCATTCTCTCTGTCTACCTCCATCTCTGTCTCTCTCTCTTTCTCTCTCTCTCTCTCTTTCATCCCCCAATCTCTCTCTCTCTCTGTCTCTGGCTTGTGCTTTCGTTCTGTCTCAATTTTTACCCACATCTCTGTGTTGGGGACTCCACACTGACTGAAAGGGGCTCTCTTTTTTGTAACTCTTCTCTTAGATTTCAAGCTTTTTTGTCTTTCAGTTCAGGAACAGGAACTAAGCGTTTTTGAGATTCTGAAACACAGTGGGCAGAGCAGTTTTAACTGAAATTCATTTACATCAAGAAACAGTCCAGTGACGAATTCCGCCTCACGTTTTGCCTTCTCTCTTTGCCTGTGTTTCAGTCCCCTACCACATATTATCAAATGTATGTTAACTGTATTTAAATGTATAAATTGTTTTCTGTTCTGGCATAAAATTATATTATGCTGCAGTAAATTCCATTTCTACAGAGGAATTTGCTATTTAAAGAAGAAAGTGGTGAAAAGAAAATAAATGAATTAAATACTGGGTGGACTGTGATAAAGGGTTCCCATGTTGAAAGGAACTGCAACAAAAGTCAGTACACTCTTCACTAGTGTGATTTCTTTGTTTCACTGCTTTGTTTTTGTAATATTTTACATACCCACCTTTGTTGTTCATGACAGCTGCAAACATCTTGCATGGCTGATTTTAATGTAGCACAAATGTGTGGAGAGATATCCTGCCGTTTTTCACAGATGATTCTTGTCAGCTCTTCTTTTGTGGAGGAGTTACACGCTGCTTCTTTCAGGTTTAATGTTTCCCAAAATGTGTTCTGTAGTATTCAGGTCAGGTGCGTGTTGGTCGGCCGATAGTTTCACGATAGTTTTTCGATAGTGAGTTCTTTTGCGACTATTGTTCTTCTTAAACATTGCAAAGTTTTGCTATTTTGGTGTCATGTTATTTCTTGCCACATGGGTCAATGGTGAATTGCATACAGCACTTTAATGACCAGCAGTGAGGCAGTCCCTGTGTTAATAGCTCACTTTATCTTACAGAACAATCAGGCAGCCTGGCAGATATGCATATTTGGTACATATTTGGTGTGGTTCTGCAATGTTGTCTGCCAATTTAATAAAGTCTGTCTAACATAATGTTTTACTACTACTACTACTACTACTACTACTAATAATAATAATAATAATTTTAATTCAAGCACCTTTATGTGGCACTATATTCAATTAAGAGGTGTCGTTTACAGTGTATACTATATCTACCAACATAGGTTTTGAGATATAGTGAGAGTATAAAGCATTTTTCTATATTTCTCTCTCTCTCATTCAGATGATGAAGGGGAGCTTAAGGACCCTTCTCTGGTACGAATGTTCCTCATGATGCATCCTTGGTACCTTTCTTCCACTGATCTGGCAAAGACACTCTTGCACATGTATCCTTCAGCACGTCTATGTTGTTCCATTTTCTGTGTGATCTCCATCTCCATCCATTACATTCTATAACTAACTTGATGTTTACTGTATAGTTTACTGCCCTTTAATGTCAACTGTTCCACACTGAGCATAATTTATCTTGTGCCGAGCTGTCAGTGCGAGAGATGGATGGCAGCATCATATGGTAATGCAGCAGACACTATCCCACACATTCCTTCTACTGAACTGCAAAGACAAAATTGACTATTTACCATAACAACATAACAGGTCTCAGCAGGAGAGCTGCACTGCCAGCCGCCAGTCTCAGATTTGTCATCTCATCAAGTAAGTCGATGATAAAATGTAGTTGCAGAATTACAAAACTGTGACATTTACTTCTGTCAGGGTGTTAACAAAACTATATCCAAGAATTAAAAGCAACGTCTGTTAATAATCCTTTGTTAAATTAAAAAATCCTGTAAACAATTCATTAAATCAGGGGCCTTGTTTATTAAGAAAACCAAGAGTTTCATCCTGGATTTGTTGTCAGTGTAAAATAATGATTAACAGCAACCCATTGTTAAGGAATTGTACACATATCACTTACTGACTATTTGAATTGTACATCAAGTAAATGATGTAAAACACTACATAAACATTATAAAATGATAAGTAAAACATTTTATAAATAAGACACCAGGTTTACTAAAGACAAATTTGAAAAGTTTCGTACTTTTGTCATTTTGTTTACTTACTGTTTACTTATTCCAACTGTTAATACTTACATGAATGCATGCATCAAATGTTTATAACAATTGATCATGTAACAGAGGTAAATGACTGCAGTGGTGGAAGACCTGCCCAGACACGTTTGCTGATATAGCTTGGTGTGCTTGCCAGGGCAAGGCATCAAACCCCTGTCTGCTAAGCTGGGGGTAATATTATTACCCACTGTGCTACACCAACCATAACGATTTTTATTGTATAAACCAATATTGTGTTTTTGATTGCCGACACATCCTCTGAAATAATTTCCATGGCAAGACTTTTGCACATTGTTTATAGTATCACTGACATAACAAAACCTCATATCTCAGAAATGGTGGCTTTCTTAGAGAAGCAATAAACCCAGCTATTAAAATATACATAGCAGTAGACTCTTCTTGAATACTCATTTATGTAGAAATATCTCGAGAAGAGAGAAATAATCTAAATCCTGTTTATTATTAATAGAGCTTTGATACGGTGGAATTTTTTGATGCATTACTTGTAAGTACGATTTGTGCTGATAGGAGTTTGAGATTGACCCACCAACACACAGTCATAGCTCACAGAAAATGGCTGAAGTGAGACAGCCCTAAGCGCTCATTCTTTTTGTGTAGCATGCAGACCTATTTCATGCATTACTAGTCTCTCTCTCTCCCTCTCTCTCTCTCTCTGTCTCCCCCTGCACCCCCTCATCACCAACACACATCAACCCCACAACCCCCACCCCTCTGCAGGTACTGGATGGACGAGTTCCCGGCCGAGTTTGACCTGAACCCAGAGCTTGCTGAGCAGATCCGCTGCCTGAAAGAGCTGCTGGAGCAGAACGGGGACGAGAGACGAAGTCTCCTCATAGACATAGACAGTGTGTGAGTCAGGAGGAGCACAGTGCAGTCACAGAAAAACAGCCATCCGCTCCATTTACCCCCTCTATCTGATCCACAAAGGCACAGACACATAGTCCTAATATAAAGAGCATATCATAAATGCTGCCTGTTCTGCAGATCAAATTTACTGCTGCTGCTTAACAGATGAATTTTCGATTATAGGGACACTGCAGATTGGAAAGCTGTTATATATGAAAAAAGATCATTTTATTTATATAGAAATGCTTGTCGTTTTATTACTTTATACCGATTGATTTATATTAAAAAAATTACAACATACATGCCATATACCTTATGTGCATATATGTCAGAATCCACCCATCATATATTATATTTCAAGTAATCAGCGTCTCACTGTCCAAGTAAACCCAAATACATACTGATAGGAATGACTTCCTCTAACCTTTGTTATTATTTCATACATTTAATAATGTGCAAAGTATTCCTCACCCATCAATAGTCCATCATACGAATGGAAGAGGCAACTGACTTCCACCGTCCAGAAGAAGAGTAAAACCTCTCTCCTGTTTGACCACCTGGATGCCTCAACCCTAGCAGAACACCTCACCTACATGGAGTACAAGTCTTTCTGCAAGATTCTGGTGAGACTCCGACTGCCACTATGTAGTGATGGTTAGCCATCTTTTTTTAGTCAGTTATTGTTGCGTTAGCTGTAGAAATATAAGCATTTTTCAGTATAAAAGGGATATAATGCGAAAATGTTTTATTCCATGTCATTTTGACCAATTGTATTGGCCCAGTATTTCTGAAATTGACACATTAAAAAGTGAAGCTGGTGTTTTCAAAATATGTAAATCAATCTCCCTGCATCGAAAATATGAGAATCCAGCTTTAGTTCAATGGTTTTACAGTTTTATTGAGGCTGAAATTGTGATTACAGCTGTAAGATTGCTACTCCCACTAGTGCAATTGAAGGTATTCAGTGTGGTGTCATGCATTTTATGGATAACATTTTGTTATACAGTGTCTGAAGCCACATAAAAAAGTCTGTTTGAGATTATTTAACTCATTCTAAGTTGAGACAAGTGTATGATTACTTAGGCATGCAGTTTGTACAATGCTAGTTGTTGGCCTTGTAGCTTCAGTTACAAATGTTCAGATGCCAAACTGTGTTGAGTGATTGAGTGCATTTTACCTATGGAAAAAAAAACTGTGGGAGTTAGATTTTTCCCTGAGCAATTGCTATAAAAATGCACCCAACCTCAAAATGCATCAATACTTGAAAAAGTGCTTGCTTTCAAATATTTCAGAAAAATAAATCTGCTGAAATACTTGTATACACTGTTTGCAACTAAAGCTTGTATACCCCTAGTTCCAGGACTACCACAGTTTTGTAATGCATGGAGGTACTGTAGATAACCCCATTCTGGAGCGCTTCATCACCCTCTTTAACAGCGTTTCCCAGTGGATTCAGATGATGGTGCTCAGTAAGCCCACAGCCCAGCAGAGAGCTACTGTCATTACTGACTTTATCACAGTAGCCCAGGTCAGTCTGCCCTCAGTCTAAAACTCCTTTCCTTTCCCTATATCAGAAAGCTCTTCCCTCCGCTAGATATTTTCTGTGCATGTTATTCTGCCTTTATTTATGCCTCTTCTGCTTTCATTTATATCTGCAGTTTATATTCTGTTTACGCAAAGGTTGCCCTAAGTCATACTGTCCTGACATGGCATTCTGTATGTAGATATGCTTCCTGTTTATCTGAGTGTACTTGTGTTTATCATTTTAGAAGTTGCTGGAGCTGCAGAACTTCAACACGCTGATGGCAGTGGTAGGGGGTCTTAGTAACAGCTCTATCTCCAGACTGAAAGACACCCAGGCTCTTATTGGCAGTGATTCACGGAAGGTAAATGTTGTCAGTTCACAGCTTTACAACTCCACTACTGATACAAACATGCAGAGCAGAGATTTTCTCCTGCTGTTTCTGTATTTGGCACATGATGGTGGCAATAGATGGATGTAAATCCATTATTAACCCTGTTGGATGCATAATTTGCAATATGTTGCAATGTGAAATCATTTTATGGATGACGAAAATGGAAGTAAGAACATGGTCCTGTTATTTTCAGCAACTATTACTGTTTTTACACGGTGTTCTGTCTACTGAATCAGTATCGCAGATTCACTCAGATATCTCATCAGCAAATGCAGTAGCTCCCTTGGCAAGCCTATTCTGGAGATGTTGCCTTATCTTCTTCATTTTTTTTTTTGCACGAAGAGAGACAGGCTCTCAGCTTTATACATTGGCTGTCCCTCACTGCCACGCCCTTGACAGCTTCTATTCAGTCTTTTCCAAGAGTTGTACACCTGTCTCATGCTTTCCTGACTACTAGAGCATCCCATTTAATGACACAACCGCATGTTGCGATGTTCAGTATATGCCTTGCAATATATGGAGAATACATTGGTGAACAGTGATGTATCAACATTAAAAACTGGCCAGCAATATTTTGATCAGAATAATTCACCTTTCTTAGACCCAAACAGCCAAAGATAATTGGCGATTAGTCAGCACATTTAAAATAAATATTTAAGGATTCAATGTTCATTAGTCAGTTGCAAGCATTTGCAAGATTAGTTGTTGATAGCAAGCTGATAGCTATTGCTGTTATCAGTTTGACTAGATATCTATCACTGGGTTCTGGTTTAACTCATATATCTCATCTGTCCTCTGAGTTCCTCTGTTTAATATACTGTATTTATCACAAAATCAGGCATTAATGACCGTGTGGTCTCTGCCTCTGAAATACTGTTTGTGTAAACACACATTCTCATACATCTAATTTTAAACCATGGAAAGACGTTCTGTCTTTTGCACATAAATATATATTATGTTTGGAAAGTTTGTGCTGAGAGGGTCTGGTTTTGGGAGAGAAGACAAAGAGTTGTTGAAAACTGAAATAGGAGTATTGGATTGTTGGATTCTGGTGTGTTTTTGTTACAACACGTGCTTTTTATATAGCAGTTTAAAAATTAATGAATTTTATATCTGCAAAGATTGCATGAAACCCTTGTCACAACACATCAATAGTTAATCTATAAGATTTATTTCTGAGAGTCATTTTCTGACATTGATAGGCAGTTATTTTTCCATCTAATACTGGTGGTTGGTTTATCTCTAAGGTCTCTGCTCTGTTGAGGTGCCTCTATATAAACTTTTTTTATCATAAAACTGTTTTGAAGAGGATAGGCTCTCTGAGTCATGTTTCCATTCAGCGTATCTTCTTGCTGCCATCAGCTTGCTCATTAAAGGTCTGGACCCAGATTTCTGGGTTAAAAAGCCCTTTTTGATTGCTTTGAAAGGAATTGATTTGAATCTCATTATCAGCTGTTCGATGGGCTGGTGGAGCTGGTCACGTCGTGTGGTAATTACAGCCGCTACCGCCAGAAGTTTTCTGAGTGCACAGGCTTCCGTTTTCCAATCCTGGGTGTGCACCTGAAAGACCTGATCGCTGTCCATGTGGCCCTGCCAGACTGGGCTGATCCAGAGAAGAGCAGAGTCAACCTGACTAAGACCCAGCAGCTGTACACCATCCTCGAGGAGCTGGCACTGGTCCAGAGCACCTCACCCAACATTGATGCCAACCCGGACCTCCTTAACCTGCTCATAGTGAGTCTGGGGCCAAATGGGTAGGGGAGACTTATAGGCTTTTCTTTAGGTGCCAGGTTAATCAGAACGGCTCTTTTCACAAAGATTGCTTCTGGAATGATTTTGCTAATTATCATATGTATTCCACAGAGATGGGCTATTTGTGATTTCATGTTCAAAAAGAGGTATAGGGACTACCACATGAGAATTTATTATTGAAGCTATGTCTAGTTATGATTGATCTCTTATTATCTGAGTTGCAAATGCAGTATGTAACATGTGGTATATGAAAACACACTGGTGAACAATGATGTACCATGATTAAACATGGGCTAAAATTATTTTGGTTTCACCAATGGCCAAATGGGTGGGGGAACCTGGCAGGCTTTTCTCTATGGACTAGGTTCATCAGCTTGACTCTGTTTTACAATGATTGAGATAGAAAAGCTTTTGCTAATTATCAGATGTATCTCACAAGGATGGGCTTTTTACCATAGGGTTATAAGGGTTCCAATGAGACAGTATTTAATTTTACTAAATAACACAAAAACATGGAAGTCTTAACATTTGTTTATTGCCTGTATCTGGCACAAGAGGTGGTACGTACTTGATTTTTAATTTATGAATGTTACTACAGTGATAAATAATATGACTCTGTCATCCATCAGTATTTATTTTTCTCTGACCAGCTACATTTTTCATTACACATAGAGCATAATTATTCATGTTATTTTCATTAATTGCATTTAATATTAACTATACACTTACTAAGATGATAAATAATTTAGTATAATAACCACGCCCATCTCTTGTAGTCAGTAGAGCTGTTGTATTCAATAAAACTGCATCAATCAAATTTTGTGACAAGAATACTAGCTACTACTAATCTAACCCAATAACAATGATGATTTCTGCCTTAAATAGTTTGTGCCAACTCAGTGCTGCTATTAAAAATTCACCTGCAATTAGTTTCTGTTGTGTAGTGCATCAAATGGACATTATAGTGGATAGTTTAAACATAAACAACACAATCACAATATAAATGTCTGACTCTGATTCTTAATCAATATCCTCCAGTTAGTTACATTTGCCATCCTTTTTTTCATCCTAAATTTACATTTACTGACAGTAACATTTTATTTTGAATTTTTAGGTGTCTCTGGATCAGTACCACACAGAGGAAGAGATCTATCAACTCTCTTTGCTGAGAGAACCACGCAGCCTGAGATTATCCGTGAGTCCCTCCCACTGACATCAGCGCCAAACAAAGCACCAATCAAAGCTTAGAGACAGAATCCGGCCTATTACAGCCACTTATCACACAATTTGACAGATTAATATGTTGATTTTGATTGCATAATCCACTTACTTGGACATGCAGCTGGGAACTTGCACTACAACCCTGCAATTACGCTTTTCAGTCTCCAGGCAGCAGTCATTTACACAAATCCGTCAGTGCCATGTTTCCCTGTGCCATACTGACTGTTCCATTGTTTTTGGGTGGGATTTTCAGTCATCCAGCTTGAAGACCCAGTCCCCTCTAATAGAGCAGTGGGCGTCCTCAGTCAAACCCAAGGCTGATCCAGTCATCATCAACAAGCACATTGAGAAGATGGTGGAGGCAGGTTACTCTAATTCATTAAGATTTATCCTTGTACAAATAAAAATGCCTCTTATATAACACATGACAACATGTTGTTTTTCAGTCTGTGTTCAAAAACTTTGACACGGATGGAGACGGACACATTTCCCAAAGGGAGTTTGAGACGATCCAAAACAACTTTCCTTACCTGACCAAATTTGACGACCTAGACCAAAACCAGTGAGTTCTGTCAAATTCCTTGTATTCTGATGGGTTCATTGCTAATGCACATCAATGTATTTATTCACATTCATATTCATTCTTGAAGTAGATGTGTTGGCAGCAGGAAATATGAGCAGCCATAAGGATCAGAATGACTTTTGGGGGCTTTCTGGTATACACTGGTTAGTCCCTAGCAAAGGTGGTCTAAGACAGGAAAACTGATTTAACAACAACAGGTTCACATTCGCCCAGGTCTCATCCATTTGTGTCGTAGAAAAGCTTTCAGCATAGGCATGCAGATCTGTAAGCTGCAGGCTGTGATGCACTGTGTGTTCTGATACCTGACTATCATAGCCATTATCTCCATTAAGCCATTAACTTGCATCCATGAAATCCCAAGAAATTAAAATTAAAACAAACTGAGTCAGACTTTTTATGCTAGAGTAATAGCACTCAGGAAGCATGGGTTCTGTTTTGATGCAACATTTTCTGATTCTGGGGTCTGATTCGGAACATACTTTTTGCCGTTCAGTTCAGCTATTGTTTTTACCATGTGTTTCACCCAAAGGGATGGCAGAATTAGCCGAGAGGAAATGGTGCAGTACTTCACCAAAGCCAGCTCCTTGCTGAACTGTAAGATGGGGTTTGTTCACACGTTTACACCCAATAACTGCTTCAAGCCCAAAGTCTGCCAGCACTGCTCAGGCATTGTGAGTATAGACACCTACAGAAACTCTCTTCTCTTTCAGCAGTTCATTATAAGTGCGTTTAAGGCTGTAACTATATATAAGAACACACACACACACACACACACAGCAATTTGATATTGAATAGCTTTATTATTATTACAGTATTTTTTATCAATTATATTGCTGTCTAGATCTGACACTTGTCAACAATAGTCCGTGTTACAGCTTGAGTCTATGGGTTATTCTTTTTAAGGCTATTTTATGAGTCTAAGTCAGAAGCAGGTTTTTAATTCTTGTGAATTGACAAGACGTGCTGTTTCTTTAAGAAGGAGAAAAAACTATTTTTTTTCTGGAGTTGAAAGGTGGGCCTGAAAGTAGGATGTTATGTTCTGAGTTGGTGAAGGGTGCGCAAGGGTGTGGACACTATACCACTTCCTATTCTCTCGCTTCCTTCTAACAGCCACCAAACCACAGCCCAGCCACTGCTTTTAACCCAAACAAAACCTTGAGTTAAAATGTTTGTAGCATGTATATTTGAAGGAGGTGCTGTAGTACTCTGTAATAATAAACAGACAATATTACAACACATTATGGATGTGCAAAACAGAGCAATTCCATATTTGCCAACATTTATAATTAGCTGTTGGACAACATCAGCTGCTCCTATTATGGGATAAATTGTGTTAATATTAAGGAAAGTACGGCAGTTATGTCAATATTAAAGTAATATGAAACTGACAGGGGCTGTTTGTGGTCAGTAACATCTACCATCAACTGACGAAAAGCTGCCACCTATGTTCAGTTTCTACAGCAACTTGATGAATGGCAGCTGACCGGAAGCTGGCGCACATTATCTGTGGCTGCTGCCATCAGTTGAGTAGTAACTGCTGCTAAGGGTCAGTGGCAGCTGCCAATCGTAGTCATTGGCTGCCTCACCAAATGTATTACCTTCTACCAACTGCCAATTAGAGATTATACACTATGATGATATCATGGGATATTAATGTATTGTAACTGATATATGTGCTCTTCCTTATAGATGTGGGGATTTTACAAGCAAATATATAAATGCAAAGGTATTTTATATTTTAATTATTCTAAATGATGATTAAAATAAGGTGATTCAGAACCAGCAAATTAGTCATTTCCATTTTGCCATTTCTCCTCTTCATCTCTCTCTCTCTCTCTCTCTCTCTCTCTCTCTCTCTCTCTCTCTCACTCTTACTCCCTCCCTCTCTCCCTCTTTATGTCAGTTTGTGGAGTTAGCTGTCATAAAGACTGCTGCAGTCGTTTGGCCATTGAGTGTCGTAAACGGGCAAAAAGTGTCAGCCTTGACAGCCCCATTCCACAGCTGAGCCGTTCTCTCAGTTGTCCTCCTTCGACTAGAAAAAACACCAGCCCCGAATGCACAGGTACACACAAACACACACACACACACACACACACACACACACACAAACATACATACACACATATTGTTACTATGTATGACAAGCTTTAAGAACAGGCTACCTGGTGACATCCATAACAATCATGCTAACAAAAGAAAGTTCCGTAGTGCAAATGAAAATTTAGAAGCATACCAATGACTACATGTAATTTGTAATAAACTGACATATGTATAAAATTACTGCTACAGTATAGAAATACACCGCAACCCTGAAATGGATAAGCGGAAAAGATGATAATGATGATGAGTATAGAAATAAGTGATGAAAGCTTCCCCTCCAGATAAACGAATGCTTAATACAATAATATGGACAATGAAATGTCTTTGAGTGCATTAGTATTTATCTTTATGCACAGTATTTTTAACTAAACTGTTGCAAGCACTTAAATGTCTTTTTCAGTCTGATTGATTTATTAAGCAGCTAGAAAAGCTTGCTACTTAGCTCCGGGATCTTCACATTATTATGTCTTCATTTATTATTAGATGTTCCATTAAAATGTTTCTCAAGATAAGATGTAAAATATCCTATACCAATCCATTAGAGCTTCACATAGGGACCACCCCACTCTCTTCCTACCTGCAGCCACAAAATTCCTGTTGAATCCTACACCCCAAAACGAAGGTTGCTGTGGCCGTTTATGATCCGATCAGCAACCAGCTATCCTTAACAACTGCAGTTACTCACTGAGCCCAGTCCATGATTACACAAACCACCCACTGTATCACTAGCTCTTTACAGGTGTCATCAGGTAGACACCTCCTCTTGTCAGTGTTTCACTGAATTAAGCCCACAACACCTCCAGAAGTCTCAACTGTGAAGTCTGGCATCTCAGACCCAATCCAAGCCAGCTTTACAGTCCTTCCTTACCCTTTACCATCAACAACCATAAATCTACACTGGCCTCCCTGGTGACTAAGGCTGTACCTAACCCCACTGGCACCGTTAACGCATGCTCAAAATACACACGGAACCGGTGGCACTAAGTGCTACATCACCAACAATCCCAATAGCACCTCTACAGTGCATTTCCCCAAGTAATCTGTGCTCTTCTTATCTACAACCACTGACTAGACCTTTCAGCTGTTTCTGATAACTCCTTCACAGCTGCTCTTAGTTTCCGGCCCCTGATGCAGAACAACTTGGCCACAAATACCCTAACACCTATGTCCACTGGTCTTACAAGTCTGCATACTTCAGCTTCTTTGCTTCCAATGCTTCATCTACTGCATCATCCAATGGAACTGTTAACTCTATGGAATAAACTCTCTGTTTACTTTCAGAGTAGAGCACCATGTCTGGCCTCAGTGTACACCCTGGGACCTGCAGCTTTTTTCCTACGTCCACCAGCTATTTCCAGTCTTGTGCTTCACCCCTTCTACCAATATTTGTAGCCTGCACACGTTCACAAAAACATCCCCCCTCACGCACAAAGCTAACTATTTTATTACTACAGCCATTTGTCAATGCATTAACCTGTAGCCGCTTGCTTTCCAACAAACATGCTAAAACCCTGAGCACCTAATTATGTCTCTATGTATACTGACCCTGTGACAAACTAACTTTACAAGCTGATAGAATATGCTTCAGTGTGCCAACCCCTGTACATAATACACAACTAGGGTCTTATTAGGGTCTGACTTAGTAATGCGATGTTTAACATAGATGCATGTTCCAGATTTCCCATTTTAAGAGAGTAATAAATGCATCCCTCTCCAGAGACTCAGGACTGTGTCAGACTAAGCATTATGATTTAGAGCAAGTTCCTGACACCGCAGGTTTGCTTTAAGGAAGGTTTAGCCTTAGTTTGCCTGAGACTGATTGGCATGTTAATTATAATTTTAAAGATATGTGATATACAGCCATTTTAAGTTTCTGAATCCAAGTTATTTACTCTTTCCTCAAGTCATCATAGAAGAGACAAAAGAGTGCGGAGACGATGAGGTGTTTGATGAACGCCTTTGATAAGGTAAGAAGCAATGGGAAATAGCACATAAGGCTCCATGCAATATTGCAGATCTGCTAGTTTTATACTGTTATGCAAATGTATTGAAACCAGACTTTGTAGTGAATATATTAAATCTGCTTTGATGCATATTTTGTTGATTTGTTCTACTTTTAATGCATTACATCAAGAAAGTTTACAGTTATGGAGGACTAGAAGGTTCCTAATGTGGTAAATAAATAAATAAATCATAAATAAATCTTTAAATAAATCCCCTTCAGGGTTGTGTCCCCTCTTTGTGTCCAGTGATTCTGGTTAGGCCCCACTGTGACCCTGACATGATTAAGTGGTTACAGACAATGAATGAATGAATAATTAAATTAATACATGAACTGAGAAACAATTAAATCTATTTGAAAGTTAATTAATTGTCTGTAACCCTTATCCAGTTCAGGGTCGCGGTGGGTCCGGAGCCTACTCGGAATCACTGGGCTCAAGGCAGGAACACACCCTGGAGGGGGAGCCAGTCCTTCACAGGGCAACACACACACACATACTCCCTATGGACACTTTTGAGTAGCCAATCCATCCACCAACGTGGAAGGAAACCGGAGTACCCAGAGGAAACCCACATGTACACTGGAAAAACACTCCTAATAGCCAGTGACCCAGAGCAGAGCTTAAACCTACAACCCCCAGTACCCGGTGCTGTGTGACAAATCTCAGAACTGAGGAGATATTATGAGACAGTTTTATTGAGCATGATTTGCTAAAGATATTAAATATATTTTTTAACTACAACAAGACTGACTTACTTCAGTGTCATGTACATATTTAACTCTTGTGGTGTTAATGACATCGAAATAGAAACAAGAACAACACAGCACTTAGAACTTGGCAAACTACCAAAAGCCTTTGCTCTACCCAGTACATACTTAACACACACAAAACACCTGGGATCACCAACGTAAAATGGACATACAGGAAATATATATAACTTGGCTGCACAGAAACACCATCCACATTCGCAAAACAACATGGAAAAAAAATGACAATAACTAAACACAAATAACAAATATTTCATGAAAAGTCTTTCCCTGGGCGACTAGGTTCTAAGTTTTATTCTTGCATGAATGGAAGTATAAATCAAGAAATTCATTGCCTAAACCTGCCTTAAACCCCTTTTTTTCCATTTTGATCCATATTTTTCTATTACATAATCAAATTCTGAGAATCAAATTCCAAGTCTTGCCCTGCAGTCATTGATTGACACAAAGCCTTCTCTTTCAGAAAGGCAGTGGTTTGAAAAAAAAAAAATGCTATTAGTACATCAAATTTAAAAGTGGCCTAGACTAAAAATGATTTCCAATGAGGAGTCACCACTGAGACTCAGTTCAAAACTAGCTGTAATCTATGTCCTAAAAATCTACACTATATCACCTAGCTCTACACTTATATATTTTAGTTATCCAAGCAATAGCTTTTAATATTTAAATAACTTTTTTCTCCATAGGAGCAGAGTCTGCGAGTTGATCGACAGAATGAAGGATCCTCATTGATTCCCAAAACTGTGTGCATCTGTGAAGTGTAGATTTGATTCATACTTTGGATCCTTCCCATGATGAATATCACAGCTCCTCCTAAAAGAAGTACATAAAGAAAGCTCTCACTACTTTAAAGTTTTTAGCCTAATGCTAATTAAAAATTAAACACAATTGATTGTTTTTCTTTCCTTATATTTCTTTTTTCTTTCTTTGTTTTTCTTTTTTGTGTTCAGTGAAATGTAATTGTGATTCTATATAAGCTGGAAGGTGCGTTTCTGGGAGAAAAAAAAAGTTCCCTCATCAGGAATTGTACATTTTATTCCTAACTTAATTCACATTAGGCACAGTTTAAGCAGGGGATCTGTAGATACAAGGTCACAGGAATGACATGTCTTACAGGCATAATTGTACTGTGGTCATTTTTTGAAAGCTCGTATATTCTGTGCCAGTAGGGGGAGCTGTGGCTACAGATTGATTTGTGTCTACTCCAAGTCTTTGTACATGCTTGGGCATAATCACGATGTACATGTGAATTGCTGTGCTTTGTATATCTCAATACATTGAAAGGAGTGTTAACAGTAGTCTTTTGACTTTATTCTTTTTGTCACAAAGAGGTAAAGCTGTCATGTGCTTCATTCTCCCAGCATGACCCTTTTGGGAAATGAATAGGCAGGATCAAGCAAGTCCTTAAACTCTGCTGTCACTCTCTGCTTTGCTGCTGCTTGCAGATGACTGCTGTGCAGCAGAGATGCAAACAAAAATTGGGAAATGGCGTAAAATAACCTGCATAAGGAGGATTACTTTCTCAAACTTTGGACTGTGTTTGAAAAATGGTTCCATGTTCTGAAATGGCCTGTGATCAGTAGGTAATCACACAGGTTTTTATGTTTTAACTCAGAAACATCAATTACATGCAGACACTTGTGCCCGCTGAGATTTCCACAGTGATTTGTGAAAAAGCTTTAACACCAGGGTAAAAGCCTGCTCATGGTGGGAGTGCAATCCGCCCTGCTGTTCACATAACTACAGGCCTCCGTATGACTCTGAAGACGCCTTTTGTGCACCGTTTAACTGCCTCTGGGCTTCTATTAGGGATGCCTTTCTGCTCCTGTATGTTGCACATGTTTCATGTCATTTGCCTGCCTTTTATAAAGACTGTTTTCACAGCCGTTAGGAGCTGGGGAATTATTTCCCATCTCCCATCTTGCCTTTTTGGACAAGTGAGCTGATGCAATGCGACTGCGCGGGGTACAATATCGATAATGTTTCCTATTTATGGAGGGGATAAAAGGGAAAGCAGAGAAGCGAATCCTCGGGAGAGCTCTGGGATGGTGCGTGCATCTCACAAGAGGCCTCGAGCCCTGCCGATAGTTCTTCCCAATTCAGAACCGCTCCATTATAATTAACCTTGTGAAAGACTGCGTGCCGCGTGTGTTGGGGATGAGCCTATTCTTTCTTTTCAGAGCGAATGCGTGTTTAGGTATCAGTATGCTTGAGGGGACCCATCTACCGCTTCATTTGAATAATCAACTCGTTAATTACAGGCGAGTGAAAGAGGCAGGCGTTATGGTCCATTTTACTAATGTGTGATGGGAAGGTGGTCGACCACTAGGAAATGCAGTGGTGGCTGATAGCCCTCAGGGCCTTGGAGGATAGACTGGAAAAATGTGCCACTACACACACACACATATATACACACACATGCAAACACGCATGCAATCATACTTTATCAAGAACATCTTCTTGCTAGCAGCGGAGTGGAATTAACATTCATTGGTGGCTACCCTGGGGAACTATTCGGTGCAGCTCTAAGCGTATGCAGCTCAGACACACTTGTTAGGGTATGCTTGTGTAGATGAATGCTGGAGTGCTGACTGGGCATATACTAAGTGTATCCTAATATAAGCATCAAGCCATATAGTATATGGTTACACAAGAAACGATGCTCCTTTTGGCTTTGGAAGTGGTGCCGGTTGGAAGAAGTCCATAATGCAGTGCAACAGGCGATAATATGTAATCCTAAGAGAGCAGTGCTTGTGCAGTCAACCAAGAGAAGGACCCGAATGTTCTTCTGGCTTCCCTTATGATTTCAGCTGATTATGAAATCCAGCACTTTTGGAACTGCTTACCTGTCTGAACACAACGTTCTTTGGGTCTGCATTCGACGAGGCGTGGGCTTTGAGAGTCGGTAGCCTTGGCTGAAGTCAGTCAAACATTCTTCTGTGGTGACTGCCTACCTTCCACAGAACACTCCTCAAGATTGCTTTGCTGCCAAATAAATGTGCTCTGCATATGATGGTGTTTTCCCAGGTCAGTGGTTGAAAATATACGTGTAAAAACCGCCAACCATTACGTTTTCGGAAACCATCCCAGCAGATAGATGATATAAATACATCAAGTGAGAGAAGGCTTTTTATACTTGATTGAGGTTATTTATTATTCAGGAGAATATTTCTGAGGAGACTGTGAGATGAGGAAGGGTAAACTGGAAAGAAAATCAGTGGGGGAAAAAAAATTAAACCTACAACACCTGGCAGCCCATGAAAAACAATCAGGAGAATGTCAAGCTTCACTCTTGCTTCAGGTCTGAAATAAATTCCATTGTGATACTTAACACTGAGTCTGAAAGGGTCTGTAACAGTCAGAAAGTCCTTGCTGATTATAGAAAGATAAACTGCAAATTAAACAAAGAATCTGATGATGTTCTGAGATCAACGGATGAGGTTAGTAGAAAAAGAAGTGTCACTTTATTAATCCCCTCGGGTAAAACAGACACACACATTCATTCATTCATTCATTCATTGTCTGTAACGGCTTATCCACAAGCACTTTGTAGCACGCTCCCTGAGAAGTTGACTGCCAGGGGAGCAGTTAGGGTCCTTGCTCAAGGACACTTCAACTGTGGCTATTGAGGGAGAAGAAAACACAGTTCCTTAGATTCAGGTTGGAGAAAAAATGTATAATGTGGTAGATCTCTAGGTCCAGGTCTGAGCAACACCCAGGCCCACGTGAAAAATACATAGATCCACGAGGTCTTTCTGCAGCCCTTGAATAAAATGCATAGCATAGCAAGTTTTCAGACAGAAACTCCGAATCCCCTTTCACCACTTTCGGGCCTGAGCTTGCACAAATTAAATGGAGCCGCCCCTTACAGAACAAAGTCGTAATCACTACAGCTCATAATCACTGGCGATGCTTGGCTTTTGATGGCGAGCCGCTTTGAAGACAAGGTGAGGCTGCTGGATGGAAAGCGTCCAGTGCTTTCCGTCGTCCAGCCGGCGGAGTGCTGGCACACGATCAATGCGGCTGACGCTCCACGCAGCGCTCTGCATGTGTAATGGCTGTGTGAGGCCCAGCGAAGAGCAGGCGAGGGCCAATAAACATACCGCCTCTGACTGACAGCACTGGAGATTGGATCTTCTCATACCCTCTACACCCTCTCTCCTATTTCCTCTCTCTCCCTCTCCCTCTGTCTCAGTCTCCTGGCTTATCTGCTCACACCACTTCACTATTTTGTTCCCTAATCTTTGCATTTGTATTTTTTCCTCTTTTCAACTGCCCAGGCTCTGTCCAGAAAAAAAATCCTGTGCAGAAATAAGCAATAAAACTGTACCTTCAAAGGTGCAACAGTGGCCTTACAGTCCAGTTGTGGACCTCAAATGCTTTTTAAAACTATTTTTCTCAGGTGGAAGCCGCTTATTTGTCACCTGACATTTTAAAACAAAATGGTTGTTGTTAAGAAATGACATATGGACAAAATGTAACTTAAATAAGCTGTTGCTCATTGTCCACGTTCTTCTATACATATACTGACACATGTATTTATTCTGTGCTATAGCTATTACAAACCCATGTTGGAGCCCACTCTATGCATGTCTTATATTTCAAATAAAAACAATGAGTGGCATGCTGGAAAAAAATGCACCTATGTCATTACCACATATATGTCCAGGGACTTGGATCACCACTTTTATTGAGCCCTCCCCAAGTCTTTATGGGTGTCCTCCAGATGCTCCAGTTTCATCCCACGATTCAAATTGGTCGGTGTTTAGACTGGCAACCTGTCCAGGGTGTATTTTCTCCCTTGCTCTGGCCTGTCTCTCTAAAATAGCTCATGTCTGGTGAGCATACATTGGTGCTGATTGGTGGCCATTGCTGTCATAGATGCTGCACATTGGTCGTGGTGGAGGCGAGGTCCTAATATTCCAAAGAATGTATAACTCTTTGTGGGTCTATAAAGTGCAGTAGAAATGCAAATAAGTAAGAAAGTAAGTAAATGATCACTTTGAAATAGATTGGTGGTAAAAGTAAGCTATTGCTCTGTTAAATATAACTGCAATGGAAAATAGTGCTATTTTGTTTCCTAACTAAAGCTGCTTGAAGGGACCACCCCAGTGACAATTTAGTATATATATATATTTTTGATAGCATGCCTCTAAACCCCCTCAGTCTCATCCTCGTCTTCCCCAGCTGTTCACTTCGTCTCACTCTCCCATTCTGGGCTCAAGTTAATGCCTTTGTTTATATCCTTCCCCTCACACAAATTGAAAGTGTTCTGCTGGAGACAAATGTGGCCAATGGCCGTGAGACCTTGCGGCTGATATGAGGCTTCCATTCAATTCAGGCCACATTACCGGCTGTGATGGAGGTCGCTTGTGTGTGTATCCTTCTCGCTCAGTGGGTGGTTCTTCAGTGCACTGACCACAGAGCCCCCCTCCCACACACACACTCTTCCCAGATGCCAGAGACTTTTAGCAGAGCCACCTCAGAGAGAGCGTTCAGTGCTTTGTCCTGTCCTCCCCATTAACCCGGGCAATTGAGTGGAATCCACTTGCATGGAATCCAGTCAGGTCCAATGGACTAGCAGGACACAGGAAAGTAATAAGGGAGTAATTAAATGAAGCTGAAGCTGGAGAGGATTCAGCCAGGGAGGGTTACACAGTGTAAGCAAAGTGTTTATGTCTAAAGTGAGATTTTGAGTGTGTATCAGTGTGTTTTGGGACATTTTAAAGACATAACTTGGTGATGTAGTAAATAAAAAATGAACATGTGGAATCTACCAGCAAAATTGCCAGGATGAGGTGACCTTTTTATCCATCCTTTTGTTTCCAGGTGTATTATATTATACATTATATGCAGGAAATCCAGGCAAATAACGAGTACCAATATTTACTATATTTTCTGGCAAAATCTTCAAAATCCAGCTGAATTTCTGCATTATTTAGTTTTTCTAGTCAGCTGTTGTTTGTTTAGTAAATTTTTTCCTTTTTCTTTTTCATTAGTGGGTTCTCGAGTGCTACGGGTGTCACACATAGTGCTGAGTTGTCTTCTCACAGTCGCAGGACTGGCAAATACCTGTGGATTTTTTAGATCTGAAATAGTGGAGTGGGGATTGATTTTCTCTTATCTTTCACAGATGAAAGCTTCAAGTCCTGTTTATCTGATATTGATTGTTTGGGTAATTTACAAGGCCTTGCACTGTTGTTAGGAGTCCCATATTCTCTGTATATTTTGATAAATTTGTTGTCCTTGTTTTTAAATTATTTTCGTTTCACTTGCCTTTCATATAGAGGTGGCAAAGTGGGGTGAGGACCATTGAGGAGTCTGGAACCACACCCTTTGCATAACATGGTTTAGTCCTCCTTCACCTGGCTTTTTAACTTAGTGTTTGTTTTGCAGAAGCGGCAGTGCACATTGCATCCGTGCTATGGAGGATGATGCCCAGGAAAGCTAAATCCGGTTTCAGAAAAGAAAAAGAAATGATGTAAAGGGGTTTGGTGGTTGACAGGGGGCTCCACGGGCACTGCTTTTGCATAGGGCCCAGAATGTTGAGGAACATCGTAATCAGTTTAATATTCTGACTTTCTCCAAATTCCCCAGATCTCAATCCAATCAGGCATCTCTGGGGTGTACTGGGAAACCCACAGAAGCAATTTACAGGATTTAAAGGATCTTCTCTTAATGTCTTGGTGCCAGGAACCACAGGACAACACAGATCTTATGTATTTAGGCCTCAATGGGTCAGAGTTGATTTTGTGGCATTTGAGAGGGTCATAAACTATATAAGATGTTATAACTGATGCATAACTACACATTTGTTCATTCATTGATTTTCTGTAACAATGTCATCCTGTTCTGGGACTGGTCACACATAGGACAGGGGGTCAGTCTATTGCAGATAACCACACATGCTGAAAGATATACAATGAGTTGTGCATGTGTGTGTGTAAGTATGTGTACTGTCACTTCTCACTATAAAGGCCTTGGAGGTTTAATGGTGAGGAAACTCTCCCTGAGGGAAGAAGTCTGTATGGAGTGCAGTGGGTGGGGTAAATGGCAGTTATTTGTCCTAAGCTGCTCAGGCCTAATGAAAGGAAGGAGGCGTGTAAAAGGGGATTAAGAGATGATCGTTAAAGGGAGAAGCCTGCTGGGCACTGGTGCAGGTAAGCTCAGAGAGACAGACTCTGGTTTGTTCGTTTGCTTGGCTTACAACCTACACAAAACACTTCTAAAAGCAGTCTAAAGTGTGTCTGCAGAGACACATTCAAGACCGTGGTGGAGCCAGGAAATAGTGCGAGGTTAAGGCTACCTGAACTAAGCTGTTTACAACTTGGATCATCATGCGTTTCATGTCCTGATCGTATCTTAATATTCTTCTGCTGGATTCCATTTACTCTTTTCACTGAAATACACCCCAAGATCCAATTTCATTTTTCAGTGTAAAAACCACATGAATGTATGACATTGTATGACAAACCAAAGGTTTTCATTTATTTACATAGGTCTTAATGAGTTTTAAATAAACTTTAAGCTTAGTTTGGATGTTTTCATGAGTCCAGAATGCAAGAAAGTGTCTTACATGACCCAAATGTATGTTCCTCGCACCTACCCGAGCTTCTTGAATCCCATTTCAAAACTATGTGTATTATATTTGCCCCCCCCCCCCCCCCCCCTTTCTTTGCCACTAAAAGAACCTGTGTTCTTCTGGGAAAGGCTTTCCACATAATTTTGGAGCATGCTTGTAGGAATTTGTGCTCATGCAGCCAAAAGAGCATTTGCAAAGACAGGCACTAATGTTGGATATGACGGCCTGGCTTGCAGTCAACATTCCCTTTCATCCCAAAGGTTTTCAGTGGGATTGAGGTCAGGGCCATGTGCAGGGCAGTGAGTTCTTTCTCATTACACTCATAAACTGTGTCTTTGCTTTGTTTTTCAGGGGTGCAGTCATGCGAAAGGTGGTAAGGATCTTCTCCAAACTTTTGCCACCATGTTGAGATCATTGCAATGTCTAAACTGTCGGTTACACCACTAATGCCATATTGTACTAATAATCATACCTTTCTAAAGGCCTATGAGTTCTATCCCAAAAGCTGAAACAAATGCCAAAGACCATTAACCAAGTATCCAAACTTTACATCTGGCATTATGCATTCGGTTAGGTAGCATTCTCCTGGTAGCATCTGTCAAACCCACACTGCCAAATACTGAAGCATGATTCATCAGTCCATAGGGCAACACTGTACCAGGGTCCATTGGTGACATATTTTACACCACCCCAACCGACACTTGGTATTGCAAAGTTCATAGAAGGCTAAGGATGTAGCTGCTTCTGTTTCACAAAAATCTCCTTTACAGTTGACATTGACAGATCTAGTAAGTCTTGAGCTCTTTGTATGGTCCAGTGTAGTGGCATTTGTCATGGTAATATGTCTGATTTTATACCTGTGTCAGCTTTTGTGAAGAAAAGCAGTCGAATGTAAGAGTCAGGCAAATAATTGATGTAAGATCCACAACAGAGTATGAGACAGTCCAAAGATCAAAACCAGAGACCAAACATGAAAGCAAACCAAAACGCATGCTCTTGGGGACTCCTGGGAATTGTCGTCTGGAGCTGCTGTATCTGCGGAGGCGGTAGAGGCAGTTGTTGCAACCTGTTAGCAATGTATCTTTCTGAAAGGCCTGAAATACAAAATTAGGAGTGTATACTTACTTTTGGTCACACAGTTTAACTGGTGCAGGGATCATTCCTGCCTCCCTCCAAAAGTTACATAGTCCACTTTCTACAGTGGTGAGCTCAGAGTAGTTCTCCCTATTATGGATCAGAAAGGATTTAAATGAATTCATTCATTCATTGTCTGTAACTGCTTATCCAGTTCAGGGTGGCGGTGGGTTAGGAACCTACCCGGAATCATTGGGCACAAGGCTGGGAAACCCAAGTGGCAACAGGGAGAACACACCTCACAACTCCTTACAGACAATCACCCAGAGTGGGGCTCGAACCCACAACCCCAGGACCCTGGAGCTGTGTAACAGCACCACCGTGCCACCCCAATGCTTCAGGCACCATCACATAAGCAAGCTAATACAAGCTAGGACAGGTGTAAAATTCACAGAATACATTTTAGGTGGATAGAACCTAATTTAAGATGTTTATTAAGAATATAGTGAGTTTGCCAATAATACAGTTCTGGAGATGCTAAGAACAAGCTAGGAGCTAACAGCAGCTAGTGGTTGTAAGAGGTAAAGACAATCTAGCATTTGTTACAGACAATGGCAGCATTTTTCCTTAGCTGTCGCACACAAAATCGCACACACACAATTAAACAGGAAGCGTCCCTACACGTCTCATTACCCTGACACACACACGCACACACACGCACACACGTATCCCTGGCACATGCACTCCAGCAGTAGTTGGCTTCATAAGCCGAGCAGCTGTAAATAGCGTGGCTAAATGTCACGCCACAGATCAGGGGCGGCATTAGCATAAAGCTGTGACGGCTGACGGGCCCGGCAGTGACCCACTGTGATTGACAGCCTCGGAGAGCAGCAAGAGGTGAGGGGGAAGGTGCCAGAGGAACCTCAGGGGTGCATTTACTGTCATTCACCGTCACCTGCTCAGGCCTTTTAGAAGCAATATTGCACTGTGCGTCAGTCTGACACCGCAGAAGGAGAGGACGTTTAGTGCGGCTTTTAAGGCTGCCTTAACTTTGGAGCTGACCTCTGTGCACCACCGCTATCACAAGCTGCTGCTTCTGCCTGTGGGGGGATGGCTACTGTCACAGCGATCAGCCTCTGCCCAATCTCTACAGGACTGTTAATTAATAGCAGTAATTATAGCCTGCCGATAAGAGGCACAAAATGTGGCCCTTCCCCTCCTCCTCCCTCTCACTCTATCTCCAAAGCTGTGCTCAACCACTGACTATAAAAGTGTCAAGCCGTCACATTTGAAGTCGGAGCTGACGGCAATGGAGAAAGTAATGACCTTCTAATGGAAATGTAATACTGAATGATAATAAAAGTATAATATTCATATGTGTATTTGAACAGTGTTAGAAAAAAAAGGTACATATTTCATCATTAAGGTACGACAATGATCTTAAGGTCAGACTGTGTATGATGTTTTTTTTTAATGGAAGTGTATAACGAAACATTCAGAAACAAATAAAGGAAAAGTCCTAAAGACAAGACACAGTGCAACATTCCATTTTTTAAATGTTCACTTCACTGTATTTCACAATAAAAAATGTTTTTTCTTATTTATAACTACTTTCTGCAAAGTTGCTGTGAAAACAAACCACTAAAGTTTTTCCCTTATCTCTGATATAAATCCATTGTAGTTGAGCTAAACGTTGAGATGTCACGTATCCCAAATCCTGACGGGCACATTATGGACTTAGCCTAAGTGACCTCCAGTGGCCAAGCAGGGAAACCACAACAACAAAGGCAGCCATTCCAACCCAGAGTGTACTTTTTTTTCAAACAGTGAGTTTTTATCAGGCAATTGTTAAACAAGTTTTGATGGTATGGCTATATAACTCTTTCCTTTTTTATTTTTTACTGTGAATCTGTTATAAAATTAGAAAATGAAATAAAATCACCCAGTGCACCTTTAAGTACAGTTTAACCCAGTTTATTTGTCATTTTAGTTTTTGTATATATCAATAGTACACTTGCATTATCACATCTGAAAACTTAGAGTTACATAAACTTACGAAACACTAACACTATGTTAAAGTGAACATCTACTGTTTTTAGGAAACACAGTTCTAAGCCCCTTATATTTAAAGCGTGTGTCTGAGGGGAAAAAAATTTATGACAGTTATTTGTAAGTGGCTAAAGTTTAACTTGTCCGTAAGTTTTTATTCGCTGTTTGAGTTACCACAGAAACCCATTTGTAACTCAGAGTTGTTTAGTTTTGTAGCACTTTTGGTAATGCACTTCCTTTCCATCTTAAGTGATTCCAAACAGCAAAAATTAGTCAACATTACCCACCTATGGAGCAGGAGTAGAGCAATGTCCACATTTTGGTTTGAGCTTTTCAAAATTTGGAGTTCTCTCTGTTGTCTACAAAACCTCCAGATGCCTCTACCATGAACATAGAGAGAGATAAAGAGAGAATATCTCTTAACATACCGGACTGAGACTGTTTGCTTTCTTACTCATTTACAGATATTAGGGCTTTAAAAACATATTAGACCAGTTTCTAGCACGCAAACAGACTGGAGAGCTAACAAATGGTGAGGAAACATCTTCTGAATTTTATAAAATCTTTTTTATTATTATTAATTACTTTTATTATTATCATGAACAATGCCTTTAAGTCACTCGATGTGAATTATTGTAGCAATATTTTTCACAACGGTTTAGAAGAAACATAAAGCTTAGGGGGCAAGAGTTTTGGTGTAAAAATTGATGTCTTCGAATAATTATGGAATAGTTGAGCAGAAAAAAGAAAATGTTACAGTTTTGAAGTTTTAGAATCACCACAAAGCTTCAATCCTAGCCCCCAACCCACCCCACTCTTCCTCTGTGACTGACGTGCCACTTTAGAGACAATATCAGAGGTTTTGCCACTCTATATCAACAGTGCTTCTTCCGTGAAACACGGAAGTGCGCAAAAAGACCACTTACTTTCTCTGGTGGTTACATTCCTTAGAACAAGACGGGGGTTGGTAGTGAAAAACAGCAGTAACCTACATCTGTTCTTGATGTTGTGAACCTCAAAGGAGACACTGTATGGCATATTGGAAGAGAGTGTAACTGTGTGCCTGAGAAGAGGAGGAGAGAGATAGAGAGAGATACAGAGAGAGATAGAGAGTGTGACAAGAAAGAGGGAGAGGAAGAGACAGCAGTGCGGGGGCATTGACAAAGGGGAGTAATGAAGACACAATCTGTGCATCCTAGAGAGGCTGTAATATGGGTTAGAAAGACTCTGCCTTTTCCTCTGGTGCATTTGAGAGTGACGGGGTGTTGATGTATGAGGTGTGTGTGCAAGTGTGTATGAGAAAGAGTGAAAAAGGGAGGAGCAATGACAGTAAATCTAAAGCAGCCAGTGTCAGCACATGTGTGCAAAAACCAGAGACCGTGGGGAGGTAGGGGGTGGTGGGGTGTTCTAAGTAATCGGGAACATACTGAGTGAGTTCTGGGCTCTGGTGCCAGCAAAACACCAACAATGTCTGTGTTTAATTCATAAATGTTAATCTTTTTGTCTATTTCCCTTCTTGAATTCTACACATCCTTTCAGACCACAATGTTGTTTTCTAATGTGGACGGATGGACAGAAACAAAGGAAATAGCAGCTTAATTTGTTTTCTTTCAATCGTGATTTTGTAACTACTGTTTGATTAGAGTTTACTAGTGTAAGCTAAAACATCTCCCTATACGATTTGATGAATAGAGTCTGACCATTTCAAGTACAAGACAAGTGACACTGGGAACTATTACCTTAAGCTCATATGCAGATGCATCAGAGATTATACAAACAGCCTATGCACCATTTCATGTCCACGTGATACCAGCTTACACTGAATTCATTCAAGTGACTATAAGCTTTATGACATTTAGTGTATTTACAAAATCAGTTATCCTAAAACTGCAGCATGCATGGGTAAATGATGTGTTAATAGCTGTTACAAGCTTTAAATGTCTGTTGAATCTGGAACAGTCAGAAATATTTTCGAATATATTATACTAAAAATCTTAATGATGGATATTAGCATCTCCAAAGAAGTGAGTTTTGACATTTATGGCCTGAACTATAGGTCTGTTTTTAATAATCACTCATCTCCACTTAAGTTATGCAGTGAATGACATTAAGATTTAATTTACATTCTGTATCGACAGCTTGGAGTCATCAGCTGCATGGCTTTCCACTGAACCCAAACTAAAAGAATGACAAAAGATGTCAAATAGTACCAGAATGTTTTTTTAATGCTGCAAAAAATAAATGGATTTTCATGCAAATTAGTATTAAAATATATCTGTTCTTATGGATTTTTTCTGCAATGAGATTTAAGTGAACTGTGTCATGGAATTACACCATTGTTTGTGATAACCACTTGTGATAACTATAAATTGTAAATGCATATAAAGTCAAGTCACTATAATGTATACTAACAGATATAAATATATATGTGTGTGTGTGTGTGTGTGTGTGTGTGTGTGTGTGTGTGTGTGTGTGTTTGTGTGGGTATGTGTGCATATGTTTAAGGTGTTGTACCTGTGCTGGTGTGTATGTGGCCGCTCCAGCTTGATGGGGTTAATATGGGCTGACTGCATTGAACCCCACATGTCGGCACAAGGAGGACTGGCCCTGACCTTGTGCTACCAAAGAAATGTGACACCGCCACCAAGGAGGCAATGGAGCCAAGTTTCCCACTTCACCATCCTCATAAGACTCTATTACACCACAGTGAACTCGCTAGTGTCTTTCACATCCACTGAGTCCACCGGGGAAGAAGGGAGAACTCAACCTGGAGCCACTGAAGGTTCAATCTGAAAGTAATTCAGCTGCTCAGACGAATTAATTTCATTTCAATAGCGTGCTCTATGGTGGGAAAATCATGTTTAATAAAAATAAGGAAAGATTAGGCGCTGCATCAATAATGGAAAACTAGCTGGAATATCCACACTAGATTCAGTCTTTTGTCTTCTTTCACTTCAGAGGATTAACATAATAATGTGGATTATTTCACTTGCCAAATTATAAAGCACTTGCCATCAGATTTTTTTTTTACATAAACTAATTAAAGTGCTTTGTTTCTGAATCAAGCTCAACCTTATCCTGAGGTTGTTAAACGTCCTGTGCATTTGCTTATCAGTCTAGAAGCAATGCCAGGTATGATCAAGTATTCCTCTCAAATGTCGACACCCCTGCTCTAAAAACAGGTGGTTAATTTACTGGTGGTGTCAGAATTTAAGACAATTCCCCACTGGGGCCCCAGCTCACCCGTGGACTCATTATCCAATCCGGTGCGAGGAAATTGAGTGGAGAGGCGTGGAGCGTGACCTTTGACTCTAATAGGGAGTCGTGTGTATTGATCGGAGCAACAGCTTATTTTGCTTGCATGAATCACCTTGGATTATATGCCTTCGTATTCATGAGTGCTTAATACCTATTCATTACAATCAGTGTGTTTTCGCTCAGCTCTTGCCCCACTGATTGCTTTTGCATATTGATTTGCCTGTTCTTTGGCACTGCTGCCTCCTCCAGCCTTTGCCGATGTTAAGTGGGTTTATTGGGGTTAACCTGGTCAATGAGAGCTGGCTGAGGACAGTCCATGACCTCAGACCAGTCCAAGTAGATGCTAAGCTTAGCGCTAAGGCTGATCACACATCTAGTTTCCCTCTGAACTCTTTAGAGATCGAGGCACAGGACGCAGCCAGCTCGGCTGACCCCAGGGCCGGCAAGCGCCTGGTCTGCGGAGTGTTCCCAGAGTAGCGTGTCGCTGGCAGACACGCTCATGCTGCAGCGCTGATTGGAAGTGACAGCAGATATGGATTCCAAAATGGGTCAGGCCGCTCGCCGTCGCCTCCCCTCTGAATAATGGATGAGTCCACTCAGGCTCCACCATGTCGGTGTCACTGAAAGGAAGCGTCAAAACCCACTTCCTGTTTGTCCCGCTCTCCATGCTGCCCACCATTGCCAGAATGGAGACTTTTAACACTTATTCTGTATTCTGTTTTTGAAGCTGTGGAAGGTGACACATTAGGGAAAACACTACAGTGACTGTTGCATTTACAATAACTCTCATCATTGAAAGGGTTTCAGTAATTACATGGATTGTGAAAAGCAAAAATTGCAATTTTTACTTTTCACATTGATTTGGCGTGACATTTTCACATTGATTTCAGATTGATTTCTTTGGACATGTGAAATTGTGGAAGTGTGTTATATATATATCCTTCCTGTTTAGCACCCAGCTTGGTCAAACAATGCCAAATTGGACCCTTGTCTCCAGGCAAGAAGTAAGGACACTTCCAAGAGCATGTGGCTGACCGGCCTTACAGTTTTCTTTAGAGCATAGGGTGGTGGGGCCCAATGTGATATTTTTTCATATAATATAGCCCAAAATGTCTGATGGAGCTCCTGCTTGTCACACTTCTGTACCTGACAATGTGGAAGTTGCTGCTGTAGAGAAAAGCAGCAACAGCGAGTCTAGAGAATATGAGTTAATGAGAATATGTATGCCTCATTTTTCAACAAACTAGTTTTAAATTTCACATAGTAACATGTTTCACAAGGTTTACAATGGACCACCACTGATTTTCTATCAAACTTGGCAGGTCATTAGCAGCTCAGTTTTTTATGTCACAAATAAGTCTGAATCTTTCACAGTCCAGATTTTTAAATTATCTTATTGAGGGGTCACAGCCGCAGAACTTGCCACTGCAGTTTGCTTTTATTTAAAATATAATAATAAGGCTGGGGTTATAAGTAAATGTATAGATTCATATTTCACATCGACAAGATGTAACTATTGCACCATTTAAGGTGGAATTAAAGATGTAAAAATTAGCTGGAATTCAAGTATTGTTGGATTTAAAGCAAAGAAAAATAAATAAATAAATAAATAAGAAGGGCGAGCTTGTTAAAGGATGCATGTGTACACAAATATAAGGCAAAACTAAATTTGAACTTTTTAATTTGAATTTAATTCCAGTGGTAAACAACTATTTAAAATGGAAAAGAAAAGAGAAATATGCCAACCCCCTGTTTAAATTGAATGGAATAAGAGTCTGGCTACCTCTTGCCTTCTCAGAGTTAAACAATGTACTGAGAAAAAGAAACTCCCTGTATATCTAACCTTGTACAGTTGCCCATTTAATGTGAAATTATTCATTCATTCATTGTCTGTAACTGTTTATACAGTTTGGGGTCGTGGTGGGTGAGGAGCCTACCCGGAATCACTGAGCTCAAAGTGAGAACACACCCTGGAGGGGGCACTCACACATTCACTCACCGGAGCAAATGCACCAAACTCCTCGCAGACAGTCACCTGGAGTTGGACTCGAACCCCCAGCCCCAGGTCCCTGGAGCTGTGTGACAGCGACACTACCTGCTGCTCCACCATGCTGCCCTAATGATAAAAAAAATAATAATCCAGAGGTGACTAAGAAGAAGCACACATCTTCTTTGGATGGACTGGGCATGGTTCTAAAACCCAAACGTTTATTCAGGTATGGGGAAGGAGTACGAAAATCCTCCCCCCAAGTTTTAAAAAGAAACCCTAAATTGTATTATTATTGTATTAAGTACACAAATGGCTGCTCGTGTTCTCTAAGCCCCTGAAAACTCATGATGACCTAATGAGGTTTTTACGTAGGGTGTGTCAGAAATAATGCCCTATATTGCTCTACTTTTGTTGTATTGTCTGAAAAATTGTTAGCATCCTCAAACAATACAAGACTGCACTTCAATAAGTAGCATACAATGGATGTACTATAATACTCTGTTGCTTGATTTGAAGATTCATGCATTTATTTAAAGAGAGAAAAAGATAGCAGCAAAATAGCCAACTCTCCAGAGACCTGTCATAAATGTTTTCATAGTGGATTCAATTAATAAATATTTTAAGATTTTCAAGGCCCTTGCTATAAATCATATGCACAGAATTAAGACTTACTTTGATTACCTTACTGTCCATAGATTTTACATGGCCAATTTTTGTGTGGATAGCAAATTAGCTACCCAGCTAACAGTGTAGTGGTTACCAAAGCAGCTCTGGTTATATGTTAAGACGTGGCCAGGGTAATCCCGTAGTTAATCCTTACAGGGATTAAGTCTAGTCATGGACTACAAAACATTTTGAATTGTGATTTTCCATTGAAAGGATATAGTACAGGAATAGGCTTAATCCCTGTCTGGGAAACCACTCCATTGTATTCATGGAAAGCAATCTGCCATCTCACAGTAATGAGCATATCCTGATAAGGTAGTTTCCAAAATCGTTCACTACCCCCTCAATTCACTTCCCTATAATAGTGCCCTGTAATGTAGGGAATAATAAGTAGGTGGTTATTTGGAAGCACGGATCTACTTTTTTATCAAAAGTGGGAGGTGCTTTGCAATGTAGGACTTGAAGGAGGTGGGAGCAGTCATTCTCAATTGTTAATGCTGCTGTGTATTGTTTTTCCTACTTTATTGGAAAAACTGAAAGGGTCTATAAACTGATTTAGTGTATGGCCAAATATACACACATTTTATTAGAAAGCACTTGTATGGAAGTCCACTATTTTAATTGCCTTAATGCTTTCCTGTAAATTGGAGTTAAATGGGCATTCAGCAATTTTAAAGCCCAGGAAAGATAAATCAGTTTTTTTGTCTAGTTCATTTAAAGGACAACCTTAACACTTTAGACTTTCCATACGAGTCAGTGAGAGAGGACTGTCAAGATTTTTTTAGGAACAAACAAACAAATAAATAGAAACACTTTTGAATATGTACACACAGTTTTTAAGGTTTATTCAAAACTAGGAGGAGACGAAATTTAAATTTTGAAGATTTCAAAGTGCCTAGGGAAAAGATTAATCATGATTAGGCACAACCTAAGTCACTTTTATCCATCTGTTTATCCATCAGTCACTACGTGCCTCTTTGATGAGGGGGGAATTAAATCAACTGGAGGTCCCTTAACCAGCATTGCCTGATTACATTTCTGACAACAACATGTAGAGAAATAAGGAGCGCTGTTTTGAGTAGGGGTTTCAAATTACACTAACTGGTTATTATGAATGTGTTGTGATCCCTTAAAATCACCTTTTGAATGTGGACTGATTACAGCTCAAATCCACCAAAGCTTGATACAAATGTTCACTGGTATGTGGCACATCAATGCTTGATTTGGGGGAGATCTGTGGCGATTCACTAATGCGGACCAGAGTCCCCACCTCCATGTGTGGACACTAGACCTTGAAATGTCTCCCTGCATCGCAGACATAACTGCCCTGTCTTCACCCCAGTCCTTGTATGCTTAGCTGGCACCACTTGTGCGAAGAGAGAAGACAAGGGATGAGAAGAGGAAGGATGGGGTTAAGGTAGGGTTTTCAGAGAGTGATGTTATATTGGGGCCGTGCATATGCTGCCAGGTGTGCCTCAGCTAGTGTGGTGGCCATCTCCAGAGACTCAGAGTGGTGGCACTGGACCTATGCTGCTGTTTATTTGGACAAGAAATTCTTCAGTACCACCATGATGAAAAACGCCCTCGTTCTTTAGACAGAAGCCACCTTCGACATGTGTCGGAACTACTGCACAAACACAAAGGGCTGGTCAGATACCCAGGGTGTTAGCAAGCGGAACCACTGACAGTGATGCTCAGGGGTCTGACTCATTGCACAATGGCCTTCATCAGCTTTGTGTAGTCCAGCTGTGACCAGAGTGTGAATATTGAGAAGCTTGCTATGGGGTTGAAGTTGTCTTGATAAATTCCCCGTTGTGAGGCTTCCATGGAAATTTATGTCACTCATTTCCTGGGTTATGCATGGCGGTGTGAATGGTAATGGAGCTTGGTGGAGGCCACCACATTCAAAGGTGGTACTTTACCAAAACAAAAATGGAAATGTAGTGCCTCCAGCTCTTAGGACAAAAAGCTAAGTTTTTAAGATTTTATATTGATCTTTTATTTCTCAGTTTTATTTTCCCTATACAACCTCATGGCTTCTCTGTCTGATCTTGAATGCCTACTGAAGCATATTATATACACATAGGTGAATACCATAAGGGTGGCATGGTGCCACAACAGGTAGTTTCTCTGTCACACCGCTCTAGGGACCTGGGTTTGTGGGTTCGAGCCCCGGTGACTGTGTACATGAGAATGTGTACATTCTTCTAGATGTGCTGGTTCCCTCACATGTGGGTAGGTGGATTGCTTCTAAAAATGTGTCCATAGCAGTGAGTGTGTGAATGAATGTTTGAGTGTGTGTCATGCTGTGAAGGACTGGCTCCCTGTCCAAGGTGTGTTTCTGCCTTGCGCCCAGTGATTCCAGGGAGGCTCCGGACCCACCACGACGGTTACAGAAAATGAATTAATTAATTAAGTAATGTATACCGTAGCTAATCAGTCCCCATATAAGGCACCTGACCATGCCCTGGCTTTCTATTTATTGTCTATTTAATCTATACATAGGTTTTGTTTTAAACTAAGTGAAAAAATAAAATATAATGTCTATAAATTCTAAAATCTAAACTGGATAAATGTATTACAACCTAGTTTACAGAGTTTATATTTGCAGATTTTATAATTACAGCTTTTAAATTTGCATCTCTCATTTAATCCCAGAAGCCTTTAAATGAAATACGTAAGATGTTTAAAGCAAGCAATAACATTTTATAATTTACTGTATATCAGTAACATATTTCACATTAGAATCACTCACCTACTAGTCAAATATATCTCAATTAAAAATAATTAATAAAATAATAATAATAAAAATTTGAAATATTCTGTAAGATGTATTTGTAACTATTAACAAATATAGAATGTTTTCAAAATACTCCAAAAATGTTAGGAAATACTATAAAAGGAGCATCGACCAAAGTCTCAGTCGTTGCCAAAAGTTGTCTCACGCCAAACATTATGAAAGAATTTTCTGGCAGTATAAAATTAACATTTCTCAACACAAATTTACAAAACGTTTATGAAATTTACCATAGACCACATACAGCAGAGTATTATAAAAAGACTCAAGACTCTAGAAAAGAATCCAGAGAAATTGTAGTTGATGTAGGGCAAGGTCAAACACAAATGTTGATTGTGTGTGTGACTTTCAGGACCTCGTTTTATGGGAAATGGTCATGCTACTGTGATAAATATAGGCACACGTACATAAGACAACCATTGTCACTCAACCCAGTCTGCCACTGTGTCAAGAAACTCAGCCTGAAATTCTTTTAGAGAAGGAGAACACTATACACCAGTTCTGTGTTTTGTAGTCAAACAAGTCCACATTTCAGCTTGTTTTCTGAAATAATGAACCAGATGTTGAGTTCTGTGTACCAGAGATAAAAGAGAACTTTCAGACTGTTATCACTGATAGATAAAAAGCCAACATCTCTCATTGTATGGGACGCCTCACTGACCAAGTCATGTGAGATGGTAGCATTGATGTGGCGGCATATAGCTATTGGGATTTTAGAATGACAAATGCTGCCATCACGTCTGTGCCTATTCCCTGCAAAGTCCATGGATAATTCAGAAATATAGTGTAATATATTTCAGCAATATAGTAAATGCATGCGTTTTTGATTGTGGTGCATTCTGAATTGTATGACTATGGCAATAATGATAACCATGGACTGTTGAGCAGAGAGTTTTGCATCAAGCAAGAATTGACAAAAATCAACTGATTTAATGGATGGTTTAAATGCGGAGGAAAATATTTGTTGTACCTTGTACAATGACAAAATCAGCAGGTCTATCATGTTTTAAATAAAGCATAATTAGAGATGTTCCCCAGTGACACCTTTTTAAACCATGTGCCAGCCCCAAATTTACAAACCCCTGGTTTTGAGACACAGTGGAATGGAATGCAGGCCACAAGGAGAATATCCAGGCAATTCATGAAATGTAACCTACCAGGTACAATAGTAGGTACAATAGTAATGCACTCCTTTGTGAATGTGATGCTTGGCGCATGAACATGCCTTCTCTGGTGGGTCAGCTCAGGCCACAGAGCTCTAAATAACACAGTTGTAGCTGGCTAATTATGGTAGATAGCGACAAGTTTTTAACTCTGACATGTTAATTGAACATGTTTTGTTCCTCTGGTGTGAACAGCTGCCCTTCTCCAAATAATTATCAAGAGCAGTATTTGAGAGAGTAAAGCCATTACTTAGTACAGTTTAAATGATTAATATGAATATTAGCAAGGTGTTTATCTGCAGGGATGCGACTTTCAGTAACAGTGTGATGAGCAGCCAGTTGTGAATTAAATATTTAAGCCTGCTTATGCATCAGTAGCTTTCTCAATGTTAAGAAATGCTTTTCTTCTGTTGATATACATATGTTTAAACATTTGTACACAGTCTTTTTAATGAGCTTGCTTGATTTAAGCTGCATCCATTACTGAGACAGGTGTCCCACTATGTTTTCCAATGGGCGTATTTAATTTAATAATAACATTGAAAAGCATGAAAGGAAATGGAAATTTCTAAAGCAGCTAGACATGAGCTCTACTTTACCATGGCCAATGACAAGCATGGGCATGAGGGACATAAAGCCTCGCAGTATTGAGATGTTTTTCATTCATTCATTGTCTGTAACTGCTTGTCCAGTTCAGGGTTGCGGTGTATCTGGAGCCTACCTGGAATCACTGGGTGCAAGGCAGGAAAACACCTTGGAGGGGGCACCAGTCCTTCCAGCACACACTCACGGACACTTTTGAGTTTCCAAATCAATGTGTGTTTTTGGACCGTGGGAGGAAACCCACACAGACATGGAGAGAACACAGCAAACTCCTAACAGACAGTCACCCAGAGTGGGACTTGAACCCACAACCTCCAAGTCCCTGAAGCTGTGTGACTGTGACACTACCTGCTGCACCAAAGTGCTGCTTTCATCGGGATGTTCTGTGAAACTGCATTCTCTGTAGTGATGCAGAACTGTTGAGTATATCTGATAATATGTAAGAGTGGATTTGTGATCCAGAACTAATATTCCAACATCAGTACTGGACTTCACTGAAGCTCTTGTGGCTGAATGCCATCAAATCCTAACAGACCTTTCACAGTATCCAGTATAAAGCTGTCCCAGAAGAATAGAGAGTTTCTGAAGCAAAAAGTGGACAAGCTCTCTATAAATATCAGTTTCAGGGTAAATGTTGCATGAGCAGGTGTCCACAGACTTTGGCCATATGGTGTATATTGACCAGATTTAAGATGGTTCACTTGCCAAGATATCATTTTTGGCAGTGTGTGAAACGTGTAGGATAGGCTCCAAATTTTCTGGGATAGGTTTTTCTACAAGCTCTAAACTGTGAACTTTTGATGATGAACATGTGAGTGGCTTATATATTTGCTATATTTATTTGAGGTTTTCCATATAGTTGAAGTACTTTAGTAATAATTACTATATTTAATTGTTAAGGGTTTGACCAGCTGCAATGCCTTTCATATGGGCTACTCTTGTACTATTTATATATATATGCTCTGGCATAGATCTCATGGCTTACTTTTTCATGTTAGTGTAGTACTACGTTTATGAATATGGACCTATAGTAGAATGAGTTTTAATACTGATCTCTCAGCATTATGAGATAGGCCTTTTGAAACTGAGGACCAGTGTGGGCTTTATGACTCAGACGCCTCTTAATAGCAGTTATACTTAACTCTCAGCTAACGCTGTGTCCAGTGAAGATTTTTGTAGCCATAATTGGTTGGACAGTTTACATCAGCGTGCACTGAACTGAATCACAGAGTCAAGTACGAGCATGGTGAGAGAGTTAAATAAAATGTATTCTCGTTGTACTGTAAAATGCATCTAACATTTACATTTACATCACAGATCAGCCCTATATTCCGAGAGCTCTTTGTTTAGTCGCTGCCATGTCTAGGAAACCATATGTTTTTCAAGCTCTGTTGTAACTTTGGAGACAACCATGTGTTCCTAGGGCCCTATGTTCCCAAGATGCTTTATTAGCTCAATAGAATTGTCTTGGGAACAACTCTCATGGCTGCATATTTCAGCCTGAGGTTGCTTCAATTATCAAAATTTTCCTCATCTTTTATCACATTATATGTACTTATGTAAATGTATGTACATTCGTAAATAAGCGCTTGTATTCTGAGTACTAACTGTTCTGTTTATGCACATGCTGCTTTAAGTAGCTTTAGCCATTAAAGCACACTCTAAATATATATGTCATTAAACAGTAATCAGAAACATTCACTGAAAACCATATTGATATATTGTGCAAATAGAGGAATATATTGATGTATGTTGAAGGAGAAGAAGATAAATCCTCCCTTGTATATCTGACCTTTAAAATGCTGTATACCAAGTAGTCCTCATGTAGTAAACTACATTACCTGTTAGACCTATTACTTGGCTCTGCTAACTAGGTTGTTAGCAATCTCAGAGCTACCAACCTGGCGAAAATGGCAGTGCCCCACCACACTTCAAGAATGTGGTATAGAACATATATGATATGCTGAGGTGTGGTGAGGTGTGGTAGGGTGGCATGTGGTGCAGCGGGTTGTGTCGCAGTCACACAGCTCCAGGGAGCTGGAAGTTGTGGGTTCAGGTCCCGCTCCGGGTGACTGTCTCTGAGGAGTTGGTGTGTTCTCCCTGTGTCTGTGTGGGTTTCCTCCGGGTGCTCCGGTTTCCTCCCACGGCCCAAAAACACATGTTGGTAGGTGGATTGGCGAGTGAAAAATGTGTGAGTGTGTGTGTTGCCCTGTGAAGGACTAGCGCCCCCTCCAGGGTGTATTCACGCCTTGAAGGACCCACCGTGACCCTGAACTGGATAAAGGTTACAGATAATCAATGAATGAATGAGGTGTGGTCAAAGTTACGTCATGAAATTTTATGGGCAGAATAAACTATTTTTGCGCTCCTTTAGACAAAACAAACAAAACATTTCAGTTATTGAAGTGTGAACTTTTGGTGATCACATGATCCTAACATCTGGAGCACATTCACAGCTTCTCAGAGCATAGCATTAAAAGTAATGATATATCTTATTTCGATCTGAGGGACTCTCAGGCTGTGGAAACTCGATCGCACTCCTCACAAATGATGGTTCCTCGGGGTGATATCAGAACATTACCGTAAAAGTTGCTGCTTTTAGACGAATGATGGACTTAAAAGGTCCCTTCAGTGTGTGTTGCAATGTCAGTGTTGAAGATTACAAGAAAGACATGCCCAATATTTTCCTGTCAACTCAGAAGTCAGCTTGCAAAATAAATTTGATGTAAAGAGACTTGACTTGCATCTCCAAAAAACAGAAACTCCCAGATGCAGAAGCGTGCATTGTGGGGAGCCAAAGTGTAAAGTGAGAGGAATGAAAAGAAATATATGAAGGTGGCAAAACAAAAGTGGGGGGTGTAGGGGGGATCTCCAGACAAGTTGAACGTTATGTTTTGCAGATGATAAATTAATCCGTGCCGTTGCTTTTGGGGGATTTGTTATCGTAATAGGCGGACTAACTTTCTGCCTCTGAGACAGGGCTGAAAGGAGCCCTACCGATGCAGAGCAGGCCACATGAAAGAGCTGTGTGTGTGCTTGTGTGTGTGTGTGGCCGTCTGCGGTGCATCTGGGCACAGAGCCCTTATCAGGAGCAGTGCAGAGTCAAGCTGTATTTCTGTGAGCCGTCCCCTGGAGATTGCACAAGGGAGAGTGACAGGAGTGCAGGTCCTTCACTAACAGGTGGAGGAGGAAGATCCAATGCATTCTTTTTCGATGTTTTGTCTCTACTTTATTGATCTCTCTCTCTCCCTCCCCCTCTTTTTCTCTCTCTCTGCCTCTTCTCCTTTCTTTGTCCCTCTCTTTCTTTCTCTAAGTATCTGCTTTTTTTTTCGAATTTTCTTTTGTTTTTCTCACACCCTCTCTCACCCTACATCTCCCCCTCTCCTCGCTCTTCCTTTCTCATTTACTCTAGCTCTTGCTCTTTTTCTACTTTTTTAATTTTCTTTTCCTCTCTCACTCTCTTACGCACACACACACACACACACACACACACTTTCTTCCTCATGGTCTCTGTTCACCCTTTTAAATCCTGTCTCTTTAGTGATTTCTAGCGCTGACATACTGTCAGTAAACAAGTATAAAAGATCACTGGCCACCAGGCCACCAAACCAATGACACTTGTGGCCTGCTGGCCAGATATTTTGAAATATTTTTATAGTATATACATTGTATATATATAAAATAAAAACAGTATGGAAAAAACATATCCCAGTATAATAAATTAGATTGAAGATTTGTATTATTGTACATATCCACATCCTTATTCAAAGATGTTGTACAAATGTAAATAAAACAGTATGCAATGATGTGAAAATAATCTAAACATTTTTTTTATTATTTTTTAAAATATTTGCCCATTTTTAATTTGATGGCAACAACATGTTCTAAAAATTTGGCGCAGAGGAAATAAAAGACTAGTAAAATTGTCTAGTGATATAAAAATAATTTAAAAATAAATAAATAAATAATTGACATCAGGTCAGTGACATTCATTCATTCATTATCTGTAACCACTTATCCAATTCAGGGTCACGGTGGGTCCAGAGCCTACCTGGAATCATTGGGCGCAAGGCGGGAATACACCCTGGAGGGGACGCCAGTCCTTCACAGGGCAACACACACAGTCACACATTCACTCACACACTCACACCTACGGACACTTTAGAGTCGCCAATCCACCTACCAACGTGTGTTTTTGGACTGTGGGAGGAAACCGGAGCACCCGGAGGAAACCCATGCGGACACAGGGAGAACACACCAACTCCTCACAGACAGTCATCTGGAGCGTGAATTGAACCCACAACCTCCAGGCCCCTGGAGCTGTGTGACCAGGTCAGTGACATGAGCAGGTTTAAAAAGAGACCCTCAGAGAGGCAGAGTCTTTCAGCTGTAAAGATGCGGAGGGTTTCACCACTCTGTGAATGACATGGGGTGGGCAAGTGAAACAATTTAAGAATAATGTTTTTCAACATAAAATATTAAAGAACTTGGGGATTTCATTATTTAGAGTATATCATTAAAACATTGAAAAAATCTGGAGAAATCTCTGCACGCAAGAGACAAGGCCCAAAACCAACAGTGTCTGGCTGTGATCTTTGGACTCTCAGGGAGCACTGCATTAAAAACAGACACAAGACTGTATTGGAAATCACTGCATGAGCTCAGAAACACTTCCCAAAATCACTGTCTGTGAACACAGTTTGTTGCTGCATCCACAAACTCACAGATGCAAAGAAGAAACTATATACAAACAGGATCCAGAAATGCTGCTGTGTCCTGGTCCTGAGCTCATTTAAGAATGACTGAGGCCAAGTGGAAAATTGTCCTGTGGTCTGATGGTGCAATATTTGAAATTATTTCTAGAGAAAATGGATGCCGTGCCCTTCATGCTAAAGAGGAGAAGGATCACAGCTTGTTGTTAGCGCACAGTCAAAAAGTCAGCATGCATGATGATGTCAAAGAAGTGCATTAAGGCAACGTCATGGGTGAATTGCACATCTGTGAAAGCACCGTTAATGCTTGATGATTCAGGTTTTGAATGAACATGCTGCCATTCAGTTCTCAGTCTTTTTCTGGGAAGGCCTTGTTCATTTGAGAAAGACAAGGCCAATCCACGTTCTGCATTTAATACTGCGATCAGGACGAGACTGAGGCAGCTTCCTACAAGATTCTTGTTCAAATTCAGTTGTGTTTCTTGTAAATGTTGTTTTATGTCACCAGCGCACAGCCACAGCACCAACAACACAGTACTCACTTCTCAAATCCGCTAGTATCCCGTTTCACATTAAATGGAGACACCATGTATCTGGAATGGAAAGCTAACTCTACTGTGCTGTCTATTTGATTTTTCACTGTGCTGTGAGTGTCCACTGGTGACTGATTGAAAACCTAACATTACCTTAAATAAACAATTGTAATATTAATGTCAAGAGGCATAGTGGCAAGGTATGTTTTTGATTCTTGGTTAATCTACATGATGATAAAATGAAACTACACTATAGTCCTTGTGGAGCGTACTGATTCTGAGGTCAACCAGTCTGCTAAAAACTAGTTCTATGTCTCAATTCTCTTGTGAGTTTTCAATGGTGTCCTTGGCTGGAGAAGCAGCTAATTTTACAGTTCACATATTTTACATAAATATTTGATGATGTATTTGTTTGTACATTTCTCTCGTAATAGCACCTAAATTAATCCAGTACAGGCTCCTTCCTCTATTCTATTTTTTCCTTCCTGCCCTAGATATGGATTTCATGCATCATCGGAACCACGTGACAGAAAACAACCTATTGGTATCCTCAGTTCCCAAATGTTTACAAAGTGATGTTAAAAGAAGAGGTAAATCAACACAGCCGTAGGCTAAACATGACCCTGTCCCAGATTTTTCAGTTGCTGGCAATGACATACACATTGCTGCATTTTGTTTTTATTTACATTTTGCACAGTGTGAAAGCTTTTTTGGAAACAGTGTTTGTGTATGTTTTCTATTAATGATGTATATTTGTGAGTGTATGGATATCAATGTGATCTGGTGATTTAATAAAATGGAACATTTCAATTCAAAGGCAAGCTGCCACTTTGGGAGCTTTACTGGCCAAAGTGTGAAATGACCACAAGCACTCTGCAATAGCAAATGCTGACCTCTGCAGATTTAGAATAATAACCAGATCCACTGAGTGAAACCACGGAGCCTAATGATGATGCTGTTTTTAAATGTGAAACATTCTTTTATCAACATTCAGTTTTTCACTTCTAAACTATAACAGTGTGGTATCATAATAATAAGATGACTTTATCAATATGCTTAGTATCAGAACTTAATTTTGAACTGAAGCATAAAACACCTTTTAGTTTTTGTAAATCCATTCAAAGCACTTGCCTCATTTTCATCCACTTTAGATAACAGATGTTTGATGATATTTATTGCACCAAATTAGGCATTTCAATTTGAGCCATGATTGCATCAGTGCTAATAACCTGATATGAACTGGAGAGTAATGGATTGGTGCATTAGAAGCCATCAAACACAAAGAAGAAAAACTCAGATCAAATAGATGGCTACAAATCCACTGTTCCCACTCCATCTTCCCAGAAGTGGAAGGACGTGGTTAAACATGTGCCATTATGTGTTTTTTAATCTGCCAATTGTGCTAAATTAACCTGGAGCCATCCCTGGGGAACTGAGAGTGAGGATACAGCTGCTTGTCGCCTGTCAAAAGATATGTGTCGTGGTGTATGTGTGTGTGTTTACTGAGTCGGTGTGCATGAGAGAGGGAGAGAGATAACAACAAACAAACAGAGGCAGGACAGATCGGGGCAAAGAGGCAGAAAGTGAGTGATGATACGGTTTACGTGATCGTTGCCCCACTAAAGCAATCATGATCATGGGCCAGTCAATCTTCACCTCTCTCTCTCTCACTCCATTCCATGCACCCTCTCACACGGTAATCACATGATTACGTTTCAAGGCCTCCATCAAGCTGGCCTCACTGCCGGCACAAATATTGCAGCTATTCCTGAAACCACACATTAGCACACATGGGAGAGAGACATAAATATAGATCGAGTGAAAGACAGTGAGAGGTGTGATTTGGACATATATCATTCAGTGTGTGTGTGTGTTTGTGTGTGTGTGTGTGTGTGCGTGTGTGTGTGTGTGTGTGTGTGTGTGTGTGTGTGTGTGTGTGTGTGTAAATAAAATACAACAGAAACAAGTTCTGATTAGTTACTTCCCCTAAAACTTTACTTAATTTTCCAGTGTTTTTACTGACCAACTTGAATGTATTTTATAAATATAAACACATTTTGAATTAGATGTCTGCAGCATGCTGAAAAAAGTCAGGACAGGTCCTCTAGAGGGAATCGTTAATAGAATATTGTTTTGAAACAATCCACTATAAGCAGGTGAATATAAAAATAAAAGGCATAGTCTTTGCAAACATAGATAGGTCGTGGCTCACTTCTTTGTACCATACTTCATAAGATTTTCATTTTTAAACTGTTCAAAAAGTATATTTGACAGTGTGGCTGACAAGGGATTTATTTGTTTAACGATCTACTTTGAATAATATTGTGAAGGAGTCACAGAAGGAGCTTCCCAGGCCCAAGTTCATCTCAGGTGTTTGGAAAGAGCTGTGGTGTGATGCAGTGGCAGAACCAGACCTAATTAACTGGGGCATGTGCCCTGATAAAATGTTACTGTTCCCAACTAAAATCATGGTGTTTAAAAGTAATTTGTTTCTTGATTACATGCAGAACAACAGACATGACATACAACTCATTACACACACTACATTTCCCATAATGCAGCAGTGTCTTTTCAAAAGCAAAAGCCTTTCAAATGCTTTCAGTTAGAGCCAGCTCGTTTGCATGAAATAATGGACGTTTGTACATATTTAAAAGAAATATATGATGCTGATATATTATGATATCACTTAAAGATAAACATATATGAACAATCTATGAAAAATACATAATTAAACCACTAAAGCAAACAGTTGGACATTCCCTGCAGACAGAAAATAATGCCAAGAAGATGGAACACTCCACAGCATAACTACTCATGAGCATAAGAATGTCTAAGTTTTGATAATGTCATATTAAATTAGGAGCCGTGTTAGCAACATAATTCTCTCACATTTTACGTGTATCCCATGTGTATGGCAGAGGAAGCATGAACGCAGGTTTGGTAAATGGTGCAAAACTGCAAAGATTTATACGGTTTATGTTTTTATCCATTCAAAGGTGTGCACATAAACTAAATCAATACAATTAATAATATCTTTGGTGGTGCTCAGGTAGTGTCGCAGTCACACAGCTCCAGGAACCTGGAAGTTGTGGGTTCGATTCCTGCTCCGGGTGACTGCCTGTGAGGAGTCGGTGTGTTCTCCCAGTATCTGCGTGGGTTTCCTCCCACAGTCCAAAAACACACGTTGGTAGGTGGATTGGTGACTCAAAAGTGTCCGTAGGTGTGAGTGAATGTGTTTGTGTTGCCCTGTGAAGGGCTGGCGCCCCCTTCAGGGTGTATTCCTGCCTTGCGCCCAATGATTCCAGGTAAGCTCTGGACCCACCGCCACCCTGAATTGGATAAGCGCTTACAGATAATGAATGAATGAATATCTTTAGTGTTCAGCGTTTGTTCTTCATTTCTCAGAGTAGTGCTCACTTTAATGCTAAATCACTTCAGCTACACTCTCAGAAAAAAAGATACTGTACTGGTAATTTATTGCTCACTAAATGTACAAACAATGTAAACGTACCATTAAAAGTATGACAGTGGATCTGAAGTCCAGTTGTGTTCCTTAAACGTATATTACATTCTCATCTCCAGGAGACGTAAATATTTGTATTTTATTCTTAATAGATATATGTAAAACTTAAAAAAATAATAACAACAGCATAATATTAGCCCTGGAGATGAAATGTGGTATATGAAACCAACACAGTCCAAAAATCTATAATTCTAATAGAATAAGGGACAATTATGTTTGCTGATTAAAAATACAGAATATGTACCCTTGAGGGTACCACCACAGTGACAGTTTTTCTGACAGTGTATTTAGTGTTTAACAAGCTTTTTCTAGAGGCAGTTTTCTAGATTTGCAAGCCAAGCAGAGGGGTGCAGCAATGCCCCTCTAAATTCTGTGTGCACCCAGGTATAACATGTAGTCTAGTAATGCCTCAAAATTTCAGCTTGTTTTTGGGAAAAATTGATGTTGACTCATTTGTACCAAGACAGAATGGATCTTTGAGATTGTTGTCAGTACAAGGTAAAAAAGCCAGAATCCACCATTGCTTGGAGGTGCATCACTGTCCATGGCATAGTTGACTTGCAAATGTGTGAAACTACCCTTGATGTGTAGGTGTATATTGTATATATATATTAGAGAGACAAATGCTGTCATCAAGGCATCCTCCTTTCCTGGGAAGTCCATGGTTGTTTCAGCAAGACAGTATAGGCTAGAAAGCTATTAAGCCACTCCCTCAGCATAGTTCTGTGGAGCATTGAAGCTTCTCTAAAGTGATGGCCCACTGTTCACTACCTGAGATGGGTTGGTGTGACATTTTCTGGCTCAGGATCAATAGCTCCTCAATCAGTACCAGATTTCCCCAATACCCTTGTGGCTGATTTTCATCAAACCCCCACAGCAATATTTTAACATTTTGCTTAAAGCTTTCCCAAAAAGAATGTGAAGCTATAATAGCAGTTGTGGGGGGACAGAAAGAAGAAATGTTGGATGAGCACATGTCCTCTAATTTTGGCTCATATAACGTGTATATACTGTAAGTGAGAAAGAGAGCAGGAGGAAGTGGCACAGAGATAAGTGTGAGAGATAACATGAAAGGGTGGGAGAGAGAGGGGGACAGAGAGATACAGTGATGGGGTGAGAGAGAGACTATAGTCTATCTCCCTTGACCTTGTCACTCTGCATTAATAGCTGTCTCATGCAGCTGTGTGCTCAGGGCTTGAAGAGGCTCCAAGGTCTTTGTGTTCACATGCTCCAGTTTCCTTTTTTTTTTTTTTACTCCAGCAATCATTTAAGACAAGCTACAGTGACAACACACGCCCACACATGCACGTGTTTCCCCTCCGTCTCGAAGCTGTCAGCACTGGAACCTCTCCGCGTCCACCTGGAGACGTCTTGCTATCGAACTTCTACTTAGCAGGGCCTTGAGAAAGAAAAGAAAACAGTCCAACAGCGTCACCATTCATTTGCATGCCTTTATTTCAAGCCTCTTTACGCAGAACAGCACTTGGCTTCCGAGTAGCATCATCCGCATGCGTACAAGCAGCAAAATTATACAAGAGTGAAGGTACTTCTCCAGTCATAGCGCAAACTGAGCTGACAAACAAAGCACAAGCTCCTGAGTGGTTAAGGTGCGAGGCGTGGGCTGCTCTGTGCCAAAGCCAGACACACACACACACACACACACACACAGTGCAGACGTGTGTTTTTCTGTCTGCTCTGGGAAGATAGACAGCCACTGAGTCATTCCAAAGGCACTCGTTCAAACGTTTGAAAGCATGCAGCCACTTTCAAGAAGTAAAGGAGAGAATATTAATTGACCTGCATTTCTCTCTCTTTCTCTCTCTCTCTCTCTCTCTCTCCTGTTTCTCTTACTCTCGCTTGCTCCCTCTCTCTCACCCGCTGTAAATGTTTTGGGACACTCTAGGTACAAATGTCATGAGGTCCTGTAGAGGGTAGCCTCTTTATGTTATTTATTTTTGGCCCTGTGCTCCCTTCTTAGCTACAGGCTGCTGGTGTTCTAACTAGCCACTCATGTTTTCAGTCATTACTAATAGCCCGGGGGTCAAGGCGACACACTGGGACTAGAGTAGATACCATTTATCATGCTTGTTCGAATTATTGGGTTATTACACAAAGTGTTTTGCTGCACTGCTCCTGTAGTTAACACAAAATCTGCTTAAAGCTGAAGCATTTTCAGCTCATCTTTAGTCTGAAGCATTGTTCATGAACAAAACCCATTTCCATCATGAAGTCACTGAACTGATAACAGAATAAAAAAAAGTCCAGTACTGGCTTTTCATCCCATATTCAGTTAAAGGTAATGATATGTTAAATGTAAACTGCAATAATTAATCTACCTGAATGAAAATGAATGGTATTTCCTCAGAATCATTTTAGTTCCCTTTAAGATTAACATATTAATAATAATTAGAATTTCTAAACCCCATATCTTTAATTTAGTTCCAGTTCCTGTATTTTGTAACACATGGTTGTTAGACACACAGTTGAGTCAACTAACAGTGATTACATTACATTAACATCCAATCAAAATAAATCAATAAATAATAGAAAAAAAGCTAGGAGGCACACTGGCGCAGCAGGTTAGTGTCGCAGTCACACAGCTCCAGGGAGCTGGAGGTTTGGGTTCGAGTCCTGCTCCTGGTGACTGTCTGTGAGGAGTTTGGTGTGTTTTCCCCGTGTCCACGTGGGTTTCCTCCAGGTGCTCAGGTTTCCTCCCACGGTCCAAAAACACACATTGGTAGGTGGATTGGTGACTCAAAAAATGTCTGTATGTGAGTGAATGTGTCGCCCTGTGAAGGACTGGCGCCCCCTCCAGGGTGTATTCCTGCCCAATGATTCTGAGTAGGCGCTGGACCCACTGTGACCCTCAACTGGATAAGTGCTTACAGACAATGAATGTAAATGGAGCTACAGATTTAAGAATCTCTATCTTTAGAAGTGTGCTGAGGGCCAAAATTACAAAACAATATACAAATTAGTTTTTCAATATTTATTTTTTTAAACACTATATTTGGTTGCTAAAATACTACAAACCATTTTCAATTCAAAATTCTGAATTATTATATTAACTTTTTAATAAGTTATATTAAATAACAATGTGCAGAATCTGGTTCTGATGTGTATAGACAGAGAAAATGTTCAGAACATGGATCTCCTGCTGTATTTTATGTCCTGTGTGACCTACTACACTGACCTATATTACCTGACATGCTGTAATACTCAGTTGTAACCTGTTTACACCTTCGATTTTGGTATTAATATTTAGCACATAATGACCACACTCGCTGTATCTCACTGTACCCCCCACTGTCACAGTTTGACTCAACTCCCTGTCCTATATTAGTATAAATATGGCACACTGTCCTATATTACCTGCTGTCCCACAATACAGCACTGAAGCAGAAAGGTGTTGAATAGGAACAGGACAAAAGAAACTGAAGAGCACGAAGCCCACCGCATTGACCGAGTTGGAGTATGTCTAATAGCTCCCCTGTGCTCTGAGGTGCAGGGGATGTGTGGAGGTGTGCTCGGCGGTGTGTGAGCTAAAGGTGAGCGGCGTTAGCCGAGTCGTGCCGCAGTTTCCACGGGGTGATTGGTGGGCCGCTCCGCTGACCGCGCCCTCCCTCCCTCTCACACTCTCTCTCTCTCTCTCTCTCTCTCTCTCTCTCTCTCTCTCTCTCTCTCTCTCTCAGTGTCGGCTCCGCTTTCTCCGCTCGCTGTGCTACGGGGGATGCAGGTGGAGCGGCTGGAGAAGGGGAAGAGTGGAGGGTGAGCGCCGCATTACGCAGCAGTGGAGAGATAGTGAAGAGGAGGCGTTTAATACACTAAAGGGTGGATGTCACTACGCGGGACTGGCAACCCCGAAGGACAAGCAGGTGAGAGACAGGGACATGGACACAAGGGACATGGGAGACAGGGCGCGTGGTCGTCTAAAAACACAGAAACAGCCGTTTCTCAAAATGGGGTGACGTGGAGCTCGAGCTGCGGGGAGGGGGGAACGCTGTCTGTTTACGCGTGGCTCTCGCGCTTTCTAAGCGTCTAGGAGAAGAGATTCTTTGGATTTTCTGCCTTATTCCTCATATGTCTCAGTCTCCATCGTTACCCCCAGCAACCGCATGGCTGTAATGTAATGTATGTGTGTGCGCGCGCTATGGAGTAACTCTGCTAGGCAGACCATGTGTTGAGAGAAAGAAAGTACAGCGTTCAGTTCCTTCACTAACGTGGCTGAGGAGTGTCTACGGTCTTATTGTTTACTGATCAGTGTTTGGCCACTTTTAGCGGCTCTCGGGCTAATGGCATAAGTTCACAAAGAAAACAAGCTCAATATGTACGTCTCCGTCGGTAAATTCGGCGGCACCATTTTAAGCATGTTTTTGTTCGTTATATTTCTACGCTGAAGGCCAAATATTCCAGCGTGCACCATTTAGCCTTGAGTATTACAGACCCCCTCGACGTTTTAGCTAAATACAATAAACTCCAACTTCCTGTAACCTCATTGAGCCTCGTCAGTTGATTCACTGAGTCATATTTAAAACAATATTTTGGGAGCGTTTTGCCGTTGGCAGGCTGTTGCCATGCTGAGAAACCTTCCCCTCTTTTGCTCCGTGCAGCACCGTCGTTGGTTATGTAGGTAAACTGCTAATAATACTGTACTGCAAAAGCGAGCGCTTTAGAATCATCTTTTCTCTTTTCCACCGTGCTGAACATCTGTTGTCTTCTTTTGTGGGTGCCACGTACTGAACCCATAATTAACTGCATCACCAACTGCTAGGTGGCAGCCAGTAGTGAAGTGCTGGAGACAATTTGATTGGGAGCTCATGTCAAATAGATTTCCTTTCTCTCCCCGTGGTACCAATGCAGCTGTTTTGCTTGAGATGCTCCACTAGTTCTGACTCTGACTAGGAGACATGGGGTGAAATTGGAATCATTGTCTTGTCTAGCTTAAAGAAGAAATCCACTTTGGTGAACTCACTGAAGGCAGTGAATGTGTATTTGCATTTACCTTTACAGCTTGGAGCTTTAAATTATAAATTTAAATTTATATAACAATCGTGTATTGGTAAGTTAATAGTAATGTCCACTTGGGCATGGACTTGGACAATATTTATTCATTTCAAAATTTCCAAAGTGGAATGGAGCTGATTTTTATGTTTACTTTTGGTTCATTTCATTGTGGCATATACTTAGCCATTCATGATTTTTTGATATAAAATTCTAGGAAAAAAAAGATTCAGAATTGCTCACAGCTGTGGTGATATGAACCAGGTTTCTGAAGGGTCTAACGCCTCAAAAAGCTTTATGACAGCAAATTATTACATGAAATTTATTTCAAATACACTGCCTACTGCCCAAGAGTGTTTTTACAATAAATAAGAGAAAAGGTTAGGTTTTGGAGTAAAACCCATTTGTAAAATCCATTCATGGCAGAGTGTAAAGCAAAACATTTTTTCAGATTCACCTCTATTTTCATCAATAACAACCTCACACACATTTTGGAAAGTGAATAACAAGGATACATTTGTTATGAACCCTAGTTCATATCTCTACACCTGTTAGGAAATCCAAGTTTGTAAGCTTCTCTAGAGTGAGCCATTTCACATCAAACCCCTTTGAACCACGTTGTTTACAAAAAAGAAATGAAAAATCGATGACCATCACCTTTATAGAAAATGAGCACCATTTTGGAAGTTGTTTTTTAAATGGAAAAAAAAAATCATATTAATTCATTCAACCTTTTGGCAAGGTCACAGACATATGACACATGATGCAAATATGTTTTCATTCTGAGTGTAATGGTGATTAAATGGATCCTTGCCGGCAGGGAGTGGGGGCCGTAATGGAATTCAATCCTTTGAACATGTTGGGAGGTCTTAGAGTTCTGTAGCATTCCCCCCACTGTACACAGAGGCCATGAAACTTTCATGAGCTTTTTAAATTGAGCTATAGAAGGAAAATCAAACGCCCTTGGTATCTAAGCGCCATTGATTATTCATTTGGCTGCGCCACAGTGTGGACGTCAAAATATCACATGCAGCCTGACCTGCATTGCCCTCTGGGTGGCAGTGGGGTTGAGAGATGCTTCTAAACATTCATACAATATTGTGCTTGCCCGCTGGACCCCACATCTCTTCATGCATGTAATGTAGGCCAGGGGCTTTGGCAGAAGTTAGATGTGGAGGAATCTATTGGAACTATATGGGACTTTTATTTGCATATATATGGCCTGTGCTATAAGCGCTAAATTGGCCTAACAGGTACCCTGGGAACAACGTTAAAAACTGTTTAGCAAAGGGCTGTTGCTTTACTCAGATCAAAAGCAGTAGGCAAATACTTATCAGTGAGATGTGTATAAAAACAATGCCAGTGTGGCGTATAAATACTGTGTAAAACTGATGGAAGCTGTGGTTTATGTGGAAATCCACTACCAAATAGCTTTACCTTAAAACCGAGTGATACAAAAAGTCTTATTTAACATAAACATGCAGCCTCATACTGCCTAACTAACATAGCTCACTGCCACCCACACAGGCTTGTCATGCCTATGGACTCCAGTTTCATTAGCAAACATTAGTCTATATTATGTAGCAACAGAGTATACTGTAGCATAGGAGGAAAATGTAAATACACACCAGTTTGGCAATATTCACTGTGCCTTCTGATATGGGCTTAAAATAATTAGCATAACTGGGAGCCAGCCAGCTTCTCTTATGAACCAGATCTGAGGGGAAAAAATACAATTTGCATCCCTACAAGCAATGAAAGTTAAAACAATCCTAAATTCTGATATATAAGCTGTAATGATGCACTATGTCATGTTGAGCTAGATTCAAAGCAGAGGTGTTGTGTTGTTTGTTTTTATGTATTGACACCTTAGAGTATTGTGTATTGATATGTAAAACATAAATATTGACATCTGTATAGTCACTGGAATATTGATTCCCAATACCACTCTTAAGTCTGCAGTAGATTATAACCAACAAGTAGATATACATGTTCTAAATTTAATGGAAACACAAGTATATTTGTGATATTGCTAAAAAAGGCTGATGCACTTTTTAGAACTGGTCTTTCCATAGTCTGCCCACAAGTCTGCTGTTTCATAGCAACTGCTGAGGAGTTGGACAAGCTTTCATAACGCTGGCAAAAATTCCTTCAGCCAGATGAATGACTCTATAATGCAGAATTTAAATTTACTACATAATGTTGTTTTCCCGGCTTAACATGCTGTGCTACCAAGCTGGAGTGGGTTGTAGCTGAAACTCGGCAGGTTGGAAATGTACTGTACGTTTTATGCCACAGCAATTTTAAGCTTGATTATTCAAAACCACATCTGTCCAAAAAGTGGGCCTTTTCAAATCGTTTGGAGTAGGATGTGAATTTTGCGCTAAAGCAGATATCCAGTATTTTGCATCTACAGCTTGTATGCACTTCATCAGCCTAGTCCAGTGGATTTTTCCCCCCCTGAGGTCAAAGGACTATTGATGCTGAGTTTGTCTTGAAAGCTTTACACTACATGTATTCTCTATTTTGGTGCATTTTAACATTGATTGGCTTCAGCCAAAAGAGCACAGGTGATGTCAGGTACAGATGTTAATGATACATTTTGCATCACAAACAGAACAGTGCTAGGGGATTTACATCCCTCTAACTGACTCTTGCCACTAAGTGTCTCTTTCTATTGGTCAATATACAATTATACAGGGTGTGTGTGCACAGAAATGTGTGTACCTTAAATTTGCTACATTTACTAATACTATTGCCACCTGGATACATTTGCTCATGAGAACATCTGATGCTATTGCATTTCCAAAAAAATAAAAATGGTCATAATTAGAAAAGCATTTAGGTGAAATGTAACATTTTCTTTCTATAGAAGTACAAATGAAATAAAACATATTGTTGCTGATTTTGCAGAATACAATATACAGTAATACCTTGACTTACAGGTTTAATTCGCTCTGTGACCGAGCTGTAACTGAGTTTGCTTGTATATCAAATTAAATTTCCCCTTTAAAATGAATTGAAATGCTATTAATCTGTTCCAGGCCCCCAAAACCACACAGATTTGTTACATGTTTTTAAATAAGAAAAAGTGTACTTTATAAATAACAATTAATGTATAAAAACATAATAATACATAATAAAAGAGAATGTAAAGAAATAAACTGATTCTACTAGGTTTACTTACGTTGAAGAGGTAGACGAAGAGGATGGTGGAGGTGAAGGAGGTTGGGGGAGTTTTTCTTTTTGTGCTTAACTTACTTGCTACACACTTAATGCTACAATGCTACAAAAAAACAGCAAAACAACAGAGATGCTTGCATGGCAAGATACCTGTGGCGGGTGGCATAAGCTCGCTTGCGCCCAACTCGGCTTGCATCATAAAGCAAAACATCGACAGAGCGACGGCTCGTATCTCCGAAAATTCACTCATAAGTCAAGGTTTCACTGGCTATATGTCATTAAATTTTGTTTTGAAATATTGGTCTAATCTAATCTTTGTGCCGGTATACCTGTTATCTGATATTGGCAATATGATTCGGATATCAATGTGCATCCCCAAATTTGAATTAATATTACATTTACAGGTATACTATGCACTTTGCCACTAGTGAATGAACTACCTCAGCACTTCTTATGGAGACAGGTGTTTAACTGTGCACACATCTTTCTTAATCTCCATAGAAGTGCATAAAGTGGACTGGGTAACTTTGAAGCAACTGCACAGGACCAGGGCTTGTTACCAGTGAGAGTATCTGGAGTGATAGGGCATCATCCAGTGCTTTTGGGATACATCGAAGGAGCTTTGTTATTTACTCAACACCTGTACCTGACTTCACTATGCGCTCATGGTTGGATCCTCACAGAAATGTTCCAGTATTTAGTGCAAAGTGTTCTCAGAAGAGCAGACGCTGTTACTGGAGCTAAAGGGGATGGGTTCCTGTTTAATGCCCTTAATTAAAGGAGACATGTGGAATGAGCAGGTGTCTGCAAACGTTTGCTCATATACCGTAGGTGTTTCACCAGAAGCTGAGATGTGTGCTCTACTTTTTTAAAACCTGGAGACAGTGAGAATGGGTGTAGGCATTTCGGGCGGAGCACAGAGAGACGGATTATGTCGAGGGTGATATCGCTGCACTTGCAGTCAGGTGGAGTCTCCTACGTTATTTTTCTCCTCTGTTTACACGGCCAAGAGACGTGTGTTTGAGAAGTTCTCCCCACGCATGAAATTGCAGATGGTTTTATATAGAACAACCATAGGCAAAGCTGACCTTGATCTTCCTGCTTTAATAACAGCTAAAGTTGTAGGGCTGGGAAGCTGCTCCCAGATCAGTGCAATGGAAGGGGCAGGCTGGGGATTTAGCATTATCAATACCCTCGCCTGAGTGTCAGGTCTGGAACCAAATCTCATCACCCCACTGATAAGGAATATCACCGGCCATCACTGGCCTTCCATATCCGGAGCTAGGGAAGGGCGGCGGGGTGTGGGTTGAGGAGGGGGCGAATGGTGGCCACTTTGACGGACAGATGGTTGGCTTATTTTTTTTTCCCCTCCTCTGCACACAGAGAGGGGGTAAGCAGAGTGAGTGGCTGGCGTGTGAAGGACTGTGTGAGTGAGCATGTCTTTGTTCTTTGCCCTTCACTGCTGTCCTTTGGTGTCGGTCTGTGAGGAGCTGTCATAAGGGGAAAGCCATGATGAGGGATGTTCTGACCGCGCTTCGATCGCACTGTTTAAAGGATGAGAGATGACCCGCTAGTGGAAAATTGATGCGTTATCAAATTACCGACCTAATTAATAACCTCCCCTTTTCCACCTGATTTCCTTCATGCTATTGTTTCTGCTTATGTGTGTCTTCTGTTGGCCTTATCTGGCGTTGTAGTTTCATAACAGTATTGAAAGACTGTATTCATTTGAATGCCAAAGTTGAACAAAAGAAATCAATGCACATAATAATGAGAGTGCGCGTAATGGCATTGCTGTAATGTTTTCTTCTCTATAACAACTCGCTGTAGTCCATCAGCTTGCTCCTCTTGCTTTTATGTACAGAATATGACCTCTTATTAGTCATCCAACATCATCATTTTAAATGATATTGTAACATGTAGAGGTAGCAGCAGAGTACAGAAGTGAAGCAAAGAACACACACACACACACACACACACACACACACGTTGTGGCCTGTGATTCATTGCTGCTAGACTTGCATGCGTGGGACAGCTCCCTGTGTTTCTCACTACACGCCTGTCTTCCTTTTCAGCACCACCCATATGGACAGCTCCTTGATGTGAGCTCCATGCTCTCTCTCTCTGTTGTTATTCTATGACTCTCGTCCATTATAGCTCCAGTGTGGACTGCTGATGCTAGAGGGAGTAGTTAACGCATCCTTATTTTGGGGGGGGGGGGGGGCTAGACCTGCAAGGCTACTATTTTGTTCCATACAGCTGGACAGGCAGAAGGCCGGCCATGGCTGCTGGAGCTCTGGGGCTCGGCTCTCGCTCCCTTCCAGCTGGTAGTGTTGCTCATTTGTTCTTGTCCTGCGTTCTGCAGTAGCCGCGATAAGGGAAAGGAGTCCAGGAGCAAGCCACAGTGCCAAGGGGGTGTCATGTGACCGATATTGGAGTCAGTGTGAGCTGACGGTGGTAATTACTGATGTCTCCAAAGCCACTCTGGGGGCTGGGGCTCAGGGCTCAGTCTGGCTGTGCTCATAGGCCATGCACTCACCGTTACACCAGTGGCCTGAAGCTAGGAGCACAACAAGAACAGGCTGGACATGGTCATGTGGCCGTCTGCTTTAGTTTCTACATGCATTCATTTATTTGCGCACACACACGTATATATTCCAGTGTCCTCGTTCTTGCTCCACACCAGTTGCTCATACACACAAACTGTACAACACATAAGTCAGAGATAAGATTTTTGTGTTTAATTTCAGTTCAAAACAGCCAGAATGTACAAGTCATCCATTTTAGGGCAGAGGTATTCAAACATTTTCCTCCAGAGGCCACCTAGTCAGTTTTTTGAGAACTTGCATCAGGTGAAATGATCCCTTTTATCCTGAGGTTTTATTGTCTGTTGTAAACTAGCTAACAGAATAATATCAAATGAAAGCAGCACAGGACAGCAGGCTTGTCTTGTTTTTATTTTCACATATGAATATAATACATACTCCTGCTCTGCAGGACTCTCTTCTCATCCATGGGTCCATAAGCAGCCTAAAGTCCATGAGGCAAATGAGGATTTCTCATATGACACTATTTTTGATTGTTTGTTGTTATATAAATAAAATAAACCATCTGTTACTAAGTTAGATTATTAAAAACAAGAACAAATCTGAATATGAAAATTAAAACAAATTGATGAAATAGCTGTTTAATATATATATTTTTATATTTATCCACAATTATTTTCTGCCATACAGTTGGAATCCTTGTTTTATAGCAAAATAAATAAAACTTAAACAGTTAAGAATAATTTGAGTATTTTTTAAATTTTGCATGTCCCCAGTTTGAGTTTGCTGTTTTGGAGACTTGCTTTTGAAAATATCTGCTGAGATTTTTCACACTTCTGACATTTAGTTATAGAAGTTGGTTGGATTTTTCAGAACCTGAAATCCACTGGGTGGAATCAGACCACATCCAGCTCCACCCAAGTGTGAGGGCATGGTTAGGCTTAAGTTTAGGGGCAAGTTTAGTGTTAGGTTGTACCTCCCACTGGGAGGAGTCAGTTTTAGTTTAATTAAATGACAACACAACAATGGAGGAGGAGCTTTATCACATCCAGCTCCTCCCTCTGGATCCAGTCCAAGTAATCTCAAACTTAAAGTCTGGGCTCTGGGGCGATCAGTCCATGTTTATGTGAACACCCACAGTTTCTTGGGTTGGTTTGCTACATTTCTAGTCTGTATGTAGGGCTGGAAAATATTTCCAGAATGTATATCACAATATATTTCTTATTTTGGTGGCTACGATATGATTCCGATATCAATATGAACAGTATAATATCAGTTGAAAAACTTCCAAAAACAAATAGAAGCATGACATCACCATCAAACATAAACATATTGGCTTTGTTAATATTAATATTTTTAAACTACATTTTAAACTGAGTGCCCTGAACTGACGACTGAACTGAAGACAGTGCCCTGTAATGAATGTCAGTCAGTGACAGATGTTGTAAATCAAACACTGAAAATGTGTTATATCATTGTTATATTGTGATATATACTGATATTGAATTATTGTCGTGTTCTCCCTGTGTCTACGTGGGTTTCCTTCGGGTGACTGTCTGTGAGGAGTTGGTGTGTTCTCCCTGTGTCCGCGTGGGTTTCCTCCGGGTGCTCCGGTTTCCTCCCACAGTCCAAAAACACACGTTGGTAGGTGGATTGGTGACTCAAAAGTGTCCGTAGGTGTGAGTGTGTGTGTGAATGTGTGTCTATGTTGCCCTGTGAAGGACTGGTGCCCCCTCCAGGGTGTATTCCTGCCTTGCGCCCAATTATTTAAGGTAGGCTCTGGACCCACCGCACCCCTGGATAAGTGCTTACAGATAATGAATGAATGAATGAATGAATGAATTATTGTCCAGGGCTATTTTTGTATCTTTGTTTAAGAAAAATCTGTTATTTGGTATTTATTTGTATTACATTTTCTTAACTTAAACTTCTTGACGGTTACACGCCCTTTCAGACCCAGGGCATTTAGCTGTTATCTCTGACTGGAAGGTGAGATTGCCACAAACACCTGTGGATATTTTCAGATCAGATTTGAAGTCAGAGTGGAGATTAACACTGTTCTTCCTCTGACAGATGAAAACAGGTGGATTATATGTTATTTATTCCCCTCTGAAATATCTTCTGAAAATATGAATAACTTAACTTTAAATAAAAAAAGGAATGTGATCTTTAACTTCTGCACAGTACAGTACAGTCACATCTTTCTATACTGTTCACACTTATACAAACACATTCTGGTGTTGTCTATTCTCGCTCCACGCCAAGGTCGCTCAAACACACCCCCATACACACACCCACGCACACAGAAACACACACACACACACGCACACAAACACACATTGTGTCTCTTAGGGCACTGCAAGGCCCAAGAGCAGGGCTGCTTTTTAATCTGGGCTGACGCGTGACTCAGCCTCATGCCAGCCTGAGAAAAAAAAACAAAAAAAACGAGGGATCGCTTCTCTGGATGATGATGAGATGGAAAAAAGGTCACTGTTGAGATGTTCAGTCTCTGTCTTTGTCACCTCCAGGGAACTTTATTTTGTCCAATTTTTCCTCCCTGTTTCTTGCATTGGAGGCTGGTGAACTTTTACTGGCTAACCCAAATGAATAGTTTACAGGCCCTGGGCTGGAGGCACGCATCGGCACACAGTGCACGTTCGCGGTGGGTGGTGTGAGTGCAGCGATTAAGGCTACTGAAGCGCTTATCATTAGCGAGGGGCCCAGGTCAAATTCGCCAATCACCCGAGCTGTGTGTAATTCAGCAGATTACATCATGTTGTTGAAATTACATGGCTTTATACATAAGCAACTCGCATGGTTTTCTGGCTCTTATGCTGCAGACTGACCACAAAGGGATATTTTTGTGCTGCTGCTTTTGGGATGTATTTATTGGTTTATTTTGAGTGATTCCAGAGGGACTGGCTCAGAGGAGAGTGGGGTGAGAAGAAGCAAGTAGATAATTAAAGGCGCTTGCTGCTTCTTCACAATGTTTTTAGAGTGGGTAAAACGGGTAAGCAGCAACAGATAATGTAGATAATTATCTGGCATTACAGAGCACGTCAGGATGCCAGATGCTCACAGAGAGAGCAAGGAGGCAAATGAAGTGATTCTCTCTCTCTCTCACACACTCTCTCTCCCAACATGGGACCTGGAAAGAAACTCTGCTGCCTAATAAACACAGCGCTCGGGTCACATGGCCCAAGCTGTGGTTGCCTCTACCCACCATAGCTGCTCTGTTTTCTCTGCGATTTGCATAGTCGCAAAGCAGATGGCCTTAACCAGGCCAGCGTTCCATAGCTTTGCATATTGCATTTCCTTTTGATATTGTCTTTCCGTGAGAAACTTTGTTATTTTGTTTATGCATGTGTCCCCAGAACACACACACACACACACACACAAACATTCACAAACAAAAGCTTACTGGAGCCAAGCCAGATATCGAGCAGTTGTCTTGGTGGAACGTGTCCAGAAATCAATTATGCCTCAAAAATAAGAAAGAATCTTTGCTTAAAATAAATAAAAAACAGTGCACTTGTCTCTGTATAGCCCTCCTGAGGGAGACTGGGGACGCGTGTGTGTGTGTGTGTGTGTGTGTGTGTGTGTGTGTGTGTGTGTGTGTGTGTGTGTGTGTGCTCGCGCACGTGTGTGGGGCCGCATGGATAACTCAGGCAGGGCGGAAGTGTTATTCAGTCTGAGTTCCTGTCAGCTTCAGGAGTGTGTAACCTTACACTGCAGCATGCACATCGACTGCTGATCTGCTCCTCCTGCCCAGTGACCTCCCTTCACATAGGGGACACAGATGAGAGAGAGAGAGAAAGGGAGAGGAGAGAGGGGAGGGTGGGGGGGGGCAGGAAAAAGGTAGGAAGAAAGATTAAGAGTAATACTCATGGAGAGAGAGGTAGAGCAGGAAAAGGGAAAGAATAATGGTTTGAGGAGAGAAATTTGAAGAGGGTGCAGAAAGAGGATGAGAGAGAGAGAGAGAAGATAATGGGGGAGGGATGTGCACCAGGGAGAGTCTTGCAGAGAGACATGGAGGGTGGAGACAATTATTGGGGGAGAGAGAGAGCTGAGGAGGGAGAAAAAAGAGAGAGAGTGAGGGAAATAGAATTGTAGAAGAAAGAAGACAAATAAAGACACAAATGAGAGAGGAAGCATAAAAAGCAGGCAAGAAAGTGAATGTGAGAAAGAAGAGAAAAAGTAAAAGGGAAGGAGGAGGAGGAGGAGGAAGAAAGCAGATGGAGGAACAGACAGAATGAACGTGAGGTAAAAGAGGGTGAGAAATTGAGACAGGTGGATAACAGTGAAGAGAGAGTGAGAAGGAGAGAGGATTCAGGGGAATAGAGAGGAAGATGAAGATAGAAGAAGGAGGGGAGAGAAAAAGTGAGAATAAGAGTGAGGACAGAGACAGCAAAAGAGGAGGGGAGTAGAAGGGCAGGAAGACATAAAAGAGACAAAGAGTGAGGTAGGGAGGAGAAAGTGTTGGAGCGGTAGAAAAAGAGTCTGGCACTTTGTGGAGCGTTGTAGGGGACAGCCTGGCCTCGACTGTGGCAGAACAATAGTGGAGAGGTGATTAAGAAGCACTTGCTCCAGTGCCTCCTGACCGCGTCAGTCTCTCCGTGGAGGCAGGAGGGCAGCAGATTTACGTCAGCCTGATGGGCGTCAGGCTGATGGCTGCTTCAGCTGTGCCGTAAATCCTGAGATGTTTAGCAGCTGTCTGCCCGTCCATCCGTCATGTCGCCCCAGCCTCAGCCGGCTGCCATAGCGCAGGCAGTGGTCACACTTGGCCAGGAATTCGCCAGGACCCCCGTCTGGGAGCCAGCCTGCCATTATCTTCGCTCTCAGGCCTGACGATGGAAACATTTTCAATGCTGATACCAATTCTGTTTTAAGGCGCTGAATCTATTGACGAATCAAAGGTTTAAAGAAATAGGCTCCAGTAATTTGGATTTTAGTGAGAGCAGCACCACTTATCAACTAGACAGCCTGAGAAACGCCAGGTCATTTGAAACAAAAAGGGAGTGAGACTCTGGGTGTATCCTGTCTATATACAGGCAACCTATGGAATCCCCAACGATGGCAGATGTAACATTTAAGTGCTGTTAATTTGTTTTTGGGAGTGAGCACAGCGCTGCCATGCAACAGTCCAGGCCGATCTGTACAGTGTAGATAGCTGTGTAGAGCTGAGCTGGTGGAAAAGCACCTTTAGGTAAATGTAGAGCCAATTACAATATTTTATAAATGGCTTTTCTATTGTCAATATATTAACATTCATTCATTCATTATCTGTAAGCGCTTATCCAGTTCAGGGTCACGGTGGGTCCAGAGCCTACCTTTTTTTTCTTTTGAGTCGCCAATCCATCTACCAACGTGTGTTTTTGGACTGTGGGAGGAAACCGGAGCACCCAGAGGAAACCCACTCAGACACGGGGAGAACACACCAACTCCTCACAGACAGTCACCCAGAGCAGGAATCGAACCCACAACCTCCAGGTCCCTGGAGCAGTGTGACTGCGACACTACCTGCTGCGCCACCGTGCCGCCCAATACGTTAACAATAAATACATCAGTGATATTGGTACTGATATATCTGTGGACCCAACACGTTCAAGTCTGTAGAGGCAGTTCCACTCCATCAGCTAATGAATAGCTAGAAATGTAAGCCTGCGTTTTTAATCGCTGTAATAATATTACATTTATAATTGATTAAAGACTAGTTAATCAAATTTTAGCTTTATTAAACATTCCCTTTCACTACTGCAGCATGGGCCTATGTTAGTGTTTGGTGGATCACTGTAGAAACTAGACAGAACAAAGCGTTTACACTGATGAACCTACATAAAATAACAGTAGCATATATTTCTGATATACAGTATTGATATGAGCTTCTAAATCCATAATGTGAAACACTGATATGAGGAAGGAGAGGTATGTCATTGCGGTAAATGCAGTTTGAATTGTAGGCCACCATGTCAGGTGGCGTGAAACAGGAACATGTAGTTGAGTGGACAGCGTAGGCTATTTCTGGTGAGTGGGCATTATCCACCGATGGCGCCTGGCTGGGCCTCGCAGGACAGATGCATGTGGATCTGGAGGAGGTTATTGGCTAGGTGTGTGAGCTCTGCAGCCTGGGTGAGCTCCACTGCCTGACCACACAGAGCTGTGTGTTCACTTTTCCTGCTGCCCATCTGTGCCCATTCATTTTTAGCTCCATCTATTCATTTAATAAGCTTTATTATATCAGCCCCTATTGCAGGCTGAAGCCACGTTGTAAACTGCCTGCCACTGGCTGGGCATCCATCTTCTTTCCGTAATGTTAATTCGACATCAATGTATGCAAAATGACCTCCCTCTGTTAGAGTGATTGCTAGCGATTTGTCAGGCTGCGCACCCCTAGATGTGGTCACATGACTTGCGCAGATCCAATTAGTGACTTCCCTGATTATCTCTGCGCGACTGCTGCTGCGGCAGGCCTGTTTAGCTACCTGACGGAGAGCTGGCTAATGACACAGACGGAGACAGTCTCTTGCTAGACTCCCGCATCCAGCATTCTGTTTACAACCTGTATTTTATTTATTTATTTATTTATTTTTTTAAATGCCCTCCCATTTCAGGCTAAAAATACTTACTCCCTGCACGCCATACGTTCCCTGCCGTTAATTAGTAACCTTAAGCACATAAGAAGTTCAGATTTAGCATCACAGCTAAACAAATTAAAATCTCAGCAGGGAGGAGATTTGGTGTTCGCAGTGGGTTTGGGGCCCGTTTTGGGGTCCGCAGATTTTATATATATATATTTTTTTCTGACACAGTGAAAATAACCCTGCTCTCCCTTTGGGTACATGAGTCTTTTCTCTTCGGCTCCAGCGTGCTAATGTTGAAGGCCATGCTGGCTGTATGGGGGCTGTGCTGTGCCAGCTGCTGACCTGCCGTGGGCCATTTCACCAAGCTGCAGCACTGCACCCTTGCTGCCACCTCACTGCTGCACGCCTGCTGCCGCACTGCAGGGGGGATGGAGGCTGCAGCTGCTAATTCGTCAGCTGAGAGCTAGTGCTTTAGTGCAGTTCCTGAGGTCCTGAAGGCCTCTTGGTTTATGCTGAGGGATATATTATCAGCCCTGGTAAACCAGTATTAGACAAGACAGCAAGAGGTTTTTTAGGTTTAGAGGTATTATTAGATAAAGCTTAATTCACTGCAAAGTATGCAATTTACAAGAGGTTTTCAGTTGTTTTAACTTGATAGGTTTTGGGTTGATGATTAACTGGCATATAAATCCAATGAGGTTTTTTAAAAACTGTGTACTGCTGATAAATTATAGGCCTAAAATATCTAAACTGGATGATTGGCCAACTTTTTAATTTTAGTTTTTAAGAAGACTAATACATGATGTGTAATTTTTTTCTGTCTTTTTGCGCTTGATGAAATGACATTCAGTTCACGGTCTGTTTGTTATGATGTAAATATATGGCATGAAACCTAACAGCTATAGAAACAGCTAGCGCCATGAATACCTGTGATCAAGTGATTAATGCATAACACATACATTTTCATACATTAATTATGACTTGCCTATATTCATTGTAAATAGTCATTCTGGACATGTGTATTGTCTGGCTAGAATCTATATATTTTATATACATAGATGCTATATATATTCTATTTTTTTTAGCATTTTGTACCAGAGTATGTGGCATTGGCTCATTAATTTTATGAATGCCAACTTAAAAATGATCAGATCCTGTGATTCCATGATATTTAGAAAATACCAAAATATTGAATTTTATCAAATATCACTCAGACAGCACCCCTGTATATATTTCTGTGTGTTTTCCCTGCTCTGGCATGCCTGATTTGACAGATCAGCTAATTAGCAACCTGTTCCTGAGCTGAAGTGGGTGTATTAGAGCAGGGAAAACACAGAAATGTGTGAGGTAGACATGCTTCAGGATCAGGAGTGCTGTAGTGGGCTCTGGCCTTAAGAGGGGTTATTGCAGGGGCAAGGTCTAACACCGGTGTGTTGCACTGAACCTAAGTGCACTGCACTGGCAAATGTGGTGGTTCAGAGTGAGGCTGTGTCCGCTAAGTGATATCTGATCTCCCCGAGGCTAGTGAGTGCCACTCATCTGAGCGATAATGTGCCACTCATAGATCAGATTAGCTACACCTGAATGTTTCCAGCTGTCTGCTAATGCCCATGACCCACAACAAGATTAAAAAGATTAAGATATATTTTGGCTGGAATCAAGTGCCGACGCAAAGAGTCTCCTCCACCCAACGAAGCCTATAATAAGTTGTTTTGGCAGTAACAGTCCAAACAGGTTTGTTCTTAGTGTTGTACCTTGAGGCACCTCGGTGTACTGCATTCTTAATCTTATACTCCCTCCCCACTGTACTAGCTGCTGATGTTGAGATGGATGGCATGCATGACATACTATTGCTGCATAGAGGCAGCTTGTCAGATTCTACCAGGCAGTTTAAGGGGGATTGAAAAGATCTTTCTGCAGAAGGAATTTTGCGCTTGCTGGTGTCTTCTGTCCTGATATGGGAAGCAGGCAGATATAAAGGTAGGTTTTATCAGCTGGGGCGGAGTCACAAAGGAAATTTCACTTTCCTTCACCTGCGATTAGTGTTAGCATTAGTGTCTTTGCAAAACATTTTTGTAGTTTCCAGTTATTCAATTATTCCATTCTGCATAAGTGAAATCGTAATATGTGGAGTTACTACACATAATTGCTATCCAAAAAAAGTCCAACTTTCTAGAAGGCAAAAACATTCTAAATTTTTAATGTAAGTCTGTGAACAGAGGTACCTTTGGAACATTTCTTCTGAGTTGATATATTTTGAGATTTTCACAAGATGTAAAAGACAGCTACAGTGTTAAAAAGATCTGGAAAACAAGAAATGTGGATTTCTCTTTCAGCTTTAGGTGGTATGAACAACATTGGTATAATTCAAAAATTAGACTGATTATGCAACCATCAAGCTGGCTTTTCAAATACATAGAACAGAAACATAATTGGAAATGATTTGTACAGTCTTAACTGTAGGCAAAAACATGCTGCATATTCTCATTAGGTTGTTTGGGAAATTTGTGTAGCTTGTCCAGACTAGCAACAATTGCTACCAAAGTATGCTTCTAATAGCAGAGCATGGATAGGTCATTTGACCAATTACTCAATTTTTGTTGGTTTGGCTCTGTAGTCTAAGAGCCTCATTACGCAACTCTCTGCAATCATGTACAAAGCAAACAACAGCCAAAAATGTTCACAAATTGTGTACTGTACACAGTATTTTATTCCTCTACTCGCATTTCATCTTTTTTTTAATAAATCTCTGCTTAAATGTGAATATTCTCTGAGGAAAATGTTAAGATGCTTCATGTTTGAACTGAAACTTGGCACTCCTTGTTTACCGCTTGTTAGTTTCAGACTGACTTGTCTTTAGGAAATGTCTTGGCATATAAAAGTTATCTAATGCACACAGTGACACAACACTGATCACCGTCGCTTTAACTTGATGATAATAAGTTCAGAACAAATCAATAAAAATGCTGCCATGGAATCACAAACAGCAACTGGCAATGCTTTTGCCTTCCCTGAGAAAAAAGTGCTGTAGATTAGAACAGTGTGTACAAGTATGTGTTTTTACAGCTGCCATTGATGAGCATGAATACCTATGGGTGCAGGTCCTAACTGCAGCATCTTTCTGATCAAGATCTATTCTGAAAGTTTAAACCAGAATCATGACTAATGCTGAAACTAAAACTACAGCACTGCTACACTGCTTGTGCAATTTTTAATTGACACTCATTATAATGATGTAATGTTCAGTTGTGCTTCTTTGTTGTGACACAGTTTGTGTCTTCTCAATAGAAAAACATTAAAAACCAATGAAACACTCTGGAGCAGCTGCACATGAGCTGTTTGGTCTCCATGCTCAATGCCAAGCATTGGCTTAAGGGGGAGAAACAGCAGGAGAGCCATACAACTGACTAGGGTTAATAGCTTCTCTTCTCTTCTCTTCTCTTCTCTTCTCTTCTCTTCTCTGGAACCCACTTAGAATCTCAATGTTTGCCTTTTTTTGTCTGATTTGAAGATATCAGCTGTTCCTAAGTAGGTTAAGAATGTATTTTGTTCTTCTTTAAAGTTAGCAAAGTGCTTGAGATAATATTTTGTCATCACTTGTATCTCATTATATACTGCAATATGTATGTGCTTATTTAACAGCTGATATTATGATGATTACTTAATGACATTCGTTAATAACAGTGTATAATAATGGGCATTGTGTTTATGAAACTGTCTAATATTAATAGGCATGAGAATATTGGTAAATATATTGAGCATCAGTTTTTTTTGGTTCTTTTGTGTTATTTGTGTTTTCCAGACCAAAGAGCATAGACCCTAAAGAGCACCTTGAGCATGAAAAGATAATACTGTGACCTTTAATATGATCAGTGATGGTACTCAGGCCAATAACAGTAAAACAGCTGTCTAATAAAGCTAATCTAATAAAGCGTGAGATCACTACAGCAGTGTTGAGAAACCAGAGCCTCTCTGCTTTTCTAAAAACTCTGGTGAAACTGCATCTTGTGTGACTTAAACTCAGTGATGATTTTTCTAAGATCAATTTATTCCTAATAATTGAAAATTGTCTAATGTCTAAATTGGAACCATTGTCTTGTAACATATAATAATAATACAACATATTGTTTTATCTAATTTCATCCTGCTTTTTTTTTTCCTGCTCCCTTGAGGAAGAGAATGGATGGCACTTTTGAGGAGTGGTGTTTAAATTTGCCAATTCTCACTCTCAGCACTGTGTCTGCACTCATACCCAGCACATCCTCCAATGCATAAGAATAAGCCAATGAATCCATTCGCCTAATGCATTCAGCAGAGACATGCATGCACTCGCAAAGATAAACACAAATATATCCACATACACGCCTCACACAGACTCTCTTCTTTTCTATTTCACTCTCGTTCTCTCTTACTCTCTTAGACATACCCACACAGGCACATGCGCGCACACACACACACACACACAGTTGTAGTGTAGTCAGTGCTCTTCCTGCTTTTTCATCTCTTCATGGCAGCAATATGCATGGTTGATTTTGCAGAGGTGCAGCATTTTCTGGTTCACATATGGGACAATTTTCAGCACTGAAAAGATGTGGATATATTTGTTCATATGTACACTGTGTATATATACAGTACTCTGCTAAAGTCAGAGGACACCCTTAATGTAGACAATTTCCAGTCAGAAAGGTATCTACTTCCCTGGTGGTTAGATACAAGATAACCCTCTTACATAAGGCAAGTAGAAGTCAAAGGAAATCATTAGATTTTCCAAAATTATAGAAGGATACAGAATAGACGGAGTTCAAACCAATCATTCCAGCCTCAGAAGACCTGTTAGAACATCAAAACTGGCATCATCAGATAAATCTACATTATACAGCAAATCACTGCTGCTTGTCTGAAAGGATGTGTAGCTGCCAAGAAGCCATTTCTGAGAAAAACAAATAAGCAAGTCGTGTAGAACCATAAACTGGAGACTAGAAGCCAGAAATGCCACCAGCTTGTCTTCTTCACTTGGGATGTGTAATATTTAAAAATGTGTCCTGCTGTTTTCCTGAAATTGAAAATACTTTTTGACGGGAAATGAAAGAGGTGGCCTCTGAATTTTGCACATTCCTGTTGATATATTGGTAAATGATAAGCCCTGTAATACCATTAACAGTTTTTCTTTCTTTTTTTAGAGATGCAGTGTTTTTTTTAAGACAGGGACAGTTAGTTAATACTCTATGTATCTTTTTAATTTTTCAGTATATATTCCATTAATTAACCAAGACTAATTGGACTGTGGTTCATTTTTGGGCACTTTTTTAATACCAATGTGGAAATGCTTAGCTTTGTGTTTTCGTTACTAATAGATCTTGCAAGTTCTACTGTAACCACATACATGTAAATATGGCCTGACTCTAACTATATAGGTCATGAAAGAACATAGAATAGTGTTGGTGGGAGGGGAGCCTGTTGGAATCTTGAATAATTAGACTGGAGACCTATTTTCAAACAGATGTGTTTGAATAGCTCGTAATAACAGGGTTTATTATTTTTCCTCACATAGAAGAAGCTATTTCAGAACGAGTGCATGCTGCTAGACATGCAGTGTGTGTCCAGGTTTTTTATAAATGTTACTCTTCAGTAATTTGCTGCATTTGTGTATTTATCCACCCACATCTTTTTACATTCTGCACACAGAGGTCAGTCAACAAAGGCATTGTGTGTTTATTGTGTGTGCCACTAAGACTACATACTCTACAATAGGCTTTGATGGTTAATTGATTGTTTTCGCAGCAGATATATTTACTGGTTAACCAAGCGGACCTTATCGACACGTCTGTGGTTGTGCAAAAGCGCTTAGGAATCATTTATCAGCGGTTCTCATTCCTGTCCATGATGGATCTGCTATTATGGGAGAAATGGAGAGTGAAGAAGGAGTAGAATAGGCAGTGGTGGGGTTAGTTTGGGCAATGAGACTCAGAGAGGAAGAGGAATTAGGAAGCTGAAGGCACCTACAATTGTGCGTGTGTGTGCGTCGGAGCTGGAAAAAGGATGGTTAGGAGCACATACCTAATTAAACTAATTCAGCAGGCCTGGAGCTGTGCCGCTGGCCACCTGCACAACCTTCTTCATCTTCTGCTTGCTCTCTCTCTCCTCTGCCTGACTGACAAGCTCACTCACGTCTCCCACAGCCCCACACAGAGATCTGCACTAGTCACTTTGAGATAGCTTCACACTCACACTTACACTGGGGGAGAGAAACAGCAGGAGAGCCATACAACTGACTAGGGTTAATAGCTTCTCTTCTCTTCTCTTCTCTTCTCTTCTCTTCTCTTCTCTGGAACCCACTTAGAATCTCAATGTTTGCCTTTTTTTGTCTGATTTGAAGATATCAGCTGTTCCTAAGTAGGTTAAGAATGTATTTTGTTCTTCTTTAAAGTTAGCAAAGTGCTTGAGATAATATTTTGTCATCACTTGTATCTCATTATATACTGCAATATGTATGTGCTTATTTAACAGCTGATATTATGATGATTACTTAATGACATTCGTTAATAACAGTGTATAATAATGGGCATTGTGTTTATGAAACTGTCTAATATTAATAGGCATGAGAATATTGGTAAATATATTGAGCATCAGTTTTTTTTGGTTCTTTTGTGTTATTTGTGTTTTCCAGACCAAAGAGCATAGACCCTAAAGAGCACCTTGAGCATGAAAAGATAATACTGTGACCTTTAATATGATCAGTGATGGTACTCAGGCCAATAACAGTAAAACAGCTGTCTAATAAAGCTAATCTAATAAAGCGTGAGATCACTACAGCAGTGTTGAGAAACCAGAGCCTCTCTGCTTTTCTAAAAACTCTGGTGAAACTGCATCTTGTGTGACTTAAACTCAGTGATGATTTTTCTAAGATCAATTTATTCCTAATAATTGAAAATTGTCTAATGTCTAAATTGGAACCATTGTCTTGTAACATATAATAATAATACAACATATTGTTTTATCTAATTTCATCCTGCTTTATATTTCAAGGCTCATACTCCATTGTCTTGTATGATATCGCTGCAAATTGTACTGTACCCAACCTGCCAAATTTGTATGAATTGCATAGTTTCCAGCTGACTGAGAAAACAGCAGTGGCTCTGTGAGAATTGGAGGAACTCTGTTAAATACGACACTGTTGACTCATCAGGGAGCTCATCTGCATTGTTCCAAAACGTGCCTATTATGGAGCAAAGCCCAGATTCATCTCCAAGCTAGGAACAGACAGGAGAGAAAAAGTGAAGGAATGGCTCATTTGCCTGGGCTTCCTACTTTAATTCTTTTGTTATGGGACTGGAATGATTTACACATTTCTGTTTAAGGGCTAGAAACAGTTTGCATTAATTCAAGCTCCCCCCCCCTCCCCCGGATAATAATTTGCTCCCTACATTTACAGATTCAGGCTTCTAAAGATGTGGTGACGGATGTTTTTATAATTGAGATCACTGATTGGTCCTGAGGGATTGCAGCCTGTTAGCGAAGAAAATAGTGCTCGGAGACCGCCAGAGTTTTAAATAATTAAAAACACATAAAACGCTTGTTTTGGAATGCAGGAAAAAGGGATCATATGTGAAAAGACCTCTGGATGCTTCCATACATCTCTCTTTTTCATCTATCCCCCCAGCCATGACTCTGAGAAAACAAAGACTAGAGCAGGATCTCTCAAGGCTTTCTGTCTTTTCCTTAAGAATTATTTCTGTGGCCGTCGTGTCAGGTCAAGTTAACCAGCACTGATAATTGTGCCGAAGTTTCCCCCTGGAGTGTTTTCACAGTGGATGACTGTCATTGTGTTTGTGTAAGAAGAGGGAGCCTCCTTAGGCTGCAAGTGGCCCAGGCCGATACTTGATGTATATGGAACAGATTCGTACTCGGCGTGAAAGACAACCTCTGTTTGGTAACAGGGTTTTCCAGGAAGTGCGATGAGCCTGTCTTTTTGTGGCTATGCACTCAAGGTTGAGCTGATGCAGAGCGGAGGAGAAAAGGGGGCTCAGTCTGGCAGAACTCCCACACAGGCTGCTCGTGAATGGCATGTTGCCTCTTTTTTTTTTTTTTTCCCTTTCGCAGCTGAAAAACTGAATTGAAATGTCCTTTAAGAACCAGCATAGCAGGTATACGCTGACAGCTTATATGCGAGTCTTTGGTTTTGTGTGTGTGCGCAAATGTACGTGCGCCTGCGTGCTCCAACACTTTGCATGTACATAGGAAAGGTCCCGAGGGGACATGTATCCATGGTGACAGCCGGCCACTCACGCTGTTGCTTGGCTGTATAGGAAGAGAAGGGGGGGAAAAAAAGAAAAAAAACGAAAAAGAAAAGGTGGCTCGGTGACAGCCTGTGACTCTGTAAGACCCTTAACAAGCTGTCATGTTTCTCTTTGTTATGCTTTATGAGAAAAGAAAAGGGCTTTTAGTTCCATTAACTCCTACTGCATTACCCTGCTCTCCATTTGGCCCCTGAACGTGAGCAGAGTTTTAGAGCTGAAGGTTTATCAGGCTGTACCTTGACCATCAACTAGAGCTATTACAAACGAGTCTATCACATTGGAGGAAAACATGGCGCTGAGTTTGTGTGTGTGTGACTTGTGCATGCAGACAGCATTTAGCCATACTGCAAGACAGCGAGCAGTGACAGAAGAGTGGTGAGATGATGGAGGAGGGCACTGGAGATTAACAGAACAAAGTGCAGGCTATATGGGAGTCTGTCCCTTTGTAACCATTATAGACAACACGGAGGTAGCCTGTGGATGTTGTCTTCTGATATTTCTCTGGTCCCTGCAGGGTTCCCGAGGTTGAAGGGGTCATAAATTAAAGCCCGTGTCTCGGACTAGCCCCAAAGACACAGGCCTGTCCTAAAGATAGAATTGTCTATGAAAATAGCGTTTGTTTTCAAAGCTGTCTTATGATTTACATGGACAATTTAGCTAATTTATGTAGCTTATCTAAACAAAGCACGCCGGAAAGTGTCGCGTCTATTTCTGTACATGACTCGGGGGAGGGAAATCATCTCTGGGCCTTTGTTTATTGTAGAGAACGCGCCGGGCTTCTTTAACTTTCTTCCTCTCTCTCTTAGGTTTGACTTTCTCATTTCCATTTCACTGTGTCCTCCATTCCAAACATATGTCAGCGCGATAGAAATTGACTTGCGTGTTCTATTTTTGTCATGCACAATTATGCAGTGCATCTGTTTCGGTCATTCTCCAATCTAAGAGGCATATATCACACCTTATTTAGGGTGTCATGAGAAAGAAATGACTCACTGTACTGTACGTCAAATGACATTGCTGGTTCTTGTGGTTGAAGAGCGAGAATTTCTTTTATTTAGGATTTAATGCCATGTAATTCGAAACTCGCAGGGATTTCCAAGTGATTCAAGTATGTAGTAGGCTATTGCTTTGAAAAGGGAAAGATCTGTGCTAAAATTCATCCACCACTCAAGTAAAATGTAGTCAGTGGCATTCCTGTGGAGATCCCGTTCTAAAGTTGGACAGTACTTACGTGTCTTGTTTGCTTAAATCTGACACTAAAAAGACATTTTACCCTTTTGAGAAAAAGCGTATTTCGTGTGAATGGACAAATAAGCGTTGTAAGAATGTATTTACTACATTTGGTGTAACACTAACTTTCATATCATCAGATATGCAGGATTTACAGGTAGTGACCACACATTGAACATGAAAATAATGTGAATTGAGTCCTCTGTTTTAATCCCTGATGTCCAGACCAAGTGCACTCCTCTGTGATTTTATATTCTAACTCTCATAACACTACTTTATGTCTTGCTTTGAGGGGAAATTGACCTTTCTACTTTGCTATTGCTTTGCTTAGTTTGCGGCTTGATGATTTATCCATAGATTTTCCATGTGCTCTCCGGTCGAGTCCGCCCGAGGCACCTTCCAGTGCTAACATTAATGATATTACTGATATTGCGAGTATCACCAATATGGAAACCTAAGACATCCAGTATGTTAAATGCAACATCTTGCAGGGAATAAGAGAATCACCAAGGTAATAACAGGAAATACGTTTGGTTATCAAGGGAGCATTCTGTGAAACTGGTTTCAAATTAAAAGCTGTGTTCGCATGGAATGATATGCTTGTTCAACTTAATGTAGCCTATAGCAACAGTATGTGAGCAGGTGTGCTTTCATTTGGGACTGTTTATTGTTCAAAGGTTTTCAAACATGCGCGCACACACACACACACACACTTACATACAAATGAGGAAATTAGGAGCATTATATAAGTCATTGTTATCAGTAAAGTACTAATCCTGCAGGTAATTTTATAGTGGTTCTAGGAAGTGACACTTTTTGAAGGTCTATAAAGAAATAATCAGAAAAAATGAAATAGTGTAAAGATGAAAAGCTAACTACTATATCCAGTCCTCGTGCTCTGGTTTCCTCCCACAGTCCAAAAACCATCGTCGATATGTGGATTGGTGACTCAAGTGTCCATAGATGTGAGTGAATGTGTGAGTGTGTGTTGCCCTGTGAAGGACTGGTGCCCCCTCCAGGGTGTATTTCCACCTTGTTCCCAGTGATTCTGGATATGCTCAGAACCCACGACAACCCTGAAATGGATAAGTGGTTACAGACAATGAATGAATGAATGAATGAATGACGGTTTTATAATCTGTGATTTGATAATTTAATTATATAACTGACAAAAGAACAGATAGATTTTTGGTGTTTTCTTTCACCAGCTGCATTTTATTTGTAAATATATTCAAAAATAAAAATTACAGGGGACATATTATGAAAAAAATCACGAATTGCATATACATTGGTTGATCTGGAGCTCCTGCCAACTCACAAACTGTGAAATGAAACAACTCAGTCAGGTGATTTGTGAGTCTGAACACATGGGATAAAATGAGACATTCTGATTGTGCACTTCGTTTTACATCAAGTGCAGGCACTTCATGGTTCTCCTCCTCCTCACCTGAGTCTCGCCAATCACAGAGATGGACCTGTCTGCGTCCCTGCAATCACATGGCTGGACCCCTGTTTTTTTATCAGAGAGCACAAGAACTAATTTTAATGGGGCAGAAAAAACACAAGGAGCTCACAGAAATTAGTACTAATTAATATGGCGAGAAAGGGAACAGAGAGCAAATAGAGCAAAATGAAAGTGACTGAAATCCTGTTTTTCTGCTCATTGCTGCTCACTCCTGGCCAATTGTGTTTGAAAGTATACAGAAGCTTGTCCTTTTTTAAATAATATTAAAAAAATGTGTTTATTTATTATTTTAGAGGATACATAACATCAGTCACATAGTACGTAAAAACCGGTTCTACACAGCACCTGAAATTGGTCATTCTAATGTCAGAAAGGGACCCAAAGGGAACAGTGTTAACTTGTGCAAAAAAGGGTTATAATGTGCTTTCCTTAATATCTGCCATGAATTTGGGAGACAGAGTGAGAAATTTATAGACATTTGAAACATAAGACTATATGAACAATAATCAAAAGTATAACATACACTGTACGAAAGTCAATATGTTCTAAAAGGAGCATATCCACAAAACAGACAATTTTTGCAAGCAATGATGGGTTTACCTTTTTATTTAGCTTTTATTTTTTCTTTTATTATCTATTGTACAGTGTCCTTGGGTCTCTTGAAAGGCGCTTTCAAATAAAAATGTATTATTATTATTATTATTATTGAGAGGTGCCACTTTGGGAAAAAATTCACAGCAGAATTATAAACAAGTCAAATAGAGCTTTTAAGTCTTTCACCATCTACCGTACATCAAACTGTGAAAAGATTCAGGGAATGTCACTGTACAAATGGATATTAGGTCAATAACATTTTAATGATGATTGTAACATGAAACATGTTCATTCAAATTTGAACAACATTTTTATTTAAATTACGATATTAATAAAGCATTCAAATCTCTTTGTAAATGAAATATCAAGTCTATGAAATCGCAAATGTAGAAGGAATTACTTCATTTGAATTTTCATTTTCCGACCAAACTTGCATTTATTAATGATGATGTAGCATACATTTTTTTTTATTTGTTAAATTTTGAAACTCATAAAGGTGCAAAAGAATAATTAACTTACAGATTATTGTTTTTATTGTATTCCACTAAAAATGGCATCTCTTTCAGCAACTGGGTTTTTTATTAAAAGTTTAATATTTTCTCCTCTTTGGAATTGCTGTACATGTTGTTTTTGATGTGTGTCTCACACAGGCCTATGCTCCTACATTCAGGTCCAGTGAATTAGATAATGATTGGTTCGCAGGCGTCCTTTCTGTTTGACTGAATCGTATTTGTTATATGGATTTGTCTCTACATGGCGTCTACAAGGTTGATTTATGCGCAAACCTAATTTATGATGTTAAGGGAGACCTTTTTTGCACACATTGGTGTAATTTGGTTTGCCTCTCAAGGACAATCGATACTGGAAGGCAGCTGATAAGCCTAGTTAAAGCTCACTTTGTCACTGGACCCTTAAGCCTCGTACCGAGAATATCTTGAATATACCGAAGATCGATTGAAAACAGAGTATTAAGTATGACCCTGCTAGAATTACCCAGTCATTTGATCCGTTCAATTAGTTCTTTTAGAATGAACCTGTGCAGCGAGAGCAGATGCTTTCATTTGAATAATGGAATTAAATCCGCAGTTAACAGAGAGGGAGAGGAGCCTATTTGGAATGAATGTGGAAGAGGAAGTTGCTGTCTATGCCGTCCCACAGGAGGGAAGACCTGTCATATGTGCCTAATATTAGCCCGTAGCATGTGCTCATGTCTGTGTGTGTGTGAACTCTGAATAATGCACCACATGCAGTGTGTCCGAGTGTGTGTAGCATGGTGAGCTGATCTCAGCATGTGAGCTCGGATCTCAGTGGGTGGGTTTTGGAGTGGGTGTTGGGGGTCATGTCTTTGCTACTGGTGCTTGGACCCCTAGACAATATGACCACCTGCATGGCTCCACAGGGCGGTACCAACCACCTACAGAGCTCCTGATTATACTTCACCTTCCCACCCACCAAGCCCGTCACCGTCAAGCTACGGCAAACTTGTGGGCAGCCAAGGAGAGACTAATGTGAATCTTAATCATGTTTAGAAACAATGGGGAGCATCCTTTCTCTGGCCACCTCCGGTCTGCTGTAAAAGCATTAACATTCTGCAGAAGGCAGATGCTCTTTTCTGTCGTCTTGCTTCCTTCTGATCTATTATTTGACTCTTTGTGCTTTTTTGGTTTGTGTTTTTTCCCCTCCCCCGAAAGGCTGTAGCACGCCTCTGACTCGGGGAGAGGATGTGGATTTGCGAGCGGTCTCTAGAGGTTTCCTTGGCCTCTGATGTCACAGCTGGAGAAAAAGGGGATGCCGGGTGAGAGAGATGAGTGTGTGAGTGAGTGAGGAGGAGCTGGATTAACCTCCTGACAGAGGGATCTAGGTCTCAGACACAGCGGGGGAGTTCGTGACCCCTGCGAGGTGTGTTCCACCTAACTAAGACATCAGCCTCCATGAATGCCAACGCTGCCTTGTCTGACTTTGATCTAGCCCTGTCTGATTCTGCCATTTCCTTTTATTTTATTTTCTCTAACCTTAGGTGGACCCTGGCTGGAATTAGACTTTCTTTTGCCAGGGGCCCAGGCTTAAAATTAGACATAATTAGAAGAGTGCAGATGCATATAATGAGTAAACGAGGCATTATTATTTTTCTAAAACTGTAAGGAAGTCTTTCTGAAAAACACACACACGCATATGTGAGCTATTCATTTCATTAAGAGGTATGACACAGAGCTAAAGACTAAAGGCTCTGATTTAATTGGATATTCAAATACCCGACATGGACATTGAATAAAACAATGCTTTTATGAAAGCAATGAAAGACTTAAAATCATGAGTTATAACTGAAAGATTCTATGTGAGGAATATTGGCCATTTCAATAAGGCCTTGTATACAAACATTTGCTGTCAGTTAAGGTTGGGTAACTTTCGGATGCAATTTTCAAAGATACATTACAAGGCCAGAAGGTTGTGTACACCTGCTCATATAACATTTCTTCTGAAATCCAGGATATTAATATGGCCTTTGTCTCCTTTTGCTGCAGTTACTGCCTCCACTGCTCTGTGAAGTCTTATCACTAGATGTTGAAACATTACTGTGAGAATGTGATGGTATTTGGGAGAGAGAGAGAGAGAGAGAGAGAGAGAGAGAGAGAGAGAGAGAGAGAGAGATATGTTTGATGATTAATTGTGAATAACTAAGTAACTTCAAGATATTTGATTTTAGCCTATGACTATATGGAGCGCAATTTCAATGTTCCACTCCCACTAGTGGAAACTGCCATGATTTGGCATTGGGAATGATCATCTTAACCTCATGTAAAGATGTGTGATTTAATTTCATGCTCTATGTATATTTCCAAGCAGTGTGTACTCAGTGGATGCACCTTGAAATAGCTGTATTCACTTATTATAAGGGGTGTTTTTTTCAAAATTTGGACTATACATGCAAGCACTGCCACACCATAATAAAATGATTTATATAATGGAAGTTCTAGGCATTTAGCACATGGTTTTATCTACACTAGTAATACAGAGGTAGGCTAATACAGCGTTAGGAGTCTTGCACAAGGACACCAATTTGAGTAGCATTGTGTTCCTGTCCAAGCTGAGACTTAAGCCATAATTTGCCATGTGGCGGACAGAGATGTTACCCACTATGCCATACCAGCCACTATATTTCCATGTCAGTCTGAGATAAAGTTTTTGTTTTCCGTGTTATTATTGCCTCAAAATTTGTTACAAATTTTGGACTTTTTGGAAAGGGCACTAGTCTGATTATTTATTGGAAACATGAACCAACTGTTCCCATCAAGTAGAGATTTCACAAGAACCAATACTTTGATACCAAGTCGATAACAAAATTCTGAAAACGATGCGGTTATTTAGTGTTTTTGTCTGACGACCAAACAAATCTGCTGCGTCACAAACCTGAAGAGTCTAGAAGTGACTCACACAATATGATCCTTGTGTATCTTAAGCTCTCAGCGTCAATCAAATCTGTAATCAAGGGCCAAGTTATGGCGAAGCACAATCAAAGAGGAGGGACAAACACAGACTCATACTTCAGAAAAGCACATTTTGTTTCATGGACCCACGCAGTGCGAAGACGACTCAAACAGATTTATTTGCCAGCCACAAGCTCAACAAACCATAATCAAGACAATAAATGTCTTTTCAAAGCTTAGATTTTTTTCATTAGCTGCCTTCTGGACTCTTCAGGCTTTCAGAATTTTGTTTCTTGTGAAATCTCTATTTGATGGGAATAGTTGGTTTATGTTTTCAATAAATACACTAGTGCTCAGGGTGAAACTCCAACCTTCCTGCACATATGGCATTTAAAGGGGTAGAGTACTGAGTTAGAAACAAGAGAAAACAAAACAAAGGAAGAAAATTGCACATTTTTTTTTGCTGGAAACTTTTTAAATAAAAATATTTATATAGACATGCCATCGTAATTGGTGTAGAGAAGCGTGGAATTTTAGTGGTATTGGTACCAACTTATACATTTCTGGTATCGTGACATCCCTATCATCAGGGTTTTTAGCCTTGTAACTCATTAAAATCTGCCTCACAGAAGAAATGATGTATACATGCCTGTGTTTGCCTTGGTATAATTTATCAGCACCTGTGCCTGTAAATTTATTCACTACCTTGTTTTCTATCTCTATACACCAGAATCATGAGGCTGCCTTTATTGTTGGGTGAACTGCAGTATTTAATGAGCAAGGTCACAAGGCTCAATAAGAGCAGCATTCAGAACAATAGGTTGTAGTTTAGTAAGAGTAACAAAAAAAGGAATCTGAAATGGTGGTATAATGCAGAGTATGCATAATCCACAACAAAAAGAATGAAGCTGTGCATCGTGGTGTCAGTGGTGTAAAAGTGCAGGTATATTTACTGCTGACCCTCAGCTCTATTACATCACACAGAAACATTATTCAGTTGTTGTTTATGGAAAATGTATAAAGGATTTGTTTTATACCGTTCCTGAAGTAATGTCATTTTATCAGCTGAATTGATAGTCCTTGCCCTCACTCAACAATATCACATACCTGCTCTGTATTAAGAATCTATGTATTAAAGTACAATTACAAATCAACAAGATGACTGACTTTACTACCTGTAGAATGATGCTCTGTTGTAACTAAAGCAGGCTCCTGATTAGGGTTTTGGAATGGGATATTTAAAAAAAAAAAAAAAAGGGAAGTTCAAGGGTTGGTTTTGTCACACACACACACACACACACAGTATGTGAGTGGTTATGTGTGCGATGGCCTGTGTGGGAATGGTGCCCCATCCAGTGTGTGTGTTCCTGCCTTGCAGCCAATAATTTTTGATGAAATGGTTACCAAAAATAAACAAATAATCTCTACTTTTCCCTAATCATTCGTGGCCTAGTGGGTAGAGAAGAGGGCTTAGGTTGTTTATTCAATTCCCATGACCAGTAGGAAAATTGAGGGCGGTGGGAGTGAGGGAACAGTGCTGTCCTCCTACATCAATCCACGGCTGAGGGGCTCTTGAGCAAGGCACCGAACCCACATCTGCTCCCTGGGCACCGGGGATGGCCGCCTGCCTCTCTGGGTGTGTTCACGGCCCCAGTGCACTAGTGCGTTTGTGTTCACTGCCACAGATGTGTTAAATGTGGAAGACACAATTTGACAAATAATTGCACATTATTATTATTATTTTTTTAAAAGTTCCTTCAAATTATTTAACTCCTGGAGACCATATGGGCAGTATTTCTACAGTTTGGCTCCTTAATGATTCTCCTGATTGTCTCTGTCCACTTTGTTGCCAGGAATTATCCTCCTCTTATATCTTCCACTGTTTCAAGCATAATTGTCTTGTCTAATGAATTGGCTCTTCTCATAATTTGTCCAGAATAAGGTAATTTCATTCATTTATTCATTTCTGTAACCGCTTTCTCCTGCCCAGTGTCGCGGTGGGAGTCACTGAACACTAGGCAAGAACACACCCTGGACAGGGTGCCAGTCCATCACAGGAAATCACACACTCACCCATTTACCCACACTCACTCATATGGACACTTTTGCACAGCCAGTTCATCTGCCTGCATGTGCTATTGGACTACGGGAGGAAAACCGGAGCCCCTGAAGGAAACCCATGTAAACATGGGGAGAACAGGAGTTCACGGCTTCGAGTGAAAGGTGAACATTCATTTTGGGATCCATTTATTTGATGTCTTTACTCTTCAATTTAGTCTCAGAAGGGGGAAAAAACATAGACTGGAAATCAATTAACTTTGTAGAAGCCCTTTATCATTTGAAAGAGTCAAGTTCCTTTATTCTTTTATCTCTGAATTCCAAAGGAAAACAATATATTGTATTTGGTATTTCATCAAGAGTGAATCAAGAAGCTACAAGGCCCTTTTGAAAAATCAAATGTATAAAATACGTTTAATTTTTGGACCCATTTTGATCATTGCATAGTTCCACAATCAATAATCCCATCAAATCAATCAATCAATTATAATTCCACAAGCGCTGGATAATTTCACAATTGTTTTCAAATATGGAAAATTATGAAACAAACATATATGGAAAATCTTTGAGTATAATTACTTCATGTAGCAGTAATACTTCAAAGACTTGTACATAAATGAATCTTTGGAGCATGTATTAATGATTCCTATACATGGATCAGTATGGGGAAGCATAGCGTACCTAGCCCAATTATTAAAATTAATTTGCATATTCCCTATAATAGTGTCATTGTTACACAAGAGTCTGAAAATATAACCCATTATAGAGTGCATTTGATCAGTGTAGCTTTGATCTTCTGATCTTCACATATTGCCTACCAGGTAATTGTGAGTGTGGGTCCTGTGTGTATGTTAGCACATAGACAGATGAGTTCAGCTTTTTGATCTAAATGGGAAAAAGAAAAGCTTGAAGTTGAAGACGACAAATGACTGTATGTTCAGTTGCAGAAACACTGAAACTGGCTGGTATTTAAACAGGAGCAGTGTCTAAAATAAATTCTGCAATTAGATATAGTACAAACAACAGTAAAGAGAATTTGATCGAAAGCATGTACAGTGACATTTATGCCCATTCCGGAGTTACATGGTGTAGCACCCATAAGCACAGTTCTACAGAGATGTGGTTAAAAAAAAAGCGATAGGGCTTTCTTAACACTATTCTACATTTACATTGGGCAGATGCTCTTATCCAGAACAACTTACAAAGGTGCTTTGTGTTGAGTCAGAATTTGTATTCTAGCTAGTACATATAGGTTAGAGTCTAAACTACCCTTGAGCTGAAACCCTGCCAGAACAAAGCTAGTGCTGTTACCTGGAAAGAAAAATACAGTAAAATCCCCAGTAATACCCAGTCAGTGTTCATACCTATGTGTTCACCCCTAGAAATAAGATAAAGAATTATCTCTAACACTTAGATTAGTGCTCACTAAATGATTCAGAAATAGATAGGTCTTCATTTCACCATCTGAATACTAGTACAGAGAAAAGTGTTGATGCTTGCCCTCCATGAATCTCAAAGGATGGTGGGTCAAGCCGAGCAGTACTTGAAGCTTGAAGGGCTTGCGGTACAGATCAGCTCTTGACCATTGCCATAATGTGGGAGGGGCTGGTCCGTTCTTGGCTGTATAGGCAAGCATCAGAGTTTTAAATATGATATGAGCGGCTACATGAAGCCAGTGAAGGGAGTACAACAGTGGAGTGACATGAGTGAAATTGGGAAGATTGAAGACGAGCAGTGCTACAGCATTCTGGATTAGATGCAGGGCCCTGAAGGCCTGCGGAGGAAGACTGGCGTGTGGCAGTAGTCAAATCTTGAGATGACGAGACTGGACTAGCACCTGGGCATGTTGGTAGGTGCATATGTGGGGTAAAAAAACAAACCCTTCCAATATTCTCAGAGATTCCTAGTGAAGTCATAAAAGTGAGATCCAAATTGATGCTGTGAAAGAATGTAATAATCAACATCAATGCAATAAACGTTGATTGTACCCACAATAAATTGCTGAGTGCTGCAGGTCAAGTTGCGGTCACACTACACCATAAGGAGTAGGAGTTTGGTGTGTTCTCCCTGTTTCTGTGTGGGTTTCCTCCGGAGCTACAGTTTCCTCCCACAATCCAAAAACACATGTGGGTAGATGGATTGACTGTATGACATTGCTGTATGAGTGAATGGGTATGTGGTCCCTGTGATGGACTCGTGCCCTGTTTGGGTCATCTTCTTTCCTTGTGCCCAATGATTCCAGGTAGGCTCTGGATCCACCATAGATAGTGCCATTGTCACACAGCTCCAGGGACCTTGTTGGGGGAGGTTGTGGGTTCAAGCCCCACTCCAGGAGACTGTCTGTGACGAGCTTTGTGTGTTCTCCCCGTGTCTGTGTGAGTTTCCTCCGGGTGCTCCGGTTTCCTCCCACAGCTACTCAAAAGTGTGCATAGGTGTGTGTGAATGTGTGAGTGGGACTGGTGCCCCCTCCAGAGTGTGTCCTCAGTGATTACCAGTAGGCTCTGGGCCCACTGTGACCCTGAACTTGATAAGCGGTTACAGACTATATTCATTCAAATGCTGAATTTTACAGCAAGTTACAAACAATACAGACACATTTTATTCTATTTCATTGTTATGTTATAATAAAATTGATATATGAAATATAGTACAATCTGAACGGATAACAATGCTAATGAATGCATGTGAAATACTACAGACATGTATACCTAGTGTGAGGAGGTTTAGTTGGGGCCTTTTGCTAGCATAGATTTGGTGGACTGTCCCTGTGGGGAAAGAGTGTCACAGCAAATTAATGCAAACTTGACTGGTCACATTTATTCTGTGATGAAACATTTCTTTCCTGATGGGTGTGGTCTCTTCTACAGCAAAAGTGCTTCAGTCACAAAATGAGGGGTTGCAAAATTCTCTGTAAATTATATGGTTTGTGTCAGGCCTAAAAATTCATGGTGATTGGAGCAGTAGAAATGCCCCCAAATCTCTTCAAGTATAATTCAAATTTAAGAACCTTTTTCTTTTCTCCTGTAAAGATACATTTTGGGGGATAGGAGGTTTTGTCCTGATAGCAATGATATGCTCATCCTGATCCGTCACAACACTTATGAGAGATTTTAGACCAGTGATTTATATGGAGATGCCACAATCAAAACTTTGGAAAAAAGGTGTTATATTTCCTTTAATTTGTCAGCACCTGCCGTGCAGCTACTTTTTCAAGCACACCCTTTATACAGCACCTGCTTAGAATTTGTCACTTTTGTTAAATAGAGATGTTACTGAAGGCCAAACTCTGTGGTTCTTGTGGTCTTCTGCTGCATCTGAAATTACACTGTAATTGCTCGCACTCATGATGTCGTGAGTTAGTCTCCTCAGGTAGGCTGGCTGCATTTGTCCTTTATTACATGCCAACTCTAAAAGAGCCTTTAGTAAAATTTAATCATTGAGTTGCTGAGATAGGTCCTAATCACTGTAATCATATTACATCTCCATGCCAGGGAGCAGGTTTAGACCATTTTAGTTCCTTTTCCATTTTCTTTACATGGCCAGATATTCAAAGTTTGGTTTTAAATTGAAAACAAGAAACTTTAGGGGGTTGTTTTAGGAATGGTATTCTAAGCTAAAGTTGGCACCTAGAACTGGAATCCACATCCTGAACAGATTCTGGGCTTATATGTGGGAGGGGCTCATTATGGCTAGTTTGCTTTCACACAGAATTCCGTTAAAAGTAGTTGTACAATTCTATACTTCAGTTTTGTGAAATGTTAGGCACAATATACATTTTTTTACTGAATTTTATTATTTAAATATAAGGCATTTCACTGTGCAGCAGCACCTGAAAACAATGAGCCATTCTCTTATGAGGAAGTTTTTACCTACGCAGTCCAACTCCAGACATGCATTTTTTCACAATGCTCTCAGTATAAAGACTCACACCACAAAGGTGGGCTTAAAACTGTAGTCTTGCTCTATCCCTAAGAAAAGTGTACATTTATTATGCTTATCCCATCCATCATCTGTAAGTGCTTATCCAGTTCAGTGTTGCGGTGGGCCCAGAGCCTACCTGGAATCATTGGGCGGTCAAGGTGGGAAAACTCCCTCGAGGGGGCGTCACACACCCACGGACATTTTTGAGTTACCAATCCACCTACCAACGTGTGTTTTTGGACTGTGGGAGGAAACCGGAGCACTCAGAGGAAGCCCATGCGAACACACCAACTCCTCACAGACAGTCACCCAGAGCGGGTATCGAACCCACAACCTCCAGGTCCCTGGAGCCGTGTGACTTTGACACTACCTGCTGCACCACCGTGCTGCATACTTATCCCTAATATTGATAATATATAACTGTCATTTAGCACTCAAGAGTTTGTAAAATTCTAAACCCTCTGCAGAATTTCAATCCAACAGCCTTTTTAGACTCAAACCAGCCTCAGGTGTCAGAGCAGTCAGAACAAAAGGATTTGGAAGGATTGTTACTTTCTGGACCTGAATTAGCCTGAGCTTTGGCTAGGCGACATAAAACACACTAGATTTTGTAGATAGTATCGTACTAAAGATGTTTTCATTTTGCATTTTATTTGTATGGAAGTTTTTTGTTTTGTTTTGGTTTGGTTTGGTTTTTCCTGTAAATGTACTCTACAGTGTTGTGCAAAAGCTTTTGGCACCTTAGAAAAATTGATTAAAAATAGGTTTTTTGGACAGGGGTTATTTACTGAGAAAAACATTTTAGAATAACACAAATAGCTTGAATACAGTAATTAATGATTTTATGTCAGCTCTGTATTATTTGTTGTTATCATCCACACTTGGTTTGGCTAATCTATACTTCATTATATTCAGTCAGGTTGTGGAATTTAATAAATTCAAGCATTGACTGTGGAACCTAAGAGAAATCTGTTGATGCGCAATGCAACACATTTAACATTAAATTCAGGAGAAGATGTCAGCTGTGTTGTTTGTTTCTGAATAATTATAATAAAAAAAATTCATGTGAAAGAGTCACATTACCAAATTATCCAGTCATGCAAATGTTTTAAAATGCACTGCGGACCACACTAAAGTGAGCCCCAGACCACAGATTTCAGGAGAACCAAAAATCTGTACTCTGAACTGCTCCCAGGCCCATCAACAGTTTTCACACTTGACCAAATGTAGTGAACTCGCAGAGCAAGTGGTCCTGCATCCAGAAAAATCTCCAGTGTGAAAATGCCTTTGGTAATACAAAGTAAAGTGTCAAATCCTGTGTAAAAGTTGAGCTCATAAAGAGGATATTCTCTTTAAGACTCTAGCTTGATCAGATCAGTTAGCCTCTTAGTGAACAAATTACTGCTGAAGCAGTGGCTTAAAGAATGTCCTGATATCTAATGAAATTTGACAGATTTCAAGGGATTAAATCACTTTATTATCTTTAAGTGATTTAAGAATATCCAAAAGAAATTGCCTGAATTGCAAATAGTAAACCTTATGCTTCTTTAAGAAAAATTAAAAATTCCTTTTTTTATATATATAATTCAGAATATTTACAAACGCAGATGTTTCATATTTAGTGCAGTCTGTTTTTAAGTAGTTTCAGGCTTGGCTATAGGTGTGTACTTTAACTTGTACGTAAGTTCTTTAATCTTTAGAAAAGATTGTTCATACATCTAATTTTTTCTCATTTCTTATGTCCATCTTCTTGAAGGAACAGACATACCACCACAAAACTGACAAAGTTGCGATAGAATGGAAAACGCACAAAAATAAACAAAGAATATGCAGTGCTTTACATTTACTTTGACTTTTATTATTAATATACATCCAAACACACAGTCCAAACCTGCAACACACACGTTTTAAACTCGCAGTGATCTCCAATCTCTCGCAAAATATCCAGCAGGTTTGATATCCGACTCTAACTCCCATGGTGTGAAAAGTGTTGTCGCAGTAAGTGCAGAGATGAGCTGCAGGAACTACAGACAGTGAAAACACTGAGCGGAAAGCTGCATGAGGACAGATGCCTGCTCTGTGCTCTGTTTGCTGGTTCTGTTCTGTATCCATTTTAAATCCTTTATCATTATTGCACTGTATTCTTTGCACTCATTTTGTGTGTTACACCATGGGCCTGGAGCAACCATGGAACACACACTTGTGTGTAGCTGAACTTACAATAAAGCCTCTCAAACTTGAACTATAACTATATTGTTCAATCAGAATACATGTGCATACACACAGGCGTCCGGTAATATGAGCAGGCAGTTGTTTTCATTGTGTGTCCTTATTTTATCATAAATGTGTTTCATACGTGTGTATCATACGTGTGCGAATGTACGTGTGTTACTTGTTTCTGGGTTTGTCGGAAAGAAAACAACACCTGTCTCACATGTGGCGTTGCATCATTTCTCATGTCTGTTTTTGTGACAAAACATATTTTTGGACACGAGACAGAGTCGCTGGGGGTTCCTCCTGGTGAAAGATTGTGTAATTCGTGACCTTATGTTGCCGATCAGTCATGTAGTGTGGAGAAGGCAAAAACACTGAAAATCTCCACATTGTAAGAAAACACGTTGTGTAATGTTTAGGGGCGCCAGTGATTAGAAGACTTTGAAAGGCATTTAGTGTGACAGTGGCATAAGTGAAGATTTAAAAATTTCATTTTGTCAATTATTTTTCCTTTTCATTTCACATTGTTCTAATGAAAGTCAGTATGTAGGGTAATGTTTATTCACACATGACAGTGTAGTATTCTCTTAGGGGAAATTTGATTTACCACTGACGGGTTTTGAAATGAAGAAAGTCATGCAAATGATTAAAGTCCCCAAATGACCTTTTGCTTGTATTTCACACTTTTTTAAAGATGCTGATGGTTTATCTAGGCTTTTGTGGGCTTGAGCTTGGCCTGTTGTAATATGCTATTAGCTGAATATCCTGCCAACCCTTCTAAAGTTCTTACCCGGTCTTCAGCCCTATATTAGCTATGCCCCACTTGCTTCTTGTTAAATTTAGTGTGGACTATAAAGTGCTCCTGGTGACTTATAAATCTCTTAATGGTCTTGCTGTGGGGTGGCATTTTTGCCTTTGGTGGTGGAGATGGAGAAAAAGAAAATACCTGTAGTGTAGCTTAAGTTTACTATGCTTGGTCAGGTCCTCTGAATATGTAAATTAAATTTTAGATTATTAGTATTCACCCACAACAGACTTGCCCACACACACACACACACACACACACACAAAATATGCCTATAGTTAGAACCCTGGCAGGGGGAAGCAGCCCTGCTGCTTTTGAACATTCTCCCAGATGAGGATCGGGAGGCTGAATCACTTAGTATTTAAACACAGTATTTACCACTGCACTTATGGCTGCAGCTTTGAATATTTACAGCCATTATATTCACTGTTAGTTTATGCAAGAACAAAAATGTTGATGGTTGTAAAGTTGATGTCTGGTTGTAAAGGTTGGTTAGATGAAATCTGTGGTTTGATCTCTCTGCATATGATCAATATTGTGTGCTGAACTGAACAGTTTACAACTTGTGCTACCCTCTGCAATACTGTTGTGCCATGCCTCATTGTAGCCTGCTGTTCAACTGTGTTGTACTGGTCTACTCTAAGTACAGTGTTGGAGTCAGAGATTATCGATAACACCATCATGACATCGACTATTTCTGAATTATTTCTGAGCATTGAATGAGGCTTGCAGGTCTCCCTGTGGTAAGCAACATATCAGATGTTTGGAATTATTTAATGCTTGAGACAAAAAGTAGTGAAAATAGTTCTTGCAGAATCTGTAACACCAGTATTTTGAGCGGTGGTATGACCAGAAAAAAACATTCAATACATGAAATTTAATTAAGCATTTGAAGATAAACCATGCCAAAGACCACAGTTCTTATTCATATCTTTGAAACCATTTAAACGTGAAATCATTCAACCAGTTAACGTTATTCATTCAAGCTTAGTATTCATCTGTGACACAGAACACTGCTTTTATTGAAATTATATATCTTTAAATTGGAATTATGTAAATTTCAGCTTTTATAGAATCCTTTCAAGTAGTTAGGTCAGATAAAGTAAGGATTGGTATCAGTATTCAGTAGTGGCAGACACTTGGGGATCAGGCTATGGTAAAAATATCACTTTTTTTTTATTCATGTCATTGACATCTGAGGTTTAATGGTGAGAATAAGATTTAATATATAATAACCATTCATTCATTGTCTGTAAAGGTTTATCCAGTTCAGGGTTGTGGTGGGACCAGAGCCTATCTGGAATCACTGGGTTCTAGGCGGCAAAACACATATTCACTCACACACTCACACCTATGGACAATGTAAAGTCACCAATCCACCTATTAATGTGTGTTTTTGGACCGTGGAAGGAAACCAGAGCACCCGGAGCAGGTCTTGAATCCAAAACCTCCAGGTCCCTGGAGCTGTGTGACTGCGACACTACCTGCTGCACCTATATAATAATCAGAGAAAGTGAAATTTAGATATGGCATTGAAAATATACTGGAGTCCAATAAACTGCAGTTGTATTTTCATGTTTCCCTGAGATATTTCAGATAATGGGCATTATTATGATTGCGCCTCAAGATGCGAAATGGCCCAGTGCAAGAGTAAAGACTCTCTCTGTATCTTCATCTCCGAGTAATTAAGAGCAATAATAAGGACGAAGGCCCTGATGAGGCCCACGAGTAGGATCCAGTTAACGCTCCCTGAGGACCTTCACCTCAGTCTAACATGATTACACTGTACCAGCGGCGCCGCTCTCTTCAGCCCACTCCTGCATTATCTAATGGGCTGGCACTTCTCGCCAGACGCACTTGTGTCAGGTTTGAACTTCCACACTCATCTACAGGGGAGGCCTGCCTCAAAGCCATGAATAATGGATGCTCTGCTTCACGTTTCTCATACTCCTGTTTTTCCTCACACTTTCCCCACCCTGTCTCTTGTGAGATTCACCCTGAAACTGAGCCTCTTGCTAATTAAAGCCCTGGATCCGATCGATCATTGGTTGACCGATCCCAGCTGGATGGCTGGATGAATTGATGGATGGATTGATTATGGTGGAGGTGGAGTCACTGTTCAATGACTTCATGCTATTGGAAACCTACGTGCTTCGCCTGCACTTGTTCTTCCGTCAGCCCCCACTGTCCCCACAGCACCCCCTCCTTCACCCCTCTTGTTTTAATGAGTAGTCTGAGATTGTGCCGGCGGTGTAGTCATCTTGCAGAGCTTCTGTACAGGCTGTGTTCTAATCTACATCAGGCTCCTACCGAGGAGCAGCAGGAGATGAAATGCTTTGTGTACTGCTTGGTTCCAGTTGGTCGGCAACAGCACAAGCTGGAGGGCACAAGACAAGAAACACTAGTTGCAAAAATAGCACTTACTGCGTCCATTCCGCCAGCATTTCTCAGAGTAAATATTTAGCCGACTGAGGTCACTTTTAACCTGGGAGCTGTGGATTTGTGCTTGGGCCAGTGTGTCCGAGATTTACTGTTTGTTTTATGTTAAACTCATGACTCATTGTCTGTTGATCCTTCCCTTTTCACCTACAGGCTTAGGCTGGAGAGGCTGCTACAGCAAGGATTTTAAGGCTTGACTTGTATATGCTAGATTTGTGTGGTGTTTTAATGGAGCTGGCATGGATACACTGCTATGAAATTGCTCTGCTCCTATTTTCCCAGCGTTTTTGGGGAAAAAAAGGAAATTTTCCGGCGCTGGAAGAAATCCTTGGTGTTATTCTTTCATTTGGAGGATGGACACATTCTCATGAATTTATATGGAAGTCACGGCTTGTGGAATATTCTAGCAGTGTTATGTATTCTGACAGTGTCTGCTAAACCGTTGCCGTAATAGAGTAATTTAGCACTGGGCAATGAATTAAGGGTGCAGTTTAGCAAGGATGCTTTTTGAAGTAGAAGTGCTGAGATGTCTTGTCAATAATTAGTGTTGAATCACAGATGTGTATCTGTTAATCCCAGATCACTGTAATGGAATCTGGTCTGCGTGGTGTTTTGACTAGGCATTCATCTGCTGACGCCCAGCCAGTCCAGTCCTATGTGCTTGGCTTTGGATAATGGGGATGATGACAAAGATGGGGATGACAGGGGTCCTTCTGTCCATTTAATTTGGGAAGTCAAGCCTGGTGTCCCAGCTTCCCTTGCTTCTTCCCAAGGTCATGTGGTGCAGGTGTATGGGGAGGGAAGGTGCAGACTGTATCCTGTAGCTTCAGACCTGGCTGCTTCTGTGTATATATATATATATATATATATATATATATATATGTGTGTGTGTGTGTGTGTGTGTGTCCGTGCCACATCACCAGGTCACTGTGGAGGGCAGCTCAGTGTCCTCAGCGTGCTCCTGCACAGGTGGCCAGGGCCAAGAGCAGAATAATTTATGAGTGTTGGGTCATTCTCTCTTCACAGCCAGGCAGGGCTAGCTGGCTCGCAGCCACACACTGAATTTATCCTCGGCTGAAGAGGAAAGGAAAGTAGTGCCGGTTTGTTTCGCCAGTGTGCATTATTCCTTTGTTGTTGGCCTGGCCCAGGGTGTATCTGTGTGTTGATTAATGTCCTAATGTGCTACTGAAGTGACCCTGAATAAATGCGTCACTGATTTTGTAATGTGAAATGCACGGACGTTTTGTCGCACCAATTAATCCACATATCCCAAATAAACCAGTGCCTGCCGGCCCTTTTTTCCCCATCATCGGCCCAGCGAGAGGCTCCAGAGCAGAGGCTCTGTGAAGCCAGAGAAGGACCCTCATGCAAAGTGACAGGCAATCCTCTCTAAACACATCTTGTAGCTCCATTAGAGCGCCATAGCTAAATGTGCCTTCCCACAGACGTTTGGACGCACGCAGCCGTCCGTCTAAACCACAGTGTCTTGTAAAGTTGACAGGATATTAAGTAGAAAGTCATGTATGCACCCCCTAAATCTTTCAGGGTAAACACAAAATAGCAAGCTAGTCATGATAGAATAAGGTGAAAAATGAGGGCAAGATGGCGGGTTTCCTTCCCAGTCCGCAACATACCTTCTGGGTGTTGTAGTACTTAACCACATTCTCTTGTGCATTTACTGGCAATTTAACAGAGATGACAAGAAACCACTAAGAGTCTAAATAAAACTGACCAAGGCGCTGTGGAGAAAAGCTAAATGTTTAAACTTGCTGCTGAAATTTAGAGTGGAGCTACATGTGCCGAACTTCTACAAAGAGTGCAGGCATAAGGCTGAGGCAAAGCTAGATGTTGTGGAGCTAGATGTGTTTTAAATTTATGTATTTATTTATTTATTTTCCTGGAGACTGTGGCAGTAATGAGCTGTATGAATATAGTGTTTTAATTAAAGGATTTAATAATGATCTACTGATAGTGTTTGGACATTGCAATAGAACACATTGTAATGCATGAGATTAGTGTACGTACGCTGTGTCCAAACGTTTGTAGACAGGTCTAATTATTGAAAGCGTTGTCAATAGAATGTTATGCTCTGGAGCATTAGCACGAGTCTAAATTACAATGTCATACCGTCAAAACAAGAACGAATCATTCAAACCCACAAATGCTATCAAACCCTTGAACCGTCGTTCCAATATCCAATATCCATCCATCCATCCATTATCTGTACCGCTTATCCAATTCAGGGTCGCGGGGGGTCCAGAGCCTACCTGGAATCATTGGGCGCAAGGCGGGAATACACCCTGGAGGGGACGCCAGTCCTTCACAGGGCAACATAGACACACACACATTCACTCACACACTCACACCTACGGACACTTTCGAGTCGCCAATCCACCTGCAACGTGTGTTTTTGGACTGTGGGAGGAAACCGGAGCACCCGGAGGAAACCCACGCGGACACGGGGAGAACACACCAACTCCTCACAGACAGTCACCCGGAGCGGGAATCGAACCCACAACCTCCAGGCCCCTGGAGCTGTGTGACTGCGACACTACCTGCTGCGCCACCGTGCCGCCCAATATCCAATATAATGCCTTCTTAATACATTACATGTAGTCATAGCAACAAAGGAGGAACAAACTCTTTGATAATACTTTTGATTTCTGGAAAAAAATAATATATGAACTGGCTGTAAATAGATATATATAACATATGCAGTGGTACGTCACAACGTAATAATATGAAATTCAGCATAAAAGAGTCAACCTGGTAAATTCCAGGTTCCCAGATAGACATTTGTCAAAATGCCATTTTGTGTAATTTCCACTGAAAATTGACCTTAAGAAAAAAAGATGTTATGGCCTGATTTATTGATTTATTGATTTATTGATTGATTGATTGATTGATTGATTGATTGATTGATTGATCGAATGACCGATTGCCAAATAACTCTCAAGAGTACATTGCAATCTCATGTAACGTGATGGAGAGGAAATGGAGGGGACTGGAATGTTTTTGGCAGGACAAATTAATTTATAGAGCACCTTTCATACACAATAGCACTTCACAGTAGAGAAAATTACAGTAGAATAATTGCAAATTTAAATAAGAATTAAAATATAAAAGACTGTCCAATAAAAGAAAATGCATGATTAAACTGCAAAACTCAAGGCATTAGAACATTCCTGAGATCTAGCACCTCAAAGCACTTTCTCTCTTTCATGTAATAGTCTGTATATGCTCTACTTGGAGCCCCCTGTCAAAGATACAGAAAACAAAAAATGATGGAAATGTAAAATTAAAAACAATATTTTCCAGCTCCAGAATTCCTCTGAAGGCTAAAATGTTGAAATACAGTTCATCTTGTCACTTATAGAAGGAACATTGCTTTCTCCTCCCTAAATATTTACAGCCACCAACCCCCAAGAAAATCCTTTCAACTTTGTTACACTTTTAATAAATCTTTTTAAAATGAAAACAAAAAATTTTTGTCTCTTATACGTGGATTTGACAGTTCAATTCAATTGAACTCTCTTCTTTTTGGATAATTCCCTGTTTTTTTTTTTTTGTTTTTTTTAAAGGACTGTTTCAGACATTCAATGTGCACTTCACAGTTAATTATGAGATTTCTCAGAGCCGTTGCTGCATTTATTTGATAGATAAAGAATGTGATTTAACAAAGACAAAACCTGACAAATTTCTATTGGGTTTTTCTTACAAACTCTGCTTTTGAAGAAACTGCATAAATAACTATTTAAGTCACGTCAGTAGTGCTTTATCATTACACTGATCAAACAAGACAATAATCATTGCTTACTGATCTGAATTCCAGTCTAAATGGGTGTTTGCTTGGACAAATTACAGTGCATCTAAAAATAAGGAAAGGAATCATTGGGCGCAAATACACCCTGGAGGGGGCGCCAGTCCTTCACAGGGCAACACACACACATTCACTCACACTTTTTTTGAGTCGCCAATCCACCTGCAATGTGTGTTTTTGGACTGTGGGAGGAAACCGGAGCACCCGGAGGAAACCCACGCAGACACAGGGAGAACACACCAACTCCTCACAGACAGTCACCCGGAGCTGGAATCGAACCCACAACCTCCAGGCCTGGAGCTGTGTGACTGCGACACCTACCTGCTGCGCCACCGTGCTGCCCTTGGATGTGCAGTACCATTCAAATATTTGGATACACCCACTAAGAGAGGTTTTCCTTTGTTTTGGACCATTTTCCACATATTGTGAATGTACAGTACCAGTCAAAACTTTGGTCACCATCTTTTTATTTTTATTTTCTGCATTGTAAATGAATATGGAAGAGATTAAAACTATGAAAGAACACATACGGAATTATGTAGTAATCAAACAAGTGTTAAACAAACCAGAATATGTTTTGTACTTTAGATTCTTCAAAGTAGCCCCCTTTTGCTTTGATGACAGCTTTGCACTCTCTTGGCTTTCTCTCAGTCAACTTCATGAGGTCGTCACCTGGAATGGTTTTCAGTGGAGAGCTGTGGCCTTGTCAAGAGTTAATTTGTAGAACTGCTCACCTTCATAATGTGTTTGGGACCAATAACTCAAATAGGACCATAGCCCTATTCCACCAACGACTAATGAGAAGATGGGTCCAAATTTTCACAGGTTCTGTGGATGCATTCAGCATGCGTGTTCAGCATGAACATGCATGGGCTTTAGCTTCTCAGCTGACAGGCTTCCAGATTAAATAGCTAGTGACATTCTTGGTTTGCTATGTTATTGCTTTAGCATTTAGCTCTGGCACCAACTCCAGAATTAATCAAGAGTTAATTGAGAGTGATGGATTTGCCCAGGTAGCCCCTACTAAAAAAACATCTAATTATAAGTTATAATGAATAGGTTTCAAATCAGCATTTAGCACTTACTGCACTGACGGGCACTTTAGGAAAAGAGAAGTGGTGTATTTACACCTGCAGCCTTAATCCAACTTACAGTCAATAATAAGATAAGGCGGGACCAAGTTTAATCTTTAGCTCCGCCCCAACCCTCCAGTGTGCAGCCTGGGCTTTATGCACTCTGGCTGAGCCTGAGCGTCCGCGTGAGAATTTGTCTTTCTTCTGGCTAATGTCCTATTAATTTCATGCTCCTGCACCCTCTGAAAGGACCACCTTCTGCGTGCTGTTTTTTTTCCCCCCTCTCCCTCGCTTCCATCCGCCGAGGTGCCTCTAAAGTCGAGTTGCTTTATTAACGAGATTAGGTTTCTGTTCATGCACACTCGCACGCTCTCCTCTTTTCTATTAGTGGAACAATTGGATACTGAATAGTGCTTTAGCTTTTATATATTTATATACTTATTTATTTTCTTTGTGTTTGCTTAGCCTTAATCCATTTGGACTCGGCGCCTACCTTCATCTTAAATTGGTGCATGGCACAGCCCACCTCCCCTTCCTCCCTCCATAGGCTTTTTTTTTTTTTCCTCCTGTTTTGATTGAAACTAAGGCCACTCAAAAAACGATCCAAATGGCTGCTGTTCCATTAAGTCACATCCTCATGTGTATCTGCCCCAGGGCTTTAAAACGACTCTTCTCTGACTCATCATGATGTGTTTGTTTGGACGATAGAGCTACAGAATGCTAGCCACCGTCACCGACATTAACCCCTGGACCCTGGGATCATGGAACCGAGCAGTAGCTAGTAACTGAGCATGGGGAAAAAAATGTACGGCGTTTTCTTACATATGCCGTGTTATGATGAATCGCCCGTGGCATTGGCGCCGAAAGCTCCAGCTCGTCACCATCCCAAGCCATTAGTCACTGTCGCCAGCGCTGACTTTATGCACTGAATGCTTGTGCTATCTATTCTGCTCCCACTATATTCCAACCTCTGCATAGTCTGCAAGAGCACACCTCCGCTTCATACTCTCTTCCCCTTCTTTCTCGGATCTTGCTTGTGCTTCTTGTTTGCTTGGCAGTTCTGCCCGTGTTTATGTGTGTGGTGCCGTTTTTATGTGTATGTGTGTGCCCATACGCCTGTTCTCTCTCTCTCTCTCTCTCTCTCTCTCTTTTTGCTTTGTTTATTTTGTTCCCCTTTGTGTTTTCCACTGTGTGCTTGTGCTCCAGTGTGAATTCTGAACCCCCTTTCCTCATCCAGCATGGCCTACTCTATTCCACAAGCCTTTCTCCCTGTCTCTCTCTATCTCTCTCTCTCTCTCTCTCTCTCTCTCTCTCTCTCTCTCTCTCTCTCTCTCTCTCTCTCCAATCTCTATATGTGTGTCATCCGCTGCGTCTGGGCATGGCTTGGCCTGTGTCAGCACATTCAATCTGGAGAGCCTTTTGCGATCGCTCTCCTGGGCATGCTCCCACCCCTGCTCTCCACTCTTTCATCTGCCGCCGCCTCAGGGCTGATCCACCTCCTCCCGGGCCTACAGAGAGCGAGGGAGAGCCGGGCAGAGCTCATAGAGAGCTGGCCCGAAGCTGGAGAGAGATAGAGAGAGTTAGAGAAGCTCAGCAGCTCAGTGGTTTGTGAAGGGAAGGGAAGGGTGGGAGGGGTGGAGGATGAGGGGGTGGGATTGAAAGTGGCTTCAACGATTCCACTTATTACAACTCATTATGCTCTCAAATCAAATGTGGCTGATAAGGTCAAATGTTCTAGCAGCGAGAGGCTGACCTTCCTCCGCTCTGATGCCAGATCACACACGCTTTTAGATGTTGAATTTTCTGACACCGCTCACTCGCAAGGGCCTTGGCAAATGCTGTTAAGTTGAAGTGCAGATAAAAAAAAATGAAGAAGAATACATGCGTGATAGTTCTCATAATTGAGACCTGTTTTTCAAAAGACTGTAGTTGTTTCTTACCATGGTTGTGAATTGTGGCCTTTATGGGAATTGAAAACATCTGGGGCTTTGGTGGAAAACATCTGTGGACCCCAGGGGGTGCCAGGGATATTTTATCTGTAAAAATGCACAAGTGTTTTAATATGTAGGAGCATTTTCAAACAATTTCTAATCACCAAAACAAACAAGCAAAAAAAAAAAAAGCAAAAAAAAAAAAAGCATCAGCCCAGATCTTGTAGGTGGCTGAGGCATAACATTTTCTAAATAGTATCTTGCCTACTCTGCCTTTCTCTCTCATCATCTCTCTGATTCTGTTGCTGTCCTGTGTTTTTTCTGTGATCTGTTCTATTATCATAGAATACTGCTGCCTTGTTAGTTTTCATGCTTTATAGTTTTATACATTTTTTGTTAGAAAATAACTTATAAGCATGTGAGTGTGGTGCATGTTAAGAGAGAATGATATAAAGATCAGTGCTCTATTGATTATTATTTGAAAGTGAAAACAGACCTTTAACTCGTTCTGCTGGGAGGAATATCTGTGATATACAGTAACATTGGAAAGTATTCTGATGACATATTTTGCATTGAACAAACAAATAGTAAAGTGTGCTTTAGGTCTGCACCATAAGAAAAAAAAGAGAATTTTAGTACATATCTGAACAAAAGCACATTCACCTTTTAATGTGTAATAAAACCAGTATAATTCCATGTGTTTTGCAGTTATAGAAACACTAGGTAAGATCTGGGTTGTTTGCTCCAGGGCTTCCCCTATTGTGATCCATATAGGAGGGAGGGAGGGGCTGGCATCCTACCCTCCTCCAAAAGTTACATAGTGCAGTGCTGTCACGGCTGTGGGGAGAAGAGGAGGCGGACGTAAACGCAAGGAATATTTATTAACACAAACAAAAGTAAATACTACGCATATACTCAGAAAATACACACAGGTAGGACATAGAAACACTAACTAAACTGAAACAAACAGGAAACTGGTATAGACATATACAAAACACTCTATACACAACACCAGACAAGTGAGTGCTGAAACCATATATATGAGGAGACAGGAACAAAATAAAAACAAGGGAACAACAAAGCAGGACACAAGACGGGGCAAAAGCATGACAAGTGCTGAGCCCAGAGTAGCAAAAACGGGCTGTGTCTGATATCGCGTACTTGGGCAGCATGTACTGAATTGAATCCAGTGTGCACTGCCCGACCGTTAAAGCAGAGCACTCTTTCAGTGTTTGAGTGTGCAGTATTGATGCAACTACTAACATCCTTTGACCTATGACATCTCACCACCAACGCCAAACCTCCCACTAATCACTAAAAGCCCTGTTCCTCAACTCTATTGTTTTCATTTTGTATCTTTTTGCAAAACTTACTGGGGCTTCTTCCCCCATTGATTCCAACTCCACACTGAGATGGTATTGTGCAGTAACTCATAGAAGACGCACTATGAGGAATTTATTGATTCTTTACCTCAGGAGAAATGTAAGTATCACTAGCCTTCATTTCTGACAGCTTTAAAATCCGCAGGTTACGTTAATACCACTTTTTACAACAAGCAAAATGGGTTTGTTGTTATACGTAGAGTTACTCATAACGTTACTTAATGTTGTCCAAAGTCATATTATTATAGCTTTTTTTATTGTACTATCATACTTGTAAAAATCCGGCTCCCCCCTTTCTGCCATTTTTCAGCAGCTCCAGTTGAATCAGGGGCTAGGACAGTGCTGGGGTTGCATACTTCAAAATTTCTCCAGATGAAGTACGTCATCCGGGGTCTTTTCGCCTACTGCTTGATGAATACTATGTATTCGGACACCCTAGTCATTCTCGCGTACTGCTTTTGCGTACTGTTCAGTATGGAAGTATGTGATTTCAGATGCAGCCAGAGGCTCTGTTCTCCCTGTTACAAGTGAATGGAGCATCAGTGGTTTTGAAGCTGTAATTTTAAGCTGTATTTTTATTTTTAGATTTGCCTATTGTATATGTATCTGATAGCACATCCCACTGCACATTAAAATCAATTATGTATATTATTATCATTTCAGATCTCTTATTTGATGCAGCATGCATGTGAAAATGTACATTTTTAATAGGAAACACATTTTTAGTTTAAGTAAACTCTCTAGGCAAATTGCTAAAACTTACCAATAGCAAGATGGTGTCTGTGGTCAAATTACTGACGTCTGAGGGAGCCCTTGTTGTTTTTTTGGTGGCTTTGATTACATTTGTTGTATTTTTACTAGTAACACACACCAAGCTGGTTTTGCTCAACCCCAGCTAATCAAAATATCAGGTAAACACAAAGCTAAAATTTCCCCTGAGATTCTCAGGGTAATACTTATTTAAATATTGACTTTTTAATTCAGATTCCTGGTTTATGAAGTGAACTGAAAGGCCTATATATAGATCCATTGTTTTACTTGACCACAGGTCTATTGTACAAGCAAAGGATTACACTAGCTTTAGTTGAATGTTTGGCACTGATTATGCAGCTCTATGATGACATGAGAGAATCAGTTATGTTTTTTAATAAAAGCAAAATTATTCTTTGCCAGCAGCTGTAAACAGACCATACCTTTAGCCATTTAGTGTGTGGTTTGATAGTGTCTGTTATTTCTTTATGATGCTGAGAGTAAAAATCATATAGGGCTCTGCTTTCCAGGTCAGATCTATTTATGTTTTTGATATTTGTGCTCATAGACTTGGTTGAGTCTGTACATAAAGTGACTGGTGTTGCGTTCTCTGAGAAAGGCACAGCATGGTCAAGTATTCCCAAACGACTGATGTGCCTCCCCGCTTTTGAACTGATGCCTAAACCATCCCTTCTCTGTGGTTTTTCAGTACTTGGCCTGGCCACATTCATATTTAGCAGGCAATAGGGTGTATGTCTAAGCTGGATTGTGTGTTCACTAGGGACCTTTCTTCCTCTCTTGCTCCAGATTACGTCACAGGCGCATAGTATGCAGTGTCAGGAGTTGACTCTGTTGCTGTCCTTAGATAATACAATTGGAGTGGAGAAGTTTTTCACCACTTTGTGTATAATTGCGGTCCTGTGGTCCCTTTTGGTGTGTAACAATAATGAATTAAAAAAAATACGATCACTTGTGCTGTCTTTACTCTAATCAGCATTTCGGCTGTTGTGGTAGCTTTTTAATAGTGCAGTTGTATCAGTTGCGTGGAAAGAATTTCATTTTAGAGGTCACCTTGTTATTGCAGCAGTGGGGGGATTGCAGTGAGGGGCTGGAGTTGATGACCACCAAACAAGCCACTAGCCTAGTTAACCGTAGCTACCATAACTGGAGAGGAGGAAAAGTGTTATGATTGCTGATTCTGTTTTTGAGTGCATAGTTAATAAAACTGACATCATACCAGAGCAGATATTGGCTAAATAACAGTATAGAGATGTTTAGAGCCAGTGGGTGTAGCCTGCATTGTTCTTGTTGATTGTTCTTTTAATTTCCTCTTTACTGCTTGCCTAGTTGTTATTTATTTAAGTAATGGTCTCCCTTTTTAGAACAGCTCAACTAAGTTCCCAAAATCAAAGCATTTTGCCAGAAACAGTCTAGCACTTACAAGCATCTTTACACATTGTTTCCTTATTGTGGTGTATGCATTAAACAGCAGCAGTGGGTTACACGACTGCTGGGGCATGCTGCTATATAAAGGTTGCCATGGTGATAACAGATGACATAAATGGGTAAACCAAGAAAGACCTTTAACAGTTGGTAATTTTGGAACTGGATTACAATTTAGGGGCAGGGGGAGGCTCCACAAAACATGCCACTGATTCACATTATCTGCCACTGACAGAAAAACAAAAACCATGTATTGTAATGGACCTGTTTAGTTATCTTTTCTAATCTAGGGGATTTTGCCACCTCTCCGTGTGAACAACTGTGGTCATAGACAGTGTGTTCTGTGTTTTTTTTTTTTTTTGTTTTTTTTTTAACTGCATCATACATACTGATAAAAATGGAAGTCCTGCTCTGCTCTTGTGCAGTTTTAAACAGCAATGACAACTAAAATCAGCACTATGCTTAAATGCGCCTAAATGGATTCGCCTTTCTTGACACCTCTGTTTTGGAGTGTCTCAGCCCCGCAAATTTGTTTTCCTTGCTCTAACACACCCACTTCATCAGAGGAAGGGCTTGTTAATTAGCTGATTAGTTGAACTCAGAAGTGTTAGCACAGGGAAAACAGAGAATGCACCAAAATAGGCTGGACCGAGACCTAGAAACTACAGTCTGAAAAGGGACCTGCACACTGATACGTTAACAGGAGCAGTGAGGGTAATTTTCCTGGACTTCACCCTTTACTTCCTGTTGGCCACTTTGCGGATGTGGCTATGCGAGTGTAGCAGTGGGGTGGCTGGAGCTCCGCCGTGTCACTTTGCCTTACCACCAAAGGAGGTAAATCTACGGGACACAAAGTGAAGAGGTGCGTTAATGTGACTGCCCGTGTCATAGATGTCACAACCAGTTAGCTCTGACTAAGGGATGCACTGAACAATTTGGGCAAGGCGTTTTCAGACAGGCTCCGAGGACCCAGGCGGCAGTTTAGTGCTGGAAGGACGAGCTTGTTTAAAGTCCCTCTCTCACTCTTCAGTCTGCATAACTGTGGATCTTTCCTGGATTGATTTCCTTTGCATTCAATTCACTCCAAGGCCCGATGCTTTCACATCTGCCATTTGGCGTGAGGTGTTGAGAGTGCATATTGATCTGATTACATTGGCAAATGGCTCATTCTCACCCATTTAAGGAAACACTGTCGTAGCTGAAGAGGCATGTGAGGAATTGCTTTTGTAGGGAACCACTTATCACTTTGTTTTTAAAATGGCTGAAAAACATGACTGTCATTTAAGAAAAATCCTTGTACAGCGACTAGACACAAGAATTCAGACATTTGTTTTTGAAGCATTCTAGTGTGTTTAATTGTCTTGTACTTGTTTGGTATTTTAAACAAATATGGATGTATTCAGCAGAATAAAGAATGTTACTGAATCCAATTTAACATCTGAGAAGTATTCAGATGAAACACGTTTGTTCAACAAGTAGCTATCATGGTGACACTCAAATAGAAAACTACAGAGCAATAGCAAAGGCCTTGCCCTGTCAGCTCAACTGGTTTGCTACTCTGCAAGTGCACAGTTCATGGAATCACAGCTATTTATCCCTGGACACATGTGCCACACGAGATATCACTACTCACTCTCAGAATAATAATAAGGAACTCAAGGGAGAAACCAGCATTCACTCGAAAACATTGCAGCATGAAATTACTTAAAGAAGCGTTACAGCAAGTTACACAGAGAATAATGAATATCTCCTCTCCCCACCCCATGCGAAAAACAGATGTGCTTGTTAAAATAGATGAATCAGAACAGTGCAACTTTAGACTCTGTCCAGAGGAAATAGGACTCTTTGGGAATAATTCAACTCGTCATATTTGGAGGGAAAAGGATTGCAAAGGATTACAAAGGATTGCCAAGAAGTATGGATGTGGGTGCGTGATGTCACACAGCTCTGCTTCTCTGTAAAAGCTCCTTTGTCACATCATTGAAGAAAACATAAATGGAGAGAGAGATGCACCAGGAGACATTACGGGAGATTTTAGTCTTTTCAGCTGAGAAACTGAACCTGGGGAGAAGAGACATTTCAAGATCATCACCACAGTGTCACATCTATCGTTCAGCCACTACCCTATGGAAAGGGATCCCCTGTTCCCACAGCAAACGGGGCAGACACCAGCGCTGTCCTTAACCACAATATTGATTATTCTCACCTGTGTTTATCTATATTTAATACAAACAGGCTCAATGCAAAGTATTGCCTCGGGTTTTCTGAGCCTTACTTGTCTTGTATGAGTACTGGCCTTTAGCTTTGTATTCAGATATTCTCTTTTGTATTTTCCCTTGGAGTAGTTTGCATGGATGTTTTGATTCTGGTTTTGATCTCTGCTTGTGTTTTGGACTTTGATATATTGGGTTGTAATTAAAACGTTTCGACCTGCACTCACCTGTGTTTTTCGCCAGCTTACAAACAAACATCCAGACAAAGCAACTCAAGGTGGTTTCTAAATGAGAAGAGGAATGTGCTTGCCCGGCCTAGCCACTCTACTTTTAAGGAATTTTCTCTGAAAATGGAGGAATTTCAGAATGACTCTTTGTCAGAAACAGTTGCTCATTTACTATAGAGTGCACTATTTTGGGGTTCCATTTTGTAGTAGTGAGTAGTGAAAAGATTCAGTGCACTCAAACAATCCCACAATGCATAGCGAATACCCACAATCCACTGCGTTGTTTGGTGAAAGTATGTATGAGGTAACATTCACTACCCTCCTAAATTCAGTTCATTATAGTAATGTATTGTATAGAGAGTAATGAAGGGAATAGTGAATAGGGACCATTTTGGACAGAGAGTATAAGTCCCTCAGAGGATAATGCATAACTTTGGGTGCGTACGACATTTGCCAAGAGAATTGGGCTCATACTGAATCACAGTGCTGTAAAAGTAGGAATGATTATTTCTGATCTTCTCTAAGCTGTAATTGCCAACAACAGTTTTGCAACAGGATACTAATGCTATTGATTTGTGGTGTCCTGTTATTAATTTGTGGGAATACTTTAAATATCTATTGTTTATGTTTATGAAGTCATAGGTTTTGTCTATGTTTGTAAATGCATTCTTAAAAGACATGCTTGGTTTTAATTAAGTTCGGACACTATTTGTGATTTTTATTTTATTTCTTTGCACTGTAACACATTTCTGTCAAGTTCAAAGGCTGTCAAACGTAAAGGAAAAGAAATGATTTCTTTATTATACGGCAGAATCCAGCAGATCTCCCATGTCTCAATCTCCTTGTGCATCTATATGAGAATCTGCCATGGCAGTGCAGCAGTACACCATTCCGTGATGTTATTCCTCCAGCCAGAAAGTATGAGGGTGGCTTTATTTATGCACTGCTGGGCCAGCTGCCTCATCCTGCGTTCTACTCTGGCCTCTGCAAGTGACAGGCAACAAATGAGAAAACCCAGCAGGATTGGGGGAGGCATCTGACTGTATGGGCTGGTGCCTTGACCCTCGCGCCCTGCCCTGTACTTGGCATAGCATTACATCAGAGCTGGGTCTCCAAAGGGCCTTCCGTCCATTGAGCATGACCATTTCTCCTCCGTCCCCTCCCCTGCCCACGGGGGCTCCATTCTAGTGAGTATGTCTTTCTGACCAAGGGAGTGTGCAGCAAGAAAAACGAGGCACGATCGAGATTAAACTGTTCCCTCTCCGCCGCAGACTGACAGATAACAGAATGACACAGCAGATATTTCCAGCGTTTTTATTTTTTATTTATTTTTTTCCCCCTTCTCTTTTGCTAACTCTGCAGTATGCTGGAAAAAACTCAACACACACACACACACACACACACACACAGAGCTTGGTGACTTCCTACAAGAGGGGGTTTTGAAACAGCAGTATGTGACTATGCGCTGTGTGTCTCCTTTCTCCAGTGCTACTTATTTGGAGAGAAGCAGCCGTACGGCTTTTCCCTGTGCAGGTTTGTCGACTTCGCTGCTGCTCAGAATGTGACAATAACATTGAGCACCTGAGAGATGGAAACAAACAGGGAAGCACTGAGGCTATATGGTAATTGGATCTTGTGTGTTTTAGCCTGCGATTATAGGCTCGACAGTTGATCACTGAGTGGACGGCACAGCTGTCGCCGGAATCGAAAAAAGTGTCTATCAAATGAAGCCCCGCCCCCCCCCGCTGGGTTCCGTCTCCCCCTCCTTCTTGTTCGGTGACATCCTTCTGTGTTATTTATTTATTCGCCCTCGCTGCCAGGCCCAGAGAAGCTCTGGCGTGCTGAAGTTTTGTCTGCTGTGAGCAATTTAGACAAAAGCAATCGTTTAGAACACCTGCGTAATCGTTTAAACATCGGCCTGGCTTTGAGGCTTTGAGGCTTTGAGGCTTTGAGCTGTGCATGTACCCGGCATTACTAATAAGATTTGTGTTTTTATGCATTTTATTGTGAACTTTATTGCTGCCTCCCGCAGCTTCAATTTTGCTCCTCCTCTCTCTCTCTCTCTCTCGTTCCCCCTCCCTCTCTCTGTGTGTGTCTCGCTCATCCCCTCATCTCATTCCTGACTCATTCCAACCCATATTAAAAGCCTCCTTCGTTTGAGGCCATCTCTCAGAGGGAATGGATTTACCAGCTTTTCCTCTGTATTCATGGTGAGACTCTTTCACACGGCCGCTTTTGGATGAGCTTATTTATGAATGCTCATGAAGATCATATTCTTCCATAACTGCGTCCCCACGGTGACTCTCTTTACTCCCTCAGTTCCCACACGAGTGTACCGTTTACCAGAGCAGAATGATTGCATGATGGCAATGAGAATAGTGTCTTTCTGCTCCTACAGACTTGTGCTTACCTTTAAACATTCAGCATTTTCCACTCACCAGAGTCCACTGTTGATATTATTTAAGGCTGCAGGGAGTCGCCCTATCTATTTCATCTTTCATTCCACAGCAATGGTTGCACTATAATTAGTGTAGGGATTAATGGGATTAGAATGCTTTGCACATACAATATCGGCAAGAAAAAAACCTGAATGCTGGTAGCTGAAAGCTGTTGGACATGAAAAATGCTGTGCTTACTTACAGCAGAAAGAAAAACCTGGCTATGTTAGCAGTCTCTAATGTAGTCCTCTGCCAGTAAGGGCTCCCAGCATGAAGGGGCAGGTGGTCTGTGAAGAAGGCGGAAGAAAGGTCTAACCGGGGTCAGTCTGTCGAGGCCAAGTCAAAGACTCTGCTCTCCAGCGTGTGCTCTCGCTCTCTTTGAACTCGTCCACCATCGCTCACAGGTGGGGTTTGCCCAATCATCTGGCAGCCTCTCCTTATAGCTCCAGCTCACTGAGCTCTGTACGGTTAAATGGGATTTCAGCTGCATCCCATGCTTTCCTACTGATCTTGCATCCAAAGCTGGGAGACTGGGAGCTATCAGCAGTAGTGAGGGCAATGCACTGTCCATGGTACTGATTTCTGTTGGCCTCTGTGGTGCTGGTGCTGAAAGGACAGCGGCCATTCCTGCCAAAGTATATGAGCTAGCTATAGCCCCACAGTCCAAGCCCCAGGCTAGACAAAGCCCTAGCATGGGCAGAAGTTAGCTGTGTCGCTGTCAAGTTAACTCAGTTTGTCAGCAAATGCAAGAATTGGTGGAGTTGTTCAGATTAATGCTAATACATTGTTTTACAGAAAATAATTGAATGTGTTTGTTAGAAGGCTAGCTAGCTGATTAGTAAAGTACAGTGTGTTGCAGAGTATACTATATGATATGATACTGTATGTATTCTTGCACACCTACAAACTAACTGTCTTCACCAGCACTTTAGCTAATCAGCTACTTTAAATAGGTCAGTAGGTAGCTGGCAAACATTACAAATAAAGGTTTTTTTTTTCTCAAGGTTTGCTTAATTCACTCATTTATCTCTAATAAAGTTGTTGAAGCAGAAATATGGAGGAGCTTTATTGTCTGAGCTTTATTGTCCTCAGATAAAGCTTGTGTCTGAGTTTCAACAAGTTGGGAGATTCTAATTCAGATATCGTAAAACCTGCACTGAAACGTAATTATGAAGTCAGTTTCCTCTCTCCAGGTTGTAGTGCATCCCACTCTACACATTTATCTCCCTTCTAAAATAAAAAAGGAACCTAGCATTTGAACTTGTGATAAATCATGATTAATCACAGAATGTAGTTGTGATTAACTCTGTTAATATTTTCAATCCATTGACACCACAATTTAGAAATATATACATGCTCACATGTTTGTTTTCAGTCATACTTCGTTTTCTGGTCCTTTATGATTAAATAATTTATAGATTTTCCTGTGATAGTTGTGTCCATTTTGTGTTAGTTTATTTTCTGCTGTGCCTCCCCTTTGTAGATAAGAATATTTTTGAGCCACACCAGTGGCGTAGGTTTGCTCCTGACACTGGTGGGGACCTATGAATCTTTTTTTTTTTTTTCTTTTTCTTTTTTTCTTTTTTTTTGGAGGGGATCAAACTATTGTTGGGCACAATTCAATAATTGCTGGATATTGGTGGGTAAATGTCACCTCCGTCCATGCTAATTCTACATTCTTGCCCCACACTCCAACTCTAGTATTCAAGTCTTTTGCTTTCAGCTTCTACTATTTTAATCATCAATACAAAATTGCAAATTCTTTCTGTACAAATTTAAAATAAAGTGGCAAATTTTTTTTACATTTGGATTATTTAAAGTGACATGCCTGAAAATATTTGGATTATTTATAGCATTTCTATACTCATATATATTTCACTCATCTTTAAGTTCATTTCATTGTTAGAAAAACTGTGACTGTGGTGGTACATATTTAGGGACTGTATTTTATAATAAATGTATTTTGTATTGTATTTCATACATGGCGTCACTGTCTGTGAGGAGTTGGTGTGTTCTCCCCGTGTTCGCGTGGGTTTCCTCCAGGTGCTTCGGTTTCCTCCCACAGTCCAAAAACACACGTTGATAGGTGGATTGGCGACTCAAAAAGTGTCCATAGGTGTGAGTATGTGAGTGAATGTGTGTGTGTGTGTGTGTGTCGCCCTGCGAAGGACTGGCACCCCCTCCAGGGTGTGTTCCCACCTTACACCCAGTGATTCCGGGTAGGCTCCAGACCCACCTGTGACCCTGAATTGGATTAGCAGTTACAGATAATGAATGAATGATTATATATGCCCTGTTCCATCACTAGGATTTATATTATATTATTTTATTTTACACAGTTCTCTAATGAAAGAGGAGAAGAGAATTTATTGTACCTTTAGGGAACACAACTGGATGTTATACTTTTAAAGGCACATTTACACTGTTTGTACCATTAGTGAACAATAATATACCTGTACTGTACCTCTTTTCTGACTGTGTTCAATTTAATAAACATATTGGTGAGTCTGTACAGCATTTTTAACACATCTCAAGTGGACTATCAGCGGGATGTGTTTATAAACACAGAACCCGAAAGACTTCCAACATTCCAAACTTGAAGAATCGTAAGCAGTTCTTCTGTTGCCTTGTTTAAGAGTGTTGGGGCCTCTTCTGCCCAAATCAGTGTGTGGATCAGTGGGACTTCAGCTAGATACAGTTGAATTAGAGGCCTATAGACGCTGTGTGAAGCTTCTCTCATGCACTACCTCATCTCAATTAGCACTCAATTATATGGGCTGAGAGAAAGTCAAGAATGCACTGTGCTGCGTACTGACGCTACCACAATGAACCATCTGCTGTTCACACTTTGAGGCTGTTCTGGGTACCATTGGAAGGGAATAATTTCTGTGGAACTGTCATTTGTGGTGGGTGGGTGGCTGAGGAGGCCTCTGTTTCTTTATTTTTTTTTAATCACGCAGATTTGATTCAGCTAATTAAAAGAAACAGGGAGAGGAAAGAATGTCAAGCAGAACCACAATCGTTAATTGAAAATAAATGCACTAATTCAAGTGTGATCTTTAAATATACGCTTGACAAAAGGCACCTCTTGTATTCAAGATGTGTTTGCTCCTGTGGGTTTTAATTTTTACGCTATTTGCTGTTTAACTGTCCCTTGTCTTCAGGTCATCTACATGATGACCTCATCCCTAGAGGAAAATGCTATTGCTCAAATGTGGCTCGTTGATGGCTCAGGAGATACTTTGGGCTCATATATATGTTGCAATATTAATAGCATCAGAACTTACATCGGAAGGTACTCAAATGCTTGAGTTCCTGCATTTCATTCAGGTGCAGATTTCAGGAGTGATTTCGTCTCAGCACATCTGAGCACTGTGTGAGGTTTTACCAAGGTCTCAACTAAAACTCAAGAGAAAACTCCTAAGATTTCTCTGGAGAAATATCTAAGCAGCAGTAGACTCGAGCAAATGTGTCCCTTGTCTTTCCATGTTATCTTTCGTTGTCTGAGAGAAACTGGGGAATGATATTGAGGCTCTCTTTTATGTATTCTCTGCCAAATGAGACACTGTAAGTGACAATCTAGTGTTTTTGGAATGTGGAATACATTGAGCTAGGGCTGTGCGCAATAATATCGCAAATATGTTTTCAAACAATTAAAGAAAAATCAATATCGTGATAATCTTGAAATTCTGACTTGTTTACGTAATGACGTCATGCAGTTATGTATATATAATACGGTATACATTCATTAAGTGAGTCGTTTACGCACAGCGACAGGTGGACATTTACTCCAACAGCCATGTGGAGTTTGCTTGGAAATATAATATCAATATTTTATATATTTTTTTACAATATCAGAACCCGTGGTGGCACGGTGGCGCAGCAGGTAGTGTCGCAGTCACACAGCTCCAGGGGCCTGGAGGTTGTGGGTTTGAGTCCCGCTCCAGGTGACTGTCTGTGAGGAGTTGGTGTGTTCTCCCCGTATCCGTGTGGGTTTCCTTCGGGTGCTCCAGTTTCCTCCCACAGTCCAAAAACACACGTTAGTAGGTGGATTAGCGACTCAAAAGTGCCCGTGTGTGTTGCCCTGTGAAGGACTGGTGCCCCCATCCAGGGTGTATTCCCGCCTTGTGCCCAATGATTCCAGGTAGGCTCTGGACCCCCCACAACCCTGAACTGGATAAGCGCTTACAGATAATGAATGAAAGAATGAATATCAGAACCTTGGTAAGTTACGGTTGTTTACAAAATAAGCAACTGCTTACACATTTATTCGTTGTTCCTTCAGAATATTTGAAAATATAATGTAATATATAATAATTTAAAGAATAAATTAAATATGCTATTAATTGAATATAAATAATATTAATATAACATTTATTTTAATTCAATAGTGTGTTCTGGAAATGAATAAAAGTATTTTTCAATGTTTTTTCATATCGTCAAGAATATCGTTATTGTGATATTATTTTAGGGCCATATTGCCCACCCCTACATTGAACTTTGATCAACACATGGTAAACTTGTGGCGAGATGTGGTTAGAGCTGATACCAGTGTAGGAAGGATTAATTTCCCACCATGACGACATGGAAGCATGCAGAGAGCTTTGTTAGGCCTGGCTTTCTGGCTCTCCTCATCATTATGCTCCATGGTGAAGTGATGCATCATGCTCAAGGGCAGATAATGACCTTAATGACAACGACTGAACAGAGAGAGAGAGAGAGTGGGAGAGAGAGGGGGTGAGAGAGAATGGAATTTGTCTCTATTTGGAATCCTTAGCATTAGCAGAGTCATAATTAAAATGTACATTATGTTTAACAAGGCCATATCTCCTCAGAGTCAAATGAGAACCGTAAAGCGTGGTGACAGTGGTTGTGGGATCACTGGAAGGATGTGATGAGCAGGACACGTGGCAGAATGTTTCTCACGATATTTTGCGTGCTTATATAAGATGCTTTCCTGGAACCTTTATGGCTGCATTCCACCGTGCCTGAGAAGACAAGCCAGGGCCGGTCTGCAGTGTTAAAAAAGAAATTACGGGGACGATATATTTGAATTGGCGCTGGAACTGACTGTCATAGGAGCCAATTTGATCTAAATTGAACTACTTTTCATTCCAATTATTCCGGAAATGTCTCCTCACCCCTCCCGTCTCCCCCTCGTTTTATGCACAATGGCTATGATGAACCCACTGTGCTCCTGCGGCAATGTGCTGCCTGTATGGAGCTCGCTGTGAAGACATTTAGTCACTAATCCTGTGACAATCAGGAGAGAAATTCATCACACACAAGAACCCAACTCTTTTTTTTTTTTCCTTTTCTTTTTTGGATTTTCTATTCTTTTCTGTTGTTAGTTTTGCAGTTTATTGAAAAAATGCTTGGGGAATGTGGTTCATTTATTTTAGATGTTTTCTTTATTTTCCTGTTGTTAGCCTTCCAGTGCAACAAAAAATATCCTTTTATTATTTTCCTGTTGCACACCTTCTAGTATATGTCCACTTCTTCATCTTCTCTTATGAACGCTGAGGAAAGCACTGGCTCTTTACATTTTTCACCAGATTTTTGCTTCTTTTTTTCTTTCTTTGCACCATTTGGAGAAAAGTCTCCTCCATGTGGAAGAGCCCGAGTCGCCAGACAGAGAAGTGCTGTTATCACTTTCAAGGTCTTTTGAGAAGTCCTCTTGTGCGTGATCACAGTAATTAATTAGAAGCAAATGAGAAATTAAGCTGGCGTTTTGTGTGATCAAATTAATTTTTCTCTGCTTGTGGAGTGCATATTGCTTCAGTATCGTTCCCTTTATTGCGCAGGCACCTCTATTTGTCGAGGCTGATGAGGCCGGAGACAGCTCTGTAGGCCTCATGCCTCACTCTTGGATCCCGGGCTTGATGCTGTGCCATGGCATCCAGCGCTCAGCTTAGCTGTTTTCTCTGCTCCCTAAGGCACAATGATGATCTGGCTGTACAGGGGAGCCTTTCTCATCAAGAGAAGTTCATCTTTTACCTCTCCCTCGATATTTAGAGCCTTTCACATCTATTTCATGTTCTTACTTATAGTTTTTTTCCCCCCCTTTAAAATGTCCATAAATTCCACTCTTCTTTGTCTCTGAGGTTTGAAGTTTTTTCACTTTATTATCATTCTATATTCAGTTAAAGAGAGGGTGAGTGTGTAAGTGTGAGTGTGTAAAATTACCCATAGGGGTGAGTGTGTGAGTAACAAGGTGAGTAGGTGATGCTCTGTGATAGACCCTGTCCAGCATTGGTTCCTGCCAAGTGCCCAGTGATTCCAGCTGGGGCTCCAGACCCACCACGACATTTATCAGGATGAAGCAGGTACCGCTGAATTAATATTAATTAATTAATTCATTCATTCATTCATTCATTTATTGTCTGTAACCCTTATCTAGTTCAGGGTAGTGGTGGGTCCGGAGCCTACCCGGAATCACTGGGCACATGGCAAAAACCAAGTCACCAATCTACCTAAGAACATGTGTTTTTGGACCGTGGGAGGAAACTGGATCTCCCCTCAAAACTCTCCACTGACTGCAACACCGTGCTGTCCTTCTGAATATATATATATATAATATCATAATATTTTTTACATGATTTTGAAAATGATCATATTCGTTATATCAAGTATGCCGAGGATACACAGGTTTCCGTCTGAGTACTTTTAAATCGGTGCAAAAGTGTCCCGTTCAGCTATTTGTCTCTTTCCCACCTATGCATGCGTGTGCACACACAAACACACTCACACATCACACACACACTGTCCTGAAATTGTTCGTATATGCCTCTGGAGCAGTTCTCAGCACATTTATCGCACACACTCAGGTCTACCTCTCTGATAACTGTAATTAATTCAACAATGGGCAAAAATGAAACCAGTGGTGAAGCTTTAATTCCAAAAAAGAGTGCTGTTAATACCATGACTTGCTTGAGACACACTGCTCTCCCTCAGCCGGAGGGAGGGGCAGATACTCCATGGCTCCTAAACAGAAAATATTCTTCTCACTGGTTTTCACTTTTATTTGGCCAATCAGCAGCCAGACTTAGCTGACCATCATTTAGTGCTGCAGCCAGTGGAGTCACAGTCCTGCCTACAGGGGTTTGTTGATTTTGTGGTGATGCTGAAAAGAAACAGGGCAGTGCTTATAAAATGTATCTAATAATAAATAAAAATGTTATTTTAGCACTGTGTCTCAAAGAAACTATATTTAATTTTTCCCTCAACACATCTGGCAATAAAACTGACTGACTTTTACTAATTCTTCATACATAAAAACCACATTAGATATTAAGATTAAAAATAATATTGAATTATATATATATATATATATATATATATATATATATATATATATATATATATATATATATATATATTCATTTTTCATTCATTCATTATCTGTAACCGCTTATACAGTTCAGGGTCGCGGTGGGTCCAGAGCCTATCTGGAATCATTGGGCGCAAGGCAGGAATACACCCTGGAGGGGGCGCCAGTCCTTCAAAGGGCAACACACACACACACACACACACACACACATTTGAGTCGCTAATCCACCTACCAACGTGTGTTTTTGGACTGTGGGAGGGAAACCGGAGCACCCAGAGGAAACCCACGCGGACACGGGGAGAACACACCAACTCCTCACAGACAGTCACCCGGAGCGGGAATCGAACCCAAAACCTCCAGGCCCCTGGAGCTCTGTGACTGCGACACTACCTGCTGCGCCGATATATATATATATACACAATTTGTTTAAGTTATTATATAAAAAAAATAAATATAAAATAGCAGCAGCTTGGGTGCAGGCAGGTTCTTTCTTATTGAAAGTTTACTTGAAGTGTGCACTGTGTAAAAGTACTATCTAGGAAAATTTAAGATTAGGACAGTATCAGGATATACTCAATATTAAAGACAAAAAGCAACAAACTTGATCGGGACATCACTATTTCTTAGACATACAGTTTGATGATTATGGTTAGATAATGCAGCATGTTCTTTTTGGTGTTAAAAATAAACACTAATACTATGACATTATATTTTGTTATGGTTTTCATAATATCGTATCGTATATTGCCATTTTTTAGGCATATCGACATAGGAGGTTTTTTGGTCATAATCACCCAGCCCTAATCACCATACATGAATAAATTCACAATCCATTTTCAGAATAGTGGAGACATTTTGGAAAAGGCAATGAAAACCACAAAGAACTTGTGAATTGTTTTCCTGAGCATTTGTTTAACTGACAAAATTTACAAAGAAAATATTTCCCATTTTGTGATGTAAATCAATGTTTTAATTACACCTTTTTGAAACATTCCAGCACAAGGAGGTGAATATGAAAGGAATAAAAGAATCATCCAGGAAACAAAAATGGGTCATGGCTCACCATTTTGGGCCAATTATTGTGAGAAAATTCCAAAGAGTTAAATAAGAGCATTTCTCAAAGCAAGATTGCAAGGAATTTTGGTCTTTCTTTATCTACTGTACGAATTATTGGGAAAAGACTCAGGTCAAGGGTATTTGGAGAAATCACAGTCCATATAGGGCAAGGCCAGAAACTTAGACTTTGCCATATTTTGTCGCTTGCAATAATATTGTCATAATATTTAAAAAGCTACAAAAATATTACTGTATATATATATATTGTGATAATCATATTCTGACTTATGTAATGACGCAGTTTACCCATAATTACCCATGCAGTTTACCCATAATATGGCACACATTCTTTACATGAGACATTTAGGCACAGTGAAGGACAGTGGAAAGTGCCTTTGAGGTGAAGGAATTTTCTCCAAAAACCGGCGGTGTCTTCAGTCGTGTGGAGGTGATTTGGTAACAAAATATCAGATGTACAACAAACCATCTTATGTAGGAAATGAAAGAAGCCTGTAAGAACAGAAGGGAGAAACTAATCTGTTTCACCGCCTCGATCAGAAGCACACGGTTGAGGACAAGTAAAGTCAAAATACTGTTAGACTTCAGCCAATGGGCTCGAACTCCAGCAGATAAACTACACTGGCCCAGTATAGCAACTAATCTCTATTTTTGTTTTTTTATTTACAGTGAAGCTTTAAGGATACATTTTGTATATTTGTTTACGTTTGCTGTTTATATGTTCACACTAACTTTTCTATACTTGTGGTTGTACATATGGTTGTATATGCTACGATTTAGTTTTTTAATACTAAATCAGAATCTTGGTAAGTTACTGTTGTTTACAAAATAAGAAAATGTTTACAGATATTTGTCACATTTTAAATCTGTTATATTTGTTATTAAATAAAATTGTAATATCACGGCTGGACAGGGAAGACGAGGAGGCAGACGTACACTCAAGGAATGTGTATTTAACAACACAAAAGTAAAACCTACAGAGAAAACAAACATGGGTGCTGAATATTTGTGAGCTTTGAGCCCTTAGGCAGCAGTGCATGTGAAACTGTTGTGCTACTGTGATAAATATAGCTACAGGGACTTGGGAGTACTTTGGGGAAATTGTTGTCACTTAACAATGTCCACCACAGCTTCAAGAAATACAACCTGAAAGACCTGAAAGAAAATGTATACATTTGTTCCACCAAGTTCTCTGGGCCTTAGCTTATCTCAGGTGGTGCGAAAGGCAGTGGAAACATGTGCTGTGATCAGACGAGCCAATGTTCTGCATGTTTTCTGGAAAAATCAACATTGATTTTTTTCCTGTGCCAAAGATGAAAGGGGCCATCCAGACTGTTATCAGTGATATGTATAAAAGCACAATATCTGTCAGGACATAGGTGTCCATGGCATGGTTGGTTTGCATATGTGACAAGGTACTATTTTTGTAATATATTGGGATTCTAGAAAGGTAGACGCATGTGACCATGCCTGGAGTCCAGATCGGTCTCGGGCATCATGAAGAGGAGAATCAGGCAATGGTGACCATGGACTGTTGAGCATCTAAGGTTTAGTGTCAAGCCAGAATGGGCAAAAATTCCACTTGCAAAACTGTGACAAGTAGTATCCTCAGTTCCCAAATGCTTCAAAAAGAGTCATTTAAAAGGAAAAGGGATATAACACTGTGGCAAATGCCTGTTATTTTTTGTAGTGTGATGCTGGGCTTAAATGCTAAATGTGTTTATACTTGCAAAGGACAATCATCTTGGTGAGTGATAACACTAGAAATTGTTTCTTTGTACTGTAGTCAGTTACATAAAGGCTCAGTAGAATGAACAAATCACAGATTTTTGTTCTGACTGCATTTAGCCACAAAACCCAACACTTTAACAGATTTTTAAGAGTTTAACATTGTGACGAATTACTTCATTGAGTTTAACATGGTGGAGAAAAATATTTATAGGGTTTGTAGAAAACCTCAATTTGACTAGCCATATCAAATATTACATATTATTAAATAAATTAACCAAAGTAATCCATCGGAAATGGGAGGGGCTATCTAACAATGAATGGGTGGAGTTATAATATTTTGACAGTAACACCGTTTACAAATTATTTTAAATAAAGTTTCCTGTGATTTAGATGCTTTAAAGAACCATTCGCAGCTTTGAGGAAATGGTGAAACAGTTTGTGGAGCAGTGAGCTGATTCATCCTCACCATGTGTTAAACACTTTCCATGAGTTGGCTGGTGAATATTCATCTGCGATTTGATGGAAATTTGCAAATCGAATGCGGGAATCTGTCAGCTGCCCAGTCTGTCACACAGCTAGGTGCAGTAACGATTGATTTAATTGTTCTCAAGGACTTCCCTATTGTAGCACTTTCTCTGTTAGTGAGCACTATTAATATAATAATCACTGTATTTCTACAAGTAATATATTGATCACACATGTTTGGATTGTTAATTAGTACCCTGTGTTTAGTGTAGCGTCAAAGATTGGGCATTTTGTGTATTGGTTTGTTTGTTTCTGTGTACCAATGAGGATTTAACATGCTATTTGCTTGTGTCTTTCAGAGGACTGGGCAACAGAGGATTTGCGGAATGGCAGCTATCCGTGCTTGGCCGTCTCTTTGATCCGCGGAATGCTGGCAAACCATCTCAAGAAGGAACTGTAGACGAGCTAGTGGAAACCATGCATTTACCCAATCACCCACTGCACAAAAACCAGCACAGAATAAAACCTACCAAGTAAAGCTTTGTTCACCTGTACATGAAACATCCGTATTGACAATTTAACATGTGGAATATGGAAAAATTCTGAGCCACTGCACATGTAACTCTCCCATGTATTCCTCCACGGAGAACACTCTAAGGAGAATTGGGATGGAGAATTGAGTTGAATGAAGCTGCTAAATATTAAGGGCTTTTTTTAGATTTGGGGTCCTTTGCTATTTGTTGGCGCTATTTTCAAAAAGGGCCAGATACGTTAATACGCCACACTGGGAATAAATCTCTCCTCTGCAGTGGATTAAGAGAAACGGAACATTAGAGAAAGCAGGATTTGGGCGTGCGCTTGGAAGACGATGGCAAGGAAGTGGAGGTGTAGCAGGGGGCTAGGCTTGGCGGAGCTGCTGCTGGGGCTGCTGGCAGCCTCCTTGCTAGTGGCCTACTCCTCACTGGTGGAGGCGTTGGAGTTTGACGGCCTGCCTGGACAGTGGGCTCGGTATGGACGTTGGGAGGAAGCTAGAGACACCGGAGAGCTGAGCTTCACCATGAAGACCAACGTGAGCCGCGCTGTGGTGCTGTATCTGGACGATGGTGGTGACTGTGATTTCCTGGAGGTTCTTATCAGTGAGGGGCGCCCCCTACTGCGCTTCGCCATCCACTGCGGTGAGCCCGCCTCCCTGCACCTGGAAACACGCGTGAGTGATGAACGCTGGCACCGTGTCCTGCTCACGCGCAACTACCGCCAGACCACGCTGGCTGTGGACGCAGAGTCCAAGGTGGCAGAGGTCAAGTCCAAGCGCAGGGAGATGGTGGTGGCCAGCGACCTATTCGTGGGTGGCATCCCTCCGGATGTTCGTCTCTCAGCTCTGACTTCTAGCACCGTCAAATACGAGCCACCTTTCCGGGGTCTGATCGCCAACCTCAAGCTAGGGGAATCCGCTCCTCTTCTCCTGGATGGTCAGGGGGTGAAGAACGATCTGGAGTATCTGTGTGCCAAGCAGAACCCCTGCAGCAATGGAGGGTTCTGCTCTATCAGTCAGGGCGAGGTCCTGTGTGACTGCGCCAACACCGGCTACAAGGGGAAGTACTGCAATGAAGGTAAGAGAGTCTAAACTGCGTATGCTAACTAGCAATGATTCATCAAACTATGAAACAGTTATACAAGGAGTTGTTTCTTTCTCTTTGCCCATGTCACAGCAGTTATGTCTGGCATTGATTCATAGTAAACTTCTTTTTTCTTCTTCAAATAAGTTACAAAAATAACCACATGAAACGCAAAGGCAGTGCTCACGATTGTAATAAAAATCTATGTTTATAAAATCTGGAATCTGTTTCCTCACCATTTTCTAGCTCTCCAGTCTGTTAAACCAGTTTAAAATTTTTATGAAACCCCAGAGTAAATGAGTAAATAAACAAACTGTCTCGGTCTAGTATGTTAGGCTTTCTTTCTCTCTGGCCATGGCAGAGGAATCTGGAGTAGTTTTAGACAACCGAGAGAACTCCAAATTTTGAAAAGCCTGAACTGAGCTCTATTCATGCTCCATATGTGGATAATATTGACATATTTTTTGCTGTTTTGGATCATTTAAGTTGGAAATGTGTCCAAATTTGGGAGATGGCTTATTGCAGTACCAAAAGTTACAAAGTTTCTGTGGTCATTCAAACAGTGAATTAAAATTTAAACACACACCGTTCCACCTTAAATGGCGCAACACTATGTATAAATGTATGTGTACATGTATACAACCAGAGAGATTTTGTTTCCTCACAATCTCAGTAGCTCCCTTTAAAGACTAGTGGTTTCCCTTAGTGAGAAAATGTATTTCTACCTGCTTAGCATTTCTAATATTTGCACTACCCTTTGGTGAAATGCAAGTGAAGCAGAATAAAGCACTAACTACCCCCCTGCCACTGCCTTTGCCCTTGTTTTGGTAGCACAAATTCAATGATGTTTATTTTATACTCTGATAAATAAAAAAGAACTTAACTGAAATAAACTACGGTTAGGCTACTGCTTGCTACATGTCACTGAATATGAAACATCAATAGCACAAATGAGGCTAACACAAGGTTGTTTTACACCAGAAGCCATGGGTCACAGCAGCCGAACGTGTTTCTGTGATGCTTTTGTTCTTTCTAAACTAGTCATGGATGTCAAATGCAGCTGGATTATTATGTGCTTCTAGAGGCATGGTGCTTGCAGCAAGCATCACAATATACACTCAGAACTAAGTATTTGTTTGCTCATGCCCGATACTACTGTTTGTCTCTGTGGAAGAAATTATATGGAAGAAAAAAAAAAGAAAAACAGGAGCAGACTGCGAGAAGGAGCAGTGAGCTCAGAAGTGTTGGATTGTACTACTGTTGGAAAATGGACAAAACAAGGGAAGAACTTATGTGATTTTGGCAGTGCTGTTCCCACCATTAGCCAAAACCATGGTGTCACACAGTTGTTGAAGTGACCAGCATTCACATTGCTGCTGTAGTTATAGTTCAAAGTCAAACTATGAAAAATATATTGCTCTCAACACTTTCTGTAGTTTATTACACCTATCATGTATCAAATGAATAATACAGGGCATGTGTGACTGTTGGGCGTTGTTAGGGGTCAAGCCAACTCAGCAAACCTTATACTAGGTTATACCATATATCAGTAATATAAAATAGTCAGTATTTATCAGAGTATTAACAGTATTGTGGCTTCACCACACAGCATCGCATGTATATGTCACATTAATTTCTGTTGGACTGTCTTCCATGTTTAAAAGAATGTTTAGCATTCTCAGATTTTAGCATTGGTCCTCAGTTTTAAAGCAGCTGCACATTCATGTGCAGTCATGTTACTGAAATGGTTATGTTCAGTTCAGATACTTTAAGTGAAACAAATAGAAAATTAGGACAGAAGCAGTAGAAATACACCCAGATTTTTGACTGTGAGCACTATTTTGCTGCTCCCTTGTGTCATGGATGTATATTAATATAAATAGTATAAAATGTAAACGATTTACTTAAATATTAAGGGGTATAAATGTGCCTTCAAATATCTCCTGTGCTGTAGAGTATACCGTCTTGTTGTCTCTTGTAAATATTTTTGTTGTTGTCATCGAATAGTCAACCCTGCTGATTAATTGTTATAGGGGCTACTTGAAATAAGCACACAGATACACTCCATTTGACAACCTTGGGCTAGTAGTGCAGCAGAGCAACCAAGGTTAAATGTTTGCTTTTGAGGGAAGCCTACAGGGTTGGGAGTTTGAAATTTTGCTCCATTATCTGATGTGGGCTTGCATGCTTTTTAATGATTTGGTTGAGTGTTTTCCTTATCTTCCTCCTCGGCACAGCTGGAGCTCCAGTCAGACTGCTGTGGGGGCTTCGTGTGGGAGTTTGGGCCGTATTTAGAATGATGAAACCATTGCAAGGAGTGGAGCTGCCTGCTGCCCACATTTAGGTTAATGCTAGAACCTTTAGGAGCTTTCTGATGCATCCTCTCAGTGTATTCATGGGTTAGCTGTGTGTGTTTTATCGATGTCATTTTGAGTATGTAAGCCTTTTAAAACAGAAATCAGCCCATCCTTAGTGTACTGTTAAAAAATGGGCCTGTAGAAGAACAAACAATACGAATTTACCCTCAAAAGTACAGCAGTGCTCCAAATGTTTAATTGTGTATTATAATGTCAGTAAAATATAGAAAAAATGGCCAAATTGAGCCTTTTTTATAATGTAACAAATACCTGGAGTCAAACCAGTGTATTGAATCAATATAAGTTCATACTTCATACAACTTCATGTTCATACTTGTATTTTTGAATAGTATAGGAGTCAATAACAGCTGTGAAATAATGGTGAATAATGTTGAATATAGTAGATATTCTAGATATATATTATTATAGACAGTATAGTGTATATATACTATATATTATAGCATATTTCAGACAAACTCACATTAACTGAAATAATTTCTACATTTTAATACAAACAAAAGATAAACAACTAAGAATAAACAACTAAAAGCAAGAAAACCCTCCCCTGTGCTACACTCAAATTATTTACACTGTGTTTGTTTTTGAATTGCAGATTTAGTTTCAATTACTAGGCACTAGCCCCCCAAAAATAAAGCCAATATTATGGTTAGCATTTCTTTCTTCCGTGTAAACAATTATTTGTCCATTCAAGTAGAAACACGTTATTGAAATGGTTGTATTCCATTGAGAAAATTTGAGTGAAACAATTAAAAAAACATTTTCCATTAGATGAACTAAAACAATATTTTAAATCAATCCAGGCCTCAATCATCTTCTAAACCATTCCAATTTCTCCTTTGTACTTCTGTGTCAGAAACCACAATCCATGTTGTATCATGTGTAATACCCTTGTGTGATGTGTTTTCAAGGCTGTCTGTGTTAATATCAAATCCTGTGCTCTTTTTCTGTAGCTCTGGTGAGACACCGTTTTGAGTTTTCACGTTGGAAGAACCAAGTATCTTTAACGATGACAGCTTTAAGTACTGCTTACGTGAGGCTGATTGTTTTGGTGGACCTACTTGGTCTTGTATGGTTGTTAGGAGAAACGTTTACCAAAAATAATACTAATACTAATACTAATACGTGAATTTCTTCTATTGTAAATTAGAAATTATTTTCTGAACTGCAATTGTGAAAACACTTTTTTTTATTTTCGTTATGCATGTATATTATACATCTCATCTTTGTGAATCTATTGGACACAGAATTTGGTTTTAAAGTCACAGAACAGCTTTATATGTAATAACTTTTTTAACATATTGTTGAACACGTTATATATGACAGATTTGTTTGTGTGACCTGTGTTTGAACATGATGTAGTGCTTACCTTGTGTGCTAAATTGGCATCATTCTGTAGCGTGTGTAGACTAATTAGGGTCACTCAGCACTCTCTCAGATCTTGTGGAGATGCCAATATGCAGTGTCATTATGGCAGTATGGTATGAAACCTAAGGCTACATCTCCATGGATCTGTAGAGAAATGCATTCAGCCTGTTTGTCTGTCTCACTCTAATTGAAGAATTTGTATAGATGGTGGCAATGACTCATGCTTGGCTTTTTACTCAATTCAGTCTTAGAATACCAATATGGCGGGTGTGTGTGTGTGTGTTTGTATGTCTGCAGGAAGTATTTGTCTACTCTCCAGTGAGAAGATAGTAAAGCAGAAGTGAGCCGCAATTCAGCATGCACACTCTGAATTATTCCCAAACAATTTTTTCCAGGTTCAAAGGAACGAGATATGCAGGATCTGAGACAGTGGAGTCCAGGAATATAAATTATTCTCAAAGTTTTAGTAGCAAATGGGATTTAGCGCTGTTAAAGAACAATGCTGAGGGGAACAATTGATTCTCCCTTGCTTTTTACACCAGGGATTATTCAGTCACGAGGCTTACATGCAGACCATACAGAGATTCATTCATATAATTTGCTTTCGGAATCAAGAGTCGAGACTTATTTGTTTGTTGGCTTGATTCCGATTTCTTTTGATTTAACAAATCATTCTGGAATTATATCAGCTTGTCAAATAGCAGTGGTTAACTACATGCATGTTCATAAAAATGTAGAGGCCCTCTCCGGAACCTGTATATGAGCTGGGATTGAAGGTTGTGATGTTTAGCTCCCCTCTCATCATGCCCTCTGTCATACCTCCCAGGTGAACATTTTGCTGCCTTTTAGCCTCAAAGCAAAGAGGCCCATCAGAATCAATTAAGGCTGTCCTCGCCAGAAGGTGAAACTAGGCCAAAGCAATAAATCAACGAGGCGTCTTCCTCCAGTGTCCACATCATCTCTCCTACATCCTGGCCAATGCTAATGAAGCCTAGTCCCTTGCATGAAAAGTGCATGAAAAAAAGTGCAGTTCTGGTCACAGTACTGCACGGGCTTTGTTGTGCTGTAGTGTACACACAGCAGAAGGAACTCTGCTGGGATGGCTTTAAATCAATGAACTAACTTTTTTTTTTTATGCGGAATAAGCATAAACACACATGCACATATTTTATATTTGAAGCCCCAGTGAACTGGAATCCCTGATTTTTTTTTTTTTTTTTGCTTTATAAATGCTTTGTAAATCTGATTATGTAAATATTTACATAACCAGTGTCCAGTTTCCAGTATTTACTTGTGACATTGACGTAAATGGGTGGTCGTATTCTGGGTTAACGGGTTACCTTCAACAGTTACATGGCTGATGTGCCTTTTTCTGTCAACACAGCATCAACAAAAGCAAACCTTCACATTGGCCTCTCTCTGTTTTTGTACAAATTAGTGAAGAGGACAGCCACACATAACCTAACCTAGCATACATAACTGGAGTAGCATGCTGGCTTAACTCTCTGTCTTCCCAGTGTTTAATTGTTCGTCCATTTGACCATGCCAATGAATTTGAAACTTTAAGACGTTGCCACATAAGAGCTGAATGCCATTTGTAATGGGCCATGGATACAGTGACATAGTTTGTGATACAGTGTAGGTGTTTTCATTTGTTTTATATGTAAATACAATATCTCCAAATTTAGTTCTGCTTCATGTATATGACAGATTAAGAAGGAGTGTTGAGGAAGAGCTAAATATGATAAAAATTATACTACAGTGGATTGCACTTTTATTTATTTATTTATTTATTTATTTTTTATAAAAGGAGTTATGTATGAGAACCTTTTCACAGTTGCATGTTGCGCACTCTCCTGCAAATGAAAGAGGAAAATAAGCTCAATTTCAACGCAAAAAAAATTAATTCCAACATTCACCTGTTGCACTGTTGTTCTTGAGCTGAGATAATTCCTGTAGAACCCATTCCTAGTTATAAAGGAAGAGATGGTAATTAAAACAAAGATAATCACTCTCAAAGTGTCAAAGTTCAAACTGTCATTTTCAACACAAATACCTAATGTAGGCTCTGATAATTGTCTCCATGGTGAAGAGAAAACAGGCAGCATTGCAGAACTGTGGTATAAAATGATTTCAGAAATAAAGATAGAAACACACAGAATTTGAAATCTTTTCTTGTATTACAAACATGTTCTCATTCTTTGTAGAAGCTGTGAATTTGTTCTTTTAGCACCTGTGCTTACTACAATCCCACATTCTTTTCCTCGTTGTGACTGTACATCTAACAGCAGTAAAGACACACATTAGTAGGAAAAGAGACGTGATGCAATTTTCACTTACATATTCCTTCTACTCAGAATACAAACACATGAGTACAGTTTTATATTTTAACATCAACTTGCGCTTTTAGAGTTTTCATCACATATCACTGAGTTTAACGGGGCAGTATGTGGTTTGTCAGGTACAAGAGTAAGGGATATACTTACACATTCCATGCACTAACCTCCAGCTGTTGGATGGTGTTATAAGTTAGTTTAAGACATTACTTTGATGCTCATATCTTATGAAGATTTAAAATCAAATGACAAATTGATGTGCAGGCCTTAATATTTCATGTTTTTACTCTGAATTGATACTGAAAAATGTTCAATAGTCCCTTCACTGTAGGTCCTGTTAATATGAAGCAAAAACACATACATCTTACTGCTGATTCATTCATTCATTCATTAGCTGTGTGACTGCGACACTACCTGCTGCACCACTGTGCTGCCCACTGCTTATTCATACTTTAACAAATAGATAAAATAAAGTATTTTGTTAATTTTTATTAAAGGCACTTTCTGTAATGCGGTAAGCCTGTGTTTACAAAGGCTACTGTTGTCCAATACCAATGTCAGAACAGTGGAGTTTTCGATAGAATTTAACATGATCTCTGTCCACTTGCTCACTTGTGTTTGTCTGCTACTTTCATACCTGGCAACCCAGAGTGTGGAAACTGTACTGGGAGTCGGGCAGTGTGCAGTGTCATAGGCCTTCAACTCTGGAACTGACCTCCTCCAAGAGAAAAAATACTGGCTGCAGCACTGCTATCAGAGATTCCAGTGCTTCATCTTAATGTTTTTTTAAATTCTGATGACACATCATGATGCATTTATGATTTATGATATTAGATATAGCTCCTTTAAAGTAAATAATGTTAGCTGGTTCAATGTTATTTTTGTTCAAATGTCTATTTTTTCAGTGGTGTCATTGGCAGTGGGAGGGTCTGAATGTAAAACACCATTTGATTCATTTACTATAAACTTGCCTTAAAGGTAAAGGGAATGCCAATTACGTTGACTGCATCGATCATTTCTAAAGCCAGGGCAAAGGGGAAATTACTTAAATTCTCATTTGGAATGAGTTAATGTATTACAAGCCAGAGAAATCTTCCTCCTGTATTATTGGTGCTCCAGTGTGTGAGCTGTGTCAGAGATGTGCCATTCACCCAGGCATTTTCTTTAAGTATGTGGGGAAAGAGAGCTAGCTGAGAACAAGGCCATTCGCTCCTGAGGAGTAAATAATGCAAGCTGGGAGTCTGTCTCTTTTATCAACATAAATTAGTCTGCGTTTGCCCTCCACACTGAGAAGCTTGCCAAGGACGTGTGTGTGTGTGTGTGTGTGTGTGTGTCTGTGTGTGTGTGAGGGAGTTCTTTACTCCTTTTCAGACCAAAGTCTACCACCTCTGTGCCTGTGTGTGTTCCTCTGGGCCAAAACACTGGCCTGAGCGGTTAGCTATCATTCTGCCGTTTTTAGACGTGTGTGTCTGTGCCAGTAACAGTGTGTGTGCAGTAAGCATCTAATTGGTACCAGTTTGTCACACTTGGCATCGAACAGAAGAATCCAAATAATGGCATACACGGCAAGGCAACAATTCAGCAAATAATTAAAAGTGTGTGAAAATGTATTTTCAGCTGGGGTTTTCAGGTATTGTCTATTCTAGCCCTCTCTCAGTGCATTTGTTCTAAATGCATACAGTGTGTGGGTTTTGTTTCCAAAAATGAATAGCGCAGTTGCATGTATCATAAAGGTGCATTTGCAATATGGTAACAATCGCCACAGTATACAAAACCTTCATTCGGGTTTTCAGGGTAATTTCTTTCCCACAATTTTGTGAAGATAACTTGAAAATACCTGCTATTGTTATACTGTGTGATACTGAATAGATCAAAAGTAATGGCTCAAAATTACTTTTTTTATTATTATTTATTATTATTATTATTATTTTTTTGTTAATATCTATTGAAAGTTAGAAATGTTTTACTTCCCACTCTACTACAGAGTTATCATTTTGTAGATAAATGTGGTTTATTTCAAAGAAGACAAAAGAAGACATCATGGTAAACTTAGACCAGCCCAACACACACTAACACATCACCACCTCATTAGTGTCACAGCAGTGTTGAGAATGATCTACCACCCAAATCATATCCTGTGAGGGTCCTGACCATTGAAAAGCGGGGGGTGAAACAGGTGGACTACAGTCTGTAATTGTAGAACTACAAAGTGCTCTATTATGGTCCGTGGAGCAGTAAAAATGGACAGTGAGTGTAGAAACAATGTAGGTGTTCCTAATCCAGTGAGCATTCATTGTATAACTTAGCATATTGCTAAAGTATTACGAAATAGCTGTTAATAAGGGGGGAAGCAAGCACGTTACAAAAATGTTTATCACTTGATTGAAAATAACAGGGAAAGTGCCAAAAGAAGGCGGGGTGAACCCAAACTTTTGATGGACAGATACATCTTACGTTTTTCTCTGCTTTGATTACTTTCTCTCCCCGGTTTCCGCTGCTATCATGTGGCAGCACAATCTTTAATCTATAAGAGATTAAAGAGCAGCACAAACCTCTTCCAGTGCACATGAAGCTTTTGATAGTAGAACGCTAAGAGGTTAGCTGTGCCACATTGAAAATAGTGATGTCTGTCTGCTTGGTACCTCAGCTGGCATAGAGAAGGACACTGATGTCCTTCCTGAATAAAAATATGACTGCAACCTCAGGTACCCCTGCGTCGAGAAACCACATGGCACAACTGGGACTCATACCTCTATGTTTGATGCAGCATCAATGCTTGCGCTGATAACTTTTAGTGTTCACTTTCAGTATTCAAGTCCCATTACAAGTTTCACAAAAAAACAAAATAGAGCATATGTTCATCTATACTATAGTATACTATAGTATGCTCTGTGTATAAATTCATATATGTGAGTTACATGAACCCAATGAAACTGTGCTACCTCACGAAGGATTTGTTCTTGCAGTGAATAATGAGTAGTTTTCAACTCAGGATGTGTGTTTGATTAAAATTGTGAAGTTTGTTACCCCATTTATAACACTTTTACTGTAATGCAATGTCTCCCTTTCGGGAGAGCTTTAACAGCCTCTCCCTTCTGCATATTTAGAGATGAAGAGAGACATTTGTCGGACAATATTCTGCGTGCATAAAATAGTGCAGAAAAATAAAAATTCATATGCGAACTTCATTTTCCATCTTTGTGTCCCTTATGATTCGCTCCCTTTTCATTTTCTGTTTGCCGAGAACACTGTGTTATATCTGTAAGCTCACTAGATCTGTCAACATGGAGCCTGTTATTGCACCCACTCTTCCAAGGTCAAAATGAATGCTAGGTCTTCCTCTCGGAGGGAGAAAAGGATCTGTGTGTCAGATATATTACTTGCATTTTTTCCCTTTGTTTAATAAAAGGAACTTGTTGGAGCTTGTCAGATTTGCTTTTAGATCCCGCCAAGATACCCCGAATCCCATCCCTGTGCACTCAAGTGCGTTCGCTTCCTTTTGCCTGTGGCTTTGCATTTGCAAAATCCTTATGCTTAAAGACGAAAAACAGACTGGAGACAGGGAACAAAAGGGGAAATCGTTGGAGCGCTTTTGTATATTTCAATCAAGATTTTCATCCACTAAAAGTCATTAGAATTGATTTATGTGAGCATAAAAATCAGCGGGGCTCATCGTTTGTGACTTCGAGCTTCCAATCAATATGAAGATCTCGTAGTCTAAATACAGAGCGAGGTATGGCTGCCCCAGAGCGCTGTTTCATCCGTCAAGCGTTAGTTGTAATTTTTTATGGGCGCTTGGTTCAAATAAACAGGTGAGGTGGGCACTCAGCATGCTGCTGGAGTAGACTCCTGCTTATATGAATGACAGGCAGGGATCATGCTAATAACCTGCGCACCGTTAGCCTAGCATGCTCGTTTAGCCGTGGAGCATTTGAGAAGCTCCAGATGCTGTCACCATGTCAACTCTCTTGGTCCCACTTAATTCATTACAATTCTCTGGGAACTCTGTTGCTGTGACCAATTTGAGCGAGCCACGGAGAGTGCTTGTAAAGGTTAAAGCGGCCCTGGTGATTTATGGGCGCCTGACAGTTTAGCATGGCCTGCCATCCTCAGCCAAGCAGGCAGCTCGCACAAACACAGCGTGATTAAGAGATTTACTGTCTCGCTCCAGGCAATCGGGCAGCACTCGAGCTGTGGGTTTTGTGTCGCCTTTTGTCCTGCCCTATTGTTGTGCTTTCACTGTCTCTCGGCAAACACAGCCATTGTGGGCTAATATTGCTAGTCGGTGCTTTCCATATGCTATATTGCTTATTGATACCTGAGGGTTTTTCTTGTTCAGAGAGTTAGATGGGAGGAGGTGAGATGAAAGGAATGAAAATTCATGGGCAGATTTGATTAACTATTGATAAAATACCACTTTAGTATTCAGTCATTTCCAAATATACAATACCTGATATCTGGTAATCTGATAATATCAAGTTTTCATGAATAACTTGATGAGCAAATGCTTCCTGGCTACTCTGTGTTAAAAGAATGTCTTACAAAGCTGACATAGCTTGTTTTTATTGATCTGTTTTGTTCCTTACTGCTTCTTCTAAGATTACATCAAAGGGAACCTTAAACAGAATCATAAACCTTAACCACATAGAAATCTCATTTTCAAGCTGTAATTATTTACATACGTATTCTGAGCTTTTCTTTCAAATCGATGTGTAGCATTGTTAATTGTGGCTGTGTTTTTTTTGTTTAGTTATAGTCTTAGACTTTTGCTTAAAATGTGTTATGTTTTTAATATGTTATTATGTTAATATGTTTATAATATGTTTTTATGAGACTGCGTTTTAGTCTCATTTTAGTCATATGATTATTCTTAATTTTAGTCTAGTTTTAATCCATTAAAAAAATAGGCTAATTAAGGTCATGTATTTTTAAAAGTTTACTATTTTTGAGGTACTATTTGTTACTACCTTTCACGAACAATAGCTTTAAAATGATTTTACATTTAAAAATGGTAACATCCAAAATCATGGAAGGAATATGGCCCTTTTATTTCTTCAAATACATTTTGCATTTATTTAACATTAATATTTTAAGTTCACTGCACTGCAAACCGTGAATGAGTCGACTTCAAGACTTTCATCTTTATGAATCATTGGCCAACAGTTATAGGAGTGACTCCCAGACACTCAAAGAATCGATTCTTTTTGAGTTCACTTTTCTTCACTATTCCACCTGACCCCTCTCGTTGCCCTGACATTTTCCTGTTTGTATATTTCCTTGTGATTTCCTTTCTATTCTTTTTCCAGATCAGAAATAATCACATTATAAAATAAAAGTCTTTGTAATTGTAGTTCAAATGATTTAGTTTCACATTTAGATCTTATTTTTGAATTTATTTCCATCCAGTATTTGTTGTGAAAAAAAGTTAGTGAATGAATATATTTTGTCATAGTTTAAGTTAATGAAATTAACACTGGTTTGTAGCACCCAGTGAATATTAAAAGTTTGTAGACACCACTCTAAATGATGGACTTGATGGATACTTTGCTGCACTCCTTGTGGAAGGATATGTTGTACTTACACAGTTTATAATCTACATAAAAACATGAAATGAATTGGAGCAGCTGCTCATACGCATGTGGTCAATAATGCCAAGTGCCAAGAGTTGGCTAGAGTGATGTGGACTGTGAAACTTCATTCCCTGGAGTGATGGAGCAATGTATCCAGTACCTTTAGGATTAATTGGAGGGGCCTCTATAGTCCAGAGCTTATCGTCAAAAATCGGCACCTGGCCTTAATACAGTCCTTGTGGCTGAATACAATAACATCCCAAAATCTATTCTAAAGCTTTCTAAAATCAGTAGTTATTCACCTCCTTGTGATAAGCTTTATTTTAGAAAAAACTCTGGCTATGTATGTGTCCACAAACTTTTTGCATTTAAGTTTCTGTTATCTGTTAGTAGCACTGAAATTATAAATCAGAGTTGTTGTGTGACACAAACATTCGTTTACAGGTTTAGGCCATATCAGTCAGCATTGGTGCTGATATTTCAGAGTAGACATGAGGCCTCTAAATCAACAGAGCTTGATTCACACAGACAGGCAGTCTGATCCTAGATCAGCACTCTCAGCTTGTAAGTTACGCTCATACATACTGATGTGGCTCAGAGTTCATGATGGGAATTTTATCACCTTTCCAACACTTCCACAATCACTTTTATAAAATAAAGTGATACCCATGTGCTGTCTTTGATTCCCTGACCCTCAGAGACCCACGATTTTTACTTCCTCTTTCAACAGTTTTTAGGACGTTTCTAAATATTGTATTGATTTAATTATTTTCTTTGTGCCGGAAAATGTAGAAAAAATACAGTCATTGGTTTTGAACTTTTAAAAAGTCACAGTTTCCATTTTATACAGTGTTTGTAAGACTGTAAGCCCCACTGTATGGAAACAATACAATTAATGTAAAACAGTTTTCTGAAATCAAGGGCGTTAATATATACAGTATATTTTGTTCTCCTTTGCTGCAATAAAAGCTTTTTCTTACTTTCCTGAGATTTTTGAGCATTTCTAAGAGAAGAGGATGGAACTCATAAGAACAGTGGTCAGGCAATGGTGTTGGCTCATTCATCTCGCCAGAGAACACAGTTGCTCGTTTCCTTTTAGTTGCACTTTGGCATTGAGCAAGGTGACCTTAAGCTCATGTGCAGCATGCTCTAGAGAATCCTATGTCATTTCATGCTTGTCTATGGAGATTATACAGTGTGTGTGGAGGTGAAGTGAATAACATTGATTATCTCATTACAATGGCACCTGTCCAGGGGTCAGATATATTAAGCAGTAAGTGAAATTTCAGTGTTTTGGAAGCAGGACAGAATGGGTGAGTATAAGTGTCTGAACAATTTGACAAGTGCCAAATTGGGTTGGTAATGTTGTTTTGGTCAGATCATCTCCAAATCAGGAGGACATGTTGGTCCTGGCATGCAGTGGTTAGTACCTACCAGAATGAACCACAGAGGGACAACCTGTGACCCAGTTACATGGTTATGTGGTTATATGTAACTGCAGAAAAAAACAAGCTGCAGTATTATTCTTCTTTTGGTGGGCACTGGCCATGGGTGATGTGACCCTAAAAATGCATTTCAGGATATTTTTGCTATAGTGACATTCCGGTGCAATGACAAAACACTGAAACATATGTTATTAATTTCAAGGACATACATATTGCAACAAAAAATATTTATGTTTTATTTTAGTTTGGTTTAGTGTCAAATTTTCAGACATTGAGTATAAACCAAAATAGTAAAAATTGGTTATTTTGTATACAACATTTTCTTATCAAGATTCTGATAATGTTAATTTCATTCATTCATTGTCTGTAACCTCTTATCCAGGTTTGGGTTGAGGTGGGTCTGAAGCCTACCTGCAATCACTTGGTTCAATGTGAGAACACACCCTGGACATGGAGCCAGTGTGACACACAATCACAGGTTCACTCTCACACTCACATGTATGGACACTTTTGAGTCGCCATTTCATCTACCAATGTATGTTTTTGGACTGTGTTTTTGCATCCGGAGGAAACCCATGCAGACATATGGAGAATACACCAAACTCCTTACAGACTGTCACACGGAGTGAGGCTGGAACCCACAACCCCAGGACCCTGGAGCTGTGTGACAGTGACACTAAGTTTCTGATTTTGTATCAAATAAATAATATAACAATTAAATCTACCATAAAATTTAGAAAATTTATTGCATGCATATAAACAGCAAAAAAAAGAAAGTAAAAAAAAAACCCTTAAAAGGAACATCTACAATTGTGGGGAAACACCGTTCACTCAGGTTTGTTTATGATTGGAAGCTCTGTGCTTTTTTATGGTGGAATGGTGTGCTATTTAGTGCTGTAGCACTTTGCAGTAATGTGGTTAGCTGTCTCTCGAATATGGAGATGTTTCCACCTTAACGGATCTGAAATAGCAAAAATATGTCAATATAACCCACCTGTGGAGCAGGAATAGAGCAATATCCTCATCTCAGTTCATGCTTTTTAAAACTTCTCTCTGTTCTCTAAAAAAAAAAAACCCAGATGCCTTTTTATATGCTGTGAGCATAAAGAGAAAGCCAGACGAAAACACTGTTTTTTACCCATTTACTGACACCAGGGTTTTGTAAACACATTAGACTAGTACATTTGAGCACGCAGGCAGACTGGAGAGCTAGCAAATTGTGAGGAAATGTTTTCAGAAGAAGTTTTTAAATCATGGATGTCGCCTTTAAAACTTCACAGTAAAATATAAAACAAATACAAATAGATGCTCATTAGTTGTTGAGCTCTCCTCATGGCATTTTAGACTTTCCTCGTACTCCACGGAGGGGGTGAAACAGATTAGTTGTATTCCCTGTTTTGTTGTTACAGGCCTCTTGGATATGTCAAATATTACCATGGTTTGTTTGTACATCTTATATTTTGTAACCAAACCACCTCCAAAATACTGAAATAACATCCCCTTTTTGGAAGAAAATCCTTCACTGCAGAGCCTCTTTCTGACGTACTTGTTGCTGAGCCTCAATTGTTCAGATAGTGAACTTGTGCCATATTATGTGTAACAGCATGACGTCAGAACTCTTTATTGATAATGTCACAAACAGAACAATATGGCACAGCCCTAGTAGGTACTGACCACTGCAAACTGGGACCAACCAACAAGCATTTGTAGAATTACTCTGACCAAAACATGATCATCATATTTTAGTCTAAAGTCAATTATATCCTTACACTTGCCTTTTTCCTGCTTCCAACACATTACCTTCAAGAACTGACTGTTCCCCTGCTTCCTGATATTTCCCACACCTTGATAGGGGGCATTGTAACAAGGTAATTAACATTATTCATTTCACCTGTCAGTGGTCTTAATCTTGTGGCCGATCTGTATATAGTCACTGATTTTGACCACAATGTTTTGGATAATGGCCTGATGGGGTCTTTATAATGATGTCTCTTGTGGAAATGTGTAATAACCCTTTGCCAAGCTGATGAAACTAATGACTGTGAGTGCATTAGAAGCATTTTTTAAGGAGAACTCACTAAAATCTTCATAAAGGAGAAGTCTTCCGAGGATGGGGTAAATGAACTACCATTGTCATATATTAATTTTGCATTTGAAACCTTGAAAATAAATAAAGACATACATTATATCATGGTCCAAAAACACTGACTGGCCAACGTTTGACTTATGAGTCTATTTAACAACTGACAAGGTGACTTGCTGCATTTGTTCCCCCTCCTGGTTCAACTTTAGTTTAAACCAAAATTATCTTGCATTGTGCAACTTTAAAGAAATGTACAGATAAAACTGTGTATTTGTATCAAATAAACTATCTGTCCTAGTTATATATGTTGAAACCAAGAACTGTTTTACAACCTTAGACTTGAAGATGTGAGATGGTGCCAACATGTGTGTATTGACTGATCTTTAATTGGGCACAGGGCAACTGAGAAGGTGAATCCACCAGTGCTGGAAGTGGCTGAGAAGATAGAGCGTGTCCATGTGTGCTCATTAGTGTTTTAATGTTTTCCTAGCTGCCCCCTGGCCTTCAGAGCTGAGCCGTAAGATCCTCCTCATAGCCACTTTCCTCTCATTATCACAATGGCATCGTAGCCATAAACAAGCAACACTGATCTGACTCACACCACCATGATGCCATTAACACCACCCCCAACATGCGCCTATACACACACACATCTTTCTCCTTCTCTAACACACACACACACACAAACACACACACACACACACACACACACACACACACACACACACAGTCTAATCACAAACTCTTTAGCTTCTTCTCCAGCTCCTGTGCTCCTGTTATTTCACAATCACAAGCGTTTCAAGCCTGGATTCAGCTCAGTTTGGCTCCTGCCTGAGTTTCTGTAACAATGATTGTGTTTTAAACTTATATAATAACATTACATTTTATAAAATTTTATTTTAGCACCGTGACTCAAAGAAACTACATTTATTTTTTTCCTCAACACATCTGTGATGGCAATAAAACTGATGCAGGCAGTTTGTTTCTTAATGTGAGATATTCAGTGTCAAGCAGATACACAGGTCTGAGTTTACTTGAAGTGTGCACTATGTAACAATACTTTCTAGGAAATTCTAAGTATCGGATCAGGATTCAGTATCGGCAGATACTCAATATTAAAAGACTCAATCAGGGGCAAAATAACTTGATCGGGCCATCACTATTTCCTTACTATATACAAAGTTTATACAAAGTTTTTTTGTATAATTTTATAAAACCATATAGTGGTGTAATGTATATTGTTATCGCAAAAATATACCAGTACATTGCGATACTTTGTGTATCTCCTAAAAAAATATATATATATATATATACATACATACAGGGTAGGCCATGTATATGGATACACCTTAATAAAATGGTTGGTGATAGTATATGGGAGGGGGAAAATTTTTCAAAATGGGTGGTGACCATGGTGGCCATTTTGAAGTCGGCCATTTTGGATCCAACTTTAGTTTTTTCAATGGGAAGAGGGTCAAGTGACACATCAAACTCATTGGGAATGTCACAGGAAAAACAATGGTGTGTTTGGTTTTAACATAACTTTATTCTTTCATGAGTTATTTACAAGTTTCTGTGTGAACACATAAAATGTGTTCAAAGTGCTGCCCATTGTGTTGGATTGTCAATGCAACCCTCTAATCCCACTCTTCACACCACTGAACTTAGGGAACGTGCCAGCTTCAGTGCATATATATATATATATATATGCTCACACAAAAAAACAACCCAAAACGCTTAGACATCTAAGCAGTATGATGCACCTTAATGTATGCGGCAGGGCACCTTTGTCTTACCCTGCAGTATTTATAGCTTTAATCATCACATCTCTTAAGCCTGTGACTGTAACCTTCAAGGAACAGCCTTCATTACGAGTTCCTATAATCCTAATCATCTCCTATAAATGAGCCTCTAAACTCCATATAATGAAAATACCATTTCAGTATATGGCTTGATTTATGACTCAAACAGTAAACGAGTGGCACATGAATTTTTATTGCAATGTCATATTTTTGCCTTTTGCGCCACAGTGGTTCTTTATAGAGAGGCAATTATAAGCTTTTGAAAGTTGTTTTTTTTTTTTTTTTTTTTTTTTTTTTTTTGCTAAAAAACACTTAAGATAAGTGTTACCAAGTACTTACACTTAGACTAGTCATGGTGTTTTAACGCTAATGTCCCCAAAGATATGGAAATCTCCCTGAAATAACTTTCCATTTTCTTTTAAAACCCTGGCAAACAATGCCATTGTTACATGCAGTGAGGACAGCTGAACAGTTTTTATCCTGAAAGCAAATGAAATAAATACCCACCCTCCCAAATATTTTCCAGTTTAAAAATGACATGAGCTTTTTTGGGGTTTTTTTTGCAAAAATGATACAACAAATATGAGCCTTTGATTTTTGGAAATGAGTGACAGTTAAACTATCAAGCATGCTTTGCAAAGACATTATTAATTCTGGAGACCTGTGATTACATCACCAGAAGTGACGAGAAGTCTCCATTTGTCACGATGGCCAAACCTGTAAACAGCCTGGGACACTTTGTTAAAATTATATGGTTTGAATTTCAGCAGATGCTGAGGCACTGTATAACTTGATTATATGTTTTGCATATTGATGTTTAAATGACCTGTATGACAGAAAAACAAATTTGGATTTTCTGGAAATAAAAGTTAGATATAGAATGTAAACAGTACATGCACTGTGTATGTAAAGTAAACTACATAACATAGCCAACTTTGTCAATTTGTTGTTTATGTCTATAATATAATATAAATAAATATTTGGTGTGAATACATTTTGGTTCACACTCCAAAGCACAGTTAACACATTATAACAGACCTTTTACAGTTATCAGCATACAGTATACATTTGCTTCATTCTTAAAGACGAAAAGAGATGTTGAAAATTCTCTTATACCATTATTTAAGATATATTTGTGCACACAAACCCACACAAACATAAGATATTTCCTTGTGGAAAATGTGAAATACAAGAAAAATGTGGCATATGGGTTTTTAATGCTTTGACACATGCAAGCATGATTAATTGCAAATGTATGCTACGTCATATTTTATTTGCCCATTATGTTGTTATAACCTTCAACAGCTTTAGACATTGAATCATAAAAATCAATATGTGCTTGTTGACTGATTTATTTGTTTCTCTCTTTTTCTCTTGGCCATGCTACAGCTGTCCAGCAAGTGTCTGAAGGTAAGACAAATGTTTTCTTTTTGTTTAGAGCTAAGCTAGTGGGGGCTGACCTGATGCACTGCTTTCTATAGTGTCATCGCTCCATTTATTTTAAAGGCATTGTCAGTTTGGACTGCAGTTCTGCTGGCTGAGCTTAGCTGACCCGAAAATGGCAAACGTGGATGAAATGAAGGCCATGTGGGGAGATGTTTGAGGTGTTTGATGTGTGTGAATGATAGACTCCCATATGCCTCAGGTATGTACAAATCCAGCTGTGTTTAAACAAGCCTAATGCGTGTGTGGCTATACACTGAAGAGGAGCTTAGTCTCAGAGTTCAAGAGTGTGCTTGGTCTCATTTGTTGGGCTGCAGGCCTCTGGCTCTAGCCCTGCGGCTCTCTATGTGTCTGTGTGTGTGTGTGTGTGTGTGTGTGTGTGTGTGTGTGTGTGTGTGTGTGTGTAACAGAGAGAATGAGACTGAGTTAGTGTATCTGAGACCAGGATTAAGGCAGCTGGTGGTGGCCATGCAAAGCCGCTCTGCCATCAACAGCTCGTAGAGAAGATAAGTTGGGCCTTGTAGATAGGACGGAAGCAGTGGATGAGATGAATCCCACCAGGCAATGGCTCGGCATTCAACAGCTCACAGGCACAACCGTGGTAATGCTGGAGCAAAGCCCAACTAGAAGTGATGCCTTTTTCCCACAGCTGTCCTTTGTAGCTGCACAGTGTATAATTTGATAAACACTATCAGGATTAGAGGTGTCTTGATTCAGTCTGAATGATCAGCATTGGAGTCCACTGAGGCCTGCTGGGCCTTATACAACATTTAGCTTCAGAATGTAAAATTGTTTAATTTTCAAAACATACCATTCATTTTTTAGGGTTCAAGCACTCAGTGCGCTGAGCCCTATTGTATTTTTTTTAATGAAAATGCTGAACATATTATATTGTATTTATATGGAAACTGTACATCCTTTTTTATGCAAACCAAGCTCCAGAATTTCACTTATTGTAAATGAATTGTTTTTGTGGTGTCACACATTCTTACATATCCACCTATTCAAATTGAAACACAGTTACAAAAGTCTGTATAACTCTAAGGAATAAAGAGATGGTGGAAAATATTGTGTGGAAAATATCCTAGGTGAATGTCAGGGTAGACATATGTAACTGTTAGGACTGTTTTGACTGGGCCTGTAATTCGCTTTAATCAACAAGGACACAATATTAGTGTATTTGGTATATGCTGAATAGGTGAATATATGTGAATATGCAGGAAATGGTTCCTCTCTGGATATTTTATCCAAATGCACTGAATTTATATCACTCTTTGTATAGTGATATAAACGAGCCATAACTTCACTTCGCATAGTGAGACACTTTTTCTAAAGCTAATGAACGGCTTAAATGTAATGCAAAGTAAAATGTGGATGCAAATCTATTACAACTGTAGTGATAAGACAGGTAGAGCATTCAGATTTGAGGAAAAAAAGGAGTACTTGAATGAACTACAGGAAATGTATTATTTAAGTTTTATTCAATAAAGTTTAAAATAGAAATGTGGATTGTGGATTATGGATTTGTCAGATCAGATTTAGCAGTCAGCATTAAAGCTCTCAAATTAAGATTGGAGGTCAAAATCATCATACAGTGGCCAGGGCATTCCTAATCATGGCACTACTTTTTAAAGTGTTTATATCACAGAACACTGCAATATGCAGGTGAGCCTAGTAATCAGTGTTTTACTGAATGCTCTATCCACACTAGTTACTTATGCCCTTTGATTCACAGTAAACATGTTATATCTGAAAAATGAACACTTTTGTGACATGCAGCCAGTCTTTAATTATGGCCCTTTTTTAAATACAGTTTAATATGTTTCACCATTGCAGTAAGTTCCATTTGAATAAGAACACTAATATTTAGTATACATGCTACAACCCTTCTGTGGTCATTGATATTTTCCTTTTGCTGTAGCTTCAAACTGCTCTCTTTTGATGGCTAACATTTAGCTGATATCAGTATAATCTGAGTAATGTGCTGCTGTCTTTATAATCAAACCTGGTGGTCTTTTCTGGCATGAATTATTGCTTGGATTTTTAATTATCTGCTAATTCCAGTACTAAGATGATGTCTGTGAGAGGAAGCATGACTCAAAAATACTATTAATTCTGTAGATATATAGTGCCCAATTGTGCAAAAATGACATAGCTTATTTCAACCTTTTGAGTGTGGGAGTCCTGAAGAGCAAAATTTATGGCATCAAAGTACGGCCAAAAGTTTTGAGAACCAAAAAGCTGAATCCATAACTAAGAAATAAAAAGCAGAGGACTTATTAATATTGACAGTTTTAAAAAAAAGAGAATATTTCCTTTTTGCTCTTTTTTTTGTTTAGTTTTTGCACTACTATTTGTTTTTGTACTTCTACTTGTATGGATGTGCTGAAGGAGGACATACAGGTGATGGGTGTAAATGAAGGGGATGTTCATGACAGGGTAAAATGGAGACCCCAAAATAAAGATAAAGAAAGAAGACTTCTCAGTTACGCTTCTCTCAGTCTTGCTTTTGAGTTCCATGGTCTCACTTTCATTTGTAGAATATACTCGGGCCAGTGGGGCTTATCTCTAGCAGCCAATGGCTGACTAGATCCCGCCCTCTTGTAAAATTGGGCAGAGCTTAGAAGCAAGAAGCTTTTGAAAGTGAAAGCCAGACTGCGGAACTCAAAACTGAGAGGGTTTTGGAACTAAAAGCGAGACAGAGAGAAGCAGAACTGCGAAGAAGCGTAGTGCAAATACAAATTAAAGTGTAAATATGGAAATATTCCCATTATAAACCTGTTTTTAAAACTCTCAATATTAATAACAGTCCTCCCCTTTTCAAAATTGAACTGCTTAAGTTATGGATTCTGCTATTTGGTTCACAAAGCTTTTGGCCCCTCTGTGACGCCATAAAAATTGGCCTCACTCTCTGGGTGGATGGGATGGTGCTATTATATTAATGACAGTTCAAACAGAAGCACATGCTCGCCCCATGAAAAAATAATACTGGAAGTAATGACCTCCTACATCTGCCTCATAAATTCAAGGCAGAACTAAAGATGCCAACTAGTGATGCACAGAAAAAATGTTTTTTGCCAAATCTAAAACTGAATGACCGTCACTTCCTGTACTTTTAGGTATCTGATGTTGCATTCAGTAACTTGCTTGGCTGTGTGGACACGCACAACAAGCATAGGGCTGCACAGACTGCGCTTCACAGTTTGTGACATGCTTGAGCTATTGGCTACACTGCCTCAAGGATTTCCAGTGGGTACTGCAACATTTTATCCACATCCGTGAGCTTTAGGAAAATGTGAATAAAAATTTAAAATAATGCATAGTACAGACAGGAGCCTCCACTCATATCCATATACATATTTAACATTCAGCTTTAAGTGGTATCAGACCTGTAATGGAAAAGTTTTTGGGCTCTATACACTCTCTTGATACTTGTCATGAACAGAGATTATTAATTCTTGTTTAATATTTCTCATAGAAACTGTGAAAGAGGGTGTCTCCCCCTCGACATTTGATCTACTGCTGTTAAAGCTAATTGAATGAGATAAGTGAATATGTACTTTGGGTTAATAAGCTATGTGTATGTCCACTAGGACATCCTCATATTTTCCTTTCCTTAAACCCTGTTTTAACTAATGATGTGCAAATTTTAATTTACTTATACACACACACACACACACACACACACACACACACACACACACACACACACACATATATGTATGTGTGTGTGTGTGTGTGTTTTTGTGTATTTTCAATATACCATGCAGACTGAACTAAATATTATAAAAGTCAGTTGACTTCTGATAAATTAAAATACAATAATCTAAATTTTGAGAATTTATAGTTTATTAAAAATCCCAGTCATATAAGCTCTTATAGCTTTTGCCCACTTTATTCTGATAGGATGTTCCCAGACGTCTTGTGCCCCTTCCCCAGTGTTTTCTAAAAAAAATGATACCTGAGGGACCCTAGGAAGAGACTGACGCCTGTAAAGGCGATAGAGTTCTGGATTTCAGTGCACTGGTTTTGATGTTTTGGTCATTACACTAATACAACACTAAAGAACACACTTGTGCTTTATAGGACGGCTTAGAGGAAAATACATTTCTCATGATTGCTTAACATTTATTGGATTCATATTTCAGAGAATTACATAAGATTGCACCTGATTGGAAGCCTTTGAGTTCCGCAAGCCGTATGTCAAACCTGCAAGAGTTGACTGCAGTGCTGTCACTCTGGAATAACCCCCACTCCCCCCTCCCACCCCACACCGCCCCTCGCTGGCTGGTGTCAGTGCATTGAGGGAGTGCTCCTCCCAGCTTGTCTATTGTGGTCCTGTGATCATGGCCGTATCATGTTGACTGTGCCTGGTGCTCTGAGTGGAGGGGGGTTATCAGAAAGAACACACTTGGGCGCACACACACACACACTCACACCAGTGGACATTCTCGGCCTTCATGGCGAGCGTCTGCTTTCAGCCCCTTCTCTTTAATCATTGCGCTGCTCCCCCTGTGATGAGCCTGAGTGCTCAGACCATGGCAACATCAAACAGCCAGAGTTGGGAGAGAACGCAGCGCAAAGAGAAAGCGTTTGAGCTTTTATTGGATTAAAGTGTTCACGCAGTGTCAGTGCTTCCTCTATGCGGCAGAATGCATGAAAACAAAGATGACACTCATTGAAGGAAAGGCGCAGCAGCAGTAGCCATATTTCCAGCCATCAGCCGCACAGCAATGTAATGTGACATTTGAGGAAACAAGCTTAAATACCACCCCTCCCCCACACGCATGTTCAAATGCTACATAGCATCACTTTTGGAACAAAAACTGTACATCCCCAGTTTTGGCCTAATCACTAAATACTAGCTTTAAAGCTTTCATTATGTATGGGCCAATTAAACAGGTTTGATTATTCACAGAGTGAACCTGAAGCAAGGCTGCATACATTTACATTGCTATCGTATTCATAGATTAAATCTTCTTTTGGGTATTCATGCATTATGTAGGTATTCGTTCTTTATTTTTGAGATTCAGATATTTGCTTATTGGCTAAATGCGAGGTATTGAAAAATCAATGATCCACCTTTATTAAGGTTTTCCAGTGGTTAAAAAAGCTGATGAGCACTCTGCTCATCTGAAACCCCCCCACTGCACCATATACAGGCTCGGTACCTGAAACAGGTTGACACGCTAAAACAGCCTAACTCTCATAACAAAGCGTGGTGAAGCCACAGTTAATTTAGTCAGCCACCCTGGATATTTGCCAGATATTACAGCCGAAGATCCAAAGCCCTAAAAATGGCATTCAGGAGCGCCATATAATGAACAAAACTTATAAACACTAATATGATATGCCCCTGTTTTCTTTTTTCTTTTTTCTTTTTTTCCCTCCTGGGATCTCTTATCCTCTCAGATTAAAGGGGAAGAGAGGAGCTGGGATTTGGGATTTGGCATTTTTAAGCAGAAGTTTATATTTTATTTGTAGCCTGTTGCACTTTTATAAGATCACTAACATCTATGAAGACATGCTACGTTATATTTCCTGATTTTGGATGAAGGCAGAGGAGCAGCACAGCTTTAGACAGATAGGTGAAATTGATTTGGAGGTGTGTAGAGCGCATCAGAAGATTCTGAATCCATGTGTGTGTCCTGGCTTCCAGAACAGAAATGAGCTTCTGTTATGGTTGATGATCCGCAAAGCAGCAAAAGCTACCTGAAGAATTCCTCCTGACAATGACTACAAAACTACAAATAATGACATGCCCTGTCACATTGCAGTAATTTCAGATGTTAACCGCTCAGACTGCATACACCTTTAAATAACATTTATTTTAGCATGCTGTATTTTTATGTTTGATCTCAGCTCTCTGCTACAATCTGCCATCACCCTTGTCTTAGCTCCAGATCCACACACCGAGGAAACAGCCTACTGTCACTGCAGCTTAACCCCACTTTAACACTATGCTTATTATTCTGGTAATTATATTAATACACTAACACAATATCACATTCAACTGCTTTCTCCTTACCCTCATTTGCCATTGTATCCGGAACACCTACCTTATACACACTGAGGCCAAATGATTGTAATTAAGTCTTCTAGAATAAATGGGCATGAGTATTTTGTCCTTGTTTTTCTTCAGTACCAGCTTCTACTCTTCTGGGAAGGCTTCACACAAGCAGTTGGGACAATTCTGTGAGGATCTTATGGCATTCAATTATGAGAACATTAGTCAGGTCAGATGCTGATGTTGGATGATTAGTTCTGCATCACAAACACCTCTTCAGCTCTCCCCAAAGATATTGAATGATGCTTTATCGCCCCAGAGAGTGCAGTTTCCCAGATCTACAGCCCACTGCTGAGGGTTAATAACCTTCTAGCCCACAATTGGCATTGAGCAAGGTGACTTGAACCTTCTCAAGAGCATCTCATTCCCCTTAATGCAGTTACTGACGGAAGTTTCTTCTGTTGTTGTATACATTTTACCACATGCACCAATGGAAAAGCTACTTTACTGACCACCGCTGACCAGTAATGTAGAGGAATAGAGATGTCAGTAAATCCTAAATTTCACTGTGGGTTTGGGTTAAGGTTAGGGCTAAAAATATCATAATCATATACTTCTGATAAGCTTTTCATAATAGCATTAGCTTTTTGTTATATCTGACATTAATTGTATATAATTGGCCTGGCTAGCTCGTTCATTGTGCTGAAATACAATGGAATACTCATCATTTAAGTTCTCAAAACACATTGTTTACAGGGCACAGTGAAAAGGAGATTATGTCCATGTTCGTGGGTTTCCAGAATTGGTTAATGGAACTGGGTGTGGGATCAGGGTAAGAGGGTAAAAATGGAGCTGAATGTTTTAAGCAAAGATTATGGGTAAATCGAGTTATTTGGAGCTGTATGCACTTGTTAAGATCTTCATTTATGTATATATGTTTTTATTTATAGTGTGTGTGAGTAGAACAAGGAGAGTCAATCATAAAGAAACTGTTTAATAGTTAGAAAATGGGTAAGGCAATTTGAGGAAAAGACCTGTCTTCAACTTGCTGGAATCAAGGTAGTTGGTAGTTGGGTAGGTGTATCTTTTAGCTACTTAAATGGCCATGTGTCCACCAACAGGCCCAAAGTTTTGTACTTGTGCACTTATGTAGCCCCTAAAAACCCAAAATAACTCAATAATAAGATTCTTAGTATGTAGTGTTTATTAACTTCCATAAGCACAAATCTCTCTACCTTGCCATTGTTTCTGCTGAGAATGATCTAGCACCATAATAATATCTGGTCAGTAGTGACTTTGCTTGGTACTTTTCATTGTTTCATGTGGTAAACAGGGATTGACAAACAAACAAACATGCTGACTTGTTACAGTCAGTAACTGTCTACAGCCAGTGAATGTGTACTAGCATGGGATGTGTAACCAATTAAAAGGCAGATCTGTGTACATATATATTAGGAAGATGTGGTTATTGTCTGTAACAGCTTATCCAATTCAGGATAGAGATACGTCTGTAGCATACTCGGAATCACTGGGTGGAAGGTGGGAACACACCCTGGAGGGGGCGCCAGTCACACATTCATCCCTATGGACACTTTTGAATAGCCAGTCCACCCACCAATATGTGTTTTTGGGCTGTGGGAGGAAACCCACGTGGACACAAGGAAAACACACCAACCTCACAGACAGTCACCCAGAGTGGGGCTAAAACCCACAACACAGGAACTTGGAGCGTTGTGACAGCGACACTACCAGCACCACCATGCTACCTTTATTAAGCAGATGTTGTTTTTAAAAAGTAGTTTTATTACAATTTTAATTTGATGAAAAATATAATATTGTTCTGCTGAATAAAACAAAAAATATGTTTGAAAACAAAACCTTGCAGACATGATCCTGCTGGAATGTACATTATTAGCAATAAATAATTGACATTACACAATGTTTATTTTCAATATTTCAGTTATTTATGGTGGTGCAATATGTTTGCAAGAATTTGGGGTGTTTTCCCTGTGTCTGAATAGGTTTCCCCCAGGTGTTCCTGACAGTCCAAAAAACACACGCTGGTAGCTGGACTGGTGTGAATGTGTGAGTTAAACAAAGCTAAAGAAAAAATTTAATTAAACTAAACAAACATGCTGTCAGATAACAAACAGCCATCTGCTGATTTGACCCTAGAATAATCAGAGTTTGAATTAGCTGTAAATGAAATCATGAATAATATCCCCCTATACATGACATGTATAGCAGAACAAGAATAATAACTTCAGACTAGTAAGGGTTAAACTGGCACGTCTCAGGGCAGTAGTGCGAGCAGACTGGTTTCCTCTGCGTGAGTGGCAGACATTTTGGCAGCTCTAGTTTTGGTGCAGGTCTGAGCCTACTCATCTCCCCCTAGTCAGTGCAGCATGTGCCAGTCTCAGCACTGCGCGAAGTCAAAAAGAGCGGCTACAGCTGGCACGGCGGCAGCCAATCCTCTCTGAGCCGCCGTGACCTTGGCATAATCCCCCTGCTGGAGGCTCTCCTTCAAGAGTTGCAGAGAGGAGCTTTAAAACGGGCCACGTAAATCCCTTCTCAGCATATTCACACGTTTCATATCCAACCCTGCACAGGAGCTAATCAGAGCAGATCGCCATGATGATATGCGCTAGATGGACCGGTGCTTTTGGCTCTGCAGTGTCTGTGCCATGAACACAGCATGGGTGATATATGGAGTCGGTGGACTGATTATCCTGGATTTGGTTAATTGCACACCATGTCCCTTAAGTGTTCCTGTGAAAAGCTGTTCAGTTTATGTGTTGTGTGGATATTCAGTCATTTCAGTGAATTAGGAGTCAGTGTATTAGAATGCTGAAGGTTAACAGTGAATTTTTAGGAGTGTGTTATATGATTGTCTGTAAAAGTCTGGTGCTTTTTGTCTACATTTGTTAATAAATATTGTATCAGTTTACATGAGGACAGAATAGGCAAAAGTGGTTTGTTTATCATTTGGCATGAACGGTAAATTCTACAAAAGACAATAATATTAATTAACTATAAAAGCTTTTCCCCCTCTGGTACTGCGGTGGCAATTTAGCCAGGAAGTCACTTGTAAATTAAACAGATTTATTAAAGAAACACATTTGTTTTGCCTATATCCATTTTATGAAGTCAACATCCCCAACAATAAAAACATGTTTTCTGAGATAAGCTATTTTTATTATCCAGCATTTAATGTTTTATGTTGTTCAATTTTGCCTCATTCTAACTCTGAATTCAGTAACTGGTCATAGGAGGGTGTAGGTAAACAATATCATGCCCTGCCCAGAGACATTTTATAAGGCAAGCGTTTATCACTGGTTTATTGGTTTGCTTTATGAGAATAGATTAAAATTCGAAAAACAGGGTTTATTCTTCACCCACAATAACTGGCAGGGCTGAATTTGTTTTTCATGTGTGGGGTGAGGTGAATGGCCATCGTATTTGGAACAATAGAAAACAGAAACTGGAGTATGTGCAAGAGGGAGCGGAGGGAGTAGAGCGAGGGGTGGGGGTGTGGGGATGAAGGGGATGTGTGCTTTGGGCAACGTCATACTAGGGGAGACACAGGAGCCTGTTGCTATGCCAACACTGTTGGGCCGCAGCATTTCAATGCAGACGTCCACAGCAGGCCCACTGCACGTCAGCCTGCACTCGGCGAACGACACCGTGCATTTGCATTCGCACAAAATAAATGTTTACATGCTGCATATGCCTCTTTTAAAAAATACCCACACCTCCAGGCTAATATTTCTCCTCTCTTCCACACTAGCTGCTCAGTCAGTCTAGCTCTTTTAATGCTGCTTCTCGGATCTGAGACCGGACTGGCGATTTCCTAGCGTGCTCATTCCCTCTGATTTAATTTGCCTAAAATGCACATATACTACATATATTTTTGTTTATTTCCATGGACAACCTTTAAAGTTTTTGTGGTCTCTGTAGACTGGGTAGTGGATGGTATGCTAAGTGTGATATATGATTGGTCGTCCTCAAGCTCCTGTAGGCTAAAGAGGTAGCTTATGGAAATACATTAGCCATAAAGACATTACAAAATCAATTTGAAACAGACAACACATTAAAGTTGTCTTCTGTACTGCGTGGACTCTGGAGTGAATGGTATGTTTTGAAACTTTAACATATACATAGTACATTCAAACAAAGTCATGAAAGCAAGGGAAATTCAACTTCCCCATGATATAGGCCCTTTAATAAATGTAGGCAGCTCAAAAGATCAATAGCTAAAACCAAAGGTAGCTGGTCAGTTGTCATGAATGAAAGGCGGCTAATGTTGAATTCTTTAATGGAACGCAGAGTGGTATTAAAACAGAGCTGAAGTATGAGACTGGATTCAATTAATATTTAATGATTATTTCTGGCTGTGTGCTTGTTCCTTTTAGTTAAGGCTGTTGAGCAAGAAATATGGTTGTAAACATAGCAGAGTAAATGCCTCCATTTCACAGTAGAGCAGCTCCACAACCTTTTCCGCTATGCTGGCCGTTGTTTAAATATTTGTTAACAAGGAGTGTTGCTTTTTAATTCTCTGGTGATTGTATGTTCTCTGGCTGTCTCTTGGTGCAGTGCATTTGCTGCTTTACTCAATTACTTTGCTCAATTTAAGTAATTCCATGTTCATTGTTTGGGATTTGAGATGTCGTCGTGCTATAAACTGTTAACCAAAACAATTGTGGTATTAGCTTTGGCAGATATGCATTTTAGAGGATCTGTTTTTAGCTCAGTGTGCTGGAGCATTGGGAGAAAACACTCAATTCGTAGAGCACAGTTTCAGAGAAATGGAGGCATCAGACTCTTAAAACAAACACAGCAGAAACACCTCTGAATATAGGATCATACATAAGTAAAGTAACTCCTTTTAACGTCTCTGAAAGTGCGAGAATCCCATAAATGATGAACTAAAATGCCTTCCACTATTTAAGCCATTAAAAGTCAAGATCTAACACTTACTCGGGTAGACCTGAAACCTAACACAATTCTGCATATGAATTTCTAGATAGATTACAGAAACCAAACTGCCTGAATGGCCTAAAGTCTATATAGTACTGTCAGAAACTGAGATCACCCCTCATTTGTTTCTTTTCGAATTCAAACGGACATTGAATAGTTTTATTTTTCAGCAGATTTTTTGTTTTTTGTTTTTTAATAATAACATAATCCACATTACTAAACTGTAGTTTGAAAAAACAAACAAACATAAAAAAAATCAAAGATGTTGTACAAGACCTCACCAATCAGAGAACAATCAGTACGTGAAGTTTTGATCTTTGAGAGATTTACACTTAAATATTTGAAAAGAAATCCCAGCTGTCCTCTGTCCATCCTCAAGTCTGTGTGCCACACAAAAGAGCCACACAGAAGAGCATAGGGCTACATATTAACACAAGAGATGGCAGAAATCTAATCTTCACTGGTGATGTAACCCCTCTGCACTGACAACAATATCCAACAGGTGACATGGACTGTAGGAGTGTAATTGATGCAATATATAACAATGTGTATCATGAACAATAAAATCTTGGCATGTTCTTTGTTTATAAATTTCCTGTATTGCTATATATTGTGGTTTGTAGAAGGGGCAACAATTCATAATTATGAACATGCAATGAACAGAATTTAGGAAATCATCCTTAAGTTTTGACACCACCTCTGTCCACTCTGTATGCCCAGTCCAGGCTCAGTAAATTGGCTTAGCATCCCTGGCCGGTGATTTATACAACAGTATTCCTTGTTTTTATGCCTAGCCAAAAGTACCGGTCGGTCACATTTCACCTTCAGTTGGGTGTTTGCTCCGGAGAGCAACAAATATGAAGATAATGACAGAGATAAACAAAAAGAAAAGAGGTGTGTTTGGTCCTGTGGAAGGCAGCAACAGACCTGTTAGAGTAGACAAATTTAACCCTTTAAACACATTTAACACGACTGTATCTTATTTTCGATTTTTTAAATTATATACTAGACAACACACACTAAATTGCATTGTTTGGATACAGCGAGAAATGTTTTCATTTCATTACTAATGACTTGGTGAAGAAACTATAGCATTACTATTTACAGTTTTTTTGACTTAAAAATGATAATTATATGATAATAAAATGGTAATAATTATTTTCAATTATTTCAGTTCAGACATTAAAATGGAGTTTTGGAAAAATGAGAAAATTTTCATCATCTTTGTTATAAACATAGTGAGACAACTGAATCATGAAGCCAGAATACTAAACCTTATCGAACCCTACTACCCAGATAGCAATGAATGTTTTGCCCAAATGTAGCCCACATCGCCAGTTCTCTTATTGCCCACGTTTGACCTTGAATGATGGACAGTTTTTGACTGGCTGCCTCAACTAAGCCACAAATCCACCTTATATGGATGAGATATCAGGTGTGTTGTGCAGAAAATATAGGCCAAATTGACATTTGGCCCACAGCCGGCTCACACTACATGTACCATAAACCAAGTTAATCTTGTCTCAGGACGGCTGGCTCACGTTCGGCCCACACAACACTTGCCAGTGCCGTAACTGAGCTGTAAGTGCCAAAAGTGGCACAGATTAGGCCCAAATGTGTCTGCTATCTGGGAAATTCTCCACTTTTGCTTCAGATCTGCAACCAACTTCTATGTCTAAACTCTGGAGGTTTAAAATAAATAAAAAAACAAACAAACAATAATAATCCCTTCAGATTTCTACAAATGCAAGTCTCCTGAAAAGAAGGGAAGCTGTAATAAATGCATGAATATTACACAAAGTCATTGTTGAGGATTTTTTTTTTTTTTAAATCTGTATTTTCTGCTATTCTCCAGATGCTGAAAAATGAACTTGTCTTTCTGAAAAATGAAAGAAATGAAGGGTGGTCTCCTATTTATTGTTGTACTTGAGAGATGTCTCTTAGGTTATGATGACATAATGTGTTTTGTTAGAGCAGTACATAATGTGCTGACATTGTTCACTGCAGGTTTGCTAAGTATTTGTGAAAACAACTACATGTAGTTATATGCCTTTATTTCCCACAGTGTGAAAATTGTGGGCTAATCTCTAAACCCCCCCCCCCCCTTAACTCTAAGTCTTCCAACAGGGCATTCATTTGTTATTTTAATGGAATTGGGTACACTACAACCTTTCACTATTATCTGTTCTTCAGCTGGGTTATCTCTCTAATAGCGAGCTTTATTTGCAATGGAATGGAAGTGGCATTGGTACTGATGGGACCTCAGGGTTTTTTTTTTTCTTTCTTTCTTTTTTTTTAAGGAATATCTCAACCATAGAGGAGAGAACAATGATGCAGCAACCCTCTGCCATAATCACTCTCACTTGCTTTGCTAAAATCGAATGCATAGGTAATGAGGGTTCACATCCATGCTGGTCACTCTCTCCGTGCATATTTTTACGCCTGCTGGCTGTGAGGAGGTGCAGGTAGAATCTGGAGACAATGCTCTTTTCAGTATAATCCTGCCTCCGATGCACTATGACTCACTATGTGGTGAAAAAAAACACCCTTCGGTTAATGAGACGTAATCTGGCTCGCGTATGATTACTGCAGGTAATCATGTTCTGTGGAAGGCAGACGAAGTGCTAGAGCATATTCTCAACCTCAGCTGCCTCATTATGCTGCTACAAGGGCATTTGGAAAGGGAGCCTTTCCAACTGGGCCTTATATATCAGTGATCTTTGTCCTTTTACTCGTAATGATCAGTGATTGGCACGAAAGTGAAAAGCCTACACTCTCAATAAAACACTTGCCTTTCTGAGAGATTTTTATAATGCTGTGCAGCGCTGCAGTAGACAGCAGTAGTTAACCCATAATTGGTCTACGAAATACATACAGATTAAGTGCTTTTTCCCCACAAGTCCTTTTACTAACCAATGCTTCTACAGATATGCTCCTATAACTTGTCAGTTACACTAGTCAGTATTAGACAATAACTCACTTTTCTGAGGAAAAGACCATATAGCACTTGGTGCTCTACAAGTCAACATCCAGATTTTAGTGAGCTACCTTAGTTTGCACTAGAGTGCCATCTTTATAAGCAGTGTGACCATACAAAACACTTCCAAATGAAACTTTAAGTGGTGTGACTTATTCTGTATGCTACTTGTGATATCTTGATTTAATAAAAATAATAATAATAAAAAAATAGATAGATAGATAATTATGGGTTGTCCCAAGTTAATATGTTAGTGCTGTCATTTTATATATATATATATATATATAAGACAAGATCTGTTTTCAGATATATGGTGTCTTCCTTAGACATCTTTGTTTGATTATTATGAGCAATATAAAAATTAGTACATTGTTTCACTCATGTTGAATGTATTGTTTGATGCCTGTGTGTTTTGTTTTAATTCACATAGTGTCATTTTAATCAGAACATTTTAGAGGGAGAGTTTCTGATGGGAGATTGTTGTTTAAACGTGAACATGAGCTAACATGGTAAAGGTCTGTATAGATTCCAGGATCCATACCCTCTGTTCTTCTCAGAGTGCTACTGTTCTTGTGTTTATCCTGTGAATCCTGTGTGTTGTTTACTCTCTGCTTTGTTTGCTGTTTTTATTAACATTAAGAAGTTGGGCTATGGTTATTAGCTGAGAGGCATGTCCTCGGTGGTCTGGATCCCATTGTTTGCTCCTTTTAATATTGACCTCAATATTGTTCAGCCATGTATGGATTAGTGTTACAATTCCTCTGGTTGCTCATTCTGTGCGGAGTACTTTTGTCCTGCTCAATGTCATATTAATCCCAGGAAACAACAACTGCACGATGATTACAGAATGCAAACTGCTGGATAATGGCTTGCGCTTTTATTTATTTATTTATTTATTTTCTGGGTAATTGATGGTTATGTAGCTGCCAAGGAGCTGACATTATTACAGCTCTGAATCAACTGCCAGAGCTTTTGAGTGTTGGTGAGAAGCTGTAGATTTGCCTGGGCAGGTTAACCAGCTTGTCCTGCACCAGGTTTCCACTCGGCTGTTGGGGGGGTGATTTATTTCTGCTTTTTATGAGACATTCCCCCGTTTGCTTTTTTTGATCTCTCTTTGCTATTTTTTTTCTTTTATGAGACTGTGGCTTTCAAATGTAATATTTCTGGTTGCCACTGCTGTAGCATATAAAACGTATGAACGAAAGGAATGCTGTCTGCCAAACACTAAATATGTGCTCCATTAGGTAAAAAAGCATTTACGTGTACAAGTGCCCTTGGGGTGCTTGCACCGATTGAAATGCTTTTTTTCCCTCCGTCCCCCACCCCCCACCCCCCACCCTTCCTCACACCCCTTCTTCTTACTCCTTTACCCCTGATGAAGTGTGTGTTTGTTTTTTTTTACCTCCCTCCTCAGTTCTGTTTTTTGGTTTTTTGATTCGGCATCCATGTTTGCCTCAGGATGTCTGTCACAAACTGCAGTCAAACGTTGTGACAATGCCTTTTGTTTTTACTCCCGTGCCTTTTTTATGACCCTCTTTTTTCCTTGTTCTTCCTTTTTTCTGTTCTTTCCCTCAAGGTCTGGCGCACCTGATGTTAAAGAGCCAAGGTATGGGCCCACCCCTCCCTTTCCCTCTCCCTTATTTTCCATTTCTTTTCCTGCTCCGTCCTACCCTTTTTCGCTCGACCCATCCTCTACCCCGAATAACCCCTCTGATTTGCTTTTTCGCCTTGTCTTCCCCCTTCCCCCCACCCTCCCGGTCCCGTTGGTTTGGTGTCCTCTCATTCTCTGCTGTTTGTGTGTCCTTCATGTGCGTCCCACCCTTGTCCTGTCCACTGGCCCAGCCCCAGGACCTGCTCCACTGATGGCCACTGCAGCTGCAGGTAACGCTCTTATGATCTCCCTCTCATGCTGGTTTGGTCCTGCTGTAGGGCAGTCTCATGCTGCCCAGAGAATGACCAGAGCCACACCTCTGTGTCATTCTAGTTGTTTGGCTTTCCGTTATAATTAATTTTTACAAGGGTTCAAACTATTGTGCAATGTCATTTTTTAAATGTGTTTTTATATTTTTGTTTTTGGGATACTATTTTTTATTTATTTATTTATTTTTAAGTGTGATACTTTCTTGATTTTTCTTTAAAATACATGGGAATGAACAAAAACAGCAGCAAAAAAGAAAAATATTTTTTTTTGCCCATTCTTAAAAGACGTGTTCAGGGTGGGACTGTGTACTAATTTGTGTACTTTTCACACTCAGATTTCTGGCAATCTCACACAATCCTGCATTCAATGTTGCATCACTCCCTGAAAGCATGATTACATTCCCCAAAGTGTTGGTGTAAGGAAAGGCATGAAAACACTTGAGTATAGCACATTTATTTAACAAGTTTAGTTTGATCATGCTTCCTGTCAAAAGCAATAACTGAATGCGGCCTGATTCGAGAGCTGTTAACTGACTTGTCAATCTTCATTACTTACAGTGATTACAGGTCTATGTGAGAAAAGCAGAGTTTCATAATTATGCAATTAGTAATGCCTGCCTTATGAAAACCATACAAGGGTGTGTGTCTTCATTAAGATGATAGATGGTGTATGTCGATAGCACAGATCTATAGGTGCTGTATGAGTTCCTTACAGTATGAAATACATATACATTGTTTCAGAAGAGGACACTGATGGTTGAGGATTGAGGTTATTGTTTTAATATTTTCTTCTCGAGAGACAACAGACAACAGAGACAAATTGTTCTATCAGAATTTTAGTTACATATCTTCAATTTGCAAATACCCTTTTAAGTCTAATTAAGTCATGGCACAGAGGTAGACAAATATAGCAGTCTTGCCCAGCGAATCTGTTGTTGCTCTGCTTGTCTAGGTGGAGAATCGAACCCGAGTATGCCACACGCAGTATAGCAGTAGACAGCAACACTATGCAATAGTTTGGTATACATTCATTTTTAGTTCACTTATTTGCGAATTCCCAGGAGTGTTTCCTTTTCTTACAGTTGCAATCAAAATTATTCAACCCCCCATTACAAACTAGGTTTATTAGCAAAATTAAAAAAACTTTCAGCTCTTTGTGACTTACCCATCAAACAAGAACAATATAAAAAGCTCTACACAACATGGCGGCACGGTGGTGCAGCAGGTAGTGTCGCAGTCACACAGCTCCAGGAACCTGGAGGTTGTGGGTTTGATTCCTGCTCCGGGTGACTGTCTCCCCGTGTCCGCGTGGGTTTCCTCCGGGTGCTCTGGTTTCCTCCCACAGTCCAAAAACACACGTTGGTAGGTGGATTGGCGACTCCAAAGTGTCCGTAGGTGTGAGTGAATGTGTGTGTGTCTGTGTTGCCCTGTGAAGGACTGGCGCCCCCTCCAGGGTGTATTCTCGCCTTGCGCCCAATGATTCCAGGTAGGCTCTGGACCCACCGCGACCCTGACTTGGTTAAGCGGTTACAGATACTGAATGAATGAATGAATGCACGATGGCGCAACAAGTAGTGCCGCTGTCACAAAGCTTCAGAGTCCTGCTCCCGGAGAAGTTTGGTGTGTCCTCCCCATGTCACCATGGGTTTCCTCCAGGTGCTCTTCTTTCCTCCCACAGTTCAAAAACACATGTTGGTAGGTGGATTGACGTCTCAAAAATGTCCATAGGTGTGAGTGTGTGAGTGAATGTGAGAGTGTGTGTCTCCCTGTGGAGGACTGTCCCCTTCAGGGCGTGTTCCTACATTGTGCCCAGTGATTCTGAGTAGGTTTCGGACCCACTATGACCCTGAACTGGATAAGTGGTTACAGACAATGAATGAATGAACAAATGCACTAATAAAACAAGTGATTTTTCCAAATTCAACACAAAATGCCCATTTTAATGACTGCTGCATTCTCATAATTATTAAAGCCCTTGAAAGGAATACCTCATAACAGTACACATTTGCAAAGGAGATGTTGTCCCAATCACACCTGATGCAACTAATCAAGGGCTTCACTAGTGGCTCCAAATATGCTTGATAGAGTTTTCCAAAAAGTTAAGAGAAGAGATAATTGTGTTGCACAAACAAGGAAAAGGATACAAAGGCACTGAATGTTCCTAGAGATACAACTGGAAGCATAGATCAGAAGTTGAAATTTAAATTTACACTGGCTGCACTACCTGGATGTGGTCCAAAGAGGACAGTATCACTGACTGCCACCAAATTACTGAGGAGGAAGTTGGTCAGAAATCCTCCAGTGAGAGCATAATACCTGCAATAAGATTTGGAGGCAACAGGTGCATACTAAATGCTGAAGGTCTCCTGGCCCACAACACCAAGATATACACGCCTACTGACCTAAAAGCACAAGAACATTCAGCTCAAACAAGATCAAAACTATATAAATAAGACGTTTTAGGATTCTTTTCTGGGTGGTGTGGAGGAGGAAGAATGAAGCATACACTGAAAGAACACCCTGCCTACACTAAACCATGGTGATGTCTTGTTAATGGTCTGGGGTTTTGCTTCCTCTGGCAATGGAAACCTGCAGCGTGTGGAGGGCAAGATATATTCAATCATTTACCATGAAAACGTAGGAGAATATGTCATGCCTTCTGTGGTAAAGCTGAAGTTTGGGCATCATTGGACTTTCGAGCAAGACCATGAGCCCAAAAAGTCTTATTTTCAGGAGAATTCCTGAAAGATTTGAGTAGCCGTTACAGTTGCCTGACTTGAACCCCATAGAAAGTCTTTGGTGAAATTTGTAGAAGGAGGTTGCAGTTCTCAAAAGCAAGAATGTAAGCTATTTAAATAGTTCTTGTTTAATTGGTTTACTGCAAACAGCTGAAAGTTTCAAAAATGGCAAACAAACCTAATTTGAAATGGGGTGAATTATTTGGACTGCAACTACAGTCATTTTTTAGGTTGGACAAACTTTAAATATCACAGAGTAAAATATCCCTCCAAATGAATCGGAAAGTGTAGCACATTTTGAACATTTCAGATGACATTACGACATGAAACTGCTAAAGCCTTTATCAAGTAATGAGTTTAAAATGTTACTCGACAAAGCTGGACTACATCGTTATAATTTGCTGGAGTTAGTTTGGTTACAACAATGTAAAATATAGCTTTTGCTTCATAACACAAAAAAACCACAATGCCTGATCAAGTTTATAACTATGATATATCACATTCATACAATAAAACATCACACTAGGTTTTAGTTTTTCAAATTTAGGTTTGCGCTTATTTTCTATTCACCTGAATGGATGGGATTCATGCCTCCATTCTGTAAAGGAGAAGTAGTTGTGAAAGAACAAAAGGCATGTCAGTTGATTCTGTTGGTATTAATTATCTCATTATCTCCCTTTACATTAAAATCATTATGAGATTGGTTCTGGTATTTGGTTAATTACACTTCTATCAGATATGTATGGAAAGAGAGTTGATAGAATTTTAAATTGGCCTAACACAGAATCCATTTTTGAATCAGTTATATAGTTTCACATGGTGGGGGAGGGGGACGGAATGTGCCAGTTCCTTTTATAAAGTGTATCAATTTATATTTGAAATGAAAGACTGAAGTTTTAGTATTACATTAGTCGACTGTAGAGTGGAAATGCCTTGAGGAAGCTGACCTTGAAGCTGGTCTGTTCTTTTCTTCTTAGCTTTAGGCATTGATCAAGCTTTTTAAAAGAAAATGGCAGGGTCCTGGGGTCTGCATTTAGCTGTGGCAAAGGCACTGTGGGTGATGGCCAGGGAGATGAAGGCATCAATTCTCGAGAAAGGAGAGGTAGTGTTAATTATTGCAGAAGGAGGAAGGCTTCGACCCAACTGGTGATCAGTTTTGTTAATCACCATAGGGTGGACACTGAATGAAACCACATTATATCATTTGAAAAGACAAAACATAAAAGAGCCTTTCCAGAGGACGACCCAAAAAAATCAAATCAAAAGTGAGTGTGAGAGCGACTTCTCAGCACGACGGCAGTGCTGTGGGGTTTTGGAGCAGAAAACACCACTTCTGTCTTGTGCTATTGCAGAAGACAAAGGGAAAGGGAAACGAATGCAGGCTGGAGCCACTTTAGACCGCTGAAGGGACCGGCTCATTTTTCTCAGCCTGGCCCCTGGCTGTGCTGCCAGATCAAACGCGGCTAGATTGATCAGTCTGAGAGAAACACAGGCTTATTTTTTTTTCTTTTTTACCTGGTCTGTGGTCTTTCTTTGAGTAAAAAATGGAAGGATGTTTTTTTCAGTGCCGTTTTTCCAATATATTGCTATGGTGCCAGGATTTGGTGCGTGTTCACGAAATCAGAAAAAAGAGAAGAAATCTACTGACCTTTTACAAGAGAACTTGCAATAAACACAAATCAAAAAGGCAGGAACAAGTAGTTTTAGCTGAATAATTGATATACCCAGATTCCACTAATCTATAGTTACAATTTGTTAAAGATTTATGTTCTTAAATGCCAGGCCTCCATTCCTCAATCCCATAAGAGTAACATGCCACTTTGTTTTTAAGTTACTGAATAATGCATCTTATATTGTAAACCTTGGAAACTGGAGGTGTTAAATGGTCAGAAGTGATTCTTCCCTGCACGAGAGAGCACTGATAATCAGAAAGCAAATTATTATAATAGACGCTATATTAGTCTGACTTTGTTCCTTGATTAGCTAATTGAATGTGATTAGCAAAAATACATGCATTGCTCAGTGTTGAGACCCCATGTATGCTGAGATTACTCAATAGTGCACTGGTTGAATTTAGTCCCCCCTCCCACTACCATTGAAATGTAAAGCTAACCCCTTTAGTCATGAAGTGCTTTCTCAGCCTGTGCAGCTAAATGTCAGTAATTTGGAAAATCTCTCATCTTTCTGAAGCCTGTGGCAGGCAGTGGTGCCAAGACCATTTACTTCATAGTAATCGTATTAACGTCAGGCAGTCGACTTTTTTTTTTAACTTACATTTACGTTCATTTATTTATTTAGCAGGAGCTTTTAGCCAGAGCCACTTATAAAAGCACACAGAACTGAGAGAAGCACTACTCTATTTTATCTAAAGTTTGTTCGTATCAAAGCAGTCTTTTATGTAAAAGGCACTCTTATTTTATTTATCAAAGTCCTGCATCCTTCCTCATTGTCAGGCTGCCTGTGCCTTCTGCTCTAACCATAACATAACATTGCAATTATAGCGTGACAGGCTAATGTTGAACCCAGGTCGTCCTCATTGTTTTGCACTGCTCTCAGTTGCTAACCCTGACACAAATGTTTACAGCAGAGCAGACATCTAACAAATCATTAAATGATACGTCTGCCTCAGATCGCAAATTACAGAACTGCCAGTACTAAAATGCTGCTCAATTGCACAGTGCACTTAGCCTATTGCTGCCAACTAGGGCTTCATAGAAGTCCAGACTCTTTTAGCATTCTCCATGGCTCCAGCTGAGGTAACACTCTTTATTTTTTTATAAGACATCCACCATTAGCGAGTGCGCAAAAGTGTGAAGCAGTCTGAAATGTGCCTGCAATTACCAGCAGATGAACAAGAGTTTGCCGTCTCCATGTGGACAGCTACAGAACACCTGTCTGATCAATGCATCTTCCCATCCGTCTGTGTGATTATTAACCTGTATATGTAACATGACTCATGTCTATAGCCTCTCTCTCTCTCTCTCTCTCTCTCTCTCTCTCTCTCTCTCTCTCTCTCTATCTATCTATCTATCTATCTCCCCCATATTCTGTCTAGTTCTCTCTCTCGTTATCTCATTGTCTGTCACTCTCTCATGCTGTCTCTCTCTCACTCTTGTTCTTTCTCGGACTCTCTTTCTCTCTTGCTGTCGCTTGCCATTTTTTGTCTTTCTTTCTCATAACAGGTGGATTAGAAGTGAAAACCATTTTCCCTGAAAAAACCCTTGTTTACTCTAGAACCTGGTGGAGCAGTAAAGCCCCTTGAGTCCTAGTGTGACAGTGACCTGTAGGGTGTGTGCACTGCAGAGAGAGCAGCTGCTGGTGCTGATAGGGTGGGCTAGTGAAGGGGAGCTGGCTAACTACAGTGTGTCCCTCCTCCAGTCACACATGCCTCCTTTGCTTGGGAGGGAGCCACACACTTAATTCTAGTGAAGGAATTGGCTGGGAGAAGCAGAATTGTGCAGAAGAAACCACTGTTTCCTTCACAGTTGGATATGTTCATTTTGGGTTACTGATTATATTAGTGATTGGAACTAAACCCTGTGCCTAATTTTATTTAATTTTTTTTATTTTGACATAGTTTTAAAATGCCAGCTGCTCTTTAGATTGTATGAAAATGATTGGATATTTGGACCAGTTGAAATGCCCAAAATGAGTTAAAAATAAATAAAAAAATAAATATAATTAGCTTTAATTTTAAATTAAAACGGACGTCTACGATTCTGGGGAAGAGCCGTTTGTTTCGGTTTCAAAGCTCGGTGTCTTTTAAGGTGGAATGATATGAGATTTAGTGAGAAGAAAATTCAAACTGTTGTTTGAACATGGCTGAAGTGTTACTCATCTGTAAATTTTTATTCATTGCTTGAATTACCACAGAAACTCATTTGTTTGTGCTTTTGAATGTTTGGAGTTCTCTTCGTTGTTTAAAAGCAAGACAGATACCTTAGCTGTGCCTTGAGCAGAGAGAGAGAAAACCTAGCATTCCGGACAGAGACAGCTTGTTTATTTACTCGTTTTCTGACATTGGGGATTCGTTAGACCGGTTTTGAGCATGCTCACATGCTGGAGTACTAGCAAATGACGAGGAAACGTCTTCTGAATTTTGTGACTGAAAACTCTGTGGTATTGGCAGTGTACCACAGAAGTCGGAGGACAATTAAGTAAACAGTTCAGGTTTCTAGCCTTTGGGGTAAACTGCAGCTGTGAAATAAAGCAGATAGGACTTTTCTAAAAAATACAAGTAACCTAGAGATACACGGAAAGCGTAATCCCCAATACTACAAGTAGATAGTTGACATAAGAAAGTAGGGTGGTGTTTAACTTCAATAAATGCATGAGCATCAAAAGATAATTACCACATAAAACATAATATCAATTACCTTTAATTTGAAATACAACATTTTATGAATGAACTTTCATTCAGATTATTATAATTTAGCTAACTATCTAATAATGTTTATTCTATAGCTATATCAATATAAATATTAGAATGTAGCTAGTTATCCAATAACTTTAATTAAAGCTATACTTCAGCCAGTTATATAAAGGCATTCATTCAATATTATATTTCATGTCCATTAATCTACAATATTTTGGATAGTTTACAAACCGGATTCCAAAAAATTTGGGACACTAAACAAATTGTGAAAAAAAAAACTGAATGCAATGATGTGGAGATGGCAAATGTCAATATTTTATTCGTAATAGAACATAGATGACAGATCAAAAGTTTAATCTGAGTAAATGTAACATTTTAAAGGAAAAATATTTTGATTCAAAATTTCACAGTGTCAACAAATCCCAAAAAGGTTGGGACAAGTAGCAATAAGTGTCTGGAAATAGGAAATTGAGCATATAACGAACAACTGGAAGACCAATGAACACTAATTAGGTCAATTGACAACATGATTGGGATAAAAAGAGCTTCTCAGAGTGTCAGTGTCTCTCTGAAGCCAAGATGGTAAGAGGATCACCAATTCCAACATTGTTGCGCAGAAAGATAGTACAGCAATACCAGAATGATGTTACCCAGCGTAAAATAGCAAAAGACTTTTAAGTTATCATCATCAACTGTGCATAACACCATCAAAAGATTCAGAGAATCTGGAACAATTGCTGTGCGTAAGGGTCAAGGCCGTAAAACTCTACTGGATGCTCGTGATCTCCGGGCCCTTAAACGTCACTGCACCTCAAACAGGAATGCCACTGTCAAGGAAATAACAGAATGGGCTCAGGAATACTTCCAGAAAACATTGTCAGTGAACACAATCCACCGTGCCATCCGCCGTTGCCAGCTGAAACTCTACACTGCAAAGAGGAAGCCACTTCTAAGCAAGCTCCACAAGCTCAGACATTTGCACTGGGCCAGGGGTCTTATAAAATGGAGTGTGGCAAAATGGAAGACTGTTCAGTGGTCAGATGTGTCACGATTTGAAGTTCTTTATGGAACACTGGGCCGCCATGTCATCCGGACCAGAGAGGACAAGGATAACCCAAGTTGTTATTAATGCTCCGTTCAGAAGCCTGCATCACTGATGGTATGGGGTTGCATGAGCGCTTGTGGCATGGGCAGCTTGCATGTCTGGAAAGGCACCATTAATGCAGAGAACTATGTTCAGGTTCTAGAACAACATATGCTCCCATCTAGATGTCATCTCTTTCAGGGAAGACCCTGCATTTTTCAACAAGATAATGCCAGACCACATTCTGCAGCAATCACAACATCATGGCTACGTAGGAGAAGGATCCGGGTACTGAAATGGCAGCCTGCAGTCCAGATCTTTCACCTATGGAGAACATTTGGCACATCATAAAGAGGAAGGTGCGACAAAGAAGGCCCAAGACGATTGAACAGTTAGAGGCCTGTATTAGACATGAATGGGAGAGCATTCCTATTTCTAAACTTGAGAAACTGTCTCCTCTGTCCTCAGACGTCTGTTGAGTGTTGTAAGAAGAAGGGGGGATGCCACACAGTGGTAAAAAATGGCCTTGTCCCAACTTTTTGGGGATTTGTTGACGCCATGAAATTTTGAAACAACATATTTTTCCCTTAAAATGATACATTCTCTCAGTTTAAACTTTTGATCTGTGATTTGTGTTCTATTCTGAGTAAAATATTAGATGTTGGCACCTCCACATCATTGCATTCAGTTTTTATTCACAATTTGTTTAGTGTCCCAACTTTTTTGGAATCCGGTTTGTAGATACTTATCTGATATTGTTTATTTACATATATACACTTCAGCTTGATTTACATATATACACTTCAGCTTGATATAGTATTCATTCAAACATATTAAATTATTATCTGATGTCTTTTGTACAAACTACTTTAAATGTACTTTCATCACATACAAGGTGAGGCATGTTCCAAATAGCCCCCTGCCCTCTTCCCTACATTGCTTACTATGTAGCGAAGTATATAGTGAATAGGGCACTGATTAATTTTGAGCACAACCCTATATGTATACCCGGAGCAGCCAGAGCTGTGTAGAGAGATCAAATCAAATCAAATCAAATTTATTTATATAGCGCTTTTCACAACTGATGTTGTCACAAAGCAGCTTCACAGAATTCCAGTAAGACAAAGATTTGACATGAAATGTAAAGACAAATGTAAAACCCTCAAGTGAGCAAGCCAGGGGCGACAGTGGCAAGGAAAAACTCCCCCAGCTGAGGAAGAAACCTTGGGAGGAACCAAGGCTCACAAGGGGTGACCCATCCTCCTCTGGTCAATCTACTGGTGATGATAGTTAGTAGTCCATGAGAACTTCAGTGTAGGGACAGCTTCAAGGCACTTGGTGGTTGCTGGAGCGTGGGCAGCTGGTCTGAAGCGTGGAGGAGGATCTCGACAGTCATCCATCAGTGTCCAGACAGACAGGTGGGCAGTCGTTTACTCGGAAAGATGTAAAGGGATGGAATTAGTTTTGAACTGTTTTGTGTTTGTAAAGTAGAAAATATGAAAATTTCCAGAGTGTGGCTAATGACTCCGGCAGATCTGACTATGACAGCTTTAACTAAAAGGAGAGAACCAGGAGGACACACAGACACGGGAGCATCCTGAAACACTGGCATCCCTCCGCTCCACCGTCAACAAACCTGAGTGATCGCGAGAAGCGGCGGGACGACAGCACCAGCGTCTCAGTATACTATAATTCCCTGTGTCCATGGACCCCCCGGATCTGCCGCCTTTATCTATGGGGGAGCATTAGCTACCAAATGATAAACTAAACAAATGAGTTTTTAGCCTACATTTGAAGATTGCGACTGTGTCTGAGTCCCGAACATTTTTTGGAAGATCATTCCAGAGTTGGGGGGCTTTATAAGAAAAGGCTCTTCCCCCAGCTGAGGCCTTCTGAATTCTGGGAACATTTAAAAATCCAGTATTCTGTGATCTGAGTGAACGTGGAGGCTCATAATAGGAAATTGTATCTTGAAGATATTCAGGAGCAAGCCCATGTAGAGCTTTATATGTTAATAACAAAATTTTGTAGTCAATGCGGAATTTAACAGGCAGCCAATGAAGTGATGATAAAACTGGGCTGATATGTTCAAATTTTCTAGTTTTAGTGAGGACCCTAGCTGCAGCATTTTGAACTAGTTGAAGTTTTCTTAAATTGCTGCTGGTGCATCCTGACAGTAGTGCGTTACAGTAGTCAAGCCTTGAAGTAATAAAGGCATGTACTAATGTTTCTGCGTCCTGGAGGGATAAGGCATTTCTAATCTTAGCAATATTGCGAAGATGTAAAAAAGCTGTCCTAGTGATACTACCTATGTGTTGATCAAATGATAAATCCGGGTCAATTATGACACCAAGATTTTTTGCTGCTGAACCAGGTTTAACTGGAAAGTTAGCTAGATCTAAAATTAAATCTGATAATTTATTTCTTGTCACTTTTGGACCCAAAAGCAGGACCTCTGTTTTGTTGCTGTTTAGAAGGAGGAAGTTACGCAACATCCAGCCTTTCACGTCTTTTACACAGTCCTCTATTTTCTTTAATCTGTGTTTGTCATCGGGCTTGGCTGAAATATACAATTGTGTGTCGTCTGCGTAACAGTGAAAGTTAATGTCATGGTTTCTTATAACTGTGCCTAGCGGTAACATGTATAATGTAAATAATAATGGTCCTAAAATAGAGCCTTGTGGAATTCCAAATCTTACTTTAGAATAATTTGAATTTAGATTGTTTACTTTTACGAATTGATAACGTTCCGTTAAGTAAGATTTGAACCATAATAGGGCTGTCCCTGTGATTCCAACCATGTTTTCTAACCTTTCTATGAGAATATTGTGGTCTATTGTATCGAAGGCTGCGCTTAGGTCAAGAAGCACCAACAGGGATACGTGGCCTTGATCAGAGGCAAGAAGAAGATCATTTGTTATCTTGACTAGAGCTGTCTCTGTACTATGATGTTGCCTGAATCCAGATTGGAATTTTTCATATATATGATTCTTATGTAGATATGAACTAAGTTGTTGGGCCACAGCTCTTTCTAAGATCTTAGACAGAAATGGCAAATTAGAAATAGGCCTGTAATTAGACAGTGTACTAGCATCAAGATTTGGTTTCTTGATCATAGGTTTAATATAACTGCTAGTTTAAAAGCTTTGGGTACATGGCCCAGACTAAGCGATGAGTTTACTATAGTTAAAAGAGGATCAATAATAGCTGGTAGTACTTCTTTGAGCAACTTTGTGGGAATTGCGTCAAGTGTGCAAGTTGTACAGTTTGCGGAGGTGATAATCTTCTCTAGTTCTAATTGTGGGAGTGGGTAAAAGGTTTCAAGTCTTTCTTTTACAGTTATATTATGTTTTATTTCATTCACATCAGGTGGCAGCCAGGATGGATTTGATCCTGTGGCTAGAGTTTGTTGTCTAATATTCTCAATTTTATTATTAAAAAAGTCCATAAAATCTTTACTGGTGAGAGTTGCTGGAATTAGTTGTTCAGAACCTGCTTGATTTTTTGTAATTCTAGAAAACACACTAAACAGTGCTCTCGGATTATTTTTATTATTGGAGATCAGCGAGGCCAGATATGCTGAGCGAGCTTTAGTGAGGGCATTTCTATACTCTATAAGGCTGTCCTTCCAGGCAGAATGAAACACTTCAAGCTTGGTTGATCGCCATTTCCGCTCTAGTTTTCGTAATGTTTGTTTTAAAGTACGGGTCTTATCGTTATACCATGGTGCGAGCTTTTTCTGTCTTATACTTTTATGTTTAAGTGGTGCTACCTTTTCTAAAGTAGATCGACAGGTATTTTCTAGGTAGTCAGTTAGTACATCTAGGTCCATTGGGTCTGATGGAGTTGGAACTGGGGTCGATAGTTCTGGTAGGTTTTCTATAAATTGTAGGGCGGTAGATGGTTTTATTATACGCCTTGTAGAATAGCGAGGGTTCTTACATATATTATGGATAAAACGTAGCTCATATGAAATTAAGTAATGATCGGAGATTGCTGAGGATTGCGGTAAGATATTAATTTTGTCAATGTTAGGACCTAGTGTCAGAACTAAGTCTAAAGTGTGGCTGCAGTAGTGTGTAGGACCTGTTACATTTTGAGTAATATCAATAGAGTCTAAGATTGAGGTAAATGCCTTTTTTAGTGGGTCACTTTCCTTCTCAAAATGGATATTGAAATCTCCTACAATTATAACTTTATGATTGCACACTGCTAGGTTTGTAGCAAAATCGCTGAATCATTTCAGAAATTCTAAGTAAGGCCCTGGTGGTCTGTAAATGTTGCATAATAAAAATGCGTCCTTTTTTGTGACCGGATTTGTAATAATAGTGGAGAGAACCTCAAAAGAAGAAAAGGTGTCACATTGTTTAAGACTAATTTCTAGGGTATTTTGGTAAATTACACATACTCCACCTCCTTTGCCTGATATTCTTGGGCTATGTGCATAATTATAGCCTAGGGGGGTGGCTTCATTTAGTGCTAAATATTCATTTGGTTTAACCCACGTTTCCGTGAGACAGAAAACATTGAATTTATGATCACTTATAATATCATTTACGATGAGTGCTTTTGAGTTTAGCGATCTTATGTTGAGTAACCCAAATTTTAGTCCTGAGGTGTTGCTGCTAGGTGTTGTGTATGATTTAATATTGATTAGGTTGCTGAAACAGGCTGATTTTGTTTTTCTACTTTTACATTTAGTTCGGGGGAAAGACACAGTCTCAATACAGTTGAACCTGGGTGACGCCTCAAGACAGTTCGCAGACGGTCGGTTTAGCCTGTCTGTCTGCAGCCTGGTCCCGGCTCTGGATTGTCAGCAGCTATCTACACTACTCTGCCGACTAACTAAAAGACTATGTGCTATACTGCAAGAAAGTAAGGCAGCACCCTCCCGCGTGGGGTGGATACCATCCCTACCTATAAGACCAGGCTTGCCCTCAAAACGTAACCAATTGTCTATAAAGCCCACTTGATTTTCGGAACACCACTTGGACATCCAGCAGTTTAACGCCCAAAGTCTGCTGTAAGCTTCGTCGCCACGCCGCATTGGTATGGGACCAGAGCAGATTACGGCATCGGACATCGTCTGGGCCAGTTTAATCACCTCTGTAATATTACCCTTAGTTACCTCAGACTGCCGCAGACGAATATCATTGGCCCCTACATGAATGACTACCCTCGAATATCTCCTATTAGCTAACAGTCTAAGGTTGCCACTAATATCCGGCGCTCTGGCTCCCGATAAACAGCTATCAGAGATCAGCCAGAGATCTGGTCAGTACGACTTCTGTAAACTTCACAATACTCATTTTTTTTTTCTGGAACTCCTGCACCTAAAATAAAATAGCTGAAGACTTAAGAGTGAAAAATTTATAGAATTTTATGAGTAGCGATAAAGCTGGTCTCTCTTCAAAATATCTGTGAAGGAGACTCAATGGCATTTTATTTGTGACCACAGTTGATTGTTGATTTGCTGTAGAGGCAAAACAACTTTATGGAAGGAGACCTTTGTAATGAACTCCTGGATAAAGCTCTCCACAAATACTGTACAGTATATAGATAAAGAGAAAACTTTATGAATCTAGTGGTTACTGGTGGTATTTCAACATGAGGTGACCACAGAAATAAAACTCTTCAACTTTCGATGACATTGTCAGGTTATATTTCTGATTAATTTGTACAGTGCTATTGTCTAGATGGCTAGCTTTTAATTTGTCCAGTGAACAAGTCACCATAGTAGTTATCACAAAATAGCCTCCACCCCCAGAGATTCCCCACTACTGTGCTGCATCATGCTATAGTTACTGCTTCTAAGATAGATAAGCTTTCAATCCACTATGTTCACTATCATTTGTGTTGTGTTTTTTTTTTTTACAGTGTGTCTGAATCTACAGCACATTTCCATATTGCATGGTCTTCTTGGCAACCATATGTGCAGCTAGAAATGGTGATGCTGAATTTGGTGATTAGGATAACCACTATTTTACCAGTGCTAAAATTAAGGTATTAAAAGGTAATTTGTCCTCTTTTGCTGTGGCTTTAGTCTCTACTTTTCTGGGAAGGCTTTCCACAGGCAACAGAATATAACAGCGGTGAGAATTTAGTTCAGTCAAAGGGCATAGGTCCCGGATGCTGGACAGTTAGTTTCTGATCACAAAACACACTCAAACTCATCCCAGATAGTTTGGATGGCATTATGTCACTACAGATAATGCATTTCCACTGCTCCTCAGCCCTATGCATTATGTTTTTTTGTTTTTTTTTTACCCCTGTAGTCCATAGTAAACAGAGCATCCTAGTTCATCTAATGCTTTTCTTTGAAGATTATACATGCAGTTTGTGCACAGCTGAATGTGTCCTGTGAGTGATCCTTTAATTAGTGAAATTCACTACTTATAATGCATGCCTACTTATGTTTGTATATATATTCTATCACTATAGGAATATTTACATAGCTGCATGGTGCTAATGGTTTTGTGCCATTGCTTATTGCACCTATTCTGTTCTGAGGCAAAACCTGTTATATAAGTTATAGAAATATGTAATTCAAATTTTACTTGATGTTTTCATGAGTTTTTCAGGCCTCTTCAAAGGTGATCTGAGACCTTTTAGCCAGACATTATACAAATCCCTCCTGGTACATTTCCTCCTAATGCACATGGTCAGTGACTTCAGTGACTGATACAGCTACTTTCATGTAAACACTGACTGGTATAGTTCACTCTTAATTTAAAAGGAAAATGTGTTTTTATTCTAGATACAAGCCATTTGACATGGCCAGGTGTAAACACTGTCAAACTAAAAAAAAAAAAAAAAAGTAAAAAATGGATTTTTGGTTACTTCAGAGATGTGTTATTGGGTTTAACTCCGGGTTCTTGAATCTGTCATGCTGAGATTCAGTGTACGATCAAAACAGCATTATATGATGAGGCTTCTCTTAATTGTCCCCCCGCACTTGGAGCTCCTGTGCATCGTTGAAGAGCTTAATGTGCTGAAACGTCTGCCAGATGAGCTTTCCATATCTCCTCCATTATTCGGCAGAGAGGAATTTAGCAATATTGGCGGTCTACAGTAATGCTTGGGGCTTAATTTAGGGTAATGGCTGAAAATTGATTATATATTAAGCCCATTAAAAGTTATAGCAGATCAATATTCTGTGCTTTTCATTCGGTAACTTCTTGAGTAAAGCAGCTCTTTTTTGTCCTCCTGACTAAATCTGTTGTCATAGTTTGATGGAGTGTTTGAGGATATATAGAGCTCCGTGATTTTAGACAAGGAATTTTATTCTTTTTTTGTGCAAAATGACTACTGGTTATATCTTTTAAGCTTTTGATTAAGACATAAAAAACATCCAATCAACTCTCAGCGATATTTCCCGAGGCCTTTCAGACAGAATTCCTCTCATTTCCTGGTTGTTCTGCCTGCCGGCCAACAATGACACTTCCGTAGTCAGACTTTGCCAAATTAATCTCCCATTCCTTTGAAAAAATATGGTATGTAAATTAGTCATATTTCAATCTTCAGTAATAGAGCTGTTCTGTTTGCTAGCCACTTTCTCATCTCACAAACATATTTACAATACTTGTTGGACTTGGCTGTTTGCTTCTAGGTGCAAAATACCATGTACAATAAGCAAGGTTTTTTTTCTTGTTTGTTTTTTTTTTTTTTTTTTAGTTTTTTTTTTTTTTTTATGAAAAGTGTTTATGATAAATGTTCACTCCATTTCACCCCATTAATTCTTCATAGAGCCCAAGGTAGAGAACAGTTTATTCTACTGATCGTTGTGACACAGGCTTATGCTATTGGATTTAGGCTGCATGGAACAACACCTCAGTGATAATGACCTTATTCTGTCACATTTTGCAATGCATTTCCTGTATAAAGACTTGGTGACAGTGTGACTGAATAATCCACAGATGTGAACAGATTTGCATTAACTCCTGCTCTCACTTTTTCTTTCTTTTTTTTTTTTTTTTACTTTGGGCAAAAGAATGTGTTAACAGTATGTTCTGACTTTGTGATTTTTCTTCTTCTTCCCTTTCTATAGGTGGCCCTGAATCAGGTAAGAATATTTTCTCTCTACCTGCTCCTTTTCTGTTCTTGACTCTTAAGACATGACCCTTCAGAGCGCTTTCAGAACTGGCATGCATGTGTTAGCTCTTGAAATGGACCGATGCAGGAGACCATGGTTAGAATTGGTGTTGATTGGGCATGCAATCAAACATCTTTGGGTGGCGTAAGAGAGGTTTCTAACTTTGATTCAGAACACTTGGTCACATGGTGGGGCTTTTATTGTTCCCCCACAGTTGCCTTCTGTGGCAACAGCAAATGCTTGGTGATGTGAATTGAATTTGATTGAGGGGAGCAAATAATGCTTTTTCCATGGCTGCCTTTACACCAGAGCACTGCTTCAGAGTGGCTTGATGGTGCTCAGAATTGGACAGCACTGCGGCTCCAATTCCAACCGATGGAAAT